>NC_141875.1:433144385-433769385 GCF_056163025.1 Triticum urartu | reverse complement strand
TTCATTGAGCATAGAACATAATATTAGTACAAATGTGTACTCCGAGAAGATATATAACTTATGCGCAGAAATTTAAAATGCAGCTTATGATTACAAGTGTAGATGATAATATAAAGTACCTGAAGAACTATGGAGCCAAACACCATATTGAATGAGCACATGGATCATGTACTACACCCAAGGTCTAGCCTCTAGTTTAGGCGCAGAGAGGACGGTTATTTGCGATGGTGAATAACTAGAATCAAGGATCAACCTTTGAAGTGAAGGGGCATCTTGGATGATGAGCTGTCTTCCGTCAAAAGAAATTCCAATTCTTACAAGGTTAGGCGACTTTATTTGGAGACAACCGATTCAAACTGTGAAAACAAGCACCAAGCACTCCAGGGCAGGGCAACTGGAGTGGATGATGATGTGCAATGAGGCCTCTGATATACGAAACCGCACAAGTGAAAGTTTCTTGAGAAATGGGAGTCAAAGGTTTAGTACCAGATTGTCTGGTAGGTAGCACAGCGCAAAGGTGGCGGCATGGAGAGAGAGGAGAAAAACTGCAAGATGGACATTGGTGATGAGGGCACAAGTACATGGCGTTCGGTATCTGGTAGGTGATTTCCAGGGGAATAGTAGAACACAAGCAGCCGTAGTTCTATGAACTCAGAGGATTTCAGCCAGGCAGCCACCATGCAGGGCATGGTATGCTTGTTCAGGTAGCATGAAGGGATGCAAAGGCTTTGAACGAAGCCCTAGTGGGAGAGATGATGGCTCTGGGGATTTCAAAATCATTGAAGAGAGATAGCTGACGACAATCCGGATTAAGGGGCACGGTGCGCCATAGAGGGCGCCACTAAATTGAGAGGACTTGGGTGATGCAGCAATCCTTGGTGGGGAGAAGCGAGATGATCTCCCCAGGGACGGCGTCCGGGAGATCGCTGATGTGGTCCACCCGAGATTCTACGGGTTCCTGGGATCCGGTGGGGGCGGGGTTGCCACTTCTCCCTGCGCTGCCGGGTGCGGGATCTACAACAGGCATCACCGCAGGCGGAGCCTCATCTTCTTGGCGCTGGGGTCAGCCGACTCCATTTTCCTTGAGGGCGTCATGTTGCGCTCACGGATTTGAGCAGAGTAACGAATGCCAAGCCTAGTTGTAGTGCGAGTGAAGAAGAAGGGGAGCTGGGGTTTTTCTGTAGTAGTGAGGAAGAAGGGGAGATGGGGTTTTCTGTCGGAGTGAGGTGAGGAATTTGGGGGTACGAGTGGAGCGAGCTGACGCAAGGTGGGTGGAAGTGAGGAGGAAGAAGAGCGCCCAGGTTTTTTGGGGGCGGTGTGCTGGGTGTGGGTAGCACCTCTCATTAAGGAAATATATGGGCTTTTGAATTGATATTATTATTTACTAGGGTAGATGGGTTGTTTTGTCTTGGGCCTAGAGAAACAATTACTACTAGTACAGTGGAGACACTCTACAACTACGCAGAAAAACAATTACTACTAGTACAGTGGATACACTATCGCTTCTGGCTCCTCCTAGGTCATCGAAACGTCTCCCTCTAATGAATGCCATTTTACTTTTGTTCACTGACATGCGGTCCATGACGCGCGCAGGCCCAAATGCCATCCACCAAATTAGAAGGCAGTATGCAGGCAGAGAGTCACCCCGGTCGTAGCGCGGCAGTAACGAGCTGTCATATCACAAAACCCCACCTACCCGCAGTCTAAGTTTGACGGACAAAGCAACCATCATTTCACTCTTCGCCGAGTCCCCTTCTCCCTCACCGTCTTCAAGAAAGCCAACACTCGCATCTGCCACTATTCTTACGAAGGGAAGGTAAGCGGATCCGTGATGTTGGTATATTTTTGTTCAGAGAAAAAAATGAACTTTTGCAAAGCAGTAACCTACCCTCACTCTCTTTTTTGTTTCATTGTCATTACGATTGTATTTTCCTTTTAGTGGTCTCCTAGTATTCGTCAGTTTCATGACGGACCAAGGAGAACCAGGCAAAGATCTACCGATATCGGAGTAGACGCGGAGGCTGATCCCCACGAGATAAAGAGCTCCAAGAAGATGAAGGCAGCCACCGAGCCGACCCCAGATACGCTCACGGCCACTACTGAGATGGTCAAAGCCCCGTTTGAGGTTACAGCCCCCGTGGCACTGCAGGAGCAGTTTTCCCCCTTCGAAGATGTCCCCCCCCCCCCCCCCGCTGAGCTGCCCAAGGTGATTTTCTTCTTTGCCAATCTCGATTGTGGTTTTTCATCTAAGTATGTGTTGATGATTTCTCTACTCCTATAAAAATCTGAGTTGGTGATGATGGTGTGCCTGCCATCTTTCATTTACAGCCATCCGATTTGCATCCAACGTGCCTGAGACAAACTATGGCAATTTTACAAATAACCCCCTGCCACTCTAGTTTAGTGTTTAGCCATCTCTACCCCACCTCATCTAGCACCATCTCAGGAAAGAAAGAAGGATCTGGATAGGTCGGTGCCATTGTTCGTTCGCCCCCAGGCTCCATTGCCGACCACTACCACAAACCCCTCCTCGCCGTCTCCACCACCCCCTTCCCTGTCTCCCTGACTTCGACCTGGGTAAGTATGATGCCGATTAGGACTGGACACGAGCCAAGCCGAATTCAGATAGAGCCATGTTAGCTCGCTTGGAAGCAGCCAGCTCAGCTCGGCTGGGTGATGCCAACGAGCTGCATATGGGTAGCTCGGCTCGTTCTGCACTGGCTCTGTTTAGCCTGAGCGGCTCGTGAGTGGATGGACAAGGCAGGTGCATGTTGTGGATGTGCTTTGAGTGATGGTGGTCACCGCCGGCCACCAGGGCGTGCCAGAGCAAGTGGCGGTGCGGCGTTGAGGCGGAGGGCACGCACATGCCAACGTTGGTGAGGACGCAACACAAGCAGAGAAGAACAAGGGTGGGCAACGCGTGAGCTTCTGCGTGCGTGTGTGCGCTCGGCGACGAAAGCATGTCTGTGTGTGTGCGGCGGGGACGGATTATGGATGCGCTGGGAAGAAGAAGAGAATGTAAGAGGGAGGGAGGTGCGAGCAACAGCTGTGTGCGGCGGCGGGGGGGATGGATGCATCGCGTGGGTCAGTGGGTACATGCTGCTCGTCTAGGTCACCAAATAAGGATAGCTTCGTATTGGGCTTGGGCTACTCTTGTAGCCTATACATTTCACTGCTAATTTTTTTAAAAAAATACTGGGCTGGAAGCGAGCCACAGCCCCAACATTTCACCACCGGAGTCGTTCGAGCCCCAACGTTTCACCGCCTCCCCTGTATTCTTGCTTCAGCAGCCCCAACTGCGACCACAACGTCTGTGTCCTCCCCTGTCTCCTCCAACACCAACCCCCACAAGTATGCACAAGTACGTTGGTGGCTATGCCCTGCTCATCCTTGGTGGCGCAGCCACCACCTACTATTATTTCCCCCTTCCCGGCAATGCAATCCATGTTGATCACACTCTCATAGATGGAACAGAGTGTGGGGAGGTGAGATGCACTGCCCTTCGCCTTCTGATCTGACAAGGACCAATGTATGGGTATTGATGAAGAAGAAAATCTTCTTCTGCCGTTGCAGATATGTAATGGTAACATATGGAAGAAATGCCTATTCTGTAGTTGCTCGGCCCGACTCAGCTCGGCACGGCAAGGATCTAATTATAGGTTCGTCCTATTTTTTACTTGATTGTTGCATAAGAAATGCCAGAAGGAAGATGGGACATGAACTTGGCTCTTGAGCTCAAATAATATCAATAAAATTTAAAGAAATCTTTTGGAAACAAACATGTATAACTATTTGTGAAACATTTCATGAAAAAATAACATTAATGTTGGACTAGAAAAATAAACAAATCGTTAAAAAACTATTTTTAAAGCTTTTTTTGGCAAAGCACCACAAGTGTTTTTTCTTCATGAAGTTTTGCATGCAGCTTGAACACTGGAACGTGTTTGTTTGCAAGAATAGGTTTGTTATGTTTGCTATTCTGTCTGCATTTACTCTTCACCCGGATGCTTGTGAGCTCAAAAGCAGAATGAATATATCCAAAGAAACATATTGATATTTGTTACACATGAGATGACCACCACATAAGTTGTGAAATAAACTACTCTAGATCAATGCATTTTGGTTAGTCGTGCAACGCATGGGCATCTTACTAGTTAATGCAAAATTTTATTAGCTTCGATGCCATGCTATACATAGTGGTTTAAATAACTTGTGTTTCTTATACTGGAAAGTAATTCAGAATTTGTTTTTGTTTCAATTAGAGCCCTAATGCAGACAAGGATTGTGTGGTTGTACATGTCACTCGCTATGAGGCAGATGACCTGAATATACGCACTGGGAAAACATAGTTCTTAGGCTATTGGATCCTGGTAGCCATCTGCGCTTATACCGATGTCGAGTTGTATTCCAGCCTCACTGTTGTCAGGCGTGTTGTCCAGGGTGTACTAAAGCACAAGAAGTTCAAAGCTACTCCTTCGTTTGTGAGGCATACTATTCTTGTCAAGCTTACGCATGAAGATAACATGGCATGCCTCCACAAACAAGTTTATGAGTGGCAAGGCCACAAGGTTATCTTCATGAAGGTTCATAGGATTGAGCTGCTGTCGGATGTCCTCGATGATGTTCATGGCAAGGTCCATCTTGTGTCCAACCCAAATTAGATCGAGGCATGAAATAGTTGCCCCAGCTAGTATTTAATAGTAGTTTGGATTGTGTCTAATTATCCGAAACTTGCCTATTATCGAGCCCTCTGGGGCTAGTACTCTATTTGAATCCGTCTATGGGAACAACTTCTACTTTTGTGTGCCCATGAATCATGTGAGAACCATCGTAATTGTTGCCAAAATAGATGCGTCCTCACTAGTTTTCTCATCAATATGGCATGGTAAGACATAAGTTGTCATGGTTTATCATACGAGCAGTGCGTGTTTGATGAAATAGAGTACTCGTTCGAGAACTGTGCGCCGACGTATACATAAGTACTTGTACACACTGTTGGTGCTACCCCACTTGTAAGCAGTTGTGCAAAACACGGCACATTGGCTCAGCTTGCTTCAACACTAGGCTATCGACCAGCTAATAATCAATAATCTGCCGTCTGACATATAAGCAACTATGCATCTTGTTACAGTGGTTCATGCAGTTAACTGAGGCCACAATGTAAATTCCAAACGTTCACACGCTAGTCCAGCGTTCATGTGGAACACTCACATCAAACTTGGCTTCATAAAAAACTTGAAAAGCGTAAGTTAAGCGATTTTATACATCTCAATGATTCATAGAACATAACAAACATATACTAGTTCACAACAAAAGACAAAGTTGTGAGAAGGTTTACAAATCAGGAAAAAAAACAAGCAAGGCTTCTCTGAGCAAAGGGCCTCCCAGCAGGCTTAAATTTCCTGGAGTTCACTCTAGTTTTTTCTTGTTGCCAGGGTTAAGTTCTCTCATTCCAGAATAACCAATTATAATTGTGTTCTCAGCTGGAATGCTGAACTAAACCATGTAGTGTACTGACCAATTGAAATTCTTATGCATTCCACTAAATTGAAGCACCACTATTTGCAGAAATAAACAGACCACAATACCTCTTGTCCGCGCACCTGTCCCAAAAACCTCCGTGCAGTCGTGCCAGCTAGTCCTTGGTCCATGGATCAACTCGGAGAAAGTGCATTCCGGACTAGGATGCAGTTGTTTTCGCTCGTCCCTGCACTGCAATCAGGAAGTAAAACATACGAATCAACTTATTTTAGATTGCATTGGTCATTCTACCTAGTTACTACCAATGTAGGAATACCTGGAACACTGGTGGTTAGATGACGTCAGCTAGGAATAGCCATCTCATTTTGTGCAATTGTACTAAAACTGAGGTGTGTACTTTTGATTGCGCATATAGAAACAATATGGAGATAGACATCCCTGTTTGCGCAAATACGAAATATGGTTATTTAAACAGTGACCGATATTTGCAGTGGCTTATGATTAACAGCAGCATTTATTGTGTTATAATGGGCACTAGATTGACAGTATGAAAGTGCCCTTAAGTAAGTAGCATAACATCACATCAACACTGCCACTAGATTAACATGCAGAACAATAGCATTAGTATTACTATCATGAGAGTAGCACATGGTCAGTAAATGTGCAATCAAATTTGTGCAGTTTCACTGGGATGAAGCAATGTTAGCAGTGTGAGATTTAAGTGTAACTGCAAAAACACAATTCATGGGAAATAAAGCAAGACGGAAGCACTTCATAAAATGGTGGTGGCATTGCTTCAATTTATCGGCGACACTAGACCATTACTTATAGTGACATTAGGTGGCATTGCTTAATGCTTCATGTGATTTTACATTAACGGAAGTGATATGGGCGTAGGTACAGCAAGGGCATAAAGTGGTGAGGCAGATGTGGTTGTCGAGAGCGGCAAACACTCAGGCGGCATGTATGCATTTGTCCCATTTTTTATCTCCTCGGTGACATTTTCCTATGTGAGCATAGGAAATCTAGACCTGTCCATTCTCATTTTCTTCTCCCTCAACACCCCTCACTTTCTTTCCTATTTCCACTAAGAGACAAGTCCACTTCCCCCACCCTTCCCCATCCACCATGCTTTCTTCGCCTTTTCAACCAAGAGACCGGTTGGGTAGCCAGTATCTACTACTTTCCCCCGTTTCCTCTTAGAACCAAGTCCTAGGTTCATGCTACAACTTTCCCACTTTCTTCCATGTTTGAACCAACTCTTAGATTTGACTGTATGAACTAGCTTTACCTCTAATAATAGTAAAAGTCTAGGTGGCTTTGGAATAGCCAACAGAAGTAGAAAAAGATCCACACGCAGCCACGTGGGGAGATGGGGCAGTAGAGCAACGTAGGTTCCGAAGGAATATATACCTGAGGGTCGTCGGCATGTGTCAAAGACGGCGTCGGGAGGCCGCATCTTGGCCACAATACCGCAGGGAGGAAGAAAGGGTCAGAGGCCCTCCTGAGCCGGTGCTCTCTCGGAGAGACCGACACGGCCGCCGATCAGAACACGCGGGCAGCCGTTGGTCTCCTCCCTAGCCGCCAATGACAGCATGAACGATGCACCTACACCCCTGCCCCGGTCGAAGTGGTCCGGCCGGATTTGTGACCAGTCGTGAGAAGAGAGAGAGTGTGGCCACCTATGTCTTGCTTAGATCTGGAGAGCATGAGAGAGTGAAAGAGAGGAACCCTAGTAAAGCAAGCACCAAGGCTCCTGCTTATATATATTGTGGAGTGATTTTGTTGTACCAGCTTCAAAAAAATGCGCTCCTACATGTACCCGCAAGTGGGTGTGAGAGAACTAGTGCGTGCATGCACCGCTTCTCTTCGTGAGAATACAATATACTATTCCCAAAGAACGTTCGCCACAAGAGTAATAGTATAAGTGCGTGACGTGTGAGCTAAAATAAAAGGTGTGCGATGTCTTTTGTTTTTTAGAAGTTTTGAAGGTAGGGTGTGAAGATCGCATATGTGTGTGACGTCTACTTGCAGATAGACAGTGGGTGCGAGAGGACTCGGGAGAGTCGTGACTCGTGATGGTGTGTGTGTGCATGAGAGAGAGGGGACACGTATCAATGCAATGCATGTGTCCATAAATCATTATCCGACAAACGTTCATCACAAGCCATTTCCCGATGAACGCCGTAAGAACCGTTAGACCGGCATCCGACAGTGTCAGGTTTGCCATGTCATTTAACAAAGCAGCCACTCCTCCTACACACAAATCTTCCATGTGAGTGTTAGCAACTACCGTATACTCCTCCCTCTATTCCAAAATGCAGTCCATATAGCTTTATTGAAAATTCGAACCTCGCAAACTTTTACCGAGTTTTCGTGTACCAAAATTGACATATAGAATACCCAGTATATATCATTTCATACATCTTCAAGAGGTAACTATAAAGATGTGGGAGGAGTCTAAAAATAAAGACCGTCATATCACCTGCAGCAATTTCAACCATCCTTTGGTGTGGAGGAATATCATAGGAACTCTATATGATATGATTTTTATAGGATTTTTTTTCTTTAGAGCCAATTGGTTCATAGGAATAGATTCATATACTCCACATTTCAAAGGAAATAAACATGATATCATTTTTATAGCTTTAGAGCCACTTGGTTCATATGAATGGATTCCTATCTCTCATAATTTCAAAGGAAAATAAACATTAGCGTATATTCAATAGAAAAGTTCCTATGATGTGAACCAAATGACATCTCTTTTCTAATCCCTCCTCATAGGAATTGAGATACATGTGATCTCTAGATTGAATAGAAAAGTTCCTATGATGTGAACCAAATGACATCTCTTTTCCAATCCCTACTCATAGGAATTGAGACACATGTCATCTCTTTCCCTACAACTTCCATGTATACATCTTCTATTCCTAAATAGCTAGTACAACCCACTAGTAGCTTTTTTCCTAGACATGCAACTATGGCACAAGAACACGTCATGCATGCAAGTCATAAATCGCATTGTTTTTCTACTCTATGTGTGCAAGCACCACATCATCAATTCTTGCATGTTACTCATAAGTTATTTCTTGCATTAAATTTTGTATTGACAGTGTATGTGCTGGTCACGTGCACACATATGTAGTTCACATTCACATTTTTGTTAGAACTGTCATTCTTTTAACTGCAACTCATTTTCACTCTTTGTACTCCCTCAGTCTAGGTGTGTAAGTCATCTTCCGAAAACCAAATAATTCCAAAACACTTAGGCACGGTACATTAACTCCCCTCTCTACAAGACTCCATTGTTGAACTTAAGCATAATGCACAAACCTCAAAAGACAAGCACTTCTCCTTTGTTCTAGAATATTTCGTATTGTAATTGCACAAACTTTTTTTTCTAAATGAATAGCCATTATTTGTTTTTTACTTTATGCTTTACGATGCACAATCCCATGAATCTTAACCGTTTTATAAAACTAATTGATTTTGAATGAGATGAACTATAAGAACTAAACGAACATCTACATCATGCATATATGACTCAAAGCTTTACATGCTATAGTGTGTATTTATTCATAATTTGGTTTCCAAATCTCATGCGTTCAATGCATGTGTACCTTACTAGTTTTGAGTAGAGTAGAAAATTTCATGCGGCCGCGGGAATATCAAAATGCAAGGCCCATGCATCATTGCCTGTCATTCAAACCGGCGCCCACAATTTTTTGTACGTATATCTCCACTGGTCCCCGAACCCAAAATGCTGCCTCGTTCACATAAAACCAAGCATCCCACACATATTAAGGCGTCGAATCAAACTCAATCCCTCTCCCGTTTACTATGACGTGGCCCCACACGCCATAGTACTCCTACAAACCCTACCGCCACACACATCATCGGTTTTCTTCAAGAGAACGAGGGAGAAGCGGATTTGTAGTGGAGGATCTTTCAAAAAAGGATTTGTAGTGGAGGCCCCTACCCTAGGGTGCCCTAGGTAGCTGCCACACGCATTATTGGTTTTCTCTTTTCTTTATGCTCATGTGCCCTAGAGTGAAATGATGGTTGCTTCGTCCGTCCAGCTTAATGCGGGAAAGGTGGGGCTTTGTGATTTGACCCCTCGTCACTCATTTACTACTACTGCGACGCTACGACCGGGGTGCCTCCAAGTCCAACCGCTGCTCCGAACTGTAATTTGGTGCATCGCACGTGGAACAAGACGGTGGATGAGCCACATGTCGGCCAAAGGGGTCCTATTAAGTGTGTCACCATTTCGTGTGTGGATTGACCCTGCTTGAGTTGCTACACCAACACGGCAGGAGCAGCCTACCACTTGGTTTTGTTCCTTGGTGAATCCCGACTATATTGATCTAAAAAGATACGTATTGTACTACCCTCTCCATCTCGGTTTATAGGGCGTGCACGTAGTTCTAGGTCATCCATTTGACTAACTAAATATGAGTTACTATGTCACAAAAAGTATATCATTGGATTCTTAAGCGGTTGTGGTTCTAAACATATACTGTTCATCACATATATAGCCAGTTAAATTCTCAACCTAGAATGACGTGCATGCCCTGTAAACCGATACAAAGGAAGTAGTAAAAATGAGGTGATTTTACCAAGCAATGGGCGGGGGAGCATGGCCTGTCATGCGGTCCCATGTGTCATGATGTACCAAGGCGATGCGCGTGTCCCTCTTGAGGCACAAGAATGGAAGAAGCAATATTATGTGGTTTTCTTGAAGGAGATGATCGCGAAGCAAAGTGTGAAATAATGGTTGCTTCGTCTGTCTGGGAAGGTGCGGCATTGTGATTCGACGAATCATTGCTCATTACTACTACTGGGCGGTATGACTCGGGTGCATCCCCCTGCTGTTCTGCACTGTTATTTGGTGCATGACACGTCAACCCGGTTGCTATACGTCCCACATGTCAGCGAGAGGAAGTACATAATTCATGAAAGCGAGCATTGACGGAGGAGTGCAAGACACGACTTGGTTTTTGCTGCTTCATGTGATCCATCGATGCAAACCCGGACTTGAAAAGGCGAGGGCGGGTCTTTTCCCGCGCGGCAGGCAGAGGAGTTTGGCATAGTCTGTTTGAGGCAAGGAGGCAGGAAGGGAAACAAGCAAATAAAGGTTGAGCGACTTAGTTTTGGGAAAATCTGATTTTACGGAGTACGTACCCACTATGGAGGTAGTACTACTTACTACTCCCTCCTTTCCGGTTTATAGGGCTCATCTAAAAAAATCGTTTTTCCGTTTTAGAAGTCTCAATTCTACTAGTAGTAGTAGTACCATCACATGTTGGATTTCGAGGTGCGTTAAATCACCTGATGCAAGCAGTGTCAAGAGAAAACTCACCTATGCATGTAGAAGTTCATAGAAATTTAGTGGTTATGCATGCATTCATTCTAATTAATGCCTCGGTAAACATAACTTCTTGAGAAAAACGAGCATACTAATTACTTGTGCAAACTACGAAATTAATTCCACCGCTCACCGTCTACCATGGTTGGAGAGATTTTGAAATTGAGCCATAAACTGGAAAGGAGGGAGTAGTAACATACTCCAGCCTAGGGTAGCTTGCTGCACCACGGACTCCAAGGAAATTGATGTAGTACTACTACTCCTATATACCAGTGTACTACTCCTACTACTAAAAGACATATATTCCAAACAATATGATAATCTCTCTAACCATGGTAGGGACGAGGAGTAAACAGAGGGAGTAGTAAAATTTTCTCCTCGTCCTGCGAGCCACCATGCCCGTGGGCGGGGGAGACGCCATACTAAGCAAGCTTCTCCTCGTTCTACGAGTTGACAGAACACATCAAAAGTAATACATACAGAGCATCTCGAGTGTATAGAGCCTTGCCTCTAAGGTAGGCCCCACATGGTTTGCCTATTTTTAACATAACGCGTCAAGTCGCAATTTGTTTGTTCACCCGTGGTAGACGATCCTCCATCAAGTGGACAACCAGTACACATGTCAAATTACCATGTGGGCTGCCTTTTCATACAGAAATGAGCTCCACCGTGTAGCCGAACGGGTGTGGTTGGGAAAGAGACGGGAGTATGTGCGCTGTGCGTGCACCTCTTCTCTTCGTGCACGTCCCCCACCTACGTGGGTGTGTGTGAGAGAGATACAAACCTAGACATAATGCGCTGTCCATCCCCATGCCTCCGCTCAGTCCGACCACCAGTCACCACCACTCCCCACTCCTCCTCACCTTATCTATGATCTTTCTCGAGATATCATTTTTCAATGAAATTCTTGAGATACCATTTTTCTGATAAAATTCTCGAGATATCATTAGTTTTTACACATGGGATTACTCCTGCATGGGTCAATCACAACAGGTGTTTCTGTAAAAAAATGCATCTTGATGTTCCGTGCAATGCACGGGCATCTTGCTAGTCCATTGATGACCCACAAGTATAGGGGATCTATCGTAGCCTTTTCAATAAGTAAGAGTGTCGAACCCAACGAGGAGCAGAAGGAAATGATAAGCGGTTTTCAGCAAGGTATTCTCTACAAGCACTGAAATTATCGGTAACAGATAGTTTTGTGATAAGGTAATTTGTAACGAGTAGCAAGTAATAAAAGTAAATAAAGTGCAGCAAGATGGCCCAATCCTTTTTGTAGCAAAGGACAAGCCTGGACAAACTCTTATATGAAGGAAAGCGCTCCCGAGGACACATGGGAATTGACGTCAAGCTAGTTTTCATCACGTTCATATGATTCGCGTTCGGTACTTTGATAATTTGATATGTGGGTGGACCGTTGCTTGGGTACTGTCCTTACTTGTACAAGCATCCCACTTATGATTAACCCCCATTGCAAGCATCCGCAACTACAGCGGAAGTATTAAGGTAAACCTAACCATAGCATGAAACATATGGATCCAAATCAACCCCTTATGAAGCAACGCATAAACTAGGGTTTAAGCTTCTGTCACTCTAGCAACCCATCATCTACTTATTACTTCCCAATGCCTCCCTCTAGGCCCAAACAATGGTGAAGTGTCATGTAGTCGACGTTCACATGACACCACTAGAGGGATAACAACATACATCTCATCAAAATATTGAACGAATACCAAATTCACATGACTACTAATAGCAAGACTTCTCCCATGTCCTCAGGAACAAACGTAACTACTCACAAAGCATATTCATGTTCATAATCAGAGGGGTATTAATATGCATAATGGATCTGAACATATAATCTTCCACCAAGTAAGCCAACTAGAATCATCTACAAGGAGTAATCAACACTACTAGCAACCCATAGGTACCAATCTGAGGTTTGGATACAAAGATTGGATACAAGAGATGAACTAGGGTTTGAGATAAGATGGTGCTGGTGAAGATGTTGATGGAGACTGACCCCCTCCCGATGAGAGGATCGTTGGTGATGACGATGGTGATGATTTCCCCCTCCCAGAGGGAAGTTTCCTCGGTAGAACAGCTCTGCAAGAGCCCTAGATTGGTTCCGCCAAGGTTCCACCTCGTGGCGGCAGAGTCTCATCGCCAAAGCTTGCTTATGATTTTTTCTTGGACGAAAGACCTCATATAGCAGAAGATGGGAATCGGAGGTCCACCAGGGGGCCCACGAGGCAGGGGCGTGCCCTGGGGGTAGGGCGCGCCCCCACCCTCGTGGATGGTGGGTGGCCCCCCTTTGGTACTTCTTGCGCTCAGTATTTTTTATATGTTCTGGAAATAACTTCTGTGAAGTTTCAGGACTTTTGGAGCTGTGCAGAATAGGTCTCTAATATTTGCTCCTTTTCCAGCCCAGAATCCCAGCTGCCGGCATTCTCCCTCTTCATGTAAACCTTGTAAAATAAGAGAGAATAGGCATAAGTATTGTGACATAATGTGTAATAACAGCCCATAATGCAATAAATATTGATATAAAAGCATGATGCAAAATATGTCCACATGTTTGGAGATAGAGGTGTCGATAAAAATAAAATACGGACATGAGGGCATCATGATCATTCTTAGAACAACAACAATATATATATATATTGTCATATGATCTCTTATGCTAAAGTAACAATTCAATCACAATTTCAAGTATGAATCATAAACTTCATTGGAAACTAACAAACTCTAATCTCAGTCATTGAGGCAATTGCAATTTATCATAACATAGGAAAGAGTCAACATAAGAGCTTTTCAGGTATGATGAGGCCCCTTTATTATGCAGTCCCTCGCTTTGATTGCTTCCACATCACAAGATCGTATAAAGCTTATTTTCTCCACACTAATAGATCATACATATTTAGAGAGCAATTTTTATTGCATGCACTGATGACAACTTACTTGAAGGATCTTACTCAATCCATAGGTAGGTATGGTGGACTCTCATGGCAATACTGGTTTAAGGGACGTTTGAAAGCACAAGTAGTATCTCTACTTAGTGCAAAGAATTGGTTAGCATGAGGGAGACAGGCAAGCTCAGCATGTTGAATGATCCATGACAATATACTTTATTTCAGATATAAGAAAACATAACCCATTACGTTGTCTTCCTTGTCCAACATCAACCTTTTAACATGTCATATTTTAATGAGTGCTCAAAATTGCAAAAGATGTCCAAGATAGTATATTTATATGTGAAATCTCTCTTTCCTCAATGTTCTTTCATGAATTGTTCAAGTGACCAATACAATGTTTGCTAACCTTCAATAAATTTACCACCTCTACTTCTTATATGTGAAGTCATTACTCCCCATGGGATAAGCATATGAAACATATATAATTTCAGAATTATTATATTCAATTCATTCAACCATTTACTCATAGGATATATGTGAAGCACGTGAATGAATAACAAACTACTCCGAAAGATATGAGTGAAGATCAATGAGTAGTTAAATAATTATTTAGCTACGTGAAGACTCTCCCATTTAATAATTTCAGATCTTGATACTTTATTCAAACAGCAAGCAAAAACAAAATAAAATGACATCTAATAATAGCAAACATCATGTGAAGAAGCAAAAACTTAGGATCAACCGATACTAACCGATAGTTGTTGAAGAAGAAAGGTGGGATGCCAACCGGGGCATCCCCAAACTTAGATGCTTGAGACTTCTTGAAATGTTATCTTGGGATGCCTTGGTCATCCCCAAGCTTGAGATTTTGTGTCTCCTTAATTCCTCTCATATCACGGTCTCCCTAAATCTCAAAAGCTTCATCCACACAAAACTCAACAAGGACTCGTGAGATAAGTTAGTATAAACCAATGCAAAAAAAAACCTTATCATACTCTTATATAGCAAATCACTAAAATTATTAATCAACATTTCATACTAAATGCCTCCGCATATTTAATAGTCCTATCCTCAAATAGAATCATTAAACAAGCAAACATATGCAAACAATGCAGACATAACAGCAATCTGCCTAAACATGACAGTCTGTAAAGAACGCAGCAAGATCCATACTTCCCTAGCTCCAAAAATTATGAAATGAAATTCCAACTGTAGTAAATTTATCAGATCTTATTATGCAAAAGGTTTCAACATTTTATCACATTCTGACTTTTCTAGGGAATTTTTGCAACAGCGGTAAACTTTCTGTTTTCAAACAGCAACATGCAGACTTGTAAAATAGGCACAGTAAAGGATATCAATGCGACTTTTATTGAAATAAAATATGCAAAACATTTTCCTAAATAACATAAAGCAAATCCTAACAAAATAAATTGACGCTCCAAGCAAAAAACATATCATGTGGTGAATAAAAATATAGCTCCAAGTAAAGTTACCGATGAACGAAGACGAAAGAGGGGATGCCTTCCGGGGCATCCCCAAGCTTAGGCTCTTGGTTGTCCTTGAATATTACCTTGGGGTGCCTTGGGCATCCCCAAGATTAGGCTCTTGCCACTCCTTATTCCATAGTCCATCGAATCTTTACCCAAAACTTGAAAACTTCACAACACAAAACTCAACAGAAAACTTGTAAGCTCCGTTAGAAAATAAATCACCACTTGGGTACTGTTGTGAACTCATCCTAAGTTCACACTGGTGTAATATCTACTGTATTCCAACTTCTCTATGGTTCATACCCTCCGATACTACTCATAGATTCATTAAAATAAGCAAACAACACATAGAAAACAGAATCTGTCAAAAACAGAACAGTCTGTAGTAATCTGTAGGTTCCGAATACTTCTGTAACTCCAAAAATCCTGAGAAATTAGAAAGTCATAAGAAATTTGTTTATTGATCTACTGCAGTTTTAATTGGTATTTTATCGCTCTCTGGTGAAAAAATGAAAATTATTCTCGTGAGCGCATACTTTCTGTTTTTTACAGCAAGATCAAATAACAATCACCCAAGAAGATCCTAAAGGCTTCACTTGGCACAAACACTAATTAAAACATAAAACCTCATCTAACCAGAGGCTAGATGAATTATTTATTACTAAACAGGAGCAAAAAGAAAATAACAAAAATAAAATTGGGTTGCCTCCCAACAAGCGCTATCGTTTAACGCCCCTAGCTAGGCATGATGATTTCAATAATGCTCACAAAGGTAAGAATTGAAACATAACAGGAGCATCATGAAGCATATGACAAACACATTTAAGTCTAACCCTCTTCCTATGCATAGGGATTTTGTGATAAAACAACTTATGGGAACAATAATCAACTAGCATAGGAGGGCAAAACAAGCATAACTTCAAAACTTTAAGCGCATAGAGAGGAAACTTGATATTATTACAATTCCTACAAGCATATGTTCCTCCCTCATAATAATTTTCAGTAGCATCATGAATGAATTCAACAATATAACCCATCACATAAAGCATTGCTTTCATGACCTACAAGCATAGAAAATTTACTACTCTCCACATAAGCAAAATTCTTCTCATTCAGAATAGTGGGAGTATCATAAGAAACTTGAATACTACAAATTGTTTCCACATTAAAAGAGTAGTATTCAGGAAAAGGGTAATCATAATCATGAAAAGTTTTATAAATATAATCATCACTACTTTTTATAGCATAAGTTTCATCACAATAATCATCATAAGTAGCAACTTTGTTCTCATCATAATCGATTGAAACCTCTTCCAAGATAGTGGAATCATTACTAAATAAAATCATGACGTCTCCAAATCCACTTTCATAATTATCACAATAAGATTCAACATCCTCCAAAATAGTGGGATTACTACTTCCTAAAGTTGACACTCTTCCAAACCCACTTTCATCAATATAGTCATCATAAGTAGGGGGCATGCTATCATCATAACAAATTTGCATATCAAAACTTGGGAGGCTGGAAATATCATCTTCATTAAACATAGCCTCCCCAAGCTTGGGAAAGACATTAATTGCAGCAAATATATTCTCAAACATGTCATTCTCATCAAACATAGCATCCCCAAGCTTGGGCCTTTCCATATTATAAGCATAATCACTCTCATCATTAATAGTACGGATAGCACCGATAGTATAGCAATTATCATCATCACAATGAGTAATAGGAGCAACATTATTTGGGAGGGATACCTTTTTACCTTTGCTTCTCCGTCTTTTCTTTTTCTTCTTCACATCATGTGTGGGTTTAACCCTCTCTTTTGAGCTCCTTATTAATGAGATTGGTTGAATAAAAAGCTCCTCCTCGTTCTCTGATTCATCATAAGAAATAAGAGGAGGATATTGGGAAGTCTCTTCCCTTTCATTAGTATTTTCTTCATCTTCTATTTCTTTTATTTTCTTTATATACTTATCAATATAAGGATTTTCAATGCAATTCACCGCACAATACATATGAATTTCCTCTAGATCAAAATTAAGAACTCTATCAAGGGCAAATTCTGGAATAACCTTAGATATACGTTTCATTTCTTCATAACACAAGAGCAAACTAAGTTCATTATGATGTGCAAGGGAAATCAAGTCATCACAATTTTTGGACACGATACGATCATGAAACAATTGGCATTGGGTACTGAAATGATCACGTTCATTGCAAAATTCACAAGTACGGCTAAGAAAGTTTAAATTTTCAGCACAAACATCTAGCCTTTCTTGCAACCATTTAGTTTCCAAATACTTATGCCTCTTGCAAAATCTATCTTCCCTGTTTGGTATGTACTTGCAAACTCGATGCACTCCACAAAAGTTGACATGCTTATAAGAGACATTTTCATCTTGACTAGTGCAATCATCATTAGTAGTATGGATATTCAAAGAGTTCATACTAACAACATTGCAATCATGCTCATCATTCAAAGATTTAGTGCCAAACATTTTATAGCCTTCTTCTTCTAGCACTTGAGCACAATTTTGCTTTCCATCATTCTCACGAAAGATATAAAAAATATGAAGCGTATGAGGCAAACTCAATTCCATTTTTTGGTAGTTTTCTTTTATAAACTAAACTAGTGATAAAACAAGAAACTAACAAATTCGATTGTAAGATCTAAAGATATACCTTCAAGCACTCACCTCCCCGGCAACGACGCCAGAAAAGAGCTTGATGTCTACTACGCAACCTTCTTCTTGTAGACGTTGTTGGGCCTCCAAGTGCAGAGGTTTGTAGGACAGTAGCAAATTTCCCTCAAGTGGATGACCTAAGGTTTATCAATCCGTGGGAGGTGTAGGTTGAAGATGGTCTCTCTCAAACAACCCTGCAACCAAATAACAAAGAGTCTCTTGTGTCCCCAACACACCCAATACAATGGTAAATTGTATAGGTGCACTAGTTCGGCGAAGATATGGTGATACAAGTGCAATATGGATAGTAGATAAAGGTTTTTGTAATCTGAAAATATAAAAACAGCAAGGTAACTAATGATAAAAGTGAGCACAAATGGTATTGCAATGCGTTGAACAAGGCCTAGGGTTCATACCTTCACTAGTGCAAGTTCCCTCAACAATAATAACATAATTGGATCATATAAATATCCCTCAACATGCAACAAAGAGTCACTCCAAAGTCACTAATACCGGAGAACAAATGAAGATATTATGGTAGGGTACGAAACCACTTCAAGGTTATCCTTTCTGATCGATCTATTCAAGAGTCCGTAGTAAAATAACATGAAGCTATTCTTTCCGTTCAAAATATCATAGAGTTCGTACTAGAATAACACCTTAAGACACAAATCAACCAAAACCCTAATGTCACCTAGATACTCCAATGTCACCTCAAGTATCCGTGGGTATGATTATACGATATGCATCACACAATCTCAGATTCATCTATTTAACCAACACAAAGAACTTCAAAGAGTGCCCCAAAGTTTCTCCCGGAGAGTCAAGACAAAAATGTGTGCCAACCCCTATGCATTAGTTCACTAGGTCACGGAACTCGCAAGTTGAACACCAAAACATACATCAAGTGAATCACGTGATATCCCATTGTCACCACAGATAAGCACATGCAAAACATACATCAGGTGTTCTCAAATCCTTACAGACTCAATCCGATAAGATAACTTCAAAGGGAAAACTCAATTCATCACAAGAGAGTAGAGGGGGAGAAATGTCATAAGATCCAACTATAATAGCAAAGCTCGCGATACATCAAGATCGTACCACCTCAAGAACACGAGAGAGAGAGAGACAGAGAGAGAGATCAAACACATAGCTACTGGTACATACCCTCAGCCCCGAGGGTTAACTACTCCCTCCTCGTCATGGAAAGCACCGGGATGATAAAGATGGCCACCGGAGAGGGATTCCCCCCGTTGGGAGGGTGCCGGAACGGGTCTAGATTGGTTTTCGGTGGCTACAGAGGCTTCTGGCGGCGGAACTCCCGATCTATTCTGTTCCCCGATGTTTTTAGGGTATATGGATATATATAGGCAAAAGAAGTCGGTCAGGGGAGCCACGAGGGGCCCACAAGGGTGGGGGGTGCGCCCAGGGGGGTAGGGCGCGCCTCCCTGCCTTGTGGCTTCCTCGAAGATTCCCTAACATCTACTCCAAGTCTCTTGGATTGCTTCCATTCGAAAAATAACTCTCCCGAAGGTTTCATTCCGTTTGGACTCCGTTTTATATTCTTTTTCTTCGAAACACTGAAATAGGCAATAAAACAGAATTTTGGGCTAGGCCTCCGGTTAATAGGTTAGTCCCAAAAATAATACTCCCTCCGTTCCTTGATATAAGGTGTATAGATTTTTGAGAAAAAGTCCGAAATATAAGGTGTATTGGGTTACACCGCTCGTTTGGATAATTTTTGAAGGAATTTGATTACATTTCCTTATGTCAGGCAAGCTCCTCTATTTTCTCATGTCAATTAGTCCGGTATAATCTCGCCCAAAACTTGTGAAATTTTCCCTCCACGTGCGTTCTTTAATTTTCGTGCCAAAAACTATACACCCTATATTTAGGAACGGAGGGAGTATAAAAGTGTATAATAAAGCCCATAAACATACAAAACAGATAATATAATAGCATGAATACTTCATAAATTATAGATACGTTGGAGACGTATCATCAGAAATCCTTCTTGCTACCTCTTGAGCACTGCGTTGGTTTCCCTTGAAGAGGAAAGGGTGATGCTGTGCTCAAGAGGTAGCAAGAAGGATTTCTGGCGCTGTTGCCGGGGAGATTCGCGCCAAGTCAAGTCAAGATTTGACTCCCATCAACGAGCCATTTCTAGCACCATTGCCGAGGAGTCTACGCACAAGTCAAGACATACCAAGTACCCATCACAAACTCTTATCCCTCGCATTAGATTATTTGCCATTTGCCTCTCGTTTTCCTCTCCCCCACTTCACCCTTGCCATTTTATTCGCCTTCTCTTTTTCCGTTCGCCTCTTTTTCACTTGCTTCTTGTTTGCTCGTGTGTTGGATTGCTTGCTTGTCACGATGGCTCAAGACAATATTAAATTGTGTGACTTTGCCAATACCAACAACAATTATTTTCTTAGCACTCCGATTGCTCCTCTTACCGATGCTGAATCTTGTGAAATTAATGTTGCTTTGTTGAATCTTGTCATGAAAGATCAATTCGCCGGCCTTCCTAGTGAAGATGCCGCTACCCATCTAACTTAGATCTATTCCACCTAAGCATGATATCAATGAGTCTCTCAAGGCCATGAGAATTTCCATTGATGAGTGCAAAGAAAGAACCGCTAGGATGCGTGCTAAGAAAGATTGCTTTGTGAAAGCGTGTTCCTCTAATTTCTACAAGAATAAAGATGAAGATCTAAAAGTTATTGATGTGTCTCCTATTAAATCTTTGTTTTGCAATATTAATATTGTTAATGATGGGGCTGGAGATGAGCCACCTTTACCTAGAAGGCGTTCCAAAAATTCGGCGTTTTTAGATCTTGATGCAAAAATTGGTAAAAGTGGGATTGAAGAGGTCAAAACTTTAGATATTAATGAACCCACTATCTTGGATTTCAAGGAATTTAATTATGATAATTGCTCTTTGATAGATTTTATTTCCTTGTTGCAATCTGTGCTAAATTCTCCTCATGCTTATAGTCAAAATAAAGCTTTTACTAAGCATATTGTTGATGCTTTAATGCAATCTTATGAAGAAAAACTTGAGTTGGAAGTTTCTATCCCTAGAAAACTTTATGATGAGTGGGAACCTACTAATAAAATTAAAATTAAAGATCATGAATGCTATGCTTTGTGTGATTTGGGTGCTAGTGTTTCCACGATTCCAAAAACTTTGTGTGATTTGTTAGGATTCCGTGATTTTGAAGATTGTTCTTTAAATTTGCATCTTGTGGATTCCACCATTAAGAAACCTTTGGGAAGAATTAATGATGTTCTTATTGTTGTAAATAGGAACTATGTGCCCGTAGATTTTATTGTTCTTGATATAGATTGCAATGCTTCATGTCCTATTATTCTTGGTAGACCTTTCCTTAGAATGATCGGTGCAATCATTGATATGAAGGAAGGGAATATTAGATTCTAATTTCCGTTAAGGAAAGGCATGGAAAACTTCCCTAGAAATAAAATTAAATTACCTTATGAATCTATAATGAGAGCTACTTATGGATTGCCTACCAAAGATGGGAATACCTAGATTTATCCTTGCTTTTATGCCTAGCTAGGGGCGTTAAACGATAGCGCTCGTTGGGAGGCAACCCAATTTTATTTAAGTTTTTTGCCTTTTGCTTATGTTTAGGAATAAATATTTGATCTAGCCTATGTTTAGATTTGTTTTTATGTTTTAATTAGTGTTTTTGCCAAGTTAAACCTATATGATCTTCTTGGATGATAGTTATTTGATCTTGCTGAAAATTCCAGAAACTTTCTGTTCACGAAAACAATTATTAAAAATCACCAGAACGAGATAAAATATTGATTCCAATTGCAGAAGATCAATAAACAAATTTTCTAGGTCTTCCTATTTTGGTAGATTCTTTTGAGTCCCAGAAGTTTGCGTTAGTTACAGATTACTACAGACTATTCTGTTTTTGACAGATTCTGTTTTTCGTGTGTTGATTGCTTATTTTGATGAATCTATGGCTAGTAAAATAGTTTATAAACCATAAAGAAGTTGGAATACAGTAGGTTTAACACCAATATAAATAAATAATGAGTTCATTACAGTACCTTGAAGTGGTTTTTTGTTTTCTTTCGCTAACGGAGCTTATGAGATTTTCTGTTGAGTTTTGTGTTGTGAAGTTTTCAAGTTTTGGGTAAAAGATTTGATGGATTATGGAACAAGGAGTGGCAAGAGCCTAAGCTTGGGGATGCCCATGGCACCCCAAGATAATCTAAGGACACAAAAAAGCCAAAGCTTGGGGATGCCCTGGAAGGCATCCCCTCTTTCATCTTCGTCCATCGGTAACTTTACTTGGAGCTATATTTTTATTCACCACATGATAAGTGTTTTGCTTGGAGCGTCTTGTATCATTTGAGTCTTTGATTTTTAGTTTACCACAATCATCCTTGCTGTACACACCTTTTGAGAGAGACACACATGATTCGGAATTTATTAGAATACTCTATGTGCTTCACTTATATCTTTTGAGCTATATAGTTTTTGCTCTAGTGCTTCACTTATATCTTTTAGAGTACGGTGGTAGTTTTGTTTTATAGAAACTATTGTTCTCTCATGCTTCACTTATACTATTTTGAGAGTCCTACAAAACAGAAATTTGCTTTAATTGGGAAATTAGTCCTAATATGCTAGGTATTCAAGATTAGTAAAAACTTTCTTATGCATGTGTTGAATACTAAGAAAATTTTGACGCTTGATGATTGTTTTGTGTGGCACCCCGGCTCAGACAAAAACGGAACGCCCCGTATTCCAGCCCAGAGATCAAGGTGAAGTCTTCTGGAATACGGCACTGCTTAGTATAGAACAAACCAGCTCTCTATTACAACACGAATATGATTACAAGGGTTCCGATATTACAATGAATAACATCGGCACGGCGACACTATGCCAACCACAGTTGCTCTATACAAGCAGCATAATACTTGAAGCAGCGGAACAACTACTGGCAGCGGAACAACGAACGACGATGATGGACTCCAATCCGCAGGGACTCTGGCTGGAACGTTTATCCTAGCTCGCGAACACAGGAACAACACCAAACAAGCAAGCAATCCAGGCACGACCTGCAAGCTGGCATGACACGCTAGGTCAGTACCTTGAATGTACTTGCAAGCTCACAATAACCAGAAGCGTTCAAGACAAACAACAGCATGGCAATTATAGGTTAAGCAGGAATTAACATGAGATCATTATAACAACATGACATGAGCACATGATATCCAAAGTAATACTCCCAATAATACCAGATACCATCATGAAAATAATCATAATAGCCACTAAGAATCCAAAGGCAATATGAACCTGATACAGCTAGAACAATATGAGCATAGCATGAACATATAAATCTGACGATACTGGCATGCAACATGATCAAACTATATGCACCAATTATTCTGCTCGGGTTATCTCGTAACCATCACGCACATCACTTACCCATCCTCGGACATTACACGATCATCTCAGGATCAAATCAAGCTTGGTATAAACAATACCGTAGTAATCATTAAATGACCACAAGGAGCTTGATCTTTACACAGGATTCTCGCACAACATCACGAATATCCAACAACTCGGTATCCTCAATACCACGGTGATCATTCCGGCGATCACAACCAAAGTAACTCATGATCCTTACGGCGATCATCACCAAAGTAACTCGTGATCCTTACGGCGATCACCACCAAAGTAACTCGTGATCCTTATGGTGATCACCACCAACTTAGTTTATCACCGAACTAGGGTTGTCATTAATCAAGTTATTATAATATTGTTGACTCACGGTGGGACCGACACGAACTGGGCCCATATCCGCGGGCGCGGCTATCGATAGGTTTAATATACACTCTGCAGAGGTAGCACACTGTACCCACACCACGGAACCCATGGCCTCGCACTCCCATTCAGGTGGACCAACGGCGTTCCGACAAAACCGATATACTGCCGTGACACTCTCCCGTCCACTCCGATCCACCCCAACTGGGCTAGTCCTGGGTGGCCCTGTGTCTAACAAAGACACTCCGACCACCGTTGTGGTCAAAACTCCCTCACAGGGACCAGATCCATAAAAATATGAACAACGGGCACACAAGGTTATGTCTGCTTACCGGGCCAGGGTACCGCACGCCCATAACCTTCCCTAGTTGGAGGCACCGGCGAGATGCATGACAATAGACCCAGTTAGGACCTTACCAAAACGGTAATCGTGGTTGCAGTGGTCAGTTTCGATCTGGCGGCACCATGACTCAGCCAACAGTTGTTCAAGTTCAATTAAATCTGGTTAAACTTGAATGCAAAATGTTGAGCCATGATAAAATAACATGATGCAATTACAATGCATGAGCATGATATCAACATAATCACGGGATGCAACATAACTATCCACCATGTCAACTATGAAATAATCTCCAACTGAACATGGCATAATGACGAGCATAAATATTACAAGTGAAACACTACTCATAGCATAACATGACCATTATCTTCAACCATAAATAATATGCAAGAACTCATCAATAATATTACTGAGTAACACTTAACCAACTAACAGCAAAGGAACAACGCATAGTAACAGTACTCGGTAACCGACGTTAGTTATGCACCGAAGAGCATGACCAACCCAACATGTACTACTATCAAGCATGGCAATATGAAAGCAATACTAGCAACTAGCAGGGCAGGATAACCAGGTGCATAACAACATAACAAACAAGTAAGCACAATCCCAGAAGCATTTTCGAAACAACGATAACCATATTTTAAACAAGCAATCATTTAATAAATATTCAAGTTGAAAACCATGGCTACTGCATGACTATCATGCAAGTGGGTATTGTGGCTTGCCTGGGGTGACGGAGACTCCACGAAGAAGTGCGGTGAAGCCGCGGAACGAAACATTGAACTGTTTTCTCTCGGAGGAGGCTGATTAGAGGCAAGGGTAAAATGGTCATTTTCACTATGAAACCACCTGGTGAAAATGTTACCAAAAGATAGAGCTCGACGAGACAAAGAAGTGAGCACTGGTTTCACCTCAATCGGAGTTAAGGTTGCAGAGTTATGAGGTGTAGAAGATCAGGGACCAATCTGTGAAAGTTCTCATCACCAATGGGCCCCTGAGTGGATAAGACAGAAACATATTTGAGAAAATACGCTTTCTGACTTAGAAAACGCACTTCAGGCCGAAGTAGAAATAGAATATGCTTTCAGAGAATGGAAAGCGCACTCACCAGAAGGCCCTTCCACTTATCCATGTGGACCTAGATCTTGGGCCACTTACAGGTGGGTCCCACGCGGTCAGGGAAGGGCGCAGTGAAGGGGCCGGCCGGCTCCGGTGGCCTCTGGCCACAGCGCGGCCACCGGCGGGCGCGAGGCGGTGCGCTGCTCCCTCCTGGAGCAGCAGCAGCTCCGGGAAGAGGCAGTGACGACGGCGGCTCGCGGAGACAGGGGCGAAGCGGTGGACTCCGGCGAAGGGCCCGGCCAACTCCGGCCACCTCTGGTCGAGCTGAGGCCACCTCGGGTTCGTGGAGACGAGGCGGTCCCGTTCAGAGGTAGAACGAGCGCCGTAGAGAAGTGGAGAGTAGGGGAGGCCGCGGTGACGGAGGAAGCTACACAGGGCTCGGGTGGTGGAGGTGCTCGGCGAAGCAAGGCGCTTCGGCGAGGGGCGAGGGGGTGGGGCTGCTGAGTGGAATGAGAGGAACTCGGTGGGCGTCTCGGAACGACGAGGGGAGGCTTGGTTTGGCCGGAATCATGCCGAGGCCGAGGCGGCCATGGTGGACGGCGACGAAAAGAGGAGCCGGCCGAGGGCTCTGGTGGGTGAGGAGGCTTGGGGAGAGGCTGGTGTGGTGCGGAGGGACTCGGGTCATGCTTATATAGCCGAGGGGAGGATTCTCGAGCTCACGGGCGAGCTCCCGACCAAGCTTTAATGGCGGGCAGAGGCAGGGCGTGGCACGGGCATGGTGTTTGCGACGCATTGATGGCGAACCACGATGAGGCACCAATGCAGGGCAACGCAGTCGATCACGGGGAAGCTCCATGACACGAATTGAGGTCGAGACGAGGAGGGAGAAGACGAGCATAGTGGCCGAAACAAGCCAGAGCACGCCTGCAGCCATGACGCAAGCGTGATCACCACGCGCACTGGCGCAAGTGGCGCTTTTTGGCGTGGCCAACCATGTCCAGTGGATGGACCCTGGTGCCCTTAGTCCAACTAAAGAGATAAATTGGTCCAGGGGCAAAGAAGAGATTTGCACTTAGCTCCAAAAGTAATTCAGTAACAAGGTGTTTGTAACTTGCCGTGGTTAAACCAGCAGGGTAAAAAGGTAAAGAGTTTGTCTGGCGATGATCACACACTAAGGTGATGCTGATCACCAAAAATCGGACTAAGAGGAGGAGTTTAGAAGGTGGTTGCAGTAGAAAGTACAAAACTGGCCAGAATTGGGGATTTGGATGATGCACTCACATACTGGATCTCTGTGAGCTGAAATTTAGCAGAGAGGGGTTTTATGATGATATGAAGCTGCTTTAAAAATTTCATGCCATTTGGAAATACCAAAGTGGCACTTGCTTCACAAAGCTTCATTCTGGATAGAAACTTGGAAAAATTACACAGGGTAAATGGATCAACCAATTGAGGTAAAACTTGTTGGGAGTAGTTGATATAGGTAGAAGCTTGTCTTGGTAAAGTTTCAGCTCAATTGAAGCAATATAAAATATGGTTGCTTCACAAACTGAAAATCTGACCGGAAACTAAAATTTGGAGCTGGGCTCACATAGATGAGTTACATGATCTCATATTTGGTGGAGAATCATTATGTGATCCTAGGAAAGACCCTGCAAAATTTCAGCTCATTTGTACTCCCTCCGTTCCCAAATATTTGTCTTTTTAGGCATTTTAAATGGACACAACATACAGATGCATGTAGACATATTTTAGAGTGTAGATTCGCTCATTTTGCTCCGTATGTAGTCACTTGTTGAAATCTCTAGAAAGACAAGTATTTGGGAACGGAGGGAGTATATGCCTAGAATATAGCTCCTTCACTAAGTTCCTTCCTAGACAAAAACTATGGAAAATTGCTAAAAATTATTTACTAGGAAAATTGAGCTGAATTTTGGCATGAGCCAATGATATGGACAGGAAAAGATGTCCAAGAAGTTTGGGGTCAATCAAACAAATATAAATAGCACTTCCTTTGCAAAGTGCCATTTAGGGCAGAATAGGAAAAGAATTATTGGAGGATTATTTTTGAACATGGCAATGAAATATTTTGCCATATTTGAGGAAGATGTGACCCAAACAATTTATGAGAATTATTTGGGAATTTTAGGAGTGACAGAAATATAGGTTGCTTCACAACCTAGGGTTTTAAGGGTTATTCCTTTATCAGAAAAGGAATATTACCAACAAAAGAATTTTGGGTTAGGTCAAGGATCAAAATGAGACGATCTTGAGATGATGATGAGGGTGACAAGCCACTAGAAAACCTAGGAAGATATGATCTTCCCAAGTTTCAGACCCTCATAGCCATGGAAAAGCAAATCAAAACAGGAAATCCCAGAAAATCAAAGGAAAAAAGAAAAGGGCAAAAATCCAGGCGGTTACAAACCTTCCCCCCTTAAAGAAATCTCGTCCTCGAGATTTGGTTGCTCAGGGTTAAATAATCTTTCTGACTTGAAGAAACCTTTTCCCACTCAGGTTTCTTTTATTCGTAATATTTCCACTGAATTGGATCTGACTGATTGTCTTGATCTGGGGTGGTTTGCTTCACTGGATCTAACATTCTGACAGGACGTACCTCGGGTGTCCCTCAAAATTTTCTTTGGCTGAGCTAGCATCCAAAATATTATTTGTACGGACATACTTGTCCTTCTTGATATTGGTCCTTGCTAAAAATGTTATTCTAGTATCGAGTACCAAGAACATTCCGCGGAGTTGGGGAATATATCTTCCCGTGGAACAACGAATCCCTTTTATCCAGGCATCGGATTCCTCGAATATAGACATGCCTTCTAGTTCCAAAATAGTGATGTGGATCATATCTATTTTTGCTAACGGATGTTGACATCTTGCATGAGTTTCTGACTTATCTTGACTGGCTTCACAGTCTTGAGTATCCAGGTTGTTCCAAAGGTTTGACTGTCGCTTGTCGCGACTGATAGAAAAAAATGCACCATCTCCTGATGATAAGATTTGCAGACTTGTCTGCCGGTGATCTAGGCAAAGAATCCCATTTACACAGGCTATTCCTTTCATTGCTTCCCCTATGCGAGAGATAACGATCCTCAACGTATATGTTTCCACACGGATTCTTCATTGTTGCCAGTATCTCTCTGGGAACAACAGTCTGTGCAAAGCTCCATCACGGGTGTTGAGGTTAACATATTGAGTTGTCTAGTACCACATTGAAGTATACTTCTTGGGTGGATCTTTGCTTGGGTTTGCCGTGGAATAAGACGGTCTTGGGCATCCACATTTTTCACATAATAACCGGCATACATTGGTCTGGTTCAGGTTTTGAGCCTCGGTACACTTATCCGGCTCACGTGTGGTTATACAGATCTCAATCCTGTTGTTGATTATGCCAGACAGTGACAGGGTTAATAATATCACCTTGTGAGGCTGATTTTTATAATCACTGCCAAGATTATGGTCTCAATGTGGTCTTTCCTTCAAGACTTGTTGATTATGGCATCACCCACTGGTTTTTGTTTCATAAATAACCGGTGAGGTTGTCGGATGTGTACCGTGAATTCTTCCTTGAGAGACTTGCATGGACTTGGCAACATACTGAATGAACTAATATCTAATTCTCAAGGCATACCTTTGTTCTGACTGATTTTCGTTTCAGGCCAAACTGTTGCAGATCTGCCACTTGGAAAACACTGCCATATGCTGACAATTCATAATTTAATGTCTTGTATTAGTGCCGTACAGAAGAATACTGGGAAGCTTGCATTCAGAAGCAATCGGGGTATCGTGCTGAGGAAGGTTTGGGGGCTTATGCTCGAAGCCATCGGTGGATATCTTATTGAGGAGATCGGGGTACCGTACCTTATAAGATTCCCCCCTTAAAGACTTTCTAGGGAAGACTCGGTACCTTATGCCAGAAGCTTTTCCAGTATTTTATCGAGAAGACTGAATATCTTGCATGGGAATCCATTCTATCGATGCAGACTGGGAACCTTATCTTTGTACACTTCGTCAATACATTGTGGAGAAGGATGGGACTGATTTTCTTGGTGATGGGAATGACATATATATATCTATATTTGTCAGTCCATCAGTTGATTATTGATATGACAAGAATTGTCTGACTGTCCTTACTGAATTCACCGTGCAATTGGACTGACTTCTGGGTGTCGCAATATTTAAATTTTGACTTATGTCAGATTCAATCATTGTGCATAGCCCATACCTTTGACTTGAAATGCACTGTCGATCCAATTTTGTTCTCTTGCTGATTTAATCTTTGCTGTGATAAAGTGTATCTCTGACGGGTACTTGTTGCTGACAGTCTGATCAAAATACAATTTGTATCCGGACGGATGTCTGCAATACAATGATGTCGGCTGAAAACCTCACTGATTTTAACTGACTTCCGTGGTGTATATCTGTGCTGCTTACGGCTCCTTCTGATTCGGTGTCGGTCGAGGAAAAATTTCCATAAGGGGGTAACACCGAGGATTCAAAACAAAGAAGCACGAGAAAACAATTTATTGCAACAAGCACACAGCAAACAAGTTACAAAGCTACTCCACACAGACACACACAAGCATGATACTACAGTGGATGCACAAGCGCTACACGAAGGACTACATCCTACGCTTGAGCAAACGCTCGCGAACTGACGAGGAAGCTAAGGGAGTAGCGAGTGGAACCGCTGACTCTGAAACTCCGGATGGACGTGGCGGAGGAGTTGGAGAAGCTGGCGGAGACTGAGGTAAAGTGACACCAAACAATCTCCTGGTCCGAATGGCGTCTCGGACTAACTCAGAAATAAGAAGACACTCGGCCGTCATGTAACAAGACATGGCTAGGATAGCCGGGTCATCTTGAGGGTTGAGGGAGGGAAATTGGATTCCCTAGGATTCTCGGCGATGGTGGGATAATATTGATAAGCACGGTTCTCCTGCACCATGCTCTCTTGGTGACGAAGACCGGTGACTCCTGCCATTGCGGCGAGCTGAACGGCACGCTCAGGAGTAGCGCTGTAACCACCGTGGAAACTGTAGGTGCGCTTGCTGACAGGAATCGGGGCTGACAGATGAACATGAGCAACATATTTCCGAATTCTTCCTCCAGCAGAAAACTGGAATACTTGATAATGAGGTGGATCTTCGAGGGGATAAATACTACGCCACATGTCGCCAAGGAGGGTGACAAAGCTGAGAGGCGCAGGAGTGGGACTGAACTCAATAGGAACAGCACCGGAAGCTAAGGGAAGAGCACTGAACTCATGGAAGTTGACCGCCATCTACACATGAAACAGGGGTTAATGGTAACTGCAATAAGACTATATGCAGCAAACAAATGCAACAATCAAATGCAACAAGCAAGGGCAACAACCAGACCCTATGCTACCGTTTTCCAACATTCCAGCGGACTAGGACGCTCTACAGCCAGACCTGCTCTGATACCAAGCGCTGTGGCACCCCGGCTCAGAGAAAACCGGAACGCCCCGTATTCCAGCCCAGAGATCGAGGTGAAGTCTTCTGGAATACGACACTGCTTAGTATAGAACAAACCAACTCTCTATTACAACACGAATATGATTACAAGGGTTCCGATATTATAATAAATAACATCGGCACGGCGAAACTACGCCAACCACGGTTGCTCTATACAAGCAACATAATACTTGAAGCAGCGGAACAACTACTGGCAGCGGAACAACGAACGACGATGATGGACTCCAATCCACAGGGACTCTGGCTGGAACGTTTATCCTAGCTCGCGAACATAGGAACAAAACCAAACAAGCAAGCAATCCAGGCACAACCTGCAAGCTGGCATGACACGCCAGGTCAGTACATTGAATGTACTAGCAAGCTCACAATAACCAGAAGCATTCAAGACAAACAACAGCATGGCAATTACAGGTGAAGCAGGAATTAACATGAGATCATTATAAGAACATGACATGAGCACATGATATCCAAAGTAATACTCCAAATAATACCAGATACCATCATGAAAATAATCATAATAGCCAGTAAGAATCCAAAGGCAATATGAACCTGATACAACTAGAACAATATGAGCATAGCATGAACATATAAATCTGACGATACTAGCATGCAACATGATGACACTATATGCACCAATTATTCTGCTCAGGTTATCTCGTAACCATCACGCGCATCACTTACCCATCCTCAGACATTACACGATCATCTCAGGATCAAATCAAGCTTGGTATAAACAATACCGTAGTAATCATTAAATGACCACAAGGAGCTTGATCTTTACCCATGATTCTCGCACAACATCACGAATATCCAACAACTCGGTATCCTCGATACCACGGTGATCATTCCGGCGATCACAACCAAAGTAACTCATGATTCTTACGGCGATCATCACCAAAGTAACTCGTGATCCTTACGGCGATCACCACCAAAGTAACTCGTGATCCTTACGGCGATCACCACCAACTTATTTTATCACCGAACTGGGGTTGTCATTAATCAAGTTATTATTAATATTGTTGACTCACGGTGGGACCGACACGAACTGGGCCCTTATCCGCGGGCGCGGCTATCGATAGGTTTAATATACACTCTGCAGAGGTAGCACATTGTACCCACACCACGAAACCCATGGCCTCGCACTCCCATTCGGGTGGACCAGCGGTGTTCCGACAAAACCGATCTACTGCCGTGACACTCTCCCGGCCACTTCGACCCACTCCCAACTGGGCTAGTCCTGGGTGGCCCCGTGTCTACCAAAGACACCCCGACCACCGTCGTGGTCAAAACTCCCTCACGGGGACCAGATCCATAAAAATGAAAACAACGGGCACACAAGGTTATGTCTGCTTACCGGGCCAGGGTACCGCATGCCCATAACCTTCCCTAGTTGGAGGCACCGGCGAGATGCACAACAATAGACCGAGTTAGGACCTTACCCAAATGGTAAGTGTGGTTGCACTGGTCAGTTTCGATCTCGCGGCACCATGACTCAACCAACAGTTGTTTAAGTTCAATTAAATCCGGTTAAACTTGAATGCAAAATGCTGAGCCATGATAAAATAACATGATGCAATTACAATGCATGAGCATGATATCAACATAATCACGGGATGCAACATAACTATCCACAATGTCAACTATGAAATAATCTCCAACTGAACATGGCATAATGACGAGTATAAATATTACAAGTGCAACACTACTCAGCATAACATGACCATTATCATCAACCATAAATAACATGCAAGAACTCATCAATAATATTACCGAGTAACACTTAACCAACTAACAGCAAAGGAACAACGCATAGTAACAGTACTCGGTAACCGACGTTAGTCATGCACCGAAGAGCATGACCAACCCAACATGTACTACTATCAAGCATGGCAATATGAAAGCAATACTAGCAACTAGCAGGGCAGGATAACCAGGTGCATAACAACATAACAAACAAGTAAGCACAATCCCAGAAGCATTTCTGAAACAACGATAACCATATTTTAAACAAGCAATCATTTAATAAATATTCAAGTTGAAAACCATGGCTACTGCATGACTATCATGCAAATGGGTACTGTGTCTTGCCTGGGGTGACGGAGACTCCAGGAAGAAGTGCGGTGAAGCTGCGAGACGAAACGTCGGACGATTTTCTCTCGGAGGAGGCTGATTAGAGGCAAAGGTAAAATGGTCATTTTCACTTTGAAACCACCTGGTGAAAATGTTACCAAAATATAGAGCTCGACGAGACGAAGAAGTGAGCGCTGATTTCACCTCAATCGGAGTTACGGTTGCGGAGTTATGAGGTGTAGAAGGTCAGGGACCAACCTGTGAAAGTTTTTATCACCAATGGGCCCCTGAGTGGATAAGACAGAAACAGATTTCAGAAAATACGCTTTCTGACTTAGAAAAGGCACTTCAGGCCGAAGTAGAAATAGAACACGCTTTCAGAGTATGGAAAGCGCACTAACGAGAAGTAGCTTCCACTTATCCACGTGGACCTGGGTCTTGGGCCACTTACAGGCGGGTCCCACGCGGTCAGGGAAGGGCCATGCGTTGCTCGTATTCTAGCTCGCTTGGGCCCCGACCAAGACAGAGGCGAGGCACAGGCGAAGCAGAGGCGGGCTCCAGCGAAGGGGTCGGCCAGCTCCGGTGGCCTATGGCCACGGCGCGGCCTCCGGCGGGCACAGGGCGGTGCGCTGCTCCCTCCTGGAACAGCAGCAGCTCAGGGAAGAGGCAGGGATGACGGCGGCTCGCAGAGACTGGGGCGAAGCGGCGGACTCCGACGAAGGGCCCGGCCAACTCCGGCCACCTCTGGTCGAGCTGAGTCCACCTACGGGTTCGTGGAGACGAGGCGGTCCCGTTCAGAGGTAGAACGAGCGCCGGGGAGAAGTGGAGAGTAGGGGAGGCCGCGGCGACGGAGGAAGCTACACAAGGCTCGGGCGGTGGAGGTGCTCGGCGAAGCAAGGCGCTCCGGGGAGGGGCGAGGGGGTGGGGCTGCTGAGTGGAATGAGAGAAACTCGGTGGACGTCTCGGAACGACGAGGGGAGGCTTGGTTTGGCCGGAATCATGCCGAGGCCGAGGCGGGCATGGTGGACTGCGACGAAAAAAGGAGCGGGCTGAGGGCTCTGGTGGGTGAGGAGGCTTGGGGAGAGGCTGGTGAGGTGCGGAGGGACTCGGGTCGTGTTTATATAGCCGAGGGGAGGCTTCTCGAGCTCACGGGCGAGCTCCCGACCAAGCTTTAATGGCAGGCAGAGGCACGGCGTGGCACGGGCATGCTGTTTGCGACGCACTGATGGCGAACCACGACGAGGCACCGATGCAGGGCGACACAGTAGACCACGGGGAAGCTCCAGGACACGAATTGAGGTCGAGAAGAGGAGGGAGAAGACGAGCATAGTGGCCGGAATAAGCTAGAGCACGCCTGCAGCCATGACGCAAGCGTGATCACCACACGTACTGGTACAATAGGCACTCTTTAGCATGGCCAACCATGTCCAGTGGATGGAACCTGGTGCCCTTAGTCCAACTGAAGAAATAAATCGGTTCAGGGGCAAAGAAGAGATTTTCACTTAGCTCCAAAAGTAATTCAGTAACAAGGGGTTTGTAACTTTCTGTGGTTAAACCAGCAGGGTAAAAAGGTAAAGAGTTTGTTTGGAGATGATCACACACTAAGGTGATGCTGATCCCCAAAAATCAGACTAAGCGGAGGAGTTTAGAAGGTGGTTGCAGTAGAAAGTGCAAAACTGGCCAGAATTGGGGATTTGGATAATGCACTCACATACTGGATCTCTGTGAGCTTAAATTTGGCAGAGAGGGGTTTTATGATGATATGAAACTTCTGTAAAAATTTCATGCTATTTGGAAATACCAAAGTGGCACTTGCTACACAAAGCTTCATTCTGGACAGAAACTTGGAAAACTTACACAGGGTAAATGGATCAACCAATTGAGGTAAAACTTGTTGGGAGTAGTTGATATAGGTAGAAGCTTGTCCTGGTAAAGTTTCAGCTCAATTGAAGCAATATAAAATATGGTTGCTTCACAAACTGAAAATCTGACCAGAAACTAAGATTTGGAGCTGGGCTCACATAGATGAGTTACATGAGCTCATATTTTGTGGAGAGTCATTATTTGACCCTAGGAAAGACCCTGCAAAATTGCAACTCATTTGTATATTCCTAGAATATAGCTCCTTCGCAAAGTTTCTTCCTGGACAGAAACTTCGAAAAATTGCTGAAAAATATTTACTAGGAAAATTGAGCTGAATATTGGCATGAGCCAATGATATGGACAGGAAAAGATTTCCAAGAAGTTTGTGGTCAATCAAGCAAATATAAATAGCACTTCCTTTGCAAGTGCCATTTAGGGCAGAATAGGAAAATAATTATTGGAGGATTATTTTCGAACATGGCAATGAAATATTTTGCCATATTTGAGGAAGATGTGACCCAAACAATTTATGAGAATTATTTGGGAATTTTAGGAGTGACAAAAATATAGGTTGCTTCACAACCTAGGGTTTTAAGGGTTATTCCTTTATCAGAAAAGAAATATTACCAACAAAAGAATTTTGGGTTAGGTCAAGGATGAAAATGAGACGATCTTGAGATGATGATGAGGGTGACAAGCCACTAGAAAATCTAGGAAGACATGATCTTCCCAAGTTTCAGACCCTCATAGCCATGGAAAAGCAAATCAAAACAGGAAATCCCAGAAAATCAAAGGAAAAAGAAAAGGGCAAAAATCCAGACTGTTACATTTTGAGATATGGAGGTAGTGATATTAAAGTTGTGCTAGTTGAGTATGTGTGAATCTGAGAAATACTTGTGTTGAAGTTTGAAAGTCCCGTAGCATGCACGTATGGTAAACGTTATGTAACAAATTTGAAACCTGAGGTGTTCTTTGATTTTCCTCCTTATGAGTGGTGGTCAGGGACGAGCGATGGTCTTTTCCTACCAATCTATCCCCCTAGGAGCATGCGCGTAGTGCTTGGCTTTTGATGACTTGTAGATTTTTGCAATAAGTATGTGAGTTCTTTATGACTAATGTTGAGTCCATGGATTATACACACTCCTATCCTTCCATCATTGCTAGCCTCTTCAGTACCGTGCATTGCCCTTTCTCAGCTTGAGAGTTGGTGCAAACTTCGCCGGTGCATCCAAACCCCGTGATACGATGCGCTCTATCACACATAAACCTCCTTATATCTTCCTCAAAATAGCCACCATACCTACCTATTATGGCATTTCCATAGCCATTCCGAGATATATTGCCATGCAACTTTCCACCGTTTCGTTCATCATGACATGTTCATCATTGTCGTATTGCCTTGCATGATCATGTAGTTGACATCGTATTTGTCGCAAAGCCACCATTCATAATTTTTTATACATGTCACTCTTGATTCATTGCCCATCTTGGTACACCATTGGAGGCATTCATATAGAGTCATACTTTGTTCTAGTATCGAGTTGTAATCATTGAGTTGTAAATAAATAGAAGTGTGATGATCATCATTCATAGAGCATTGTCCCAAAAAAGGCCAAAAGAAAAAAGGGAGGCCCAAAAAAAGGGGCAATGCTAATATCCTTTTTTCCACACTTGTGCTTCAAAGTAGCACCATGATCTCCATGATAGAGAGTCTCTTGTTTTGTCACTTTCATATACTAGTGGGAATTTTCATTATAGAACTTGGCTTGTATATTCCAACAATGGGCTTCCTCAAATGCCCTAGGTCCTCGTGAGCAAGCAAGTTGGATGCACACCCACTTAGTTTCTTTTTGTTGATCTTTCATGCATTTATAGCTCTAGTGCATCCGTTGCATGGCAATCCCTACTCCTCACATTAACATCAATTGATGGGCATCTCCATAGCCCATTTATTAGCCGCGTTGATGTGAGACTTTCTCCTTTTTTGTCTTCTCCACATAACCCCCATCATTATATTCTATTCCACCCACAGTGCTATATCCATGGCTCACGCTCATGTATTACGTGAAAGTTGAAAAAAGTTTGAGATTACTAAAGTATGAAACAATTGCTTGGCTTGTCATCGGGGTTGTGCATGATGAGAGCATTCTTGTGTGACAAAAATGGAGCATGACCAAACTATATGATTTTGTAGGGATAAACCTTCTTTGGCCATGTTATTTTGAGAAGACATAATTGCTTAGTTAGTATGCTTGAAGTATTATTACTTTTATGTCAATATTAAACTTTTATCTTGAATCTTTCGGATCTGAATATTCATAGCACAATTAAGAGGGTTACATTGAAATTTATGCTAAGTAGCATTCCACATCAAAAATTATGTTTTTATCATTTACCTACTCGAGACGAGCAGGAATTAAGCTTGGGGATGCTTGATACGTCTCCAACGTATCTATAATTTTTGATTGTTCCATGCTATATTATATTCTGTTTTGGATGATAAATGGGCTTTATTATACACTTTTATATTATTTTTGGGACTAACCTATTAATCGGAGGCCCAACCCAAATTGCTGTTTTTTGCCCATTTCAGTGTTTCACAGAAAAGGAATATCAAACAAAGTCCAAACGGAATGAAACCTTCGGGAACGTGATTTTCTCAACAAACGTGATCCAGGAGACTTGGAGTGGGCGTCAAGAAACAATCGAGGAGGCCACGAGGCAGGGGGGCGCACCTACCCCCTGGGCGCGCCCTCCACCCTCGTGGGGCCCACGTTGCTCCACTGACGTACTTCTTCCTCCTATATATACCTACGTACCCCCAAACCATCAGGGGAATCCACGACAACCTAATTCCACTGCCACAACCTTCTATACCCGTGAGATCCCATCTTGGGGCCTTTTCCGGCGTCCTGCCGAAGGGGGCATTGATCACGGAGGGCTTCTACATCAACACCATAGCCTCTCCGATGATGTGTGAGTAGTTTACCTCAGAACTTCGGGTCCATAGTTATTAGCTAGATGACCTCTTCTCTCTCTTTGGATCTCAATACAAAGTTCTGCTCGATTCTCTTGGAGATCTATCGATGTAACTCTTCTTATTGCGGTGTGTTTGTCGAGATCCGATGAATTGTGGGTTCATGATCAAGTTTATCTATGAACAATATTTGAATCTCCTCTGAATTCTTTTATGTATGATTGGTTATCTTTGCAAGTGTCTTCGAATTATTAGTTTGGTTTGGCCTACTAGATTGATCTTTCTTGCAATGGGAGAAGTGCTTAGCTTTGGGTTCAATCTTGCGGTGCTCGATCCCAGTGACAGAAAGGGAAACGATACATATTGTATTGTTGCCATCGAGGATAAAAAGATGGGGTTTATATCATATTGCATGAGTTTATCCCTCTACATCATGTCATCTTACTTAAAGCATTACTCTGTTCTTATGAACTTAATACTCTAGATGCATGCTGGATAGCGGTCGATGTGTGGAGTATAGTAGTAGATGCAGAATCGTTTCGGTCTACTTGTCACGGACGTGATGCCTATATACATGATCATACCTAGATATTCTCATAACTATGCTCAATTCTATCAATTGCTCGACAAGTAATTCGTTTACCCACCGTAATACTTATGCTATCTTGAGAGAAGCCACTAGTGAAACCTATGGCCCCTGGGTCTATTTTCCATCATATTAATCTTTCATCACTTAGCTATTTCTATTGCTATTTATTTTACTTTGCATCTTTATTTCTCTTTATAATAAAAATACCAAAAATATTATCTTATCATATCTATCAGATCTCACTCTCGTAAGTGACCGTGAAGGGATTGACAACCCCTTTATCACGTTGGTTGCGAGGTTCTTATTTGTTTGTGTAGGTGCGTGGGACTCGAGCGTGATCTCCTACTGCATAGATACCTTGGTTCTCAAAAATTGAGGGAAATACTTACGCTACTTTACTGCATCACCCTTTCCTCTTCAAGGGAAAACTAACGCAATGCTCAAGAGGTAGAAAGAAGGATTTCTGGCGCCGTTGCCATGGAGATTCGCGCCAAGTTAAGTCAAGATTTGACTCCCAACAATGAGCCATTTCTGGCGCCGTTGCCGGGGAGTCTATGCACAAGTCAAGACATACCAAGTACCCATCACAAACTCTTATCCCTTGCATTACATTATTTGCCATTTGCCTCTCGTTTTCCTCTCCCCCACTTCACCCTTGTCGTTTTATTCGCCCTCTCTTTTTCTGTTCGCCTCTTTTTCGCTTGCCTTTTTGTGCCCCGTGTGCCGTCATGGCTAGTCCTTCATCTACTCATTTGTCTCCCGAGTCTGAAGTTCTTCACTTCAAACAAAGACAAGGAGAAAACTTAAAAGATGCTTGGTTCAGAATAATGGAATCTCATCATAATTGTACCCTAGAAGTGAACTTTAGAATTTTGCTTCGCAATTTTTATGTTGGACTGAATATGTCTCATAGACAACTCTTGGATTGCATTGCCAAAGGCAATTTTATTGAAATTGATCCCAGTATTTGTCGTATTTCGGGTTCCGGCAGACCCTTGAGGTTCGAACACTGGGGTGCGCGCGGAGATCTCTCCCCTACCGATCTATGTCCAATCTCCTCACGTGATCTAAGATGGAAACAACGAACAACACAAGGGACACGAGGTTTATACTGGTTCGGGCCACCGTTGTGGTGTAATACCCTACTCCAGTGTGTGGTGTGGTGGATTGCCTCAGGGGCTGGTGATGAACAGTACAAGGGAAGAATGGCCTCGCGAGAGGTGTTCTTGAGCTGGTGCGATGAACTGTTTGGGTAAGTTCAGTCGCCTCTCTCTCTCTCCCTAGATCGATCGATGTCTCTCTGCTTGTGATGGCTAGCCCTATTTATAGAGGCCCTGGGCCTCTCCCCAAATAATGAGCAGGAAGGGCACCAACAATTGGCCATTTTGAAGGGGAACATCTAGTACAAGTTATCCTGACCAAAGGTGGTCTTCGGCTGCCAAAAGTACTGGTGATGACGCCGTCTTGGGCTCCACAGTGACCTCTGTCCTGCCGCTCTGCTGGTCTTGGTCTCGTTGCATCGGAATGGTAACCTTTGCCTGATGCCTTTGCCTGTGCTTGCCCCCGTTGCACCAAAGGGGAAACAAGGACACTGCGCAGGTCGGCGCCCGCCTGGTCTCGATCGTCATGGCTTGCGTCATGGGCTCCTCGCGAGGTACCCCTGCCTTGATTTCTCCGCCTCCTCGCGAGCCTTCCTGATGAGGCTGCCTTTGAGGAAGCTTCCGGTCGTCCGTCCCGCGAGGCTTGGCCCCTCGCGAGGGTCTTGAGCTTGAGATGATGAAGATGGGCCGCGCTGGGCCCCCACTTCGGCCATGCCGCAGACTGCAGGCACGCAAGTCTGGGGACCCCCGTTCCCAGAACGCCGACAGTAGCCCCCGGGCCCAAGGCGTGCCCGGGCTTGGCCTAGCGGGGAAGCGAAGGGGCAAGCGCGAAGCGCCGTAGGCCCCAACAGCCTGCGGCCTTGGGCGCCGCGTGGCGATTGATTGGACATGGGCGTCTGCGCTTCCCCACGACGCCTCGGCAACTGTCCATCTGACAAAAGGGATGCATGGGCCAGAATTACCTGCTTTGTTCTCGTTCGCCTCGCCCCATATCCCCTTTCTCGCTCTCCTCCTTCTTGCCTCCGAAATCCTCCAGATCTGTCTTAATCCTTCTCATTCGGCACGCCATGGTGCCTCGCAAGTCCCCGACCGAGGCCTGGTACTCGCCGGCCTTGGATTCCCCGAACCTGTTGGAGAAGAACCTCGCCCTTACGCGCGTGATGACGGTGGCGCAGGGCAGCAAGGGGGCGACTGTGCTCAAGGCTGGCTCCGACCAGCCTGAAGTCAAGGGGATCACCTTCTATCCGCTCTTTGTGAGCGCCATTGTTGCCGGTCTGGTGCCTCCTTTCTCTGAGTTCTTCTTTGCTGTTCTCCGCCAGTACAACTTGCAGGCTCTGCACCTCCACCCCAACTCTGTTCTTCTTCTAGCGATTTTTGCTTACTACTGTGAGGCTCACGTCAGGGTAAAGCCCTCGATGGCCTTGTTGCGTCACTATTTTTCCCTCCGGGTTTCTGGTGGCCATGTCTCCGCATGTGCGAGCTTCATCGTGTACTCCAATTCCAATGCTATCTCGAAGCCTGGGAAGAGGATCGAAGGCTTCCGGAGCAAGTGGGTCATGGTGGATGTCAGGCGCCTCCACCCCCGTCTGGTGCTGCCTACGGGGCAGCCCAAGGCCGTCGACGCGTGGTCCCGCGCGGAGCTCGTCGACCCCCGTGCGAAGGCGGTGCTGAAGAGGATGAACGCGGACCTGAGGCCAAGCAACTTGGGGGCGGCGAAGCTGACCGGGGCCTTGTTCCTGAGGGAGTTCCTGGAGCACCGGGTGGCTCCACTCCAGGAGCACTCGCTCCTGTTGTGGAGGCTTGGGGAAGCGGATGCCGCCTTGCGCCTAAGCTCGGAGGCCCTGTCCGACGAGAATCTGGTCGTGGCCCTCCATTCCTTGGTTGGGGAGACGTGGCGAGCCCGGTGGGCGCCCCCGTCCCCCTGTTCCTTCGTGACGACTGGGAGCAGGTGGTGAACGCCATGCCCACCTTCAACGGTGAGGGGCTGGTGCCCGCGGTAGCTCCCGAGGATCTTGCGGCGCTAGCGATGGTGGACGTGTCCTCTGGCATCTCCAGCGGGAGTGAGGAGGAAGAAGAGGCGGAGGAGGAAGAGTCTGACTTCGAGGCGACTGGCGAGGAGTCGGGGGAGTCCTTCCCTCGGCTCAGGTCTCGGGCCCTCCGCTCCATGCCGGATGACAACCATGACGGCGCCGGGCGAGGAGGGGAGGACTCTCCCTTGGTCACAAGGAAGGGCAGGTCGGGGCTGGTTCCCCCAGGGTCCGCTCTGATCCCTGGGCGGTCTGAAGATAGCCCCAGCCCTCCCGACGTGGCTTCTGCTTCCGGGGCTCCTGAGGCTGACCCAAGCTGCAGGCTCTCGAGCTTCAAGTTCGGCCGGAGGTTGCTTGGGTCCGTGAGCGACGACCAGTAAGTGCTTGATTCCCACTTTGCTTGGTTTCTGTTGCCGAGCCTTGACATCCATATTCTCTTGTTAGGCCGGCGCCTGGTCGAGAGGGGCTTCTGCGGCCCTGCCTGGGGCGAGTCCATCTGCTGGGGCGGTGCCTTCGTCCGCTGGGGAGGAAGACGGCGCGGCTCGCACCTCCCTGGTCCGATTGTCCTCGCGAGGCCGACTAGGACGCCTTGGTGAGGAGTCAGCCCCCGTGGCCCCACTGACCCTGGAGTCGACTGCGCTCGATGCTGCAGCCGGGGCGACCAAGGCCCAGGGGGTTCCTTCCTGCCAAACCGTGATCACGCTGCCATCTTTTTCGCTCGCTCCGCCAGTTCCCGCTTCTTCTGTTTCCTCTGCCGCCGTCCTGGACCAGGTCGCCAGCGAACTGAGCCAGCTGCGGGAGGATCTTCTGAGCACGGACCCTCGCCTGCGGCCGGGCGCCTGGAGCTAGCTTCTGGTTGGGCCCGTTCCACTGCTTCCGTCCGAGCAGCGCTGAGCCAGGCCGTGGCGGCCTCCGATGGGGAGAAGCAGGCCGCCAACCAAGCCAAGGCCGCTCGCGACGCTGCCCTGGGCGGCGCTGCGACTGCCAAGGCTCGCTGCAAGGAGCTGGAGGTCGAGCTGCAAGGCCTGCGCGACGAGCTCGCCAAGGAGGTCCACGGTCGCCAGGAGAAAGAAAAGGAGATGAAGGCTCGGGAGGCTGCCGTCAAGGACTGGGACGCCAAGCTCGATGACCGCCACGGCGAACTGGAGACACTGGAGCGGTCGCTGCAGGCGGAGAGGGCCGAGCTAGATGCCAAGGCGAAGGTCCTGGCGGAGGACCGGGTGGCCTTCGTGAAGATGGAGAAGAGGGCCCGTGCCACGCTGAAGACGCTTTACGAGAGCGGCTTGGAGGAGCCGTTGGCTGGCGCGGAGGACGGCCCCGCCAAGCTGCTTCCCTTCCTGGTCCGTGCGCTTGAAGATGTCGTAGACGGCCTTGGCCCCACGGCCGAGGCCGAGGCGCGTGCCCTCTCTTCTGCGGCACTGATGCGTGTCCTCAGCCACGACTACCTGCGCGACCCCAATGTCAACCTCGACAGCCTGCTGGAGCCCGTGAGCGGCGACCTTGCCGCCGCTGCCGCTGAGGCCGTGAAAGGCCGAGCCGAAGCTTTGCTGGGGGGGGGGGGGTTCTGCGCCTTCAGCATCTTGCCCGGGCGCGGTGCCTCCAGCTCCGCGGTCCCAGGAGGCGGCGCCACTGGAGAGTGATCCCTTCGCGGCTTCTGTCCTGTTTTTATTCCTGTAACATGCACCATGCCTCGCGGAGGCGGTTAAACTTGTGTTTGGCGTCGTGAAACAATCTATGGCTTGTAATATTTGCTTTGAATTTCCTGGAATTTGCATTTTTCTCTCCTACTTGTTCGCGCTCTACGTCGGCAGGGCCCGGCCCCGCGCATACCTCACCCAGCGTTAGCCCCGACCGGAAACCAGGACGGGACTAAGGAGTGAGGGGCTACGTGGCAAGTTAGGCTCCTGAGTCGTGGTGCTCAGGAGTCCCCCTTGACGCGCAAGCAACAAGTAGGAAAGGGGGGAATAAGGAGTGGATCGGTCGTTCTGCATCGGCAGGGCCCGGCCCCACGCATACCTCACCCAGCGTTAGCCCTGACCGGAAACCAGGACGGGACTAAGGAGTGAGGGGCTACGAGGCAAGTGAGGCTCCTGAGTCGCAATGCTCAGGAGTCCCCCTTGACGTTCAAATGGGTTTCCATACCTTGGCTCTGCTCGGGGAGGGGCGCGTGACGACCAGGTCCGAGGGACCTCGCTGGGTGATGTGCGCTCGGGCGAGGCCCGAGCATAGCCCCTGTGTCCAGCCCCCTCGCGCGGCGCGCCTGAGGGGAGGCGTTGCGATGGTGCCGGACACTGAGCTCTGGGCTCCCTGAGGTTGGTACGGCCGGAGGCTGCCCTCAGTTGTTTATCACCAGCGCGGAGCATAGCGCTTCCATATGTATACGGACATAGCCGCTCCTCGGCAGTGTCGTCACCCAGCGCGGAGCATGGTGCTTCCACTGGTACGTGGGAGGGGGCTCCGCTCCGGGAGGAGCCCCCGGGGCGTGTACAGCCCCGCCCTGACACGTGGCCGACACGGTAGGGCTAGGAGAGGTGTATCTGGGCACTCGTGAGCCAGCGCGGGACTCACGAGGCCCTACCTCGAGGCGGGTTGCGCCTGGCTCTGGGCCTTTATCAATGGTGTGTTCCTGAAGGGTGGTTAGAATGCAAATGCTCTACGTCCTCAGGTCCCGGCCCTCGAGCGAGCTCAGCCGCCGCTGGTATGACAGGTCACGGTGTCGTGGGTCAAGGCCAGGGGGTGAGGGCTAGAGAGCCAGTAGGAGCCCATGAGTCACGATGCTCAGGTACCCCCCTTTTAACGTGCAAGCGCTTTGCATGAAAGCGGAGAAGTCCGCGATAAGAAGCAGGTGATAATTAAGTGCGAAAGAGCAAATTCATTTTAAGTAGATGCAGGAAAAGCAAACGTCGCTGGGCCATGCCCGAGCAGCTCAGGGATGATGCAGCCTGACGAGCGCCCCCAACAAGGTAAGTAAAGAGCTTAAGCAAAACGGATACACGCCGCAGGGACGGACCCACGTGACCTGGGAATGATGCGGCCCTGTGGGCGCTCCCAGCTAAAAACGGAACTTAGAAAGATGTCACCTGGTGCCGTTGAAGACGAAGTGATGTTGAAGAAGTGGGCTATGCGCGATGATTACGTCAATCCCTCACGAGCCCCCAGGCCCAGGAGGCTCGGGAGGCTCCGGAGGCGCAGGTGGGTCTCTGAGGGCCATCTCCATCTCTGCCAGGACCGCACAATGCCTGACTTCCTGAGCCTCCAGAATGCTCCTCAGCAGGCGCTGATGAGCGGCGACCGCGTTCGGCAGGCCGAAAGGCATGCGAACGTAGCTGTGGGGTGGACCTTCGCAATGCCCTACGCGCGAAGGCCAGAGGCGCTCCTGAGACGCGGCTCGGTTGAGCCCTGGCATGTCGATGCAGACGCGCAGCCCACCATCCTCGCCTGGATGTGGGGCCACGGTGGGTAAGCGGCGGCTACCGCGCATGACTCTTGACTCCTGCAGCTCCTGGGTGTTTCTTGCGATGAACTCTTGAGGGTTTGGTCTTCCTTGCCTTGTACCTTCCTGAGGGAAACGTGCCTGGAAGCACCCCTCCAAGTGGTTCCTGAGCGCCTCCCTCACGACCTTGGCAAGGTCGGCGGCTCTTCAAGAAAGAGCCCCCGAGCCCTGCCTGAGGAGGGCGCCGGGCGCGCCTTCCTATGCGAGAGAGGGTGGCGCTCCTGATTGGGCGCAGATCCTAACGCAACACCTCTAGAGGCGCCTGCCTCCTTGTGGCTTGGGCCAGGCGTAACCTTCTTCTTCTTAAGGGTCACCTCAGGAAGTCTTCCGTTCCTGTGGTCTGGGTCTTCGATTGCTGCGGCTTGGAACAAGCGCTCAAGTGAACACACTGCGTCCCTCTCTTCACAGGGTACGGTGATGACTCCACCGCTTCCTGGCATCTTGAGGACATTGTATCCATGATGAGTCACTGCCATGAACTTGGCCAGGGGTGGGTACCCGAGGATGGCGTTGTATGGAAGACGGATGTGGGCGACGTCGAAGTCAATGAGCTCGGTGCGGTAGTTGTTGCGCTGCCCGAAGGTGACTGGAAGGCGAACCTGCCCTATTGGAACAGTGGAACCATCAATGATTCCTGAGAAGGGCTTGGTTGGCTGAAGCTGATCGTACGGCACTTGGAGATTGTCGAACGTCTCTACGGACAAGACGTTGAGTCCTGCTACGCCATCAATGAGGGTCCTGGTGACCTGCACGTTGCTGATGACCGGGGAGCAAAGCATTGGGAGGACTCCGGCAGTTGCCGCGCACTTGAGCTGATCCGCTAAGCTGAACGTGATAGCGCACGCAGACCACCTGAGTGGGCGCGTGGCCTCAAGTTTGGGGAGGACTGCATTCACCTCGCGAGCAAACTGCTTGAAGACGCGCTGTGAGGCTGGGGCCTGCGCGCCACCCAAGATGGAAGCGATCACGCGCGGCTCCTGGAAGCCCCCAACCCCCTCGTCTTGATGTTGGTCTTCGTTCCTTCTTGGTGGTGGCGGCAGAGGAGGAAGGCCTGCGTTGCCGTGCGGGCGATCCTCACGAGGCTGATCTCTCCAACCTCCCTCGCGAGGCTAGTCCTGCCAGCGATCCTCGCGAGGTCGGTCACGCCACCCTTGGCGGGGGCCACGGTCTTCCCATCATCCGCCACCTCTTCCTCCTCCTCGGCCATAGCCCCTGTCGTTGCGCTCGGGGCATCGGCCAACACGTCCATCTCTCACGGCCCTGAGCTCTTGACATTCATTGGTGTTGTGGGTGTGGAGGTCGTGGTACACACAGTACCTGCTGCCCTTGGATGACTCAGGCTGATCCCTGCCTCGCTTGGTGTCTGGTTCCGCTGCAAGCACGGCAGCCCCCTTGCGCTTCACGTCCTTGGCCTTGAGCTTCTTCTCTTCTGGGTTGGCAGCCGGGAGTTCGAGGAGGGAAAGGCGCCCTTCCTCAGCCCTGGCGCACTTGGTCGCCAAGTTGAACAGCTCCAGGGATGTGCACAGGTCTTCGTGGATTTCTAGCTCCTCCTTCATCTTGATATCGCGTACGCCATCAGAGAAGGCCGAGATGATGGCTTCTTCAGTCACCTTGGGGATCGTGAGGCGAGCATTGTTGAAGCGCTGGATGTATTTCTGCAGGGTTTCCCCTTGCTGCTGCTTGATGCGGCGCAGATCGCTCACGGCCGGGGGCCGGTCGCGAGTGCCCTAGAAGTTGGCGATGAAGCGAGTGCGCATCTCGTCCCAGGAGGAGATCGTGCCAGGAGTCAGGTTCAGGAGCCAGGTGCGGGCCCCGTCCTTGAGCGCCATGGGAAACCAGTTCGCCATGACCCTTTCGTCTCTGTTGGCGGCTTCGATGCATAGCTCGTAGAGCTGCAGGAATACCGCGGGGTCCGTCGTGCCATCGTAGCGAGGGGGCAGGTCAGGCTTGAACTTTCCTGGCCATGCGATGCCGCGTAAATCGAGGGTGAGGGCGCGGCAGCCGACTGTGGCCACCGGTGCCCTTTGCTGGTACTGGGCTTGCTCTTGGGGATTGTCGCGTGCCGCCGCTTGGAGCAGAGCGGGTCTTGGCGTGGAGGTGCAGGGATGCGATCTTGGCGCGCCGGCGCTGGGAGCGCGCGAGCACCTTCTTGGGGACGAGGGATCTCTTGGCAGCTCCTTTCTTGCTGCGCAGGCGCCGGACGTGGAGGGTCTCGCCTTGGGGCTGCGCGCCTTGGGGCCAGGGCGCCTTCTTGGGGAGGAGGTGGTGGAGGCACCTCCTGATCCTCGCCTCCCGCGCGGGATGGAGGGCGAGGCAGCGAGAAGGACGGCAAGGGGGAGCCCCCTGCGGTGCTGACGAGCTCGGTGATGTAGGCGAGCCAGTCCTCGTCGAGGTCGTCGACGGGGCGGTAGTGCAGGAGCTCCCTTGCCAGGAGCAGCGCGGCGTGCGCGTCCGCGGGGGTGCGACGGGCGTGGGATGACGAAGCGGCTGGAGTCAGTGACGGCGTAGCGGTGCGGCCCTCCCGCCGTACCGAAGGGTGCTGGGACGAGGCCTGCTGCTCGTTCCCTGCCGGACCGATGGCGGCGTTGGCGGCAGGCGACGGGGAACGACGAGGGCGTCCGCCGACGGACGTCGTCTGGGCGACGTGGGTGGCGAGAGCAGCCCAGCGCTCGGCACGAGCCCGACGAGCGTCAGCCATGGACACGACGGAAGATCACACGCGAGCAGTGGAAGAAAGATTCTGGCACACCCCCTACCTGGCGCGCCAAATGTCGGATTTTGGGTTCCGGCAGACCCTTGAGGTTCGAACACTGGGGTGCGCGCGGAGATCTCTCCCCTACCGATCTACGTCCAATCTCCTCGCGTGATCTAAGCTGGAAACAACGAACAACACAAGGGACACGAGGTTTATAGTAGTTCGGGCCACCGTTGTGGTGTAATACCCTACTCCAGTGTGTGGTGTGGTGGATTGCCTCAAGGGCTGGTGATGAACAGTACAAGGGAAGAATGGCCTCGCGAGAGGTGTTCTTGAGCTGGTGCGATGAACTGTTTGGGTGAGTTAAGTCGCCTCTCTCTCTCTCTCCCTCCCTAGATCGATCGATGTCTCTCTGCTTGTGATGGATAGCCCTATTTTATAGAGGCCCTGGGCCTCTCCCCAAATAATGAGCGGGAAGGGCGCCAACAATTGGCCATTTTGAAGGGGAACATCTAGTACAAGTTATCCTGACCAAAGGTGGTCTTTGGCTGCCAAAAGTATTGGTGATGACGCTGTCTTGGGCTCCACGGTGACCTCCATCCCGCCGCTCTGCTGGTCTTGGTCTCGTTGCACCGGAATGGTAACCTTAGCCTGATGCCTTTGCCTGTGTTTGCCCCCTTTGCACCAAAGGGGAAACAAGGACACTGCGCAGGCCGGCGCCTGCCTGGCGCCCACCTGGTCTCGATCGTCATGGCTTGCGTCACAGGCTCCTCGCGAGGTACCCCTACCTTGATTTCTCCGCCTCCTCGCAAGCCTGCCTCATGAGGCTGCCTTTTAGGAAGCTTCCGGTCGTCCGCCCCGTGAGGCTTGGCCCCTCGCTAGGGTCTTGAGCTTGAGATGATGAAGATGGGCCGCGCTTGGCCCCCACTTGAGCCACGCCGTAGGCCACAAGCAGGCAAGTCTGGGGACCCCCGTTCCCAGAACACCGACTGTATTGCACATGAAATTATAGAAGGTATAGTGGGAACACTACCTCAACAAAAGGGGTCTCATCATAAACTTCATTGGAAACTAACAAACTATAATTTCAGTCATTGAGGCAATTGCAATTTATCATAACATAGAAAAGAGCTTGATGTCTACTATGCAACCTTCTTCTTGTAGACGTTGTTGGTCCTCCAAGTGCAGAGGTTTGTAGGACAGTAGCAAATTTCCCTCAAGTGGATGACCTAAGGTTTATCAATCCGTGGGAGGCGTAGGTTGAAGATGGTCTCTCTCAAACAACCCTGCAACCAAATAACAAAGAGTCTCTTGTGTCCCCAACACACCCAATACAATGGTAAATTGTATAGGTGCACTAGTTTAGTGAAGAGATGGTGATACAAGTGCAATATGGATAGTAGATAAAGGTTTTTGTAATCTGAAAATATAAGAACAGCAAGGTAACTAATGATAAAAGTGAGCACAAACGGTATTGCAATGCGTTGAAACAAGGCCTAGGGTTCATACCTTCACTAGTGCAAGTTCCCTCAACAATAATAACATAATTGGATCATATAAATATCCCTCAACATGCAACAAAGAGTCACTCCAAAGTCACTAATAGCGGAGAACAAACGAAGAAATTATGGTAGGGTACGAAACCACCTCAAAGTTATCCTTTCTGATCGATCTATTCAAGAGTCCGTAGTAAAATAACATGAAGCTATTCTTTCCGTTCAATCTACCATAGAGTTCGTACTAGAATAACACCTTAAGACACAAATCAACCAAAACCCTAATGTCACCTAGATACTCCAATGTCACCTCAAGTATCCGTGGGTATGATTATACGATATGCATCACACAATCTTAGATTCATCTATTCAACCAACACAAAGACCTTCAAAGAGTGCCCCAAAGTTTCTACCGGGGAGTGAAGACGAAAACTTGTGCCAACCCCTATGCATAAGTTCACGAGGTCATGGAACTCGCAAGTTGATCACCAAAACATACATCAAGTGAATCACGTGATATCCCATTGTCACCACAAATAAGCACATGCAAAACATACATCAAGTGTTCTCAAATTCTTAAAGACTCAATCCGATAAGATAACTTCAAAGGGAAAACTCAATTCATCACAAGAGAGTAGAGGGGGAGAAACATCATAAGATCCAACTATAATAGCAAAGCTCGCGATACATCAAGATCGTACCACCTTAAGAACACGAGAGAGAGAGAGAGATCTCAAACACATAGCTACTGGTACATACCCTCAGCCCCGAGGGTGAACTACTCCCTCCTCGTCATGGAGAGCACCGGGATGATGAAGATGGCCACCGGAGAGGGATTCCCCCCTCCAGCAGGGTGCAGAACGGGTCTAGATTGATTTTCGGTGGCTACGGAGGCTTCTGGTGGCGGAACTCCTGATCTATTAAGTTCCCCGATGTTTTTAGGGTATATGGATATATATAGGCGAAAGAAGTCGGTCAGGGGAGCCACAAGGGGCCCACGAGGGTGGGGGGCGCGCCTCCCTGCCTCGTGGCTTCCTCGAAGCTTCCCTGACGTCTACTCCAAGTCTCCTGGATTGCTTCCGTTCCAAAAATAACTCTCCCGAAGGTTTCATTCCGTTTGGACTTCGTTTGATATTCCTTTTCTTCGAAACACTGAAATAGGCAATAAAACAACATTTTGGGCTGGGCCTCCGGTTAAAGGTTAGTCCCAAAAATAATATAAAAGTGTATAATAAAGCCCATAAACATCCAAAACAGATAATATAATAGCATCAATACTTCATAAATTATAGAAACATTGGAGACGTATCAGCATCCCCAAGCTTAATTCCTGCTCGTCCTTGAGTAGGTAAATGATAAAAGAAAGAATTTATGAAGTGTTAATGCTAGCAGGTGCACAAGTTTGATCAATGGTAGTTTCAATCACCTTTTCTAGCATCATTATATATCATAACAGTAGCTCAACTCATATGACTTCTCATGATCAAGTAACAAGCTATTCACATGTTAAAGTATAGATCATAAACTTTCTTGAAAACTAACAAACCGTGTTATTAGTCATCAAACAATTACAATTCATCCTATTTTCAGGAAGGGTCTATGTCAGAGATTTGATTCAGCAAACTTCACATACTCAACTATCATTTAGTCTTTCACAATTGCTAACACTCACGTGATATTTATGGGTTCAAAGTTTTAATCAGACATAGAGAAAGATAGGGGCTTATAGATTCGCCTCCCAACCTTTTACCTCAAGGGTAATGTCAACAATAATAGTTCATGATGCCTTACATCCAATTGGATATATATATCAGGATCTTTCCAACACAATGTGCTTGCCAAAGGATAAAATGTAAAAAGGAAAGGTGAAGATCACCATGACTCTTGCATAAGGTATAAGACAAGAATAAAAGATAGGCCCTTCGCAGAGGGAAGCAGAGGTTGTCATGCGCTTTTATACACTCGTAGAAAAAGGGCCTATAGTCCCGGTTCGTAAGGGCCTTTAGTCCCGGTTCCGGAACCGGAACTAAAGTGTTGGTACTAATACCTCCCCCATTTAGTCCCGGTTCAATCCAGAACCGGGACTAAAGGCCCTCCACGTGGGCAGTGTGCAGAGCCCAGTCAGGAGACCCTTTGCTCCCGGTTGGTGGCACCAACCAGGACCAATAGGCATCCACGCGTCAGCATTTCTGTGGCTGGGGTTTTTGTTTTTTTTTGAAAGGGGGGGGGGGGTTGTGGGTTTTGGGGGGTTAATTTAGGTGTTTCATATATTGTGTTAGCTAGCTATAATTAATAGAGAGAAGTGTCCTCTCTTATGTCCGTGCTTGGTCGACGCTACGTACTATACATACGTATAGAGAGGACTAGACACGCTGGCTAGCTAGTAAGCAAACGAAGGAAACAGAAGATCGTCATGAACATATATGCATACAGAGAGAAGTGATATCGACCACCTCTCCTTCTCTGAGAGATTGGTCGAACAACAAGTTCTCGTATATCTATCTGACACTACCGGCTACATATATACAATAATTATCTCTTACAAATATAATCATACGGACTCAGGGTCCACATAGAATTCTCCGTCTTCAGGGATCACGTGGTCAAGAAAGAATGCCGCCAATTCCTCTTGAATTGCTCGCATGCGAGCTGGTGCCAGGAGTTCATCCCGCTTCCGAAACATCTAATTTGAAGAAGGGGGTCAATACATATATATATATATATATGAATGAATGAAACTCAACACAAATGATGGTAATAAAATAAAATTGTGAATGTTGTTATTTACGTACTTCATATTGTTCGTTAGAGTACCCGCCCCGCTCACAGGTCGTGTGGCGGATGGACTCGCAGATGTAGTATCCACAGAAATCATTCCCTTGTTCCTGCCACAACCACTTTACAAGAAATAGAGGTCAATCAAACTGATAAGCAAGAATGCTAAATGGTATTGATGAAACTGGCGCTTGAATCACTAGGAGATGTGCGGAACATGCTACTATAGTACTTACTTTTGGGTGTCTAAATTCTAGCTCCTTCGGCAGTCCCGAAACTGTTTTGGTGAATTTTCTCCAAACCCTGCCGGACAAAGAAAACAATTACTTGATATCAGGAAATGAACAAAGTTGCTAATATGGTGGATAATGATCGATTTAACTTACTTCTGGAGTATTTGAGTCATGTCTGCATAGTCCTGGGGATCTTTTCGTTTAGAGTCTAAGACGGTTACTACTCCCTGCTCAAGCTTAATCTCTAGGAGAATATAGTGAAAACTGCACACACATGCATAACTTATCAATTACATTACTATAACCTTGACTAATATATAAGGGAAACCGAATACGCACAAGACAGTAACACTCACCTGAAGTTGTAAGGAAAGAGTATTATATCTTTGTTTTGATTTATTACGAACGATCGTAGCAAGTTGGCCTCGGTAGCTGCGGCATGAAGTTTAACCTCAGTTGCATCTATGAGATATGTGTTAATGAACCCAATATCACCGACTTGTCTTTTCTTCAATTCGGCGATCTTCAATCTGCATAATATAGTGAGGATGATTATAAATACATGCAATGAAAGAGCTAAGCTATATAGAGAAACTTAATGACAGAAGTAGTACTACTTACAGACAGTAGCAGGCGACCGTTGTTTTATCGAGGGCCAATTGATTGAAAAACTGATAGAACTCCTCAAATGGAACAGGCAACAGATCAATTCCAACGAGGTCATGCTCCTTTTTAACTTTCACATACAAAGTACTCCTCCCCCCAGAGTCTCTACAGATTTTCAAGTACCAATCATGCAATCTTCGCATCATCGTTGATAGAGATCTTTCATCTTTGACGAGAGGCTTCCCGTACTCGTATCTTTGTATCTGCACGTCCATGGGTTCATAATGTACTTCGTCGGGCAGGTAATCTCTAAGATTGCTATAACCGGGCACCATCCTCGGATCATTAGCGACGTTGTGGCTAGGCACCTTGAGCAGGGGGCACGATTGCTTCGCTTGTTCGCCGAGCTGGGCAATTTGTTTCCTAGATCGTCGTTCTTTCAGCCTTTGATCACTGTCAGTACTTCCCGACTGCTCCGCTTCGGCAAATTCCTTTCCAATAATGCGGTCATAGTTTCCTTTCGGCGGATCAGACTTCGGTGGTTTTGTCAGGGAAGCCAGAGTGCGCTTCACTTTCACCCGATCTACCTTCTCCTCCGGAGGTGGATGTTTCTTTGCTTTCACCCCTTCAAAGATGTTCCTCACTTCTTCTCGCGCGATCTCGGTGTTCTCCTCCAGGGACCTCTCATATGGTAACTTCTCTGGAGTCTTTAGAGAAGGACCGAATCTGTATGTCCTCCCGCCTCTGGTTGTATTGCTAGACGCCGACCGAGCAGACGTAGCGGTTGTCTTCTTTACTTGCTTAAGAGGCGGAGGAGAAGGACTACGACGCGCCGGAGCAGCCGGAGCGGCGGCAGGTCTCTTCCACCCTTGCTGACGAGGCGGAGAAGGAGGAGGCTGGCTACTCGGGCGCGTCGGCGCAGGCGGAGAAGGAGGCAGAGTGCCGCCACGCGCCGGAGAAGGAGCCGGCCGAGGGCCCTGATCGTCACTCGCCGGAGGAGGAGGTGGTGGAGGCAGAGTGCCCTGACTCGCCGGAGGAGGAGGAGGAGGCAGTGGCGTCCAGTTCGGAAGGTTGATGAGCTCCTTCCGCCATAGGCATGGAGTCTTCAGAGCAGACCCTAGCCGAGTCTCCCCTTCACCGGTAGGGTGGTCAAGCTAGAGGTCCTCAAATCCCTCCGTTATCTCATCCACCATCACCCTGGCATATCCTTCTGGAATCGGCCGGTAGTGAAAAGTTGTGCCGGGTTCGGTAGGATAAACAGAGCCAACAGCCGCCTTGACCTTCAAATTCATCCATTGTGTCACAAGGTGGCAATTTTGAGACTCCGTTATAGCATCCACGGGATAGCTGGTAGGAGCCGTCAAGGCATGCTCCGGCTGAAGTAGCTCGGTGGAAGCCACGCTGCTTCTGCGCTGAGATGGCGGGGTAGCTTCGGGGGAGGCTTCGGTAGTACATTTGCTGTGATTTGCTTCTCGTTCCTCTATCGCGTCTACCCTTGCTTGCAGCGCCCACATTTGGGTCTGCTGCACTTTTTTCCTCCTCTCATGGGATTTGTAACCGCCTGCGTCCGGAAACCCAACCTTCCACGGAATGGAGCCTGGCATGCCTCGTGTCCGTCCAGGGTGCTCAGGATTCCTGAGGGCCATTGTGAGCTCGTCGTTCTCTCTGTCTGGAAAGAACGTCCCTTCCTGCGCTACTTCGATATACTGCTTAAGCTTACTGACTGGTATGTCCATTTGATCGTTCGTCCAAATGCACTTCCCTATTACAGGGTCTAGGGTTCCGCCAACCACGAAGAACCAAGTCCGGCAACGGTCTGGCCAGTTAATTGTCTCTGGTTCGATCCCTTTATGAACCAGATCATTCTCAGTCTTGGACCACTTAGGCCGGGCTATGAGGTAGCCACCTGACCCCGTGCGATGGTGAATCTTCTTCTTCGCAGCATTTTTCTTGTTTGTCGCCGACATCTTCTGACTCTTTTCCGATGTCTTGTGGGCCACAAATGCGGGCCAGTGATCTCTAATCTTCTCATATCTGCCCTTGAATTCTGGTGTCTCATTATTTTCGACAAACTTATTCAGCTCTTTCTTCCACCTCCTGAATAGTTCTGCCATCCTCTTCAGAGCAAAAGACTTGATTAATTTCTCTTTAACTGGGTTCTCTAGATTATCCTCAGGCGGTAGGGTGAAATTTGACTTCAGCTCAGTCCAAAGATCATTTTTCTGCATATCATTGACATAAGAGACCTCAGGGTCTTCTGTAGCCGGCTTAAACCATTGCTGGATGCTTATCAGGATCTTGTCCCTAACCAGAACCCCGTACTGAGCAACAAATGCGCTCTTTGTCCGGAGGGGTTCAATAGGTTGGCCATCGGGCGCGATTGCTATGATCTCAAACTTTTCATCCGAGCTCAACTTTTTCTTCGGGCCTCGTCTCTTTACCGAAGTTGTGCTCGATCCAAAGGGCTAGAAAAAAGAACAAAGACTTAATTAATATGTGTACATACCAAAACAATGAATGCATCAATCAGCTAGTCAGCATAGGCTTAACTAATATATATACCTGGCCGGACTCGGTTCGGTCACCGGAGCCGTCATCACGGTCTCCTTCTTGCACCGGCATTGGGTTACCGGAGCCGTCCTCATGTTCTTCTTCTTGCACCAGCATTAGGTCACTGTAGCCAGCTTGTTCACCCTCTCCTTCCAGACCATCGGTTTCATTGAGAAACAACGAGATGGCATCACTTCCTTCTGCAATTATGTCCCTCAACAACGCTTCTTTTGTTGCTTCGTCTAGGGCGGTGTCCATAGTTTCTACAAATATTTACAACATGGAAATTATTATTCAAACATGACAGATGGATATATTAGTGCCAAACGTAGAACTAGCTACCTAATCATAGTAAGCTATCGGGAGGGGGTATATATCGACAACGATGACACTACATCTATGTCCCTCGACGACCCTCGTTCCCGATAAAAAAAAGAGGAAGAAGAAGAAAAAAAAGAGGAGAAGAAGGAATAGAGGAGAAGAACCCTGGAACCCTCGTCCCCTAGACGACCCTCTTCTTCCTCTCATGTTCGAGAGGATTGCCGAGGGGTCGGGAGGTTGCCTAGTGTTAAAGGATTCAACAAAACCATGTCTTCATCATTAGGCGAAAGTAACATGTGCATGATGGTACGAAGCTCTTCAAAGTTGTTCTAGAACGGAGTCCCAGATAGGATAATTCTCTTTTTGGTACAAAGTTCAGCAAGAGCCTGCTGAATATCGCTATTTGGAAGGCCTTTGCTGAATTCGTACCAAAAGGCGGATTATTCTATCCAGGACTCCATTCCAAAACAACTTTGCAGAACTTCGTACCAACATGCCCTGGTTACTTCCGGCTAATGATGAAGGCATGGATTTCTTCAATACTTTGACACTAGGAAACCTCTCTCGACCCCTCGGCGATCCTCGACCCCTCGAACCCTCGACGACCCTGGAACCCTCGACCCCTAGACGACCCTCTTCTTCCTCTCATGTTCGACAGGATCGCCGAAGGGTCGGGAGGTTGCCTAGTGTCAAAGGATTCAACAAAACCATGTCTTCATCATTAGGCAAAAGTAACATGTGCATGATGGTACGAAGCTCTTCAAAGTTGTTCTGGAACAGAGTCCCAGATAGGATAATTCGCTTTTTGGTACAAAGTTCAGCAAGAGCCTTCCGAATATCGCTATTTGGAAGGCCTTTGCTGAATTCGTACCAAAAGGTGGATTATTCTATCCGGGACTCCATTCCAGAACAACTTTGCAGAACTTCATACCAACATGCCCCGGTTACTTCCGGCTAATGATGAAGGCATGGATTTCTTCAATACTTTGACACTAGGAAACCTCTCTCGACCCCTCGGCAATCCTCGACCCCTCGAACCCTCGACGACCCTGGAACCCTCGACCCCTAGACGACCCTCTTCTTCCTCTCATGTTCGAGAGGAACGCCGAGGGGTCGGGAGGTTGCCTAGTGTCAAAGGATTCAACAAAACCATGTCTTCATCATTAGGCGAAAGTAACATGTGCATGATGGTACGAAGCTCTTCAAAGTTGTTCTGGAACGGAGTCCCAGATAGGATAATTCGCTTTTTAGTACAAAGTTCAGCAAGAGCCTTCTGAATATCGCTATTTGGAAGGCCTTTGCTGAATTCGTACCAAAAGGCGGATTATTCTATCCGGGACTCCATTCCAGAACAACTTTGCAGAACTTCGTACCAACATGCCCTAGTTACTTCCGGCTAATGATGAAGGCATGGATTTCTTCAATACTTTGACACTGAAACCCTCGATCCCTCGAACCCTCGACCCTGAAACCCTCGACCCTTGACCCCTTAACGACCCTCGACCCTCTACCCTAGTTCCTGACCCTCGACACCCTCGTTATATCGACAACGACGCGACATACATATACATGGGAAAATAATGTTATCGGGGAGGGGGTATCGGTACCCCCCCTCGTGTCGAAGTTTCTTCTTTCTCCTCTATTCCTTTCTTTCTTCTTCTCCTCTTCTTTTTCTTCTTATCCCTCGAGAAAGGAAAATAAGGAAAAGGAAGAAACGAGGAAGAAGGAAGAAGGAAGAAGAAGAAGAAAAAAAAGAAGAAAAAAAATAGGAGAAGAAGAAAAGAATAGAGGAGAAGAAGAAAAAATAGAATTTTTTTTCTATTTTTTCTTCTTCTCCTCTATTCCTTTCTTCTTCTCCTCTTCTTTTTCTTCTTTTTTCTTCTTCTTATTTATTTCTCCTCTTCTTCCTCTCCCCTCTTCTTCTCCTTTCTTCCTCTTCTTATTTCCTTTTTCCTCTCATTCTTTTTCTTCTTCTTCCTTCTTAAAAATACAAGAAGTAGTATTGCCTAATTCATTGTTCATATGAATATACAAACATTTGCATATTTACAATAATTAATATCACCAAAAAAATCTATGAACAGAAAAAATCCTAATTTTTCTAAAAAACAATCTTTTGCATTGTTCACATACACATATACATTATAGCCACATACACATATACATCACATATGAACAAAAAAATTAAAGTAATAAAAATAAAAAAACAGAGCCGGGCGGCGGCTCACAGCGCGGGGGCAGGCGAGGGCGCCGGCGCGCGGGGGCGGGACGGGGCAGGGGCAGGGCGACGGCGAGCACGGGGCGGCGACGGCGAGCCCGTAGCAGGGGAGCTCGAGGCAACGGCGGGGCGGCGAGGGCGCCGGCGCGTGAGGGCGGGACGGGGCAGGGGCAGGGCGACGGCGAGCACGGGGCAGGGGCGCGGGGCGACGGCGAGCACGGGGCAGGGGCACGGGGCGACGGCGACGGCGAGCACGGGCAGCCTGACGGCGTCGTCGGGGCGAGCTCGGGCAGCCTGGCGGCGTCGTCGGGGCGGGGAACTGGCGATGAAATCTGAAAAAACACTAAGTCTTTGCTTATATAGAAAAGGCTTTGGTCCCGGTTCGTGGCACAAACCGGGACCAATGCCCCCCTTTAGTCCCGGTTGGTGCCACCAACCGGGACCAAAGGCCAATTTTCAGCAGCCCAAAGGGCGGGAAGCGGCGGCCTTTGGTCCCGGTTGGTGGCACCAACCGGGACTAAAGGGGGGCAATGGTCACGGTTGGTGCCACGAACCGTGACCAATGCCCCCTTTAGTCCCAGTTGGTGCCACCAACCAGGACCAATGGCCTTGTGCTGCCCCACGCCCAAAAGTTTAGTCCCACATCGCTAGCTGAAGGGCGCCGGCACTGGTTTATAAGCGCTGGTGTGCCTCCCCATTCGAGCTCCTCTCTAATGCAGGCTTTCGGGCCTAAACTTGCTACTGCCTGTGGGCCTATTGGGCCTTCTGCGGGCCTGAATCCTGGCCCATGTAGGGTTTCTAGTCGTATTCAGGCCGTGGAGGCCCAGTAGGAGGCATTTTTTTGGTTTTTTCTTTTTTATTTCTACATTTTTTTGGTTTTTTATTTTTTTATTTCTAGTTACAACTAAATACTTACAGTTTTTTAGTGATTTCTTTTTGCTTTTAGGTCACAAAAATTATAAACTTTCTGTTAGTGCCATTAGTTTTAAATTTTGAATAGTTTAAATTTGAATTTTTAAAAATTTGTGTGAATCACTAGTTTATGAATAACTTTACTATAAAAATAGAATTTTTTTTCTATTTTTTTTATTTATACTTACAACTAAATACTTATAGTTTTTTAGTGATTTCTTTTTGATTTTAGGTCACAAAAATTATAAACTTTCTGTTAGTGCCATTAGTTTTAAATTTTGAATAGTTTAAATTTGAATTTTTAAAAATTTGTGTGAATCACTAGTTTATGAATAACTTTACTATAAAAATAGATTTTTTTTCTTCTTTGCTATTTATTTTTATTTATACTTACAATTAAATACTTATAGTATGATTTTAGGTCACAAAAATTATATACTTTTTGCTATTAATTCATTCTTTGAGCTAAATGACTCTGAAATTGGAAAGCATTTCAAAATGAACTCTGAAAAGGTTGAAAGTTGGCATGGTATCATCATTTCACCCACATAGCTTGTTCCAAAAAGTAGAGAGGGTTACGATAAAAACTTGATGCACTTCGTGTACAAAATGGACAATCACTTTCGAAGTATCAAAGTTTCGAACCATAAGACATGAAAGCATTTCAAATGAACTCTGAAAAAGTTGAAAGCTGGGATGGTATCATAATTTCACCCACATAGCATGTGCATGTACAAAACGGACAATGGTAGCATGTTCGTCTGTTACAAATTTGGCATGGTATCATCATAATTGTTGCGGGAGAAATTCTTCACTTTTTCTTCGCTTGTGTCATTTGCTTATTGCGCCGTAACCATGGATAATCTTCATTGTTTATCAGGATGCTTGGGTCAGCCTTGACATTGAAGGGAGGAATTTCATGAAACTTTTCATAATCTTCAGACATGTCTGTCTTGCCGTCCACTCCCAGGATGTCCCTTTTTCCTGAAAGAACTATGTGGCGCTTTGGCTCATCGTATGATGTATTCGCTTCCTTATATTTTCTTTTTCTTGGTTTGGTAGACATGTCCTTCACATAGATAACCTATGCCACATCATTGGCTAGGACGAACAGTTCGTCAGTGTACCCAAGATTTTTCAGATCCACTGTTGTCATTCCGTACTGTGGGTCTACCTGTACCCCGCCGCCTAACAGATTGACCCATTTGCACTTAAACAAAGGGACCTTAAAATCAGGTCCGTAGTCAAGTTCCCATATGTCCACTATGTAACCATAATATGTGTCCTTTCCGCTCTCGGTTGCTGCATCAAAGCGGACACCGCTGTTTTGGTTGGTGCTCTTTTGATCTTGGGCGATCGTGTAAAATGTATTCCCATTTATCTCGTATCCTTTGTAAGTCAATACAGTCAAAGATGGTGCCCTGGACAACAAGTACAACTCATCACAAACAGTGTTGTCACCTCTGAGACGTGTTTCCAACCAACTGCTGAAAGTCCTGATGTGTTCACATGTAATCCAGTCGTCGCACTGCTCCGGGTGTTTGGAGCGCAGACTGTTCTTGTGTTCATCGACATATGAGGTCACCAAGGTAGAGTTCTGTAGAACTGTGTAGTGTGCTTGAGACCAAGAATATCCGTCCCTGCATATTATTGAGTCTCTTCCAAGAGTGCCTTTTCCAGTCAGTCTCCCCTCATACCGCGATTTAGGGAGACCTATCTTGTTAAGGCCAGGAATGAAGTCAACACAAAACCCTATAACATCCTCTGTTTGATGGCCCATGGAGATGCTTCCTTCTGGCCTAGCGCGGTTACGGACATATTTCCTTAGGACTCCCATGAACCTCTCAAAGGGGAACATATTGTGTAGAAATACGGGCCCCAAGATGACAATCTCGTCGACTAGATGAACTAGGACATGCGTCATGATATTGAAGAAGGATGGTGGGAACACCAGCTCGAAACTGACAAGACATTGCGCCACATCACTCCTTAGCCTTGGTACGATTTCTGGATCGATCACCTTCTGAGAGATTGCATTGAGGAATGCACATAGCTTCACAATGGCTAATCAGACGTTTTCCGGTAGAAGCCCCCTCAATGCAACCGGAAGCAGTTGCGTCATAATCACGTGGCAGTCATGAGACTTTAGGTTCTGAAAATTTTTCTCTGGCATATTTATTATTCCCTTTATATTCGATGAGAAGCCAGTCGTGACCTTCATACTGAGCAGGCATTCAAAGAAGATTTCTTTCTCTTCTTTCGCAAGAGCGTAGCTGGCAGGACCTTTATACTGCTTCGGAGGCATGCCGTCTTTTTCGTGCAAACGTTGCAGGTCCTCTCGTGCCTCAGGTGTATCTTTTGTCTTCCCATACACGCCCAAGAAGCCTAGCAGGTTCACGCAAAGGTTCTTCGTCACGTGCATCACGTCGATTAAGGAGCGGACCTCTAGGTCTTTCCAGTAGGGTAGGTCCCAAAATATAGATTTCTTCTTCCACATGGGTGCGTGTCCCTCAGCGTCATTCGGAACATCTAGTCCACCGGGACCCTGTCCAAAGATTACGTAGTGTAAATCATTGACCATAGCAAGCACGTGATCACCGGTGTGCATGGCGGGCTTCTTCCGGTGATCTTCCTCGCCTTTGAAATGCTTGCCTTTCTTTCGACATTGATGGTTGGTCGGAAGAAATCGACGATGGCCCAGGTACACATTCTTCCTGCATTTGTCCAGGTATATACTTTCAGTGTCATCTAAATAGTGCGTGCATGCGTGGTATCCTTTGTTTGTCTGTCCTGAAAGGTTACTGAGAGCGGGCCAATCGTTGATGGTCACGAACAGCAACGCCTTAAGGTTAAATTCCTCCTGTCTGTGCTCATCCCACGTACGTACACCGTTTCCATTCCACAGCTGTAAAAGTTCTTCAACTAATGGCCTTAGGTACACATCAATTTCGTTGCCGGGTTGCTTAGGGCCTTGGATGAGAACTGGCATCATAATGAACTTCCGCTTCATGCACATCCAAGGAGGAAGGTTATACATACATAGAGTCACGGGCCAGGTGTTGTGATTGCTGCTCTGCCCCCCGAAAGGATTAATGCCATCCGCGCTTAAAGCAAACCATACATTCCTTGGGTCCTTTGCAAACTCATCCCAGTACTTTCTCTTGATTTTTCTCCACTGCGACCCATCAGTGGGTGCTCTCAACTTCCCATCTTTCTTTCGGTTCTCACTGTGCCATCGCATCAACTTGGCATGCTCTTCGTTTCTGAACAGACGTTTCAACCGTGGTATTATAGGAGCATACCACATCACCTTCGCAGGAACCCTCTTCCTGAGGGGCTCATCACCAGGGTCATCTCGTCTGATCTTATACCACAACGCACCGCATACTGGGCATGCGTTCAGATCCTTGTATGCACCGCGGTAGAGGATGCAGTCATTAGGGCATGCATGTATCTTCTCCACCTCCAATCCTAGAGGGCATACGACCTTCTTTGCTGCGTATGTACTGTTGGGCAATTCGTTATCCTTTGGAAGCTTCTTCTTCAATATTTTCAGTAGCTTCTCAAATCCTTTGTCAGCCACAACATTCTCTGCCTTCCACTGCAGAAATTCCAGTACGGTACCGAGCTTTGTGTTGCCATCTTTGAAATTGGGGTATAACCCTTTTTTGTGATCCTCTAACATGCGATCGAACTTCAGCTTCTCCTTTTGACTAATGCATTGCGTCCTTGCATCGACAATGACCCGGCGGAGATCATCATCATCAGGCACATCGTCTGGTTCCTCTTGATCTTCAGCAGCTTCACCCATGGCAGCATCATTGGGCACATCGTCTGGTTCCTCTTGATCTTCACCAGCTCCCCCCGTTGCAGCATCACCGTATTCAGGGGGCACATAGTTGTCATCGTACTCTTCTTCTTCGCCGTCTTCCATCATAACCCCTATTTCTCCGTGCCTTGTCCAAACATTATAGTGTGGCATGAAACCCTTGTAAAGCAGGTGGGAGTGAAGGATTTTCTGGTTAGAGTAAGACCTCGTATTCCCACATTCAGTGCATGGACAACACATAAAACCATTCTGCTTGTTTGCCTCAGCCGCATCGAGAAACTCATGCACGCCCTTAATGTACTCGCGGGTGTGTCTGTCACCGTACATCCATTGCCGGTTCATCTGCGTGCATTATATATAATTAAGTGTCCAAATTAATAGAAGTTCATCATCACATTAAAACCAAAGTGCATACATAGTTCTCATCTAACAACATATAGCTCTCCAGAGCATCTAATTAATTAAACCATACATTGAAACTATGTAAAACATTTCAATGCGAAAACAAATGCGATCATAATCGCAACCAAGGTAACAATTGATCCAACGGCATAATGATACCAAGCCTCGGTATGAATGGCATATTTTCTAATCTTTCAAATCTTCAAGCGCATTGCATCCATCTTGATCTTGTGATCATCGACGACATCCGCAACATGCAACTCCAATATCATCTTCTCCTCCTCAATTTTTTTTATTTTTTCCTTCAACAAATTGTTTTGTTCTTCAACTAAATTTAACCTCTCGACAATAGGGTCGGTTGGCATTTCCGATTCACATACATCCTAGATAAATAAAATCTATGTCACGTTGGTCGGCATAATTTTCATAAACAATAAATGAACCAATAGTTATAAAGATAATATACATACCAAATCCGAATCATAGACAGGACGAGGGCCGACGGGGGCGGATACCAAAACCATCGCACTATATAAGATGCAATAATAAATGTAAGAAAATGATACAAGTATCTATATAAACATACAAGTAAGAATATTTTTCCTTTCAGAAAGAAGATAAGAACAAGAGGCTCACCATGGTGGTGTCGGTGATGAGATCGGCGCGGGTGATCGACGGCGGTGAAGACGGGGACGGGGCGTGACGGACCGCTAAATCTAGACAAATCTCGAGGAAAATGGAGCTTGGAGGTCGAGCTTCGAGAGGAGAAAGCTTAAGTAGTGTGGCTCGGGCATTCCATCGAACACCTCATGTGCATAGGAGGTGAGCTAGAGCACCACAAAGCCCTCTCCCCCTCGGCCAGAAAAAACAGAGCACTGTGCTCTGCTCTTGCGCGAGGGGGTATATATAGGCACCTCATTGGTCCTGGTTGATGACATGAACCGGGACTAAAGGGAAGCCTTTGGTCCCGGTTCAAGCCACCAACCGGGACCAATGGTGGTGGGCCAGGAGCGAGGCCCATTGGTCCCGGTTCGTCCCACCAACCGGGACCAAAAGGTCCAGACGAACCGGGACCAATGGCCCACGTGGACCGGCCGGCCCCCTGGGCTCACGAACCGGGACCAATGCCCACATTGGTCCCGGTTCTAGACTGAACCGGGACTAATGGGTTGAGCCGGCCTGGACCATAGCCCTGTTTTCTACTAGTGATAGTTGGATGCACAAAATCTTAACGCGAAAGAACGTCACTTTATATTGCCACTTGTGATAGGGACCTTTATTATACAGTCCATCGCTTTTATTGCTTCCACATCACAAGATCGTATAAAGTTTATTTTCTCCACACTAATAGATCATACATATTTAGAGAGCAATTTTTATTGCATGCACCGATGACAACTTACTTGAAGGATCTTACTCAATCCATAGGTAGGTATGGTGGACTCTCATGGCAATACTGGTTTAAGGGATGTTTGGAAGCACAAGTAGTATCTCTACTTGGTGCAAAGAATTGGCTAGCATGAGGGAGAAAGGCAAGCTCAGCATGTTGAATGATCCATGACAATATACTTTATTTCAGATATAAGAAAACATAACCCATTATGTTGTCTTCCTTGTCCAACATCAACCTTTTAACATGTCGTATTTTAATGAGTGCTCAAAATTGCAAAATATGTCCAAGATAGTATATTTATATGTGAAATCTCTCTTCCCTCAATATTCTTTCATGAATTGTTCAAGTGACCAATACAATGTTTGCTAACCTTTAATAAATTTACCACCTCTACTTCTTATATGTGAAGTCATTACTCCTCATGGGATAAGCATATGAAACATATATAATTTCATAATTATTATATTCAATTCATTCAACCATTTACTCATAGGATATATGTGAAGCACGTGAATGAATAACAAACTACTCCGAAAGATATGAGTGAAGATCAATGGGTAGTTAAATAATTATTTAGCTATGTGAAGACTCTCCCATTTTATAATTTCAGATCTTGATACTTTATTCAAACAGCAAGCAAAAACAAAATAAAATGACATCTAAGAATAGCAAACATCATGTGAAGAAGCAAACACTTAGGATCAACCGATACAAACCGATAGTTGTTGAAGAAGAAAGGTGGGATGCCAACCGGGGCATCCCCAAGCTTAGACGCTTGAGACTTCTTGAAATGTTATCTTGGGATGCCTTGGGAATCCCCAAGCTTGATCTTTTGTGTCTCCTTAATTCCTCTCATATCACGGTCTCCCTAAATCTCAAAAGCTTCATCCACACAAAACTCAACAAGGACTCGTGAGATAAGTTAGTATAAACCAATGCAAAAAAACCTTATCATACTCTTCTGTAGCAAATCACTAAAATTATTAATCAACATTGCATACTAAATGCCTCTGCATATTTAATAGTCCTATCCTCAAATAGAATCATTAAACAAGCAAACATATGCAAACAATGCAGACATAACAACAATCTGCCTAAACAGGACAGTCTGTAAACAATGCAGCAAGATCCATACTTCCCTAGCTCCAAAAATTACGAAAGAAAATTCCCACTGTATTAAATTTATCAGAGCTTATTATGCAAAAGGTTTCAACATTTTATCACATTCTGACTTTTCTAGGGAATTTTTGCAACAGCGGTGAACTTTCTGTTTTCAAACAGCAACATGTAGACTTGTAAAATAGGCATAGTAAAGGCTATCAATGCCACTTTTATTGAAATAAAAGATGCAAAACATTGTCCTAAATAACGGAAAGAAAATCCTAACAAAATAAATTGATGCTCCAAGCAAACACATATCATGTGGTGAATAAAAATATAGCTCCAAGTAAAGTTACCAATGAACAAAGACGAAAGAGGGGATGCCTTCCGGGGCATCCCCAAGCTTAGGCTCTTGGTTGTCCTTGAATATTACCTTGGGGTGACTTGGACATCCCCAAGATTAGGCTCTTGCCACTCCTTATTCCATAGTCCATCAAATCTTTACCCAAAACTTGAAAACTTCACAACACAAAACTCAATAGAAAACTCGTAAGTTCCTTAGTATAAGAAAATAAATCACCACTTGGGTACTGTTATGAACTCACTCTAAATTCATATTGGTGTAATATATACTGTATTCCAACTTCTCTATGGTTCATACCCTCCGATACTACTCATAGATTCATCAAAATAAGCAAACAACACATAGAAAACAGAATCTGTCAAAAACAGAACAGTCTGTAGTAATATGTAGGTTCCGAATACTTCTGTAACTCCAAAAATCCTGAGAAATTAGGAAGTTCTAGGAAATTTGTTTATTGATCTAATTAAGTTGGAATCGGTATTTTATTGCTCTATGGTAAAAAAGTGAAAATTATTCTCGTGAGCGCATACTTTATGTTTTTTACAGCAAGATCAAATAACAATCACCCAAGAAGATCCTAAAGGCTTCACTTGGCACAAACACTAATTAAAACATAAAACCTCATCTAACCAGAGGCTAGATGAATTATTTATTACTAAACAGGAGCAAAAAGCAAAGATCAAAAATAAAATTGGGTTGCCTCCCAACAAGCACTATCGTTTAACGCCCCTAGCTAGGCATGATGATTTCAATAATGCTCACAAAGGTAAGAATTGAAACATAATGGGAGCATCATGAAGCATATGAAAAGCACATTTAAGTCTAACCCTCTTCCTATGCATAGGGATTTTGTGAGCAAACAACTTATGGGAACAATAATCAACTAGCATAGGAGGGCAAAACAAGCATAACTTCAAAACTTTAAGCACATAGAGAGGAAACTTGATATTATTACAATTCCTACAAGCATATGTTCCTCCCTCATAATAATTTTCAGTAGCATCATGAATGAATTCAGCAATATAACCATCACATAAAGCATCGCTTCCATGATCTACAATCATAGAAAATTTACTACTCTCCACATAAGCAGAATTCTTCTCATTCGGAATAGTGGGAGTATCATAAGAAACTAGAATACTACAAATTGTTTCCACATGAAAAGAGTAGTATTCAGGAAAAGGGTAATCATAATCATGACAAGTTTTATAAATATAATCATCACTACTTTTTATAGCATAAGTTTCATCACAATAATCATCATAAGTAGCAACTTTTTTCTCATCATAATCGATTGAAACCTCTTCCAAGATAGTGGAATCATTACTAAATAAAGTCACGGCCTCTCCAAATCCACTTTTATAATTATCACAATAAGATTCAACATCCTCCAAAATAGTGGGATTACTACTTCCTAAAGTTGACACTCTTCCAAATCCACTTTCATCAATATAGTCATCATAAGTAGGGGGCATGCTATCATCATAACAAATTTGCATATCAAAAGTTGGGAGGCTAGAAATATCATCTTCATTAAACATAGCCTCCCCAAGCTTGGGACAAACATTAATTGCAGCAAATATATTCTCAAACATGTCATTCTCATCAAACATAGCATCCCCAAGCTTGGGCCTTTTCATATTATAAGCATAATCACTCTCATCATTAATAGTATGGATAGCACCGATAGTATAGCAATTATCATCATCACAATGAGTAATAGGAGCAACATCATTTGGGAGGGATACCTTTTTACCTTTGCTTCTCCGTATTTTCTTTTTCTTCTTCACATCATGTGTGGGTTTAACCCTCTCTTTTGAGCTCCTTATGATTGAGATTGGTTGAATAGAAAGCTCCTCCTCGTTCCCTGATTCATCATAAGAAATAATAGGAGGATATTGGGAAGTCTCTTCCCTTTCATTAGTATTCTCTTCATCTTCTATTTCTTTTCTTTTCATTATATACTTGGCAATATAAGGATTTTCAATGCAATTCACCGCACAATACATATAAATTTCCTCTAGATCAAAATTAAGAACTCTATCAAGGGCAAATTCTGGAATAACCTTAGATATACGTTTCATTTCTTCATAACCCAAGAGCAAACTAAGTTCATTATGATGTGCAAGGGAAATCAAGTCATCACAATTTTTGGACATGATACGATCATGAAAAAATTGGCATTGGGTACTGAAATGATCACGTTCATTGCAAAGTTCACAAGTACGGCTAAGAAAGTTTAAATTTTCAGCACAAACATCTAGCCTTTCTTGCAACCATTTAGTTTCCAAGTACTTATGCCTCTTGCAAAATCTATCTTCCCTGTTTGGTATGTACTTGCAAACTCGATGCACTCCACAAAAGTTGACATGCTTATAAGAGACGTTTTCATCATGACTAGTGCAATCATCATTAGTACTATGGATATTCAAAGAGTTCATACTAGCAACATTGCAATCATGCTCATCATTCAAAGATTTAATGCCAAACATTTTATAGACCTCTTGTTCTAGCACTTGAGCACAATTTTCCTTTCCATCATTCTCACGAAAGATATTAAAAGGATGAAGCATATGAGGCAATCTCAATTCCATTTTTGGTAGTTTTCTTTTATAAACTAAACTAGTGATAAAACAAGAAACTAACATATTCGATTGTAAGATCTAAAGATATACCTTCAAGCACTCACCTCCCCGGCAATGGCGCCAGAAAAGAGCTTGATGTCTACTACGCAACCTTCTTCTTGTAGACGTTGGTGGGCCTCCAAGTGCAGAGGTTTGTAGGATAGTAGCAAATTTCCCTCAAGTGGATGACCTAAGGTTTATCAATCCGTGGGAGGCGTAGGTTGAAGATGGTCTCTCTCAAACAACCCTGCAACCAAATAACAAAGAGTCTCTTGTGTCCCCAACACACCCAATACAATGGTAAATTGTATAGGTGCACTAGTTCGGCGAAGACATGGTGATACAAGTGCAATATGGATAGTAGATAAAGGTTTTTGTAATCTGAAAATATAAAAACAACAAGGTAACTAATGATAAAAGTGAGCACAAACGGTATTGCAATGCGTTGAAACAAGGCCTAGGGTTCATACTTTCACTAGTGCAAGTTCCCTTAACTATAATAACATAATTGGATCCTATAACTATCCCTCAACATGCAACAAAGAGTCACTCCAAAGTCACTAATAGCGGAGAACAAACGAAGAGATTATGGTAGGGTACAAAACCACCTCAAAGTTATCCTTCCTGATCGATCTATTCAAGAGTCCGTAGTAAAATAACATGAAGCTATTCTTTCCGTCCAATCTATCATAGAGTTCGTGCTAGAATAACATCTTAAGACACAAATCAACCAAAACCCTAATGTCACCTAGATACTCCAATGTCACCTCAAGTATCCGTGGGTATGATTATATGATATGCATCACACAATCTCAGATTCATCTATTCAACCAACACAAAGAACTTCAAAGAGTGCCACAAAGTTTCTACTGGAGAGTCAAGACGAAAACGTGTGCTAACCCCTATGCATAAGTTCACGAGGTCACGGAACTCGCAAGTTGATCACCAAAACATACATCAAATGAATCACGTGATATCCCATTGTCACCATAGATAAGCACATGCAAAACATACACCAAGTGTTCTCAAATCCTTAAAGACTCAATCCGATAAGATAACTTCAAAGGGAAAACTCAATTCATCACAAGAGAGCAGAGGGGGAGAAACATCATAAGATCCAACTATAATAGCAAAGCTCGCGATACATCAAGATCGTACCACCTCAAGAACACGAGAGAGAGAGATCAAACACATAGCCACTGGTATATACCCTCAGCCCCGAGGGTGAACTACTCCCTCCTCATCATGGAGAGCACCGGGATGATGAAGATGGCCACCGGAGAGTGATTCCCCCCTCCGGCAGGGTGCCGGAACGGGTCTAGATTGGTTTTCGGTGGCTACGGAGGCTTCTGGCGGCGGAACTCCCGATCTATTCTGTTCCCCGATGTTTTTAGGGTATATGGATATATATAGGCGAAAGAAGTCGGTCAGGGGAGCCACGAGGGGCCCATGAGGGTGGGGTGGGGGAGGCGCCCAGGGGGTAGGGCGCGCCTCCTTGTCTCGTGGCTTCTGAAGCTTCCCTGACGTCTACTCCAAGTCTCCTGGATTGCTTCCGTTGCAAAAATAACTCTCCCGAAGGTTTCATTCCATTTGGACTCCATTTGATATTCCTTTTCTTCGAAACACTGAAATAGGCAATAAAACAACATTTTGGGCTGGGCCTCCGGCTAATAGGTTAGTCCCAAAAATAATATAAAAGTGTATAATAAAGCCCATAAACATCCAAAACAGATAATATAATAGCATGAATACTTCATAAATTATAGATACGTCGGAGACGTATCATCCTTGAAAACAACACATGGCAAAATTTCACGGCGAACGAGGGATTTGAATCTGCTGGGAGGGGCTGTTTGGATCTTGCCCGGGGTAGCCAAAATATTGGCGACCCTTTTGTGCACCGGTGTCTTTGCCACCGATGAACGAGGCTTGGGTGCTCATGCATCCTCCAGCGCGCACATTGGAGACGAGCTCGCACGAGTTGTGCTTTTTCTGACCCACCACGCCGCCCAAGCTGGCCGCAGACCGACCGCTGACCCGCAAATTACGCCATCCAACCGTAGCCGCACACATTCTGACAATAACTCAACCAACCGGACGAAATTCATGCAAACACAGTGATATTTCATATAAACAATGCCGAAATTCATATAAAATATCGTATTTTCATACAAACATGACAGATTTCATTACATTCAAATCAACTAAGCGGTGCTAGTTCTGGATAGCACAGGTATATAATACCTGGCCTAAATGGTTGTCCGCCAATCCATTTGTGTTCCTCATGTCCGGCAGCACGATCACCGGACTGCCAGGAGCCCCGGAGGTATATGCTTCAGCGCAAAGGATGACTCGCTTCCCCACCGCCCAACTGATATGGTTGGCTGATTCCCAAGATGATGGTGGAAGGGGGCTTCTCCGCTTCCGTGGAGCCCATGCGGGGTTGAGGAAGGTCCTCGCAACAAAAGGATCCGGCAAGACACCTGCTATGTACGCAGGTGTCGCCTCCGCAGTGGCCTTCATGAGACCCAAGCGGCGGCGGCCTCCCGTGTTCTACTTCTCCTCGATGATGGCGGCAGATGCGAAGGCACTGGCCACCGACTCGTCGCTCTCCGCGCACCTGGTTTCTGTCTCTGCTTGCATGGCGCGGCTGCCGGCATGGGAGTCTCGGCCATAGAAACGGGAGACGCGGTCGCAGACACGGGAGGCGCGGTACGAGGCGGCGGCGTGGACGGCAACAACGACGCCCGAGCACCGCTCATCGTCGAGCTGGCCTGGAGCGGCGAGTTGCTGAACCACGCATCGGCTTGGGGCGGCAACTGGCTCCGTCGGGCGATGGGAGGGAGGTGGATCAGCAAGCTGCATAGCTCGTATCCGGCGGGCTCGGCGGGCCACCCAGCCGGCTTGGATGCGGTATAGCTACTCTTCGCAAGCCATTGTAAGAGTGGAAAAAATGGTGAGGGAGGAGATAGAGGAGCGGCGGAGGTGTGCGATTCTTGGACAGCGTTTGGCCTCGTTTAAATAGGAGATTAAATAGATGGCAGACAGGAGGAGCTCGGCCGGCTTGCGTTTAATGTCGGACCGGTCATGAACGGACATGTGTCCAGAGTGGGTTTCTCGGCTTCCACACGGGTTTCATGGAGGCGCTTGAATGCGGCAAGGAGGCGTGTTCAGCCGGTCGTGCAACGAGTGGCGCCTTCGACTCTGACGTACAACACAACGCCGTTCTTCCAAGGACATGTGTGCTCTTTGGGTACATGGCCTGCATGTCAGTGACCCAACGTAGGCAGCGCACGGCAGAGGAACTTTTGGTGGGCCAGGGCGGTCAGAAGCGGGTATTTCATAAACTAATGATTGTTTATTGAGTGTGATGTCATCTATTTCATGTAGATAAGCCTACTATATAATGTAAGAGAATTTTAAAATTTTCATATATATGTTGATAGCTCGTTCGATACATTGTGATTCATAAAGACCGCTGCAAACATCAATGTTCTGCTTATCACAGATAAGATTGATTAATACCCATAACAATCCATGTCCTTAACAAAGGGTGCATGCACGTATAGGTTGAGAGTGTGTCTTGGGTCGTGTGCTATGTGCATGCAGGCGTGCGAGTGTTGCGTGTGTGCATGTGTGCATTTCAGTGTTGCATGCATGTGTGCCTACATGTGTGTGTTCGTGAGTGCATGTGTACGTGTCAGTGTTGCGCACCTGCATGCGTGTGTGTGTTCGTTATGTGTACGTGTCAGTGTTGCAGGCCTGCATGCGTGCGTGTGTTCGTGCGAGTGTTGCGTGCGTGCATGTGTATGTGCGGGGCGAGCCTACACGTCAGTCGACTGACTTTTTCATCTCTGGTCAGTAGATTTTCCAGCCGTTGGATACGAAATCAAGGGCCTGCAGTTTATCTTCAACCTCCACCCCCCTGAGTCGCTAGCCACCACTGGCCAAACCGCCGGCCGCCGCTGCCCGCGGCTAGCCCGCGCTGCCATGCCGCCCCGCCCGCCCCGAAACCACTCCCCACCGCCGCCCCGGCCATCCCTCTAGGCCCCCAGCGCTTAGCTTTTTCTTCGGTGATCCCCACGCCACCGCCCCCACCGCCGGCGACTGCCAACCAGAGGTCTCACGACTTCGAATCCCCACCGACCACTAATTTATTACCATTTCTGTCCTCCATTTACACGCTGACGGGTGGGCCCTATGGTAATGTGCGCTGCTGAATGTGGACCGTTGCTCAATTGATCGTGTCATCAACAAATTACGGAGCTGTATGGTGAGCCAGTGACCGTATGATCACCCTAAAATGTATTTTATTAATATAGTATAGAATCAAACTACCATTTCTTTCTTTCATATACACGCTGACAGGTGGGCCCCACAGTTATGCGCCCAAATGGTGCAACACTAGTTGCACCACATGGAATGTTTGACTGGTCAATTGATTGTGTCATCAATAAAATACAGAGTTGTACGGGTGAGCCAGTGACCGTATAATCACGACATGTATTTTTTTAACATGGTACAGACGCAAGTGCTCATATATACACGCAAGAACTCACCGCTATAAGCGCACACACAGACCCTACCCCTATGAGCACCTTCGAGAGAGTGGGCCAGCATATGATCTTGAGATTTTATGAAGTCACCATAGGTGCATCGTAGTCGAGTGGAACATCTCCTCCCACTGAATGCACATCGCCGGAAAATACTGAAATTAACCCAGGATAAATGCAAGCACTAGGACTTTAACCCTGGTGGGCTCGAGAAACCACTGTCCTCCAAACCATCCAACCACTGGTTGGTTAGCACCACAAAATGTATGTGGTGACCGTGATGAGCTTATTCTAAAGTCTAGTGACCATATCGTTCTTTCACTTCAAATACAATGACCGTAAGTGTCATCAAAAAAATACAGAGCACACATCAAATACAATGTCCGCCAGTGTCATCAACAAAATATGGAGACGTATCATGAGCTAGATACCATATGATCACCACAAGAATGTATACGGTGACCATAACGAGCATATTGTGAAGTCCAGTGACCGTATAGTGCTTTCGCTTGAAATACAGTGACCGTCATGCATGAATGTGTCATGGGCATGCATACTTTTAGAGGGCTGAGAGATAGTTTGTGTGCGTATGTGAAAGTGGTGTAGAAAGAGGGGGTGTCCGGTGGAGACAACGGGAGATATGCCCTTCGTTTCTCTTTCCCGTGACTAATATTTTAGGAGAAAATATGCAATTAACTTTCATGTATAACATTGTACTATCATATATGCTTATTTTCTTAATGGCCAATTGCGTGTGTGGTGTGTTGGGCACATCATTTCTAGTTGGGGTGGGCACATCATTTCTTGTTGTGGTGGGTCAACATGAGGACTCACTACAAGAAATATGTCAACTAGTGACCTCCTGTCAGTGACCCTGGAAGAAATGGTCATAGATGTATGACCATTTCAGACCAATTGGTCAAAAGCTGTTCGGGGGGCTCCAAACCCTAAACCATTGCGACCATTTTGGTCAGAAAGGTCGTAATTTCCTTACACGAAATGGTCATAAAGCAAACAACACTAGTCCACTGCCTTATTTCTAGTTGTTAACGACCAATATAGATGGTCATAGCCTTGTAAATTGTGGTGGGTTGCGATGACTAGGCGCCATGTCATCAGTTTTGCCTATGTGTCATGTCCATGTGGCAGTTTTTGCCCTAGGTTATGAAGCAACCTATATTTCTGTCATTCCCAAAATTCCCAAAAAAATCTCATAAATTCTTTGGGTCATATCTTGGTCAAATATGTAAAAAACTTCCTTGCCTAGTTCAAAAATAATTCAAAAATATTCATTTTCCTATTCTGTTAATAACAATAGTTTATGAAGGAAGTACCACTTTGACATGTCCAAATAGTATCCATTTTCTACAGTTCTTTCCTATGCCCAAATAACCATCCTCCACCAAATGCCAGCTCAATCCATTCATTATTTTGAGCCGAGATTCAACATTCGTATTTATGTCCAGTGTGGTAGTTTGCAAAGCAAGTACCACCTAGGCTCCTCCTTTTGAGCTGAAAATTTGTGAAGACGGTCTTCTTAGTAACTGATCATCCTCAGCCAAAACACACACCCATTAGCCATGTACATTTCCTGTACCGCTAATCAAACACTTGGCTGCTAATTCATGTTTGAGCATCGATCGGTCTCCTTGTGAGAATCTTATGTTGTAATTTTATTCCTAGCACCTACCTGGGGAGTGCCCAACCCACTAGACATGCCTAGGCCTCCCAGAACACATGGCAACGCCATGGTCACGCGGTGACCACGCGGCGGGCATGCGAGTTTACGCGCTCTAGAGTTGGAGCCCTTGGCCACCGTCCAAACCTCGACGTATTGCCACAAAACCATGTCTTTATGATTAAATAGGTACTTGTGTAACTAGAAATGATTTTTGGAAAAAATCAATAGTAAACTATGAGGCAGCTGCAGTTCAAATTTGACCCGCTTCCAACTGAATTGACGGAAATTTGTTCACGAGAGGTGGATCAAAATTTTTTACACCCAACCATTTTGTCAATTGTGCATGAAATATGTCCTAGTATTTTAGAAAAATGATTTGGTCTAATTTTGCAACAATTATTTGGGAGGTCCTTCACAAAAAACATCCTTTTGGGCACTCGAAAAATGGAAAATTGATTTTTCGTACAAAGAAAATGAAAACTCCCTTAGGCAACATTGTTTGCCATTCCAATATGCACCCTTGTGCACAATATGAGATCATTTGAACAAACTAGGCAATGAATATGGCCATAAGATTGATCATTTGACTTGAAAGCCATGAATCTTCACATATGATAGCTCGTTTTTGAGAACACTTTTTAAAAAAGAATTGCCGTATTACAAGTTTATTATTTTTTCTGGGAACTTGGTCACATATGATGACACAATGCGAAGGTTTTACAATTTTTTGATTTTTTTTTGAATTTTTTATGCCCGTTTCAAAATGCGGTCAAAATGGCGGGAATGACCGTTCCTAGCTAGTGGTTGAATCTTGGAATTGTTTTGGTGTTTCTCTGATTAAATAGATACTTTTGTACCTAGAAATGATTTTTGTAAAAGATAAATAGCAAACTATGAGGCAGCCGCAGTTCAAATTTGACCCGCTTCCAACTGAAACGGCGAAAATTTGTCTTTTTCACCAGAGGTGGATCAAAACTTTTTACACCCAATAATTTGGTCAATTGTGCATTAAATATGGCCTAGTATTTTAGAAAAATGATTTGGTCCAATTTTGCAATAATTATTTGGTAGGTTATTCACAAAAAACCTCATTTGGGGCACTCGAAAAATGGAAAATGGCTCTTTTGTGCAATGAAAGCGAAAACTCCCCAAATCAACATTGTTTGTTATCCCAAGATACACATATGTGCACACTATTGGTTTATTTTAGCAAACTATAAGTGGTTAATATGTTGAATGTTTACCATGAATTAGAGGGTGAAAATCATAAGAGAAACAAAAAAAACTACCTAAGCTTAATTCTAATTGGTGGAGTCACTAGTGGCTTGGATCGATGACCTGGAAAACATCAGTCCATCCATCGGTCCATCGATCCACCCCATCCGACGGCAGCAAATCCCCACCCAACCCTTCTCTCTCGCGCGAACCCCACCCAGCCCTCCTCTCTCTCGCGCAAACCCTAGTGCTACACTCCTCCCTTGCCGCCGCCACCTCCGGCACCAGATCTTGGCTGCCGCGTCTCCCTCCGACCTCGCCGCTGGCGCTCCCCCCTCTCCCCCTCCCTCCCTCACCTCCCCTCACCTCCCCTCAGCTCACCGGAAGAGAAGATGGAGATCGTGCGCGCGAGCAGGTCAGGCGGTGGCGGCGGCTCCCAGATCCGCAAGGGCTTGGACCTGGAGCTCCATCCCCATGGCAGCGGCTAGGGTTCCTACCGCCATGCCGCCGGCCAGCAGCAGCAGCAGATGCCGCCCGCCGCCATGGCGCCGCCGCAGGCCCCTCCGCAGGTACGCAGCCTTTCGAATCTGGCCAGCGCGGCCGCAATCCTCCTCCTCGTTGGTCCCTGATGTTTGCCGGCGCTGGTTTTCCGAGCAGGGGAGCCGCTCTACGACGAGCTCTGGCACGCAGCGTCGGCCCGCTCGTCACCGTCCCGCTCGTCAGGGACCTCGTCTTCTACTTCCCGCAGGGCCACATCGAGCAGGTCGGCCAAGCCCCGCCTCCCTCCCCTCCTCGCTTAATTCTAACCCCGCCTCACGGTTTCGCGAAGGGAGGCTCTTCTACTTCGGTTCGCGCGCTGAATTTACTTGCTCTTTTGGGTTTCCAGGTCGGATCTGTCGAGTTCTCCCAGTGTTCCCACCCCGGCCCGCCACCACCACCGGTCGCCGGTCGCCGGAGAGGACGCCACCACCACCACCATGGCACCCCCGCGCTGTCTAGAGTCGTCAAGCACCAGAGCGACACCGTTTGTGAAATGTCAGTACTTGCATAATCTGACTAGAACTAGATTTTGGTGGTTCTCTTTTGGTAGAACTTTTTAGATGTATTCTTTCTTTCGTAGCAATTTGGTGGTATGTCAGTACTCGGTAGTATGTCTCTTGATATAGTTGGCTCTTGCAAATTGTGCTGCTAGTCCAGATACTTGAATCTTAGGTGCTACGTTGACTTGCTGGTTCATGGGTGACAACTATTTTTAGGATTTGGGAATCATTAGTGGGATCAGACGGCCCATTGTTGTTGCCAAAAATAGTGTAATGTGGTTTTGCTTGTATGCCATATTCTCGCATATTACTGTCTTGCAGCCTCGAGATGTAACGACTATGTATGCCTCAGAACTGTTTTCACTAGTAGCGACTGTGTATGCCTGTTTCACTACTAGTGAGAATTTGCGGCCTTTTCGATGGAATTCATGCATGCAAATTGTGGTGGGCTCGGTTAGGTTTGTCCTTTTTTGTTACTTGTGAGGTGACAGTAGTTACTGTTAGCTTGGATTCAAGCTGCTGTTATGTCCTTCCGTTGTGGATGAACTTTAAGCTTGTTGATTTGCTTGCCAACAAAATAGAATATGAAGCAGAGTCATCATTACTTGCCAAGATTACATAATCTACGGTTGCTTTTTGGTAGAGTTGGTGTATGTTTCCCTAACTTGAACAGGGAACTAAAACTTGAGTAGGATCACATGATGAGTTTGGTTGAGTACTGTCCTAGCCTAATTGTTCTATTGAGCTTTCATGTTTGGTTTCAATCTATAAGTTCCATAGCATTTCACCATTTTATGATTCTAGCTGAATCCCTCAGGTCATATAAAATTAATGTATTACTGGGGTGTTATCATTACCTGATGTTAGAGTGTTGTGCTGCACATTGATCTCCATACTTCACCTCTTTATTGTTGTTTGACTTTTCTGTTGCGATACATAAGTCTTGAATTATTTGTTACTGATGCTACACCAGCAAGAAGTTTTGATTCCCTAAACCATTTAATTATTTGTTGAAGCACATTTGCAGTTTGTGCAGGTAACTATGAACATGGTGCTCTGTACCATCTATTTTTTTTCTTGAAAATGTGCTTATTTGTCAGTTCTTTGTATAACTCTGAGCATGATGTTTGCCTAGTTTTGTTTAGGGCTACTCTATATAAATGTTCTTTCTACCTGCTGTGAGTTACTAGTATTTGGATAACTCTTAGCTTGCAGTTTTGGCTATTACTGAGTATTTTTAACACATGTTTGAATTAGTAAAAGTTACACAGGCCTAGTTGCTACTTGCTAGTCAAATACTGTATAATATATCTTTTGCAGAGTACATGGATTTTCCAGGGTTTAACAGTGTGATTTATTACTGTCTATCAGTCTCCAGATGGAGCGCCTGGACCCTGTCTCCAAGCGTGAGGCCAAGAAGGCCAGCCACAAGGCGAATGTGGAGCGCCGCATAAAGCCTGCACCCCCAACCAGCGACCAGAAGGAGGCTGAGAAGCGCAGGCTGGAGGAGAGGAAGCAGGAGCGATACGCCATTGGGCTTGCCAGGGTGGCCAAGAAACATGCTGCAAAGTCCGCCAAGACAACTGCTGAAAAGGAGGACAAGCGCCGGCGTAAGCTTGCCAGAGCAGCGCGTCGGGCTAATGGTGCTTCTGCAGCCCCTGCTCCTCAGCCTGCAGCTGCAGCTGCAGTTCCCGCCCCGCCAACTCTGTTGTTGGCGCATATTGGGGTAACCAAGTAGAAGCATATTACTCTGTTGTTTTATTTGGCTGATATAAATGCATTGGCGTCAAACACTCATCCGTTTCTTCTTATGTTCGCTGACACATTCGGATGCTTCTTCTGTTAATCTGCAGGTGCTGTTGCTGGAGTGTATGTAGGCATGGAGTATGGAGTGGAAAGGGTCCGCGGAGAGTATGACTGGGTAATGATGCTCTGAATACTGTTTGCTACTGTTACACTGTCTTGTTGATTTCTTTTAACAATCATACTTAGCTAAAATCTTCTTGTCGACAGCAGAGCAGCCTCATCCTCTTCATGCTGGCTCGACTGCCTCTGATTCTTCCTGTTTGCTGCCTTGCCTTGCAGATGCGGCAGCTCAAGGGCGAGGTCGACATCTTCTCTAGGGCCGACGGATCGGCGCTGTTCGAGATGGGCAACACCAGGGTCATCGCCGCCGTCTACGGCCCCTGAGAGGTAGTCGCTTTTTCTTTGCACACCAACTCTTCTATTCGATGCCATGGCTGTTAGGGCTTTGGCTCCCGGGAGGTCTCTAGTTAATGATCGGTATTGAGAGATTTTGGTGGTTACTTATGCTTATTGTGTATCACATTGAAAAATAAAATGCACAATGAGCTTACCTTTGTATATCAGGATTTTTTCTTCATCGGTTACCCTTCCTTTAGCTGTATTTTATTTTCGTACAGAAACCAATCTTGGTGTTCTTCCTATTTGCATTTGATTATGTTTTTAAAATTCCCTAGCAGAACTATATATAACAATGTGGGTATGTGTTTCTTCTTTCAGTGTCTATAGTGCATTTTCATGATGTTGAATTATGTGCTACAGAATATACATTAGCTGAATTAAACTTTTTTTCCTTCGCCTAATCAAATGCCCTTTGTTTTAAAGTATGCATACCCAGGTCAAGCTTGCGGTCATGGTGAAGGTGCTGATCTGGGTTTCCTTCTTTAGAAGTAAATGTTTGCTTCCTACTTTCTTTAGGGTACTGCTTTCTAATCAAGTTCTTGAACACAGGAGTTATGTATACAAATCATGTGCTATTTATACACTGATAGCCATTTTCTTGTCTACTTAGCAGAATCATGTCTTTGTGTACTAAAAATTAGTTACTGGTATTTGGCTTCTATGTGCTAATTAAACCTGATCAGTATGTATACTTGTTTGATGTTGTATAATATTGGTGTCAAAGGAGTTAATTTAAACCGGATATGATCTACTGGAACAATTTTTTTGCTGTTCGAATGGTTAAATTCTGGTTCTTTGTTTCAAACATCTAAATGATGTTTAATTTGCCCTTCTATGCTTACATGATAAAAATGTCACATTTATAGGATTGTAAACCTGATGTGAATGGAGTAGTATTTACTTGCTGCTGATAGTAACTACTTGTATCCACTGATTTCTATGCCTCATTTTGCTTGTTTTACTTTATTTATGCACACAGACTGCCTACAAGTTAATGTGATTTTAGATTTGCCTTTATTTTGCTCCTTACCATATTGTTTGATAACTTGCAGATGATGTACTTCATTCGTGTTTCGTCGTGGGCTCCAAGAAGTGAAGAAGCATTGAGTTCTAGCTCATTGGAGCTAGTTATACTCTGATAGATAGTTATATTTTGATATTTAGTTGTGTTCTTGGTGGCTGTAAACCTGATGTGAAGTATGTTCGATTATAAACGTGGTGTATGTTTGATTGTAAGGTGCCAAATTTGGTTGTTGAAGTATTACTTCTGTTTTCAGTCAGTTCTGATTTAAATATTTGTTTTTATTTACTGGAAAATCAAAATTTTAAGAACATGACTCTGACCATTGGGACCCACTCAAACCCATCTGACTATTGGATCTTTCTTAAAAAAAGAAATGTAACTAAAAAAAGAAATGTAACTGTTGAGCCAAAAAGGTCATGGCCCAAAAACAAAAGGCCCAATTGTTGGGTCAGGCCAATGTAGAAATCAAAACTATTAGAAAAAATAACCCATGTAGCTAGAGAAAATCAATAGAGAAAATATATAATAAAAAGGCCGAATTGTTGGGCTAGGCCCATGTAGAAAATTGAATTGGACCGGGCTGAATCTTGTGCCACATCAGCTTGCCACGCTGGATGCCTACGTGGCCTAGGGGGGTTGCTAGTGACCAAAACAAAACAATAGGCATATTTTGGTCGTAAACGTCCACGACCTTCTCACAGAGAAGGTCATTAATTTCAGTTTACGACCGCCAGCTTTTAACCTTCTGTTTTTGGTTTAAAAAGGTCACAAATGAAAAACAATGACCTTTCAGTGACCAATAGTCAAGGTCACAAGTTGACATATTTCTTGCAGTGACTCATGGGTCGGTTCCATCCTGCGCCACATAGGTTGGACCGAGATGCATTATACAAAGACCCATGTGGAGGACTCAGCGTACAACACGAAGCTACCAGAGTCGTGGAGGACTCTATCCCCACTGGTGATAAGCCGGCTATATATGATTTGTAACCCTAGGCCCCGAGTATGTTATTGAAGCCTAGGGGCTAGTTCGTCGATAGTATACACACACACAATGCTTGTTATTCACATGTACTTTGTACACACCTCTATCACTAATATACAGTACGAGGAGTAGGCTTTTTCCTCAACTGCAAGGGTCCGAACTTGGGTAAAAGTTTGCCTCGTATTACCATCTAGCCTAACAGTCAGGGATATCCTACCGAATGATCTGATGGAATCATCTCTGCCAACTACTAATAGAGAGGTGTGTCTCTGGGGGGGGGGCAATGTGTGCGAGAGAGGCCTAAAGATAATGTGTGTGCAGGAGACACGTAGGCACATATATGTGCATATAGAGGGCTAGTAGAGACTGTGCGTGTGTATATATATGCATGTAAGAGAAATAGTGTTTTCCAACTGACATGAGTGAAAAGAGTGGTACATAGTAGTCAGAAAGAGAGAGAGATATATAGAGAGAGTGTGCATGAGACACCCCGACACCCCGGGAGAGATTGTGAGCATGTGTGAAAGAGAAATTCCGATGTATATAAAGTGTGTGCACTTATGCGTTAGATAGAGATATATATAGCGTGTTTGCGAGAACGGGCCGAGGCCTAGTGCATCTACATGTAAAAGGCGGTTCTACGCATTAAATTAAAATATAAATGGCATTATTATTTTTGGATGAGATCATGAATTTTGCAATTTGCGTATGAATGAAAACCGGTCTATCAGACATCCATACTCTATTGAATTCTAGCATGTGGATGTGTTTATTTCATATTATCGATCCATAGAGTGAGAGCGATTTGAAATATAGGCAATGTATTCCTTTTGCAATTCATATATAAACATTAATTAGTGCACTCCATGTTGTTAGTGTGAAGCACTTTATACATTTGTCACTTACATGGATACATTCCAAATTGCTAGCTACGAAATAGAATACATGTTGAATTCAACATAAAGGGGGTTTCAAAGATTCGAATTCATAGGAAGTGCATTCATCTATTTGAACCCGAAATAATGGCATTTGTAAATCAGATCTAAAAGGGGGCATCAATCTTTGTTGTGCATTTGAACATGCTATATATTCATACGCATGTCTAACTATGTTTTTGCAACCAAGGAGATTATATCTGGAACCATGCATGAACTGAGGTAAGTTGCATATTTTTTAATATATAGTCGTGTACAATGTGCATTCAAATGTACCCCCTCCATTCCAAAATAATCGTAGTTTTAAGATTTTCAAGAGTAAAGATTTGTGAAGTTTGACAAATCCTAAAAGTTCAATTCAAGAGAACCAAAAACGTTAATGCTTCTATTCCCAAATATTGAACGAAGCACCAAATAAGCCTCTGGTCACCCGAAACCGCACGAGACTAATGTTTGGTGGTAGGAAATTACTGTCCTGACTCTGGCCCGTGTAGCCTATCGGCCGGATGTCCAAAGGTCTAAACCGGGGTAGGCTTGTAACTTCACCAAGACGCCAGTCTCAACCGCCTCCGAGAAGAATTCGTATGCCGTGGGTGCCTAAACACCCATGCGCTGAACCGAAATCTATCCCGCCCACCATTTGGGACACCTGAGATTACTGTCCTAACCCCAACCCGCAATATGTTCGGAATTTTAGATGGGGAAAAGTTTGTAACTTTCCCCAAATTTCAAACAAGCGCGTCCTAAACCGAAATATTGTTCCCCCTTAGTTCCCCATCCCTATGTTTCCCCATTCATACTCCGTGGGTGCCAAAACGCCCTCTCCACGAGCCATGAAACCCTAGCCTCCTCCGTCCTCCACCCCATCGCGCCCAATCCACCACCGCCCTCCTCCATCACGCCGGAGCCAGTACCTCGACGTCATCGTCCAACGCAACCGCAAACTCAATGCCCTCAAGGACTTAGCAGCTGAAGCCGAGGCAGAGCTGCCTCCACAACGCCGAGGCCGACGTGCGTCGTACCAGAACCACTTTGACCATGCCGTCCTACGCCTCACCACTGCCGCTGCACTGTCGCAACCGTTCACCGCACCGGAGCTATTCCCGCTATGCCGTCGTTCGCCTCCTCGGATATGGTTCCCCACTGCCGACAGACGGCCACCGCACCACACTCAACAACTTGGCCATGGGTTCGTCCAAGGCTCCACCATCCTCCACAACTTCTCGTTTCCAGCAAACCACAAGAAGAACATTGGAAAAATAGAAGGAGGACACAACACTGCTGGCAGAAAGAGGTTCTCCTCTTCCCTTATTCGTGCAAATCTTACGTCTCTGCTCACACCGTATTCATTCCACGAAAGAAACTAGTTGAGCGCTTCTTACTGCATCTTCTTCGTGATACTAAATGCACAAGGTTTCCTCCCATTTACTATTTCACCTTTGCTAGAGGTCAGTAGCCCGCCTGGATTTCAATTCAGGGTCAGTCTAATCACAATTAAAAGAAGCAGCACCTGCTTAGGCACGCGGAGCACCTAGTCCGTCTGTTCGCCGGGGAAGCGGCGCATCGGTGTCTATCATAGGGGTGTGGGTCGCAGGAGCTGAGGTTGGCGGGGCTTGAAGGGATGGCCGGGGGGCACTGCCAAGCACAGCAGTGCGGTGAGGTCAAGGGGAAGGCAAAGGTAGGGGACTGGGCCAATGGTCACTGGCGTTTCGAGGAAAATCGTAACACTGACTGGTTGGAGGTAGATGAAGGCGATCTGCCCGTTCTTTATACATCGGACGGTGCAGAAAAAATGGACTGACCTATTTGTTTTCAATCGACTGTTATTTTCATAGGACCACACCTTGTGGTGTGCTAGAGGAGGATCTTCATTTCCCAGCCATCCCTGTGCTCATATGTCAAAATCCTAGAATCTAGTAATTTTGTGTGCCATGCATGTTGTAGAGCTATCATATGTCCCCCGTCATTTATTTCTCACCGACCTGCTATCTGCTACATTTACACTATACTACTTGTGCACATACTTCACCCATAGTCACGCTATTGTTTTTTTATGCATGGGTATTTCAGACTCTGATGTAGTGTTGATGAATACAAAAAAGAAAAGACAGAAGTCACTCCAGTGTAATTCAAAGATAAGCACTAAGCGTTTCAACGCTCTTGTAACATCCCAAATTTTGAATTTGGAATGTTATACAATAGATCATCTTTGCATAGCATATTTTATTGCATTTTGGTTGATCCTAGAAATTTCACGCAACTCAAGGACCCTCGGAGAGAGTTGGGGATTTCGTTATTTTCATATTTGAGTTTTCCTCAAATTTTGAGAATAGGATCATTTGATTTTATTTATTTTATATTCAATTATTTCTATCATAAAAATATGAGAGAGGGAATAAAATGACTTTCCCAAAATAAAGAAATATTGAGGATTTAATAATAAAATCAAATAAGTTTTTATTTTGGATTTATTTGCTATTTTATTTGAATTTAGGAAAAATGCACGTTTTTCAAAATTGCATTTAGGACCCAAATAAATGTTCATCCTGTGCGGCATGATTTTAGAAGCCGGAGAAAATTTATTTCGGGATTTTTGGAGTCCGTTTAGTATTCCTTTTGTTTTCTTCTGAGCCTAATTATTAAAAAAAATGAACTGACCTTGGGCCGTGTCCGGCCAGGACTCCGCCTGGCCGGGGCTTTATATAGCGAGCCACCCGGGCCGCCCCAGCCCAAGCCGCGCCGCCCGCCCAAACCCTAGCCGCGCCGCGCCCCGCAGCCGCCGCCGCCTCCGCCCGCGCCACCGCCGTCGGAGCTCGCCGGCGACGAGGTCGAACCGCCCGCCAGTTTTTTTGAAAACCGTTGGCTTTCACCGGTTTATTTTCAATTTTTTTAGATTCGTTTTTTAGATAGATCGGTTTTTTTCTCGGTTTAGTTAATTAGCGAGCGTTCGCTCGTTCGTTCGTTTTAACGAACGCGTTCTTCATTTAGATCCAGTTAACGAACGTTTGTTTGTTAATTTGTTCGTCATTTTTCTTTTTCTCGGATTAAATCCGCGATTTTTTCTGATCGCGATTTCTGATCCGATTTTTGTTTTAGTATAACTTTTCGCTTGTTTATCGGAATCAGGCGATTCAAGCGCCCGGAGTTTCGTCTCGAAACCCTCTTTCCGTTTAACCAACTCAAACAAGTTTTTTCTTCTGTAAAATTTGACCTAGATCCAGAATAGTAAACGAAGCTTATTTCTTTTGTCGTTTGTGTTTCGTTGCTTCGTTCGATTTGATTCTTTTTGTCAACCAGAGTTCTTAAGTTGAATTTTCTGGTTAGATCTCTTATTTGATTTTTACCTGTGCATTAGTCGAGTAAATATTGTATGCTTGTTTGTTTGCGATAGAGTACCCGGAGTGCGCCGCTTGCTACTTCGAATCGCTAGGTTTCGCGGATCATCAGCAAGGCAAGTAACACTTTGATCATACTCCCTATTACCCAGTTTTTATTGCATTAGATCAACCCTGACACATTGCATGATTAGGATCTAAATAAATTGTGGGTTTGGGAAGTAGATGAGGTAGCAGCTATTACCTGTTTTATTATCAAAGCTTTGGAAGTTACTTCTACGTTTGCTTATTATGCCATGCTATGCTAGTAGACGTGGATTGGGTGAGTGTATTCATGACAGATGTGAGATTGTTAAATTAATGGTTTATCTAAGGTGGCAACTTAAACACACATCTGGGTGGATTGAGGCACCTGGGTATTCCAGCAATTGCCTGTTTTTCTTTTGGACCGCCACCCAGGCTCAAAGGGATCATGAGATTATTCACACTAGAAACTTACGTGTGCAGCCATAAGCTACTATGGGCTCTATCATAGTTTACTAAGTTGTGCGAACTCTTATAGTGGTAGACTAGCAGATGTAGGGGATGTAGGTTGGTACGGTCTACCTGTTCGTAAGGTGCAAGCGCTTCTGAAGACTATGTCTCGGTCATCCGTTTGTCAAACATCATGTAGTGCGAGAATTCCAACGGAGGAGATCGAGTCTTGTGGGGAAAGTGCACAAACCTCTGCAGAGTGTATAAACTAATCATGGTTAGTCGTGTCCCCGTTTATGGACATCTTGAGTATCTAGTACTTGGATTATCATGTGAATCTTATCATGTTACTCTAATTAATTTTGTTGGGTTTTAATGATGTTACTAAATTGGGATTGAGAATGCTGTCAACCATTCTCAATGTTCAACAACCACCATGATAGTTAATTAAAATGTATTCCTTTGCAGTAGGGAAAAATTGGCTTTACGCAAAACTGTAACCATAGAGCTTTCCACCAGCCAAATATGCATGTAGTATAGCCTTATTCCTTCACTGCTCTCTATGTGTTACATTGCCAGCATATTCCATGTGCTGACCCGTTTCGGGCTGCAATGTTCATGTTGCAGACTCTTCAGATGACGAGTAAAGTGCTTTTTGGTCGTGGTTCTATACTCAGTGATGCCGTTGGAGTTGATGGACTCACTTATCTTCCAAGCCTTCCACTGTTGTCGTTATTAGATGGCCTTAAGCCATATTTATTGTAATAAGTTCTCTTTTGAGACACTCAATGTAATAAGTGTGTGATTGCCACTCTATTATAAATCCTTCAAGTACTGTGTGGTGTCAGCATTACTGATCCAGGGATGACACCGGAGCACAGAGATTGGACCGTTTGAGGTCTGGTCGCTACAAGATGGTATCAGAGCACACGCTGACTGTAGGACACGACCATTAAGCTAAATCCCTAGATCACTACCCACTCTTCTCATTCTGACTCCTCATCTTTTCTACTCTTTTAGGATGGCGGATGCAAGGAACAAGTTCATGCAACCGGATGAAGATACACCCTTTGGACGTCATTTGAAGGAAGTTACTAGATATCTGAACATAGGAGTACCAAGCTTCACCGGAACCTACAACACCACTTTACCTGAAGAGGAGCGCTGGATGATTCAAGTTCAAGTTCCAGGAAGGACGTTCATGCTAGTCACCGAGCCCATAGAGTTTTCCTTTGATGCACCAACCTGGAGTCTAGGAAAGAGCATGGTAGCTCACATCGCCATGGGACATATTGGAAAAGTTTACCGCAGTGATCTCAAGGATACCATCTACTAGATTTGTGGGCGCCGAGATGAGCACTGGGAGATGATCAGCACCAGGAAGGATAGATCAATTGCAACTTTTATACAGGAGTTAAATCAGCACATTCGACGTCAGGAGAACCAGATGTGCGCCGACTGTCGTGGATCTAAGACTGACAGTAGAATGGGGGGTAGGTATGAGGAGGCAAGATCCTAGCTATGGAGTAGTTGTACACACGAGTTTTACGAGTTCAGGCCCTTCTCGGAGGAAGTAACAGCCCTACGTCTCGGTGCCCTGAGGCGGTCGACTGGATTATATGTGTGTGTGTGTTTACAAAAGTGCGAGCCCCTGTACCAGAGGAGGGAGGTGGCTTATATAGAGTGCGCCAGGACCCCAGCTCCCCTCTGTTACACAGAGTTCAATGCTCATAAAGGAAAGGCGTTACAGGTAACATCTACAGTAAATGTCATAAATGCTCATAATTCTATGGTTTAATTCTTAACTGTTGCAGAGTGGAGGGTTCCTCATCTTCTGGTGGTCGAGTGTCTTCAAGGTGGTCGAGTGAGCGCATCTCCACGGTCGAGTGGATGATGATTTCTCTTTGACTACTTCTAATTCTTTGTAAAGATGTCCTTTGGGAGGGTATGCTGGACAGGTCCATGACCCTACCCTAGGTACATAGCTTCATCATTAGCCCTCGAATGGATCAAGGTTTGAGTGAGGAAGGGGTCGAGAACACTTCCGACCCACTCTTTGTGCTATGAATATGCCTTGTCCTGAAACAATGAGTTGAGGAGACGACGTCGACTCCTTTCTCAATCGCCTTGGTCCATTCTTGGTTGTTGTCGAGTGAACTTTCATGGTTGAATTCCGAATGATGATGTAGAGGTTGTTTGTCTTCAGTCTGACAGGTTGTTCCGCTCTCCGCGGATCTCGCGGGATTCGAATTTTGGGAATCGTGCCAGATGGGAGGAAACGAGGTTATCGGGATGGATTAGGTAAGTCTCCTCGATCCCCGCGCTACCTTTTTCGCCACGTACTGCGCGCGCGACTGTTGCAGGATTTGTTTAGATCGCTTGGGTCCATTAGTCAGCCACTCGGTGGAAGGCCTTATAAAAGGTCTCGGGCCAGGCCTCTGCTCTGCACGCCCCATTCTCTCTTCTCTTTCTCCTGATCCCTCCGCCACTCTCACTTCCGCCTTGTCGCCGGATCTCCGCTCGAGCTCGATCCGCCACCATGGGGAAAGATAAGACGGCGGCGTTGGAACGCGCGAAGAAGGCGACCGCGAAGGCGAAGGGCAAGCGGACCAGCCGGGGCGGATCCTCATCGAGGTCTGGCCTACCGGCGGGCTAGATCCAGGGCGACTGGATCGGCTCGGCAATCACGCAGGACGACCTCGACGACCTGGTGGAGGGGGGATTGATCCCCCACAAGTCGGCTCGGCTCCCGGGGGACGAAATCGAGCCGCAGCCTAGAGAGGGTGAGTGTGTCCTCCTAGCAACCCACGTAGATCGCGGATTCTCACTACCTCCCCACCCTTTCTTCCGAGGTTTTTTGAACTTCTTTGGGGCTCAGCTCCACCATTTCACTCTGAACACCATAGTCTATCTGGCCGCTTTCGTGTCCATGTGCGAAAACTTCTTGGGCTGTCACCTGCACTGGGGGCTTTTCAAACACATCTTCACTTGCCGTTCCCAGTCGGTCAAAAAGGCCAAGTCGAGTGACGAGAGGACGCGGGTGATCTAGATGTGCCGTGGTCTGGGGATCCAGATGAGGAGCAAGAGTACTTTCCCAGCGATGATCCTTCCTGACTCGGTCCGGTGCTGGCAGTCGACTTGGTTTTACTGCAAGGATCAGCCAACCCCTGGCCAGTCGACTGGACTTCCTCCTTTTTCCTTGGCTCGAGTGGAGAAGCCTGCTCCTCTGAAGGTAGTTTCAGAAGAGAAGGCGCAGGTCAAGGAGCTGGTTGAACGGGTCGTCCAGCTTGTCCGCGACGGAGTGACTGGGATGGATCTGCTGGAGGTCTTTCTCGGTCGACGCGTCCAACCTCTTCAGGCGTGCGATCATCCGATGTGGATGTACTCTGGGCTCGAGGATACCACTCGGATCCACTCGGAGGAGGTTAGCGAGGATATCTTGGAGAACTGGTTGAGGGGAATCACTGGCAACAAAGACAACCCTTGGGGATCCAGGAGGGTGATTCCATTCGACAACTCGCGCCAGCCGAAGCAGGTATATTTCTGTTTTATCAAGTATCTTTCCGATTCACCACGTGATGTCCCGCTTGTGGTCGACTGGATGTCTTTTGATTGTTATCCTTTCAGGCCCTCATTGAAATGTACTCGATGCCCAACGGAGTGTAGGACCCCAGCGCTGAAGAAGAAGGGAGCGGGGGCGAGAGCGGCGAGGAGCATTCGGAAGCCGAGGAGGACGAGGAGAGCGATGAATCGACCGACGAGGAAGAAGTCGACTCGCCTCCTCGCAGGGAGAGGAGGTCCAAGCACACTCATGACTCGGCACGCGCTCCGAACTTGGTGGCTGCGCCGATCGGGCAATCCTCGAAGCGCCCCAGGACGTCTTCCCCGACGCCGACTGAGAAACCTCCAAAGCAATCCAAGGTCGCGCCGCTTCCAGCGCCGAAAGTGCCGAAAGCCATCTCTTCCAAACCGCCCAAAGCTTTGCCTCGTATCAAAGTGACCGTTCCTACTATCTCCGGGTAACCATCTGACTTGTCCTTTATGTGGATTCGATTAACTGGGTGTAACCGATTGAATGCGGGCCTTTGCAGTGCTGCTACGTCAGGGACCTCTTCATACCAGTACCGGGACGAGGAAATGGAGGATGCGGTAACCTCTAACCTAGGTATGAACTCTTGCGATTTCGATTCTTGATCTTTTCAGGGTCGAGTGGTTCACCTGGGGTCGAATGTTCTGTCTTGCAGCTCCACCCAACATCATTGACCTTCCGAACGACGACGAAGATGTGGCTCCTAAGCCTAGGAAGAGCAAGAACGTAACAGCTGGCAGGGTGGCTCGGCAAGAACCAACTGCAACGCCTCCCATCTGTCAAGCTGAAGATGCGGGCAGGGCCACTATGACGTTCGCTGCACCCTTGCCGAGTGGGCATCCCACTCGGTCGCCCGCGCCTGTGGTTCCTTCAACTATCCAACTCCACGCCACAGAGCCTCAAGCAGCCGCACCTGGGTCGTCTGCACATTTTTTCACCAGCTACCCCGTCCCAGACAACCAGTCGGAAGCGGCTACGGAAGCCATCCGACAGGCTGATATGATGATGGAGCGGGTGAAGATAGTGCACGAGAGCAGTCAGGCTGCCTACGACGCTAGTGCCGCTCTTCGGGCCAACGTCCAGGTGAGTAGACTTTCCGACTGTTTTTGTTCTCGAAAAATCTTCTTCTGCACAATCTCCTGTTGTTCGCGTTGAATTAGAGCACCCACTGGGTGTTACTGTCGTTTTTGGTAGTTTCGCTCTTCCACTCGGTCTGGGCGAGTGGGATCAGAACCGGTGGGGGCATGCCAAGTGCACCGACTGGGTGTAGTCCCCGAGACCGCGGTCGACTGCTGGCAGTCGACTGTGGTCTGAGTTCTTCTTTCCTTGACGGCACAATTGTTCTTTCTCTCTCTTTTTTTACTCCTTGCACTCGACTCCGGTGGGCCAGGCGAGTGGGATCAGAACCGGTGGGGGCACGCCAAGTGCAGCCACTAGGTGTAGTCCCCGAGACCGCGGTCGACTGCTGGCAGTCGACTGGGGTCTGCACAGCTTGTTGTCCACTTCTTTAGGTTTTATTCACTTGAAAATGAACTGCCTTCGAACCTATCGATTGATCTGTCTCTTGCCTCCTGCAGAAGTCTTGTACACTTATCTCCAAGTTTGCCGAACTCGAAGAGAAGCAGAGGCAACTCAACTTAGACTTGGAATTGGCTCAGCAAAATCTGAAAAAAGCTCAAGACGAGGCCGCTGGTACGGAAGGTAACTGATTGCCGACTGAATTTCAATGTATCTCTTTGATCTCTTTTTTGATTCAATTATTTCTTTTGCAGAGAAAATGAAGTTGGCTCTGGACAAGAAGGACTCGGACCTCGCCGCCGCGCAAAAAGCAGCCCAAGACAAAACCGCTCTCGCAGACAAGAAGCTTGCTTCATTCAGAATGCTTGAAGGAGAGGTGACTAGACTGACATCTTGTCTTAATGAAGCTAACCGCGAAGTGACCAGCCTGAAGAAGGATAAGGTCACCGTGAACGAAAAGTTGGAGTCTGCGATCCGCAAGAGGAATGACATAGAAGCTTATCTAAGGACCCTCGCCAAGAAGCTTTATCTCATGCTGGGAGGTATTTCTTTTAATCCGACTGTGTTGATGCTTGCCATCGGATTTTGCTCGGTTGATTGAACTGACTTTTGGCTACAGAACTTTGTCAAGACTTTGACGAAGAAACTGGAAGGGTCGAGACGGGACTGGACCCTATCGTTTCCCCGGTCTGTGACGAAACTGCGATGAACGTGCTCCGACTGGAGTCCCGTATCACCAGCGCCACAAGCTACCTCGCATGCCTGAAGGAGGTTGTCTCTCGAATCGACTCGACGCTTTGGCCGGAGGCGACGCTTCAGAATGATCTGGAATCTCTGATGACTCGACTGAACGAGATCCCTGACCGAGTGCAAGAATGGAAGAAATCCTCCGCCCGGTGTGGTGCTGACGTGGCGCTATCCCTGGTGCGAGTCCATTGCAAGGAGGTTCGTGAAGTCAAGCTGGCTGCGATCAAAGTCGCTAACACCAAAAAGCACGACTTCCAGTCCTTCATGGAGACTTTCATTGCTGCCGCCACTCAGATCACTGATGGGATCGATCTGGACTCATTCGTGGAGCCTGCCAGTCCTCCTCCGGCTGAGTGAACAATCTTATGAAACTTGGATACGCTTTAAATTTGCCTCGGAATGCCGTGGTTTCTGTAACCGTTAAACTCCTTCGGGCTTGGTGCCCGAGTACTTTTGATTCGCTGCTTGGAACCTTTTAGTATTTATCTGAATTTGGTTTATCTCCGAATGTGCTTGTGTTTGCCTTCGGATGGACTTTGCTTACTTCACCTCTTCGTCCTTGCGGATAGGGATGGAGCGGACATTGTATTTGTGCCGCAGCTTCGACAGAGAAGGTGGTAGTCGACCTGCACCTCATCGTCCTTGCGGATAAGGATGGAGCGGATGTTGTATTTTTGTCGCAGCTCTGAAGGAGAAGGTTGGAGTCGACCTGCACCTCGTCGTCCTTGCGGATAGGGATGGAGCAGACGTTGTATTTGTGCCGCAGCTCCGAAGGAGAAGGTTGCAGTCGACCTGCACCTCGTCATCCTTGCGGATAGGGATGGAGCGGACGTTGTATTTGTGCCACAGCTCCGAAGAAGAAGGTTGCAGTTGACCTGCACCTCATCGTCCTTGCGGATAGGGATGGAGCGGATGTTGTATTTGTGCCGCAGCTCCGAAGAAGAAGGTTGTAGTCGACCTGCACCTCGTCGTCCTTGCGGATAGGGATGGGTCTCAAACTTAGGCGAGTACTGGACTGCAGCTAAGCCCCCGAGTGGGAGGATTGCTCTCCACTCGGTAGGATTTTTCCAAACTTAGGCGAGTGCTGGACTGCCGTTAAGCCTCTTAGTGAGAGAACTTAGGCGAGTGCTCGACTGCAGCTAAGCCCCCGAGTGGGAGGATTGCTCTCCACTCGGTAGGATTTTTTCAAACTTAGGCGAGTGCTGGACTGCCGTTAAGCCTCTTAGTGAGAGAACTTAGGCGAGTGCTCGACTCCAGCTAAGCCCCTGAGTGGGAGGACTGCTCTCCACTCGGTAGGATTTTTTCAAACTTAGGCGAGTGCTGGACTGCCGTTAAGTCTCTTAGTGAGAGAACTTATGCAAGTGCTCAACTGTAGCTAAGCCCCCGAGTGGGAGGATTGCTCTTCACTCGGTAGGATTTTTTCAAACTTAGGGGAGTGCTGGACTGCCGTTAAGCCTCTTAGTGAGAGAACTCAGGCGAGTGAACGACTGAAGCTAAGCCCCCAAGTGGGAGGACCGCTCTCCACTCGGTAGGATTTTTTCAAACATAGGCGAGTGCTGGACTGCCGTTAAGTCTCTTAGTGAGAGAACTTAGGCAAGTTCTCAACTGTAGCTAAGCCCCCGAGTGGGAGGATTGCTCTTCACTTGATAGGATTTTTTCAAACTTAAGCGAGTGCTGGACTGCCGTTAAGCCTCTTAGTGAGAGAACTTAGGCGAGTGCTCGACTGCAGCTAAGCCCCCGAGTGGGAGGATTGCTCTTCACTCGGTAGGATTTTTTCAAACTTAGGCGAGTGTTGGACTGCCATTAAGCCTCTTAGTGAGAGAACTTAGGCCAGTGCTCGACTGCAGCTAAGCCCCTGAGTGGGAGGATTGCTCTTCACTCAGTAGGATTTTTTCAAACTTAGGCGAGTGCTGGACTGCCGTTAAGCCTCTTAGTGAGAGAACTTAGGCGAGTGCTCGACTGCAGCTAAGCCCCGAGTGGGAGGACTGCTCTCCACTCGGTAGGATTTTTTCAAACTTAGGCGAGTGCTGGACTATCGTTAAGCCTCTTAGTGAGAGAACTTAGGCGAGTGCTCGACTGCAGCTAAGCCCCCGAGTGGGAGGACTGCTCTCCACTCTGTAGGATTTCTTCAAACTTAGGCGAGTGCTGGACTGCCGTTAAGCCTCTTAGTGAGAGAACTTAGGCGAGTGCTCGACTGCAGCTAAGCCCCCGAGTGGGAGGACTGCTCTCCACTCGGTAGGATTTTTTCAAATTTAGGCGGAACGGATTCGCGACTAAGCCCACCCACTGGGGGATTTCAGGAGTAAATAAGAACAACACAATCGAATGAGAGAACCGTAAGCTCTTGTCTTTGATAAACGAATTACAAAAGGTGTTGCTTATTACATTTTATTCAAACGAGTGTTTAAGTATAAAAGGGGTGGAGCAGCTCCGCGTTCCAAGCCCGTGGCTCGTCTTTTTGATGCTTGATACTGTAAAGATGGTATGATCCGTTGTGGAGAACTTTGGTGACGATGAAGGGGCCTTCCCAAGTTGGAGCGAGCTTGTGTGGTTTCTGCTGATCCACTCGAAGAACCAAGTCTCCTTCTTGAAAGGCCCGACCCCTCACATTCCGAGCGTGGAATCGACGCAAATCTTGCTGATAAATGGTCGACGGATCAAGGCCATCTCTCTTTCCTCCTCTAAGAGATCGACTGAATCTTGCCGGGCCTGCTCTGCTTCTGCTTTGGAAAAGAGTTCAACTCGGGGTGCGTTGTGGAGCAAGTCACTTGGCAGAACAGCTTTGGCTCCATAGACTAAGAAGAAAGGAGTTCTTCCAGTCGATTGATTAGGAGTTGTCCTTAAACCCCACAGAACCGATGGAAGTTCATCAACCCAAGCACCTGCTGCGTGTTTGAGATCACGCATCAGTCGGGGCTTCAGTCCTTTGAGAATTAGGCCATTGGCTCTTTCTGCTTGCCCGTTCGACTGCGGGTGAGCAATAGAAGCATAGTCGACTCGAGTGCCCTGAGAGGCGCAGAAAATTCTGAACTCATCAGAATTGAAGTTCGATCCGTTGTCCATGATGATGTTGTGTGGGACTCCATATCTGAACATCAATTCTCTGATAAAACTGACAGCGGTGCTAGCGTCAAGGTTCTTGATAGGTTTGGCTTCAATCCATTTGGTAAACTTGTCGACTGCAATGAGCACGTGAGTGAAGCCGCTTTTGTCAGTCCTCAGCGGTCCAACCATATCCAGTCCCCAAACAACGAAGGGCCAGATGAGAGGAACAGTCTTCAGGGCTGACGCTGGCTTGTGAGACATATCGAAGTAAAATTGACAGCCTTCACATCTGTCGACTATATCTTTCGCCATCTGATTTGCTCGTGGCCAATAGAATCCAGCTCGGTATGCTTTAGCCACGATGTCCCGAGAGGACGCATGGTGGCCACAGGTCCCCGAGTGGATGTCATTGAGGATCATTCGACCTTCTTCTGGTGTTATGCACTTCTGACTGACTCCAGTCACACTTTCTCTGAACAGCTGCCCTCTTATCACAGTAAAAGCTTTAGATCGACGGACGATCCGTCGAGCTTCTTCTTCATCCTCTGGGAGCTCTTTCCTGAGGATGTACGCAATGTAGGGCACCGTCCAATTGGGGGTAATGGCCAGAACCTCCATGATTAGGTCGACCACAGCTGGGACCTCGACTTCAGTCGGATCCGTGGCGCTCTTGGGTTGTGGGGGCTCTTTAGTGAAAGGGTCTTCCTGAACTGTCGGCGTGCGAATATGCTCCAAGAACACATTGCTGGGAATGGCTTCTCTCTTGGAACCTATCTTTGCCAATTCATCGGCTGCTTGATTTTTCAATCGGGGGATGTGGTGGAGTTCTAACCCCTCGAACTTCTTCTCAAGCTTTCTCACCGCGTTGCAGTAACCAGTCATGGCTGGGCTTCTGACGTCCCACTCCTTCATCACTTGATTAACTACCAAATCTGAGTCGCCGTAGACCATGAGGAGACGGACGCCGAGTGAGATGGCCATGCGCAACCCATACAGGAGTGCTTCATATTCTGCTTCATTGTTGGAGGACATATCTGAGCTTGTCTCCTCGGGGGGATACCAAAACTACTCCAGCACCAGAACCGTTCAACATCTTGGATCCGTCAAAGAACATGGTCCAGTGCACGGAGTGAACTTGAGTCGGCAGTTGCTGTTCGATCCACTTGGCGAGGAAATCTGCTATTCCTTGGGACTTGATAGCTTTCTTTGCCTCAAACTTCATATCCAAGGGAAGGAGTTCAATCGCCCATTTTGCCACTCGACCAGTTGCATCCCTATTGTCAAGAATCTCTAACAATGGAGTGTCGCTGACGACTATAACAGAGTGATCTGAGAAGTAGTGTGAAACCTTCTTCGTGGTCATGTAAATTCCATAGACAAGCTTCTGATAGTGAGGATATCTCTGCTTCGACGGGGTCAGGACTTCAGAAATATAATAAACTGGGCGTTGAACTTTGTACGCTTTTCCTTCTTCTTCCCGCTCGACCGTAAGCACTGTACTGACGACTTGTCCAGTGGATGCTATATAAAGCAAAAGAGGCTCTTTGCTGATTGGAGCAGCAAGCACTGGCTGGGTGGAAAGCAGGGCTTTTAGCTCTCCAAATGCTGTATCAGCTTCTGGAGTCCACTCGAACGTATCTGATTTCTTCATCAGTCGGTAAAGAGGCAGCGCCTTTTCACCGAGGCGAGAAATGAATCGACTTAGGGCAGCCAAGCAACTAGTAAGCTTCTGGACATCATGCACACGCACAGGGCATTTCATCCGAAGTATAGCGCCTACTTTCTCTGGGTTAGCATCGATTCCTCGTTCGAAAACAAGAAAACCGAGTAACTTTCCGCCTGGAACTCCAAACGCGCACTTTGATGGATTGAGCTTGATATCATACCTTCTAAGGTTGACAAAGGTTTCGGCAAGGTCGGTCAGCAGGTCGGAACCTTTACATGACTTGACAACAATGCCATCCATGTATGCTTCCACATTTCGACTAATCTGAGTGAGCAGGCATTTCTGAATCATTCGCATAAATGTGGCTCCGGCGTTCTTCAAGCCGAATGGCATTGTGACATAACAGAAGCACCCGAACGGGGTGATAAAAGCTGTCTTTATTTCGTCGGGTCCGTATAGACGGATCTGGTGGTACCCGGAGTAGGCATCCAAAAAGGACAAACGCTCGCACCCAGCAGTCGAGTCGACTATCTAATTGATGCGAGGGAGAGGGAAGTGATCTTTCGGGCAGGCCCGATTGATATGCTTGAAATCGATGCACATGCAGAGTGAGTCATCTTTCTTTGGGACCATGACAACATTGGCTAACCACTCGGAGTGGTAAATCTCTCGGATAAACTCAGCTGCCAAAAGCCGAGCCACCTCTTCGCCAATTGCTTTTCTTTTCTGGACGGTGGACCATCGAAGATGCTCTTTGACTGGTTTCACTTTCGGGTCGACTCACAAACGATGCTCAGCCAGTCCCCTGGGAACACCTGGCATGTCAGAAGGCTTCCATGCAAAGATGTCCCAGTTCTCACGGAGGAACTGGATGAGCGCTTCTTCCTATTTGGAGTCGAGTGTGGTCGAAATGTGGGTCGGAGCTGCATTGGGGTCCGTCGGGTGAATGTGAACAGACTTCATCTCGCCAGACGACTGGAATGCTGAATCTGTGGCTGGCTTCTTGGCTCGCAACAAGTCACTTGGGTCTGCATTTTTCTGGTATTCTTGCAATTCTGCCACGGCCATCTGGGCATCGGTGATCTTTGAGCCCTTCTGGAAACACTCTTCCGCCTTTTTCCGATTACCAGAGATAGTGATCACTCCTCTGGGACCAGGCATCTTCAGTTTGAGGTACACGTAACAAGGTCGAGCCACGAATCGTGCATAAGCTGGCCTGCCCAGAATTGCATGATACGCACTCTGAAAATCCACGACTTCAAACATCAACTTTTCTTTGCGGTAATTTTTGGCATCACCGAAAACCACGTCGAGTGCAATCTGACTGAGGGACGTAGCCTTCTTGCCTGGGATGACCCCATGGAAACTCATATGGCTTTCACTGAGTCTGGACATCGGAATGCCCATTCCTTTCAACGTTTTTGCGTACAGAATGTTCAGGCCACTACCGCCGTCCATCAGGACCTTTGTCAGTCGAGTGCCTTCGACCACTGGGTCGACCACCAGCGCTTGCCTCCCAGGGGTGGCGATGTGTGCTGGGTGATCAGACTGGTCGAAGGTAATGGCAGTCTGCGACCATTTCAAGTAATTGGGTGTCGCCGGAGCGACCATGTTCACTTCTCTGTTGATGACTTTCAATCGACTCTTGTTTTCACGTGAGGATAACCATCATCATCTTCCCCTTCACTCTCAGCCTTGTCTGCCTCCTTCTCCTTATCCTTGGGCTGTTTCTCTCGGAACTGCTGGATCAGGAGCCGACACTGTCGAGTGGTATGCTTCGGGTAAATGAAATTACCTTCTTCATCTTTTTTGGTGTGGATATGGCACGGTAGATCCAACACGTCATTTCCATCTTGATCTTTTACTTTCTTGGGGTTCCACGGCCCTTTGGGCTTCCCCTTGAACTTTCCTTGAACCACAGCCAAGGCCTCACCCGGAGCAGCTGGTTCGGCCTTGCGTTTTTGTTTCCGACTGGAATTTCCTCCTCCGGCTTCGTGGGCGACTGCTTTGTGCTTGCCGCTCCGCAGTCGCTCCTCCTCTTCACCATTGGCATACTTGGTGGCGATTTCCATCATCCGAGTCAAAGTCATGTTTCCTGTCCGACCGAATTTCAGATTCAACTCTCGGTACCTGACGCCTTCCTTGAAAGCACAAATTGCCCGATGATCAGACACATCTTCCACCGTGTGGTGCAGGGTGATCCACCTCTGGATATAATCTCTCAAAGTTTCATTCGGTTTCTGGACGCAACACTGTAATTCTGTCAAACCTGCTGGCCGCTTGCAAGTACCCTCAAACGTTCTGACAAACACTCCGGCGAGATCTTCCCAAGTATAGATGCTGCCCGGTGCCAACTGATTCAGCCACGCCCTAGCCGATCCCTCCAACATCAGAGGAAGGTGTTTCATGGCCACCTCATCATTGCCGCCACCAATCTGGACAGCCACTCGGTAGTCTTCGAGCCAGGTGTCAGGCTTGGACTCTCCAGTGAACTTACTGACTCCAGTCGCCAACCTGAAGTTGGGGGGAATCACTGCAGCTCTAATAGCTCTACTGAAGCACTCTGGGCCAGAGACATGCACTCTGTTGCTGGTTTGCGGGCCTCTGTCATGGCCATCTCGATGAGCTCTGTTTCTGTCAACCAAGCCTTGTATGAGAATAGATCTCGCATCAAAGCCTGGCTCCCTGGGGTCGACTAGAATACCTCTTCCGACGCTGTTAGGGCGCCTGTCTTCATGTGGCCGCGGCACATATGAACCACTCCTTGGAGGAGGCGTGGGCACTCGACGGCGACCATCGCGATCGGCTCGATGATCATACTGCTCCTGGTTTCTGTACTGATCACGCCGCTCTCCACGTCCCTCACGCCTCGGGGGCGATCTCGGGCTATGGGCCGACTGGACCACATCTGCGACCACAGATCTGCTATGGATCCTATCCCGCGACTGAGACACGGCCGTATTCTGCTCTCCTGCTGCCCGGAGCAAGGCCTTGATCTGCGGTAGACCTCAGCCAGCTTCTGACTGGGAAGGTTGAATCGACTCTGCTATCCGGGCAGCAGCTGCTAGGTTTTGGATCGGTGTCCGGTATACCTGAGACGGAGGTGGAAAAAGTTGGCGTCGGCTGGACTCAGGAGCACGTTGACGAGCGCGATCATCGAGTGCGCGCTGTAGGTTCTCCAGCCGAGTGCGCTCAGCCAGATTGGCCAAGCGAGCCTGTTCCAAGGCCTGGGCCTCGGGCGTTTCTCCAACTATAGGAGTATGTAGGGCATCCATGTTTCGGTGATGAAGTTCTTCTCTCTGCTGCGAGGAGAGAGGCTCGGGGCGGTACTCCTCGTGAATGCGCGACGGATCGCCGTTCCCGTCACCTCCGTCTTCACGATCGAAGCCAGGAGGACCGCGTGGTCCATTGACCATCAGGACTTCCACTGCCGAGTCATTGCTGCCGCACTTGGATGCAGTCTCTACGGAGCCAGTCGACAAATCGAACAGGCCATAGAGAGACTCGTCGGGCTCGAGCGCCACGACTTGAGGGATGGCCGACTGGCGGGCCACCGCATGCTTCACCCACCGTTGAACCCTCGACCGGCCGGAGCGCTTGTTCCGGCGGGTCGCAGGGAGGGGGAAAGCCGTAGGAGTCGACTGGTACTGGGTCGACGGTTGCCGCAGGAGGACGCCGCGGACGCACGCGTGAAAGTGCGTCGCCCCGCGGGCGATGAGCGCATCGACATTGAGTGGTGCCTCCTGAAGCCAAGCGGAGTCGTCGACGACAAACACGAGTGCGCCAAGACGGATCTCGCGGCCCTCAGCCAAACCTCCGCCTGGAACCATGATGATGGGGATCGTAAAAATTACAACTTCTCCAATAAGTCGCTAAGACACCTGCCCCACAGTGGGCGCCAACTGTCGTGGATCTAAGACTGAAAGTAGAATGGGGGTAGGTATGAGGAGGCAAGATCCTAGCTATGGAGTAGTTGTACACACGAGTTTTACGAGTTCAGGCCCTTCTTGGAGGAAGTAACAGCCCTACGTCTCGGTGCCCTGAGGCGGTCGACTGGATTATATATGTGTGTGTGTGTGTTTACAAAAGTGCGAACCCCTGTCCAGAGGAGGGAGGTGGCTTATATAGAGTGCGCCAGGACCCCAGCTCCCCTCCGTTACACAGAGTTCAATGCTCATAAAGGAAAGGCGTTACAGGTAACGTCTACAGTAAATGTCATAAATGCTCATAATGCTATGGTTTAAGTCTTAACCATTGCAGAGTGGAGGGTTCCTCATCTTCTGGTGGTCGAGTGTCTTCAAGGTGGTCGAGTGAGCGCATCTCCACGGTCGAGTGGATGATGATTTCTCTTCGACTGCTTCTGATTCTTTGTAAAGATGTCCTTGGGGAGGGTATGCTGGACAGGTCCATGACCCTACCCTAGGTACATAGCTTCATCACCGACATGATAGATCTGAAGAAGGCGAGGACAAGAATCAAGGAACTGGAGGAAGAACTCAAGGCTACACGTGAAGATTATGAAGAGGATATCGAAGTACTAGTGGATAAGAATGCCGACCTAACAATGAAGATCAGAATATTTATGGGAGGCCCTACACCAGTGGAAGAAGAAGAAGAGCCCAAAGAGATTCGCCCGGAGGACTACATCATCATCGACGACACCGACTCAGATCCAGATGATAGCGATGATGACTATGTTGATGAAGCTGGAGCAGATATCACGGAGTCGGCAACCGAAGAATATTTCTAGTAGACCATCCCAATAGTAGTAGTAGTCCACCATGTAAATATAGTAGTCCGAGCACTATTGCGATAGTTAGATCGATTGTATGCCCTTGTTTGATTGAATGAAGTGAATTGTTTTCGTTTGCCTCATGTGCATATGGGTAGTGTTTTCTCTCTAGACCCCTCTCTATTCTTAAATCTCATCTTTTCTAAACCCCAGATGCCTCCGAGACATGACCCCGGATTTACTTTCCCACTGCAGCTCACTCAGTTGATCCAGCAGCAGAACACATTGATGCAGTTGCTAGTCCAGAATCAGAATCAGGGAAACAATAACAACCCACCACCACCACCACCTGTTGACCACTTAGCCCGTTTTCTTATGCTGAATCCGCCGGTGTTTTCCAGTAGCACCGAGCCGATAGTAGCAGATGATTGGCTCCGCAAGACAGCAAGGGAGTTTACCACGGTAGGATGCACAGATGCGGAAAATGTGAAGTTTGCCGCACATCAGCTTGACGGACCCGTAGCATCATGGTGAGAGAATTTCACAACCACTTTCTCTATCGATACTATCACATGGGACCAGTTTCAGCAGGCTTTCCGTACTGCCCATGTTTCAGCAGGAGCTATGGCCATGAAGAAGCGTGAGTTTCTCAACTTGCGCCAAGGAGGACGGACAGTTGGCCAGTATGTGGAGGACTTTAGTAAGCTAGCACGTTATGCCCCAGATGACGTTGCTACGGATGCAACTAAGCAGGAGAAGTTTCTGGAAGGACTGAATGATGAGTTGAGCATGCAGTTGATGGTAGCAACCTTCAACAACTACCAGGAGTTGGTAGATCGTGCTCTTATGATTGAAGGGATGCAGCAGCAGATTGAGAATCGCAAGAGGAAGTATGGACAAGGGAAGTATAACTCAGGAGCTCAGCAGAAGCCACGTTTTACCCCTAGACCGGGAGGACATTTTCAGCATACCCATGGAGGAGGTAGCTCGCACAATCATAATGGCCCCAAGAATGGTAATGGGAATGGAGGAAGCAATGGCCAGAACCGTACCAACCCATCAACCCCAGCCAAGAGAGACCTGAGCCAAGTCACTTGCTTTAAGTGCCAGAAGACCGGACATTATGCCAATGAATGTCCTGAAGCCCAGAATGGAAATGGCAATGGAAGCTCTGGGAAGAAGCCGAACCCTTTCAACAGGGGACAGGTGAACCACGTTAACGTGGAGGAGGTTGAAGCCCACCCCGATGCAGTAATCGGTAAGTTTTTGGTTAAGTCATTTACTGCACTCGTTCTTTTCGATACTGCTGCATCGCATTCATACATCTCAAGGGGATTTGTGGATAAGTATGAATTGCCAACCCAATCCCTTAGGTCACCCATGTTAGTAACCTCACCTGGAGTAGAATATATGGTTAGTCTATGGTGTGATCGGTTACCATTAAGGATTGGTAACTACGTATTTCCCTCAGACCTAATAGTATTGGAATCTCAAGGATTGGATGTGATATTAGGCATGGATTGGGTATCGAAGTATGCAGGGAATATTGAATGCGCCAGTAAGTCAATTTTGCTTACAACGCCAGAAGGAAGAAGGATCAAGTATGTATCCCGGCATGTGCCAAAAAGGACTCAAGTAAATTCCCTAACAGGAGTTGTGCAGGAGGAAGTACCAGTAGTGAAGGATTTCCCTGATGTATTTCCAGAGGAGTTGCCAGGCATGCCACAGGATAGAGATATTGAGTTTTTGATTGAGCTTTTGCCAGGCACAGGGCCAATATCTAAGAGACCATACAGGATGTCCGCAAAGGATTTGGAGGAGGTTAAGAAGCAGATTAAGGAGTTACTGGATAAAGGATATATTTGCCCAAGTTCTTCACCTTGGGGGATCGCCGGTAGTTCTAGTGGAGAAGAAGGATCGTTAAGGATGGTTGTTGATTATCGAGGATTGAATGAAGTAACCATCAAGAACAAGTACCCACTACCGATGATCAATGATCTGTTTGATCGATTGCAAGGAGCTAAGGTATTTTCCAAGATCGATCTGCGATCAGGGTACCATCAGTTGAAGATTCGAGAATAGGATATACCTAAGACAACTTTTACCACCAGGTATGGGCTGTACGAGTATACCGTTATGTCATTTGGTCTGACTAACGCACCTGCATATTTTATGAACAGGATGAACAAAGTGTTTATGGAGTTTTTGGATAAGTTCGTCGTAGTGTTCATTGATGATATCCTGGTTTACTCAAAGAATGAAGAGGAGCATAAGGAGCATTTGCGTTTGGTGCTTGGTAAACTCAGAGAACATCAGTTATATACCAAGTTTAGCAAATGTGAATTTTGGTTGAAGGAAGTTGGATTTCTCGGACACGTTATATCCGGAGAAGGTATATCAGTAGATCCCACCAAGGTTGACACTGTGACAAATTGGGAAGCCCCAACAACAGTTGGAGAGATCGGGAGTTTTCTTGGACTTGCAAGATACTACTGGAGATTCATTGAAAATTTCTCGAAGATTGCGAAGCCTATGACAGAGTTGTTGAAGAAGGATACCAAGTTCAAATGGACTGAAGAGTGTGAGGCCAGTTTCCAGGAGTTAAAGGAACGTCTGGTTACATCACCAGTGTTGATTTTGCCAGATCAGACCAAGGATTATGAGGTGTATTGCGACGCTTCACGCCGAGGACTTGGAGCGGTACTTATGCAGGAAGGAAGAGTTGTTTCATATGCCTCACGACAGCTTAAGCCTCATGAGTTGAATTATGCTACACATGATTTGGAGTTAGCAGCCGTAGTGCATGCGTTAAAGACTTGGAGACATTTTCTCATTGGAAATTATTGTGAGGTGTACACGGATCACAAGAGTCTGAAGTACATTTTCACGCAGAAGGAGTTAAAACTCAGGCAGAGGAGATGGTTGGAGCTCATCAAGGATTATGATATGAGATTGCATTATCACCCCGGAAAGGCTAACGTAGTAGCCAATGCACCGAGTCGTAAAAGTCATGTCAACACCATAATGACGGGAGATTTACCAAGAGAGTTAGTCGAGGACCTTCGTGAGCTATGTTTGGAGATAGTTCCGAGAGGCTATGTAGCAACACTGGAAATTCAGTCTACTTTGATGGATAAGATCAGAGAAGCCCAGAAGATCGACAAGGAGATTGCTTCTATTAAGGAGAAAATGAGCAAAGGAAAAACTAAAGGATTTCGTGAGGATGAGCACGATACCTTATGGTTTGAAGACCGTGTTTATGTGCCCGATGACTCGGAGATCAAGAAGTTGATTCTGCAAGAGGCCCATGATTCACCATACTCGATTCACCCAGGAAATACCAAGATGTATCTGGATTTAAAGGATATTTTCTGGTGGACCAGAATGAAGAAGGATATTGCGGAGTACGTAGCAGTTTGTGATGTATGTCAGAGAGTAAAGGCAGAGCATCAGAAGCCAGCCGGATTACTATAGCCATTGCCGATACCCGAATGGAAGTGGGATAAGTTAGGCATGGATTTTATTACAGGATTTCCTAGAACTCGTTCAGGCTATGACTCGATTTGGGTTGTAGTCGATCGTTTGACAAAGGTACGTAGCTCATTTCATTTTGAAGACTACCTATACTAGTGCCAAGTTGGCAAAGATATACATGACCAGGATCGTATGTCTGCATGGAGTTCCAAGGAGTATTGTATCAGATAGAGGAACCCAGTTTACCTCAAAGTTTTGGAATCAGTTGCACGAGACTTTAGTAACTAGGCTAGAGTTCAGTACAACTTTCCATCCGCAGACAGATGGACAAACCGAGAGAGTCAATCAGATTTTGGAGGATATGCTGAGAGCTTGTGCGCTAGATTATGGATCTAGTTGGGACGAGAATTTGCCGTATGCAGAGTTCTCTTACAACAACAGTTATCAATCCAGTTTGAAGATGGCCCCTTTCGAAGCCTTGTACGGAAGGAGGTGCAGGACCCCATTGTCGTGGGATGAAGTTGAAGACCGCCAGTTGTTTGGACCAGATCTGATTAAGGAGTCTGAATAGAAAGTAAAATTGATTCACGATAGGCTCAAGGTAGCCCAGTCCAGGGAGAAGAGCTACATAGATTTTAAACGTAAGGAGATAGTTTACGAAATAGGAGACAGAGTTTATCTTTGAGTATCTCCACTTCGAGGAGTTAAGCGCTTTGGAGTTTAGGGAAAGTTAGCGCCACGTTTTGTAGGACCATACAAGGTTTTGGAGCGTATGGGAGAAGTGGCCTACAAATTGGAATTGCCCGAAGGATTGTCTGGAGTTCACGATGTATTTCACATTTCACAGTTGAAGAAGTGCCATGCGGAGATGGCTGATATACCACTGAGAGATACAGTGCCGCTGGAAGCGATTCAGTTGGATAGTGATTTGACCTACGAGGAGAAACCAGTTAGGATTCTTGAGTGTGCCAGCCGAGTCACCCGCAGCAAGGTTATTAAGTTTTGCAAAGTTCAGTGGAGCCACCACACGGAGGATGATGCCACCTGGGAACGAGAGGAAGAATTGCTGAAGGACCACCCTCACCTATTTTCTAGCCAACCTGAATCTCGAGGGCGAGATTCATCTTAAGGGGGGGGGGGGGTAGGTTTGTAACATCCCAAATTTTCAATTTGGAATGTTATACAATAGATCACCTTTGCATAGCATATTTTATTGCATTTTTGTTGATCCTAGAAATTTCACGCAACTCAAGGACCCTCGGAGAGAGTTGGGGATTTCCTTATTTTCATATTTGAGTTTTCCTCAAATTTTGAGAATAGGATCATTTGATTTTATTTATTTTATCTTCAATTATTTCTATCATAAAAATATGAGAGAGGGAATAAAATGACTTTCCCAAAATAAAGAAATATTAAGGATTTAATAATAAAATCAAATAAGTTTTTATTTTGGATTTATTTGCTATTTTATTTGAATTTAGGAAAAATGCGCGTTTTTCAAAATTGCATTTAGGCCCCAAATAAATATTCATCATGTGCGGTTTGATTTTAGAAGCCGGGGAAAATTTATTTTGGGATTTTTGGAGTCCGTTTAGTATTGCTTTTGTTTTTTTGTGAGCGTAATTGTTAAAAAAAAAACGAACCGACCTTGGGCCGTGTCCGGCCAGGACTCCGCCTGGCCGGGGCTTTATATAGCGAGCCACCCGGGTCGCCCCAGCCCAAGCCGCGCCGCCCGCCCAAACCCTAGCCGCGCCACGCCCCGTAGCCGCCGCCGCCGCCGTCGCTCCCCGCCGCCGCCGGAGCTCGCCGCCGACGAGGTCGAACTTCCCGCCGGTTTTTTTTAGAAAACCGTTGGTTTTCACAGGTTTATTTTCGGTTTTTTAGATTCGTTTTTTTAGATAGATCGGTTTTTTTCTCGGTTTAGTTAATTAGCGAGCGTTCGCTCGTTCGTTCGTTTTAACGAACACGTTCTTCGTTTAGATCCAGTTAACGAACGTTCGTTCGTTAATCTGTTTATCGTTTTTCTTTTTCTTGGATTAAATCCGCGATTTTTTCTGATCGCGATTTCTGATCCGATTTTCGTTTTAGTATAAATTTTCGCTCGTTTATCGAAATCAGGCGATTCAAGCGCCTGGAGTTTCGTCTCGAAACCCTCTTTCTGTTTAACCAACTCAAACAAGTTTTTGTTTCTGTAAAATTTGACCTAGATCCAGAATAGAAAACGAAGCTTGCTTCTTTTGTCGTTTGTCTTTCGTTGCTTCGTTCGATTTGATTCTTTTTGTCAACCAGAGTTCTTAAGTTGAACTTTCTGGTTAGATCTCTTATTTGAGTTTTACCTGTGCATTAGTTGAGTACTTATTGTATGCTTGTTTGTTTGCTATGGAGTACCCGGAGTGCGCCGCTTGCTACTTCGAATGGCTAGGTTTCGCGGATCATCAGCAAGGCAAGTAACACTTTGATCATACTCCCTATTACCCAGTTTTTATTGCATTAGATCAACCCTCACACATTGCATGATTAGGATCTAAATAAATTGTGGGTTTGGGAAGTAGATGAGGTAGCAGCTATTACCTGTCTTATTATCAAACCTTTGGGAGTTACTTCTATGTTTGCTTATTATGCCATGCTATCCTAGTAGACGTGGATTGGGTGAGTGTATCCATGACAGATGTGAGATTGTTAAATTAATGGTTTATCTATGGTGGTAACTTAAACACACATCTGGGTGGATTGAGGCACCTGGGTATTCCAACGATTGCCTGTTTTTCTTTTGGACCGCCACCCAGGCTCAAAGGGATCATGAGATTATTCATACTAGAAACTTTCGTGTGCAGCCACAAGCTACTATGGGCTCTAGCATAGTTGACTAAGTCGTGCAAACTCTTATAGTGGTAGAGTAGCAGATGTAGGGGATGTAGGTTGGTACGGTCTACCTGTTCGTAAGGTGCAAGCGCTTCTGAAAGACTGTGTCTCGGTCATCCATTTCTCGAACATCATGTAGTGTGAGAAGTCCAACGGAGGAGATCGAGTCTTGTGGGGAAAAGTGCGCAAACCTCTGCAAAGTGTATAAACTAATCATGGTTAGCTGTGTCCCCGGTTATGGACATATTGAGTATCTAGTACTTGGATTATCATGTGAATCTCATCATGTTACTCTAATTAATTTTGTTGGGTTTTAATGATGTTACTTAATTGGGATTGAGAATGCTGTCAACCATTCTCAATGTTCAACAACCACCATGATAGTTAATTAAAATGTATTCCTTTGCAGTAGGGAAAAATTGGCTTTACGCAAAACTGTAACCATAGAGCTTTCCACCAGCCAAATATGCATGTAGTATAGCCTTATTCCTTCATTGCTCTCTATGTGTTACATTGCCAGCATATTCCATGTGCTGACCCGTTTCGGGCTGCAACGTTCATGTTGCAGACTTTTCAGACGATGAGTAAGGTGCTTTTAGGTCATGGTTCTACACTCAGTGATGCCGTTGGAGTTGATGGACTCACTTATCTTCCAAGCCTTCCGCTGTTATCGTTATTAGATGGCCTTAAGCCATATTTATTGTAATAAGTTCTCTTTTGAGACATTCGATGTAATAAATGTGTGATTGCCACTCTGTTATAAATCCTTCAAGTACTGTGTGGTGTCAGCATTACTGATTAGTTGATGATCTCAATTGCCACACACAACCATCCCAGGTGCTTGCTTTAACTTCACGCTGTCAAATGTGGTTGCATGTTGCATATGGTGTCTAGCTTGTATTGCTTCCAATTTGGTTAAATTGCATCTGCTTACTTTACACATTATACCTTTGATAATGACATGCCTTCCTGTTTTTGATACATACTACATATGTCTATTAACCATGTTCGTACATCAAACTAATGCTCCTTTGTATCCCTCATCAATCACTAATGATGAAACAGTCACCCCAGTGGGTTACTGCGAGATGCGCTACTCGTTTAAAGAGTGCAGTGTCATCCTCCCCACATGATTCTCAAGAAACATCAAGGCTAAATGAAGATAGTCAACGTAGCTCTCTAGTTGATGAACGCAATTCCCCCACACCACCATCGCAGGTGCTTGATCTTACTTGGCAGTGTGATATGTGGTTGCATGTTGCATATGGTGTCTACCTTGTAATGATTCTAATTAGGGTAAATTGCATCTGCTTAGTTAACACATTGTACCTATGAATGTGACATGCCCTCCTGTTTTTGGTACATACTACGTCTTTCTATTAACCATGTTCTTACATCAAACTACTTTTCTTGTGTATCCCTCATACCAATCACTTCTGGAGAGACACCTTCAAGTTGAGAGTGTAATATTGGTTGCATCTTGCATATCATTTCAAACATCGGTTGCCTCTAATTTGTTGAAGTTCCCACTTATAATGAGACACGTCTAACTTGGTAGAGTGATTTTGGTTCGATCTATCATATGGTGTCTAGATTGCGTTGCTTCCAATTTGTTGAAATGCCTTCTGCTTAGCGTTTTTCGTACGTATTCCATCCTCCTATAATGTGGTTGCCATACATAAAAGTTGTGTTCGTCAGTATCATGCATCAACGAATTTGGAAGTGCAAATTTTATTCCTTTTTCTTGTGTGTTTACTTGACAAGGCAAAATCTAAAAGGACGAAGGCACAGAATGATGGTGGTCCTTTGGAGCAACCGAAACATATTATCTCTGCAGATTCTCCTACTACTCCTAATGCAGTGCAAGTTCCAAATCTCATCTCCCCTACTCCACAACCCCAGGTGCTTGCTCTAACATGGCAGTGTGATATCTGGTTGCATGTTGCATATGGTGCCTAGCTTGTATTGCTCCTAATTTCTTAAATTGCATCTCCTTAGCTTACACATTATAAATGTGCATATGACACGCCTTCCTGTTTTTGGTACGTACTACATCTGCCTATCACACCATGTTCTTACATCAAACTACTGTTCTTGTGTATCCTGCATCTATCGCTTAGGATGAGACAGTCATGCCCGTGGGTTAGTATGAGACACGCTACTCTTATAAAGAGTGCAGTTTCATCCTCTCCACATGATTCTCAAGAAACAGCAAGCCTAAATGAAGATATTGAATGTAGCTATGTACTTGAAGACCACACTTCGCCTACACCACCATCGCAGGTGCTTGCTCTAACTTCGCAGTGTGATATGTGGTTGCATGTTGCGTACGGTGTCTAGCTTGTAATGCTTCTAATTAGGGTAAATTGCATCTTCTTAGTTTACACATTATACCTGTGAATATGACATGCCTTCCTATTGTTGGTACACACTACATCTATGTGTTAACCATGTTCTTACATGAAACTACCTCTCTTCTGTATCATGCATCAATCACTTACGATGAGACACCTTTATTCGTTGCATATTATTTCTAGCATGTTGCTATGTATTGCTTCTAGTTTGGTCAAATACATTTGTTAGGCCACCCTTTTAATTTGGCAGAGTGATATTGGTTTCATCTTTCATATGGTTTCTAGCTTGCATTGCTTCTAACTAGTTCAAACACCTTGTGCTTAGTTTACACTTTATACATCATACATGTCAATATGTCATGCCGTCTTGTTTTTCATACATATTCCATCCTCCTATCATGCGGTTGCCTTACATGAAAGTAGTGTTCGTCAGTATCATGCATTAATGAGTTATGAAGAGCAAATTTTATTCCTTTTTCTTGTGGGTTTGACTTGACAAGGAAAAATCAAAAAAGAGGAAGGAAAAGAGTAAGGAAGGCGATGATGGTGGTCCTCCGCAACAACGTAAATGGGACATCTATACGGATTCTCCTTGTACTGCTAGTGCATTACATGTTCCAAGTCTCCGCTCCCCTACTCCACCATCCGAGGTGCTTGCTCTAACTTGGCAGTGTGATATCTGGTTGCATGTTGCATATGGTGTGTAGAATGTATTACTCCTAATTAGTGTAAACTGCATCTGCTTAGCTTACACATGATACGTGTGAATATGACACGCTTTCCTATTTTTGGTACATACTATATCTGTCTATCACACTATGTTCTTACACGAAACTACTCTTCTTGTGTATCCTGCATTAGTCACATATGATGGGACACCTTTAAGTTGGCAGTGTGATATTGGTTTGTGTCTTGAATATGATTTCTAGAATTTAGTGCTTCTAGTTTGATGAACGCCACCTATGATGAGACTGTTTTAACTTGGCAGAGTGATATTGATTGCACCTTTCATATGGTGTCTAGCTTGCAGTACTTCTAATTTTTTGAAGTGCCTTCTGCTTAGTTACCACATCATAGGTGTGAATATGTCAAGCCGTCCAGTTTTTCATACATATTCCATCCTCGTATCATGACTTTGCCTTTCATCAGAGTAGTGTTCGTCAGTATCATGCATGAATGAGTTCTAAAGAGCGAATTTTATTCCTTTTTCTTGTCGATTTGACCTCACAATGCAAAATCAATAAAGTGGAAGGAAATTGGTAAGGCATTGGATGATGGTGGTTCTTCCGAGCAATTGAAACGGAGGGTCTCTACAGATTCTACTTTGTCATCCTCCCAACAAGATTCGCAAGACAACGCAAGGCTAGATAGTCAACGTAGCTGTGTAGATGATGAGCGCATCTCCCCTAATCCATCATCACAGGTTCTTTCTCTAACTTGGCACTATTATATGTGGTTGCATGTTGCATATGATGTATAGCTTGTATTGCTTCTAACTTTGTTGAACTGCATCTGCTTACTTTACACATAATGCCTGTGAATATGACACATGTTCCTGTTTCTAGAACATACGTGTAGATGATGAGCACATCTCCCCTACTCCACCATCACAGGTGCTTGCTCTAACTTGGAACTGTTATAAGTGGTTGTGTGTTCCGTATGATGTCTAGTTTGTATTGCTTCTAATTTTGTTGAATTGCATCTGCACAGCTTACAACTTATACCTGCAATGACCACTTACCCATAAGACACATTTAACTTGGGAGTGTGATGTAGGTTGCATCTTGCATTGTCTTGTAGCTTGTACTGCTTCTAATTTCTTGAAATGGCACTTACAACAAGACACTTTTTACCTGATAGAGTGATATTGGTTGCATGTTCATATGGTGCCTAGCTTTGATTTCTTCTAATTTTGGTGAAATGCCTTCTTCTTACTGTTTTTCATACATATTCCATCCTCCTATCATACGTCTGAATATGCAATGCTGTCTTTTTTGTATATATTCTATCCTCCTATCCTGCGCTTGCATTACATCAAAGTAGTGTTTGTCTGTACCATGCATCAACCAGTTATGCAGAGTTAATTTTATTCATCTTCTTTTGGTTTTTACTTCATAGGGCAATATCAGAAAATAGGAAGGAAAAGAGTAAGTTAGGGGATGTTGGTGGTCCTCCGGACCGACGCAAACAGAGACTCTCTAGATTTGCCACTGCCACTGCTAATGAAGTTGAAGCCCCAAGTCTACATGATGAGTTCAGCTCCCGTACTCCACCATCGCAGGTGCTTGCTCTAAGTTGATAGTGTGATAATTGGTTTCATGTTGCATATGTTGTCTAGCCTGTATTTCTTCTATTTTGATTAAATTGCACCTGCTGAGTTTATACTTTATACATGTGCATAAGACATGCCTTTCTGTGTCTAGAATACACTGCATCTATCAATCATACCATGTTCTTACATCAAAGTACTACTGTTGTGTATCCAGCATCAGTTACTCATGATTGGACGCATTTAACATGGCAGTTTGATAGTGGTTGCATCTTGCATTGATTTCTATGTTGTATTGCTTATATTTTTTCGAAATGCCACTTATGACAAGACACTTTTAACTTGGCAGAGTGATATTGGTTGCATCTTTCATATGGTATCTAGCTTGCATTGCTTCTATTTTCTGGAAAAATCCATCTGCTTAGTTTACACATCTAGCTATGAATATGTCACGCTGTCCTGTTTTTCTTACATATTCCATCCTCATACGGTTGTCTTACATCAAAGTATTGCTTGTTTGTATCATGCATCAATGAGTTCTGAAGAGCGATTTTATTATTTTTTGTTGTGGGTACGGCTTGACATGGCAAAGTCAAAAAAGAGCTAGGAAAAGAATATAGTAGGGAATGGTGTCACTCGTCGGGTGAAACGGAAAAGGATCTGCCCTCGAGATTCTGCTGGTACTTATAGTGCAGTAGAAGGTCCAAGTCCACTGGCTAAATTTATAAACACAGTATCACCTGCTCCACCAGTTGTAGCATCCGCTTCAACTGTACCAGCATCTCAACGAGTTACTCATTCGTTTGCTCCGGAACTGGCCAGTTCCCAAGCTGCCTTCACACCTAACACTACTTCCGAAGCATTGCTGACACAACAGGACTTAGCAAGATTAGATGAACCTCATGAGCATCAACACTAAGACGGTACCTGACCAAGTTAAGTTGCAGTTGCATGCTCCTTTATATGTACTCTCACAGTTTGATGTGCACTAACACTTTCCATATTCCTTGTTGAACTAGCACCATGGCACAAGCGGAAACAGACATCAGGGATAATGCTTGACAGAGTAACAAAATCTAAAGGAGGAAGAATGGAGATCCATTTTGAGACAGGTTTAAAAAGGCCACGTGATGCTACAGAGTCATCCAAGTTAGTATCAAAGGCAGCCATTGCCGTTAGGTGTCATGCACGTATTCTCCCAACGTGGATCCAGTACAGGAATGAGAAAGACAATACCCAGTTTAACACCTTCCTTGACCATTTATTCATAAGTATTGTTATTCATCGCAATTGGTAATATTGTCTTGATCTATGCCATACTTTCTAGCTTCCTCCTAATAAGACTCACATTCTTTCTTCAACAGATGAGGTTCAAGTTGGATCCGAAAGATGATGCAACTAAACAAGCATGCACTCATGTTTTTCAGTCTGCTCTGCGACAGTATCGGTACCACTTTAGACAATCTCACTTTGAAGGCAAGGCTAACAATGAAATCGCCCAAACATCTCCAGTGGAATATATTGCAGATGAAGACTGGACAACCCTTGTTAAACACTGGTCTGATCCAAAGTATCAGGTAGGGTATATGTATTTGATCATACTACATATTGAACTTGTATTTATGTATGTGCCTTACAAGTGTATCTTCTTCTAGGCTAACTCTTTGAAGAACAAGACCAACCGTTCTAAAGTGAAATTCCAACAAACAACAGGATCTCGTAGCTATATTGCACACTGCGAGGCTCTTGTAAATAGCTGCTAGTTCCTTATTTTTTATGTGCCATATTATCACATCTATATTAACTTGTTCCAAATACAGAGGAAAACTCATGCGGACCAAAAAGAACCTGAACGGAATGCAGTGCAAATCTTCAAGGATTGCCACACCACCAAGATGAAGGGCATGGACACACCAGTTCAAGCCGCTGTTGCAAGTCCTTACTCCTCCTGCCTTTGAACTGACTGGTACTGTGATGTGTTCACTTAACTGCTTGGTTTGCATCCAATCTCAGTTACTCTGTTCACTTTTATACATAGTTGTCTTAACGCATCATTTCACGTTACATGGTTTAAAAGAGATAAAGGATTCTTTTGGTCTTGATCTGTAATCTTGTTGTGATGTTCATGTGCGCACATAATGATACAATAGCCTGTTTGTTTTATATTTGTTTGCCCATGATATGAATGATGTCATACTATGTTCATCCTACTTCAAACCATGTCTCTTTATCCTTGGATGTCAACGAATGTGAGGAAATAGACAATACAGTAGGCATGCTACATGGACATATGTTCTGAAAGTGATTTTATTATGTAGTCGGCACTACAATACATGCTAATGTATTACAGTAGTTCACCAACATAAGTTATGTATAAACGTGAAACGTACTTTGTTTGTTTTTGTCTCATTAGTAACTTATCCGGTACACCAATATACAAGTTCAAACTTTCAGCGAGCTATGGAACAAATGATTGAACAACCACAACCACCTAAAGGTGATGAGGCTACCACAGGAACAATGTTACCTCTTGCTGCAGTGCGCCAATATCTCTCCACTAACAGTGCAAAAAGCACCTTCCTGCATAATTCTGGGTTGGTTGTCAAGGTAACCTCGTCCAAATTGCCTACTGAAAAAAATCTTCCGGCTAGACAGAGTGATATATCTGTGCTCTAGACACAAGTCCAATCCCTAATGCAAGTTGTTTCAGAAACAAGAATAGTGGTTGACAAATGTCGTGAAGATATGAATGGTTTTGAAACTAGACTATCAGACATTTGCTTCGTTGTTCAAGAGAAATGGCAGAAAAAGGGGAAGATCGTGCTACTCCATTAGATTCTACAACCTGAAACATTAGCACTCAGGTCAAATGATATGTGCTTCTATACATCTGATGGTGCTTTTATCTGCAAGGACTGTAAACTTTATGCCAACAGGCCTTTTGTTGTATGGTTGGAATTTATTTTGTTGTTATACAGCATTTATGATGCTGCCAAAGGCTGCAGTAATTATGACACTATTTTTGTATAGTGTAGGTTTATCTTAGTAATGTATTCGACAAAAAGCTTCGTAGGAGCTCAACATGCCAACATTCGTCGGGCCCATTCCAATTGGGCTAAAAACGATTATGGGCCGAAATTTCCATGTAGCCCACTAAAAAATATCTGGGCCTAAATTAGCATAAGCTTTCATATTTTTCTGGTAGGCCTATGCCCATAGTGGGCCTTTAATAGGCCTAAACATAATTTGGGCCCTCAGTAATAATAGGTCGTTTACAGGTGTAAATATCTCGAGCCCAAAAAAACATGGGCCTTTAATAGGCCGAAAGTGAGATTGGGCCCTCATTGTGCCAAATAACCCACTGGTCTTAGCAGGCCAAAATGGTGGCCCATTTACAATGCAGATCGTCCACAGCCGAAATTCAGACGGGCCGTAAATGCGCCGACCTACTACACGGGCCTTTAACAGGCCAGTAGTTCGGTCGGGCTTGATCAGTGCCATTTTTATATGGGCCGTTAGTAGGCCCGATGTGACGTCGGGCCACATATGGCCCATGGATTTCGTCCGACGTTAATAGGCCAAAAGTCACAACAGGCTGAAAGTGGCCCAAATCTGTAGTGGGCCTCTAACAGGCCGAATGTCAGACATGGCCGAATATGACCCATATCCTTCACGGTCGTTTATGGGCCGAAAGTTTTAATGGCCTATAAATGGGCCCAAATGAAGCAAGACCTTTAACAGGCCGGAAACACATCGGGCCGTAATTTGCCCCAAATACTTGGCGGACTGTTAACGGGCTAGAAGTGACCATGGGCGCGATGATGAAAAGTTCAGGACGGGCCGATTTGACCTAGCCATACGGGCCTTAACTGAGAATGTTGGGCCTTTAGATGGGCCGGCCCATTATGGTCTACAAACTCTTGTGGGCGTTTAGCTGGGCCGGCCCATTATGGTCCGCTAATTAAATCTTGTGGGCCTTTAGTTGGGCCATCCCATTTAATCTTTATGGGCCACTTTTGGGCCGGTCCACATGTCAACATATCATAGGCGCATCTCGCCCATTGGATGAGTGACACCTGTGACAACGCGAAGCTGACACGTTGTTCCTTCAGCCAATGAGAATTTTACACGTAGAAAATCGACATTGGTCATCGCTGTTAGCGGGTTATCGGATCCAAAACCGGACCCGATAGCTTAATGGCGACCCGTTACGGTGGATGCCACGTGTCGGTCACCCTTGATGAAAGCACTTCTATGACGCACGATTTATCGTCATGGAAGTGGACACTTCCGTGATGATAATTTTGGTAATGTCATGGAATACTTCTACAACAACACAGGTATGACTATCTTGATTCTGTCATAAAATCGTCATGGATGTACATGCATGACAGAAAACGTGACCTACTGTGACAAAAATGTATCATCACGGAAGTGTAATTTTTTAGTGGGGTATCGTTATTTTCTGACCTTCACAAATGATTTGAGCGGATATAGGTATATCTACTTAATGAAACACAAGTCTGAAACATTTGAAATGTTCAAAGAATTTCAGAATGAAGTAGAGAATCATCATAACAAGAAAATAAAGTTTCTATGATCTGATCGCGGAGGCAAATATTTGAGTTACAAGTTTGGCCTTCATTTAAAACAATGTGGAATAGTTTCACAACTCACGCCACCTGGAACACCACAGTGTAATGGTGTGTCTGAATGTCGTAACCGTACTTTATTAGATATAGTGCGATCTATGATGTCTCTTACCGATTTACCACTATCATTTTGGGGTTATGCATTAGAGACAGATGCATTTACTTTAAATAGGGCACCATCAAATCCGTTGAGACGACACCGTATGAACTATGGTTTGGCAAGAAACCTGAGCTGTCGTTTCTTAAAGTTTGGGGTTGCGATGCTTATGTGAAAAAGCTTCAGCATGATAAGCTCGAACCCAAATCGGAGAAGTGTGTATTCATAGGATACCCAAAAGAAACTGTTGGGTACACCTTCTATCGCAGCTCCGAAGGCAAGATCTTTGTTACTAAGAATGGATCATTTCTAGAGAAGGAGTTTCTCTCCAAAGAAGTGAGTGGGAGGAAAGTAGAACTTGATGAGGTAATTGTACCTTCTCTTGAATTGGAAAGTAGCTCATCATAGAAATCAGTTCCAGTGATGTCTACACCAACTAGAGAGGAAGCTAATGATAATAATAATGAAACTTCAGATCAAGTTACTACTGAACCTCGTACACTGGTACGCGTCGGTGCTATATAGACGGGTTTTAACCCCTTTCCGTGATGGCATTTGGAACCGTCGCCTAGTGAGTGATGGCGATAGGGGGTCTTTCCCACACGACCCAGAAACCATCGGGGATAGGGAGCCTTGATGCATATAGTTGTCCCTATATAACCGTTTTTGATATCTCAAATATCCCAAACGCTTCATCCTTGCTACTCGTTTGTGCTCGAGAGTTTTATAGTCGGAGTTTTGTGGTTTTGTCTGAAACCGGGCAGATTCCAGGAACGGGAGTTTTCCAGGAAGATTCCAGGCACGGGAATTTTACGATGCCTGCCACATCACAAATAGTTCATGATTCTAAACCGTGTATGATAGGTAGACAATCACACACATTTAGTTTTCCCGCACCATATGTGATAGTGTCGGACATCACACATGCTTTGCAAATGGCAACCGTGTGCATCGTTACACATGTTTACTCTCCATGAACCGTGTTGGATTATGATATATATTGCACACGCTATGCTTTATTAATCATGTGCCCCGTAATGACCTGCACACCGTAATTTCACACTAATTTAATTGCTGCTATTTAAAATTGTAGCTAATTTAAACTTGAAAGTAGGCTGTAGTTTTATTCATATCCATCAGGTTCAAACAACTAATGCATTATTCGATTCACAGGTACATATGTTTAAGAATTACATAATCACCAAATAAAGGATGATGAACCAGCGTTCTATACTTGTACTATTACAAATGGTAAAGAAAGAGGTGACACACATTCCGGTTGCTGAACAAGGTGAAGTGGAATGGCCCTATTGTGCTTTCCTGGATGCAGAAGGCACGAACCCCTTGTGATGGCTGGCCACCAATCATGTAGTTTGAGAGGTAATCTTGAGTAAACTGCTTCTGGATCCACTACAAAATAAAAAAGATTCAGACATTGTCATCTAACACAACTCATTACGGGCAGTAAAAAGAAGGCTGCAGGGTTCTTACTTACCATCCTGCAGTTCACTGTTGTCTTGCATAAAGTGTAAACAAATAGTTTGATTGACGTCTTTTGACCCATTTTAATAACAATCTTTATCAATTTCCTCACTTGATGCTGGTTCATGAATATCTCATTGCCCCATACACAGAAAGGGTCAAAGTGTGGATCGTCGGCAATGATATATGTTCCTAAAAGCACCAAGTTAATATTAGAAGCTAGACAACAATTGAAAAATGATGTAGTACAACACTCCATCCATCCCATTATATAAGATTTTATTACATGTATATCTAGACATCATCAGAACATTAAGGTAAGACTCTTCCTTGTTGCTATGTAGCCTGGGATTGCATATTTAGTCATTCAGTCCAATGCATGTTGCTATGTAGCCTCAGATATATTAAATATGGCCCTAGTTAACCTACTGATAAATGGGTTACAAATATATTCAATGAAATGTCCTATTCGACGATTAATCCCTTATCAGCCCCAGGCTATATGGTACCAGCTACCGATATCCTGAACAGTGACTACATATAAGCAATGCGATGAAACTAACCTCGATGGAAAACAACACTATTCTCAATATTGTCCTGTATGAGTACATATAAAGGCATGTTAAGCACAACAGTCTAAACATCAACCAAATATATCCCTGGTAGACAACATAATCTACAAATGATAGCTTCAGTGTGCAGGCTTAAGCACGCTAGTTAAGCAAAACAAGAAGTGAAAAGGTGTGTTAACTTCATCAGGCATAACATTTAAAAACAAGCAAATAGTCATTCAAACTGGTATTGTGCATGTCTAAAGTACACTAGTTATTGTTAAAAAAATGAAAAGGCATGTTAACCGCAATATCCTTAACAGCAACCAAATATCGTAATTCATAGTGGTATTGTTGAAACTGTTATTGATGAAATTAAACTACACGGCAAATAGTTGCACATATAGAACATCACATTATGAAGAACTGAAATAAACAAGTCATAAGGCCATCTCTAGCCGATCCTTTAAAAGTTAAAGGACTAAACCCCTTAGTGGATATATATATACATATACATATATATATATATATATATTTGGCCTTTTCGAGTTGATCCCCTAAACTTAAGGTTGTAAGATTCAATTTGATCAAGTTCAAAGCAGGTTCAACCGAAAGTAGCATGCATTCAAACATAAACATAGATAGTTTTGCATAACCGAACATAAAACATAAATTTAAACTAAGCTAAACTACTTTCGATCGAAGTAGAGGTCGAGCCAATCCTTCCTTGTCATATACGGTGTGCCGCGAGCCGGGTCCGGGCCGGTGCCGTCGTCGGGCTTCTTAGGGAAGGCACTCCTCCACTCGTCGATGTCGATCTCCTCGTCCTCGGGGCCCACCTTGATGCCCTCCGCGCCGCCATCGCCACCACCTTTGACCCCGTCATCAGAGGAGAGCGCGATAACCTCGCCGCCCTCCGCACCGCTGTCCTCACTGACTTCGACCTCGTCATTGGAGGAGAGCGCGATAACCTCGCCACCAGCTGTGCCGGCAAAGATCGCCCGCTCCGCCTCCACGAGCTCCGGGTGCTGCCAGCGGGGCTCTTACATGTGGGCCTCATCGGCGGCATCGGCCTCGAGGCGCTCCCACACCTCGCGGTCCTCCCACGCCATAGCCGAGCTCACCACCCCTGGCTCGGGCGAAATGAGCTTGACCAGACGTGTGCCGAAGGGGAAATTGAGCCTAGTCGCCACGCCGTGGTAGCGGACCAGCCAGCGGTTGTACTCCATGGCCGCGAGCTCGGCCGTGTGGAAGCTACCAAGCCACCGGCGGGGGTGGGTCTCCCGATCTGTAATCTCGGCGACCCACGTCCCCCATCGCTGCTGTCGGACCAAAAGGTAGGACCTCATCGGCTGCTGGGTCCGAGGGAGGACGGGGAAGTCCTCAAACCAGCATAGGGGCGCGACAGCGGGCGGATCGGGGGACCGGCGACAGCGGATCGAGCCGCGGAGGACGACGGGGACACCTCGGCGGCCACCTCGCCGGCGTCGGGCGAAAAGGCCGTGATAAACCTCTTTTTGGCCATTGGCTCCTCGAACTCCACAGCACACAGGCAGATGTTGAGGACGGAGGTGCCGGCGATGGCGGCGACCTACCAATGGTTTCGAGGGTGGTGTGTGTCTGTGTGAGTGGAGGTTTTGGGGAGTGTGTGGTGTGTGTGGAGGGGGGGCAAGGTGGTGTTTGAGGAAATACTGCGGCAACTTAAAATTTTACTAGGCGGGAGTAACAAGACGGGGCTACTGAAAATTTGGATCAAGGGCGAGCAGATATTTTTGAGATTGCAAGGGATGCAGAGGCGGGAGTAAAATGACAGGGCTACTGAAAATTTGAATCAAGGGACTGAAGTAGAATGGGGTAACAGACATCGCACAAGGTCCGTACATACTGATCGTGTTCTATCAAACATTAAAACCTTCCAGGCGGTAGATATTTTCGAGATTACGAGGCAGTAATATTTTCGAGATTGCGAGGGATGCAGAGGCTGGAGTATTTGGGGGGCGAGCTAGTGTGCTTGACATGCCGGCTGTGGACTGTAGCCGACGCACCTTCTCGCATAAGCCATAGGCATACTATACACCGACGGTGCTCCAGGATATTTTGTACTACATATCACATGGTTAATGATAATAAACTGTGTGGGGTCTACTTGATTTTTCATCTTGATTTGAATTACATAATGGGGTCATAGTGGCAATGGATGGTGTTTGAATTGCTAGACCTTTTATCTGCAATGAACATGCAACTATATGTGTGTCGTAAGAGAACTGGAATTATTCAGGGTTCATTTGGACATTTTATACATTAAACTAGTTTTCTAGCCATTTTAGGTGCACAATTCAAAATTGGACTACATTCACATGCTCCGATGCATATAAATTGGTTGAAAAATCAAATCTGTGTCCTTGGGTGCATGCTTAGGTCCCATGCAAGAAACGGGAATGAATTTCAAACACCAGGGCACTATTGATTACCGGCAAAACATTGAGATACCTGGTTTTTAAATTCTATTAAATCCAAAACTTGTCTGAAATTTATGAAACTTGGCATGGTATCACGGAGTGGCACCCGACATGTCGTGGTAAATTTTTTGTCCCATTTGGGCAGGTTTGGGTATAAGCTTCTCACAAACCAGAGCTTCTTACAACAAGCCTGATGGTTTCGGTAGGGAACGTGCCACCTTTGGGGACAAAGCGATATTCATTGCCTCTTATTGCTTTCCAAATTTTTCTAGTGTCAACATAGAACAACAGGAGTGTTGTGTTAAGTTTTGGAATTTTTCGGGGTTTGTTTGGACATTTTTATACATTAATTGGGTTTTCTAGGCATTTTATGTGCATAATTCAAATTTGAAATAAATGCACATGCTCCACTTCATATAAATTGGTTGAAAAATCAAATTTGTGTCCTTGGGTGCATGCTTAGGTCCCATGCAAGAAATGGGAATGAATTTCAAACACCAGGTCACTGTTGATTGCCGGCAAAAAGTTGACATACCTGGTTTTTAAATTCTAGTAAATCTAAAACTCGTCTGAAATTCATGAAACTTGGCATGCTATCATGGAGCGGCACCTGACATGTCGTGGTAAAATTCTTGTCCCATTTGTGGTAGTTTGGGTATAAGCTTCTCACAAACCAGAGCTTCTCACAACAAGCCTAATGGTTTCGGTAGGGAACGTGACACCTTTGGGGACGAAACGATATCCGTTGCCTCTTATTGCTTTTGAAAATTTTCTAGTGTCAACTTAGAACAACAGGAGTCTTGTGTTAAGTTTTGGAATTTTTCGGGGTTCGTTTGGACATTTTTATACATTAATTGGGTTTTCTAGGCATTTTATGTGCACAATTCAAATTTGAACTACATGCACATGCTCCAGTGCATATAAATTGGTTGAAAAATCAAATATGTGTCCTTGGGTGCATGCTTAGGTCCCATGCAAGAAATGAGAATGAATTTCAAACACCAGAGCACTGTTGATTGCCGACAAAATGTTGAGATACCTGGTTTTTAAATTCTAGTAAATCCAAAAATCATCTGAAATTCATGAAACTTGGCATGCTATCATGGAATGGCACCCGACATGCTGCGGTATTTTTCGTGTCCATTTTGAGAGAAGGCGCACTCGAATAACAGCCAACAAAGGCATTTTGAAAAATAGCTGCCACTTTAATATCTCAAACATTTGTATAATATAAAACTGTGTGCATTCTTTTACCCATTCACGTGACCTCATGTGTCTTGGTTTTAATGGCTCTAGGAGGTGCCGTGCGGACAGCTGCTTGACTGAATGGGAGGCGTGCGAGCACAGTCCGGTGCGCAGGCTCACCGGGAAGCGTGCAAGCTATTTAACACAGGATCTATGCATCTCTTCAATGCAAACGGTTCAAATTACGGTATGCATATTAAAGTGAGACTTCGGTTCTAAGCCAAGAGACACTGCGATTTGTCAAAATATGCAGCTAAAAATCACTAGCACTATCTAATTTTTGCAACTAAAATTCAGTAATTAAGCTTATATTTTATTCATAGATTAAGAAGTCGTTCTCACCGGGAAGCGAGACAGCCTTGGACCGCCGCCCGCCTCGCTCCCACTAGTCTGTATTAATGGCGGGGCTGAGCGATCGCACCCCCATCCTCACCACACACACAATCCTCTCTCCGCCCGCATGCTCGACACTACTCTGAGTCCTCAAAGCCGTCAGTGTATGAGGATGTCGCCGAAGCACCCCATCGGAAGGAGTGGTGACGTCGGGGCTGCTGAAGCACCAAAGCACATCATGAATATGGACACAGAGGTTTCCTTTACCGCCGACAAGGTGGAGAACGAGGCTGCCAACAAGCGGAGGTTGGTCGAGAAAGAACCGCAAGCGACTCCAGCAGGCCTAGACTTCATCAACAACCTCCCCGATGATATGTTGAGAGTCATCATATCCCTCCTCCCAATCAAATATCGGGCGAGGACAGCTACCCTTTCCCGGCGGTGGCGCCCCCTATGGCTCCTCACCCCTGTTGAACTCCTCGACGCCCACGAGCTCTGCCATGGCTATCGCCAAAGCTTGGATGCGTTCTCCCAAATCCTCGGCAGTCACCATGGCCCAATCAAAGGCCTTATCACGGGCAAGTTCTGTTCCAATGGCAAGGACTGAGCCAAGCTTGACGAGTGGTTCCAATCCCCCGCCATAGATCAGCTAAAGAAGCTAAGTTTTAATGATGGGCATATGCGCTTGCTGCCAACATCCATGCTCCGCTTCGCGCCCATGCTGCGCCTCGCCAAGTTCATGAACTGCCATTCCCCCCCTTAATGATGCGCCCGCTATTTTTCTACCATGACTGAAGCACCTCGAGCTCGTCGTCGTCTGCATCCCAAAGTATGACATGAAGCACCTGCTCTGCGGCTGTACTGCACTCGAGTTCCTTTGTCTTCAGGCGATGAATTGGTCGAGTACCTTGCACATCACCTCCAGGACTCTCCGGACTATTTATGTGTGTTGCTGGTGCTGCAACGAGAGATCACAAAAAGTGGACCATAATATGTCATTAAGGACACACCCTCACTTGAGAGATTACTTGTAGTTGGTCAACAAGGTCCAACAAGAATCAATGCCATTTCTGCGCCAAAATTGACAGTGGTGGGCTACTCGTCTGTCAAATACTACTACTTTCAGGTACAATAGTTGCCTTATACCTCTCCTTCTTGATATCGACATTATTTCTTGTTTTGAAGATGTATGTTTGTCTGTCATCCAGCAAAGTTTCACCCAGATTTTGGTCATAGTGAAGGTCTTGCCACTAGAATCTGTCGGCCCCAACCTGGACCAAGTTGCTAGTTGCCTGAGATGCTTTCCGTGCCTGAAGAAGCTGTATATCGAGGTGATGTTTCTTTCCTGTTAAATGTTAACCATAAGAGAGTTCAATTGTTTGCACCTTTTCCCAAGTTTACGATGACAATGTACTATGTTTTCTGAAGGAATTTTGGAGGATTTCAGGACATACACCCCCACCCCATATCGGTTGCTTGATTCATATGGTTATAATCCATAAGCATTTCTCCTTTGGATTCATCTATACTAGTTTTCTTAGGGAATCTTTCATCCAAACCAACCTCTTGTGAAGATGGCTACATGTTTCTAGATTGTAATCAAATGCCCATGTTAATCATGTCTGATCAAAGATGGCACGTTGGTGCATTTTACAAATCCTGCAAACCAAATGGGCGTGTAGAAGTGTTCAAAACTGCATGTAGGCACTAACACATTCTCTTCTTTTGTAGATAATAATAGGCCCAGAGGTGGATAATGTTTATAAGGACAATCACATCGAATGCCTGGATCTGCATCTCTCAAATATTACTTTGAACTCCTATCGAGGGACCTTACCAGAGATTACACTCGCCAGGTTCTTTCTTGCTAGAGCAAAGTTGCTGAGGGTACTAAGGTTGAACACGCATGTAATTAGGAAAGATGAATGGTATGTTGATTAGAGCCGGCAGGTACTGCAGAATGGAAGAGGCTCCAAAAAAGCTAAACTTCGTATTGGAAGAGCATATGGCAAAGCAATTAGAAGTCATTGTGTCAAACCCATACATGACTTGTTAGCGGCTGATCCCTTTTCAGAAATGACGATGTTTGCAATGTTTGAATTTGGGCGTTGTAATCTTTGAATTTGAACATTGCATATTTATGGTATTTGTTATATAACATAATTGGATGTTTTGTCTAATCCATACATGGGCATCCCGTTGCAATGTTTGAATTTGGGCGCGCTCTGCCAGTGGTTGGGCATGCGCACGATCATGTCGGGGGCCCATATGCATGTGGTTGCGCTGCGCGCATTGCCACGCGATGCAGTTACGTGCGACCATTTCTATTCTCTTGTCTCAACACAATCAATTCATCCGAGTGAACCGCATGCCGTATATCGCACACACCTTGATCTGGCTGACCATTTCTTTTATGTAGACTAATCACAAACAGTTCATCCGAGTGAACCGTGTTGTACATTGCACACACCTTCATCTGGCTGCCCATTTCTTTTGTTCCTCCTCATCGCAAACAGTTAATTGATGTGAACAGTGTGCCATACATCACACACGCAACTAAAATTTGAATCGTGTTTGATGCATCCATCATCACAAACATTTTGCACCTTTTTGATGGCCTTTTTACACCACCATTTGCGATTATTGCATCGCACACAGTTTCGTCGAAGGGTCTCCGATCGTAGTGTCGCGTTACCAGCATCCTGCAGTAGTGGTAGGTCAACCAGAGCACGTTCCGCACCTGAGTGGTACGGTAATCCTGTTCTAGAAGTCATGTTACTAGACCATGACGAACCTACGAACTATGAGGAAGCAATGATGAGCCGAGATTCCTTGAAATGGCTTCACTCCATGAAATCTGAGATAGGATCCATGTATGAGAACAAAGTATGTACTTTGGTTGACTTGCCCGATGATCGGCAAGCCATAGAGAATAAATGGATCTTCAAGAAGAAGACTGACGCTGATGGTAATGTTATTGTCTACAAAGCTCGACTTGTTGCAAAAGGTTTTTAACAAGTTCAAGGAGTTGACTACGATGAGACTTTCTCACCCGTAGCAATGCTTAAGTCCGTCCGAATCATGTTAGCAAATGGACATCAAAACTGCATTCCTTAATGGATTTCTCAAAGAGTTGTATATGATGCAGCCAGAAGGTTTTGTCGATCCTAAAGGAGCTAACAAAGTGTGCAAGCTCCAGCGATCCATTTATGGACTGGTGCAAGCATCTCGGAGTTGGAATATACACTTTGATAGTGTGATCAAGGCATATGGTTTTATACAGACTTTCGGAGAATCCTGTATTTACAAGAAAGTGAGTGGGAGCTCTGTAGCATTTCTAATATTATATGTGGATGACATATTGTTGATTGGAAATGATATAGAATTTCTGGATAGCATAAAAAGATACTTCAATAAGAGTTTTTCAATGAAAGATCTCGGTGAAGCTACTTATATATTGGGCATCAAGATCTATAGGGATAGATCAAGACGCTTAATAGAACTTTCACAAAACACATACCTTGACAAGATTTTGAAGAAATTCAAAATGGATCAGTCAAATAAAGGGTTCTTGCCTGTGTTGCAAGGTCTGAAATACAGTAAGACTCAAAGCCCGGCCACGACAGAAGATATAGAGAGAATGGAAGTCATTCCCCATGCCTCAGCCATAGGTTATATAAAGTATGCCATGCTATGTACCAGACATATTGTGTACCTTACCATGAGTTTGGAAAGGGGGTACAATAGTGATCCAGGAGTAGATCACTGGACAGCGGTCAAAATTATGCTTAGTTACCTAAGAGGACTAAGGAAATGTTTCTCGGTTATGGAGGTGGTAAAGAGTTCGTCGTAAAGAGTTACGTCGATGCAAGCTTTGACACCGATCTAGATGACTCTGAGTCTTGATCTAGATACATATTGAAAGTGGGAGCAATTAGCTAGAGTAGCTCAATGCAGAGCATTGTAGACATAGAAATTTGCAAAATACATACGGATCTGAATGTGGCAGACCCGTTGACTAAACTTCTCTCACAAGCAAAACATGATCACACATTAGTACTCTTTGGATGTTAATCACATAATGATGTGAACTACATTATTGACTCTAGTAAACCCTTTGGGTATTGGTCACATGGTGATGTGAACTATGGGTGTTAATCACATAAAGATGTGAACTATTGGTGTTAAATCAGTTGGTGATGTGAACTAGATTATTGACTCTAGTGCAAGTGGGAGACTGAAGAAAATATGCCCTAGAGGCAATAATAAAGTTGTTATTTTATATTTCCTTATATCATGATAAATGTGTTGGGGAACATAGCATGCAATTTCAAAAAAAGTCCTACGATCACGCAAGACCTATCTAGGAGATGCATAGAAACGAGAGGGGGAGAGTGTGTCCACGTACCCTCGTAGACCGAAAGCGGAAGCGTTTGACAACGTGGTTGATGTAGTCGAACTTCTTCTCATTCCGACCGATCAAGCACCGAACATATGACACCTCCGAGTTCTGCACACGTTCAGCTCGATGACGTCCCTCGAACTCTTGATCCAGCAAAGTGTCGAGTGATACGTCTCCAACATATCTATATTTTTTATTGTTCCATGTTGTTATATTATCAATCTTGGATGTTTTGTAATCATTTTATATCATTTTTTGGTACTAACCTATTGACATAGTGCCAAGTGCCAGTTGCTGTTTTTTCATGTTTTTTACATCGCATAAAATCAATACCAAACGGAGTCCAACTGCCATGAAACTTTACAGAGATTTTTTATGGACCAGAGGACACATAATGGGCTCTGGCTGCACCTGGGGGGGTGCTCCGAGGAGAGCACAACCCACCAGGGCACGCCAGGAGGCCTAGGCGTGCCCTGGTGGGTTGTGCCCACCTCGGGTGCCCCTCGGACCGCCACTTTGCTATATAAATACCCCAATATTCCAAAAACCCTAGGGGAGTTGACGAAATATTGATCCAGCCACCACAGAGTCCAGAACCACCAGGTCCAATCTAGACACCGGCTCAGATGGGGTTCACCACCTCCATTGGTGCCTCTTTGATGATGCATGAGTAGTTCTTTGTAGACTTCTGGGTCCATAGTTATTAGCTAGATGGATTCCTCTCTCTCGTTTGATTCTCAATACAATGGTCTCTTGGAGATCCATATGATGTAAGTCTTTTTACGGTGTGTTTGTTGGGATCGATGAACTTTGAGTTTATGATCAGATCTATCTTTTTATATCCATGAAAGTATTTGAGTTTCTTTGATCTCTTTTATGCATGATTATAGCCTCGTATTTCTTCTCTGATGGATCTCTTTTTATATAAGGGGGTTTTGTTTGGCTAACTTGATCTATTTATCTTGCAATGGGAAGAGGTGCTTTGTAGTGGGTTCGATCTTACGATGCTTGATCCCAATGACAGAAGGGGAACCGACACATATGTATCATTGCTACTAAGGATAAAATGACGGGGTCTATATCTACATAGATAGATCTTGTCTACAGCATGTCATCGTTCTTATTGCATTACTCTGTTTCTCCATGAACCTAAAACACTAGATGCATGCTGGATAGCGGTCGATGTGTGGAGTAATAGTAGTAGATGCAGGCAGGAGTCGGTCTACTAATCTTGGACGTGATGCCTATGTAATGATCATTACCTGGATATCGTCATGATTATTTAAAGTTCTATCAATTGCCCAACAGTAATTTGTTTACCCACCGTTTGCTATTTTTCTCGAGAGAAGCCACTAGTGAAAGCTACGTCCCCTAGGTCTCTTTCTCATATTATTTGCCTTTGCGATCTATTTTATTTGCCATTTATTTTCAGATCTATTAATACAAAAATACTTTGCTGCACTTTATTCTATTTGCGATCTATTTATTCAATATATTACAACTTTATCATGTCCGCGCACCAATTTCTAGCGCCGTTACCCGAAAGGGATTGACAACCCCTTTAACACATCGAGTTGCGAGTGGTTGTTATTTGTGTGCAGGGGCTGTTTACGTTGTGTTGCTTGGTTCTCCTACTGGTTCAATAACCTTGGTTTATTCACTGAGGGAAATACCTACCATCACTGTGTTGCATCATCCCTTCCTCTTTGGGGAAATACCAACGTAGTCCTAGTTGACATCATCGAGGGAGAGTTCCGTTAACACGACGGCGTGGTGACAGTGATGGTGAAGTGATCCGCATAGGGCTTCGCCTAAGCACTACGAAGATATGACCGGAGGTGTAAGGTGTGAAGGAGGGCGCCGCACTTAGCTAACAATTGTTGGTGTGTGTTCTAGTGGTTCTAGTGGTGCCCCCCCTCATATATATAGGTTGGACGGGAGGATAGGCAGCCAAGGGGGTGCCCCAAGTAGGAGGAATCCTAGTTGGGGTCCTCCCAATTCGGCCTCCCCCCTTTCCTATTCCTATTCGGAGTAGGAAGGGAAGACGAGGAAGGGGGAATCCTATTCCCTTTTTCCTTTCCTCCTTCCCCTTTTCTACTCCAATTTGGCCAGCCCATATGGAAGGGGCGCACTAGCCCCTTAGGGGCTGGTCTGTCCCCCTCTTGGCCCATGAAGGCCCATGTAGTTGCCGGGGGGATGCCCGGAACCCCTTCAGGTGACCCGATATGCACCCGGTACCCCCGAACACTTCCGGTTTCCGAATATCATCATCCAATAGATGAATCTGTACCTCTCGACCATTTCGAGACTCCTCGTCATGTCCGTGATCTCATCCGGGACTCCAAACAACAGTCGGTCACCAAATCACATAACTCATATAATACAAAATCGTCATCGACCATTAAGTGTGCGGACCCTATGGGTTCGAGAACTATGTAGACATGACCGAGACACCTCACTGGTCAATAACCAACGGCGGAACCCAGATGCTCATATTGGTTCCCACATATTCTACGAAGATCTTTATCGGTCGTACCGTAATGACAACATATGTTATGCCCTTTGTCATTGGTATGTTACTTGCCTAAGATTCGATCGTCGGTATCTTCATACCTAGTTCAATCTCGTTACCGGAAAGTCTCTTTACTCGTTTCGTAATGCATCATCCCGTAACTAACTCATTAATCACATTGCTTGCAAGGTTTATTATGATGTGCATTACCGAGGGCCCCAGATATACCTCTCTGATACTCAGAGTGACAAATCCTAATCTCGATCTATGCCAACCCAACAAACACCTTCGGAGATACCTGTAGGGCATCTTTATAATCACCCAGTTATGTTGTGATGTTTAATAGCACACAAGGTATTCCTCCGGTATTCGGGAGTTGCATAATCTCATAGTCAAAGGAATATGTATAAGTCATGAACAAAGCAATAGCAATAAAACTTAACGATCATTATGCTAAGCTAACGAATGGGTTTTGTCGATCACATCATTCTCCTAATGATGTGATCTCGGTCATCAAATGACAACACATGTCTATGGTCAGGAAACTTAACCATATTTGATTAACGAGCTACTCTAGTAGAGGCTTACTAGGGACACTGTGTTTTGTCTATGTATCCTCACATGTATCAAGTTTCCGGTTAATACAATTCTAGCATGAATAATAAACATTTATCATGATATAAGGAAATATAAATAACAACTTCATTATTGCTTCTAGGGCATATTTCCTTCAGTCTCCCACTTGCACAAGAGTCAATAATCTAGTTCATCGCCATGTGATTAACACCAATAGTTCACATCTTTATGTGATTAACACCCATAGTTCACATTGCCATGTGACCAACACCCAAAGGGTTTACTAGAGTCAATAATCTAGTTCACATCACTATGTGATCAACACCCAAAGAGTACTAAGGTGTGATCATGTTTGCTTGCGAGAGAAGTTTAGTCAACGGGTCTGCCACATTCAGATCCATATGTACACTACAAAAAAAGACACATCCGTGACATTTTGGGCCAAACAAAAAAAAATTGTCATACTTATGACACTTCTATGACGATAATTGTGACAAAACCCGGTATCATCATAGATGTGGTGGGCTCCTACTTCTATGACAAAAAATCATGACAGAAAATGGGCTTTTCGTCCTGGGCGGTCCGGAGACGGAGCTGCATGACATTCTTTGGGCCGTCCCTGACGGAAAAAACCATGGTAGAAGCGAGGGCGAGGAAAATATCGAGGAGTTCCCGGTTACGGTGGGTGGTCAGGGGCCGAGTGTTGTGCATTTCTCTCGTACGTACGCGTGCATGTGCGAGGCATTGCGCTCTAACTGAACCCGAGCAAGGCATTGGGCTCTAACTGAACCCGAGCGATTGCATTGTAGGCTACACGTTACTGAACCCGAGCGATCGATCGATCCCTTGATGTTAACTGAACCCGAGTGATTCCTTCGCTACTGCTGCTAACTGAAGTCGGTCGATGTTGCCTCTGGATGAACAGTGAGCGTTGTTGGCGGGGTTGGATGAACAGTTCCCGGTGGGGGTTGGATGAACAGGACCCCGTGGTAGTAGAGGCCATTTCCACTGGATGAACAATACCCCAATCGATCGAGCCGGTGGGTGAACAGGACTCCGTGGAGGGCTGGATGAACAGGACCCCATGGAGGGCTCGACGAACAGTAGCCGGTGGAGGGCTGGTTGAATAGTAGCCGGTGAAGGGCTAGATGAACAGTAGCCCGTGGAGGGGTGGTTGAACAGGACCCTGTGGAGAGGGTTGGTTGAACAGTAGCCGGTGGAGGAGCGCGTGGTGGAGGCTGGATGAACAGGAGCCCGTGGATGAACAGTCGCAGGTGGAGGCTGGAGGAGGTCGACGGTGGATGAACAGTAGCCCGTGGAGGCAATCGACGATGGAGATGAATAGTATCCCGTGGAGTCCCGTTTTGCGGTACGCCACACCCCTCCCGATGAACAGGACCCCCGTTTCGACCGTAGCGCTCCAACACAAGTCCAAGTCCGTTTCCTCCACTTTGCGGTACACCACACCCCTCCCGATCAACAGGACACCGTTTCCACCGTAGGAGGTCTATTTCCTCCGTTTTGCGGCACGCCAGACCCCTCCCGATGAACAGTATCCCATTTCGACCGTGGCCGATCGAACACAAGGCCGTTTCCTCCATTCTGCATACGCCAGGCCTCGTTTCCATCGGTTGTTCCGTCCAAGACGGTTAGCTCCCAATGAACATGATGACACATTCTGTTCTGACCCAGCCGGATGCCTCCCCATGAACACGATGATGGGGCAGCTTCTCTGTTCCGACCAAGCCATGTACACGAGCCCTAGCCGTACGTATGCGCGAGTAGGCGTTCGAGAGCCCGCCTGTATGTACGTACGTGGCCATATTTTCTTTCTTGCACCCTGGCCGTTGTACGTACGTGTACATGCTACGTGTGCGCCTCTACTACGACACGTCCGCGCCTCTACTATGGCACGTGTGCGCCTCAACATCAACCAGTATGTATGTACACGTTCATGACCAGAATGACAACACTGCGTACGCTTCGACCAGGTGGTCCCGACTGTCAGGCACTTCCTTGCATGCAAAGATGTAGCTGGTGGGTCCCAACAGTCAGGGGGCGAATCATTTTTCTCCCGTAATATGGATGCACTTCCTTGCATGTGAAGATGTAGCTGGTGGGTCCCAGCAGTCAGGGGGAAACGTTTTTTTCACGAAATATGATGGCCCGTCCGGTGGGTTCCTGCTGTCAGGTGGAGGAATCATTATTTTCCGCGTAATAAGGAGGCAATTCCTTTTTGTGGCCGTGGACCTAGCTATTAGCCTCTCCACGTACGGTACTCTTCTGATGGAAGTCAGTCATTGACCACGCCACGCCGAGAGCACCAAGGCGGTGGATGACGGCGAGGCCTAGGAGGCGGACGACGCGGAGCCGGGGAAGACGCGGCAGTGCATGCCCACACGGAGAGGAGTATGAGGGTTCATTGGTTCGGCTACGGAATGAGCCTGCCGTTGCCGCATGGCCTGGCCAGCGATGGGAGTAGTAGGGGGCGGTGAGGCCTCAACGGCAGCACAGACGACCACTGGAGGCAGGAGCAGGTGGTCTCGCCGGAGCTGGTTTGGGCGGCTAGTGCAAGAAGAGCAGCGATTGAAGAAACAACAGGACCGTTCGATTCAAATCCAACGGTTACTACTGCTAGAATCATTTGTTGACTAAGTTCACAAAGGCCTTCGTATGCGTCAACTTAGTAGGCCCATAGGCCAGCCTCCGAACCAGTGCGTCCCAGATGTCAGTGGGAGGAATCATTTTTTCGCGTAATAAGGAGGCAATTGATTGCGTGCGGCCAGGCCAGTGGAGGGAGTAGGGTGGGCCGATGAAGCCTGCGCGGCATGACCGCGGGCCACAAGAGGAGGGAGCTGGTAGTCCCGCCGGCGCTGGTTTAGGCGGCTGGAGCAGGAAGATCAGAGATTGAAGAAGCACGTCGGCCGTTGGATGGACATCCAAGAGTCACTGCTGCTAGAATCGTGTGTTGACTGACAAAACCTTGCGTAAACAAGACATCCTCGAAATTTGTGGCGTGTACAGCCCATTTTCTATTATTTTATAATTTTTACTCATTTTCTAATTCATATGGAATTTATTGCAGCTCATTTTCCATTTTTAGAATTGCCGCCCATTTTCTGGTCAGTACCAGGGTTAAAAAATTGAACTAAAAATGTTCATAATCCAAAAATTATTAGCCATACTAATTTTTTTTAAAATAAATTAGTACTATGTCATGTTAAAATCCAATGAAATATAAAATATCAGTGAACAACAAAAACAAAAAATAAACTAATTTTCCCATTTACCACTGGTGCGCGTCGGTCCTAAACAAACAGGTTTTAACCCCTTTTCGCGATGGCATATGGAACCGTCTCCAAGTGAGTGTGGGAGATAGGGGGGTCCTTCCCACACGACCCAGAAACCGTCGGGGATAGGGAGCCTTGATGCATACAGTTGTCCCTGTATAACCGTTTCCGATATCTCAAATATCCCAAACGCTTCATCCTTGCTACTCGTTTGTGCTTGCATTGCCATTGCAGTCAGAGTTTTGTGGTTCTGCCTAAAACCAGACAGATTCTAGGCACAAGAGGTTTCCAGGTAGATTCTAGGCAGATTACAGGCACGGGAGATTTACGATGCCTCGCACATCACAAACAGTTCATGATTATAAACCGTGTACGATAGGTACACAATCACACACATTTAGTTTTCTGGCACCGTATGTGATAGTGTCTGACATCACACACGCTTTGCGAGTGGCAACTGTGTGCATGCTTGCACACGTTTCCTCTTTGTGAACCGTCTCGGATTATGGTGTATATCGCTGACGTTTCTGTTTTACCAACCGTGTGTGCCGTAATGACCTGCACAACGTAATTTTGCCCTAATTTAATTGCTGCTATTTAAAATTGTACCTAATTTAAACTTGAAAGTATGATACAGCTTTATTCATATCCATCAGGTTCTAACAACCAATGCATTATTCGATTCATAGGTACATATGTTTAATAATTACAGAAACACCAAATAAAGAATGATGTACCAGGGTTCTATACTTGTACTATTACAAATGGTAAAGAAAGAAGCGACATACATTCTAGTTGTTGAACAAGGTGAAGCAGAATGGCCCTATTGTGCTCTCCTGGATCCAGAAGGCATGTAGGACTCTAGTCCAACCCCTTGTGATGGCCGGCCGCCAATCATGTAGTTTGAGAGGTAATCTTGAGTAAACTGCTTCAGGATCCACTACAAAAGAAAAAAGATTCAGATATTGTCATCTAAGACAACTCATTATGGGCAGCAAAAGGAAGGCTACATGGTTCTTACTTACCATCCTCCAGTTCACTGTTATCTTGCATAAAGTGTAAACAAATAGTTCAATTGACATATTTTGACCCATTTTAGTAATAATCTTTATCAGTTTCCTCACTTGATGCTGGTTCATGAATATCTCGTTGCCCCATACGCATAAAGGGTCGAAGTGTGGATCTTTGGCAATGATATATGTACCTAAAAGCACCAAGTTAATATAAGAAGCTAAACAACAATTGAAAAATGATGTAGTACAACACTACATCCATCCCATTATATAAGATTTTATTACATATATATATCTAGATATCATCAGAACATTAAGGTAACACTCTTCCTTGTTGCTATGTAGCCTGGGATTGCATATTTAGTCATTCAGTACAATGCATGTTGCTAAACAACAATTGAAAAACAAAAAGTCATATTAACTGAAATATCCTTAACAACAACCAAATATCGTAATTCATAGTTGTATTGTTGGAACTGTTATTGATGAAATTGAACTGCACAGAAAATAGTTGCACATATAGGGCATCACATTATGAAGAACTGAAATAAAAAAGTCATAAGGACATCTCTAGGCGATCCTTAAAAAGTTAAAGGACTAAAACCCTTAGAGGATATATATATATATATACTCCAGCAATTTTTGGCCTTTTCTAGTTGATCCCCTAAACTTAAGGTTTTAAACTTCAATTTTATCAAGTTCAAAGCAGGTTCAACCGAAAGTAGCATGCATTCAAACATAAACGTAGATACTTTTGCATAACCAAACATAAAACATAAATTTAAACTAAGCTAAACTACTTTCAGTCGAAGTAGAGGTGGAGCCAATCCTTCCTCGTCATGTATGGTGTGCCGCGAGCCGGGTCCGGGCCAATACCATGGTCGGGGTCATTGGGGAACACACTCCTCCACTCATCGACATCGATCTCGTCGTCCTCGGGGCCCACCTCGATGCCCTCCGCGCCACCGTCGCCGCCGCCTTCGACCTCGTCATCAGAGGAGAGCGCGATAACCTGGCTGCCCTCCGTGTCGCCGTCCTCGCCGCCTTTGACCTCGTCATCGGAGGAGAGCGTGATAACCTCGTCGCCCTCCGCGTCGGCAAAGATCGCCCGCTCCGCCTCCACGAGCTCCGGGTGCTGCCGGCGGAGCTCTTTCATGTAGCCCTTGGCCTCAAGACGCTACCACGCCTCGCGGTCCTCCCACTCCATAGCCGAGCTCACCACCCCTGGCTCCGGCGGAACAAGGTGGATCGGACGTGTGCCGAAGGGGAAATTGAGCCTAGCCGCCGCGCCGTGGTAGTGGACCTTCCAGCAGTCGTACTCCATGGCCGCGAGCTCAGCCGTGTGGAAGCTAATGAGCCATTGGCGGGTGTGGGTCTCTCGATCTATAATCTCGGCGCCAACGTCCTCCACCGCCGCTGCAGGACCCTGAGGTAGGACTTCGTTGGCTGCCAGGCTCGGGGGAGGATGGGGAAGTCCTCGAACCGGCGTAGGGGCGCGGCGGCGGGCGGATCGGGAGACCGGCGACGACGGATCGGCCCCGGGGAGGACGACGGGAACACCTCGGTGGCCACCTCGCCGGCGTCGGGCGAAAAGGCCACGATAAACCTCTTTTTGGCCATTGGCTACTCGAGCTCCCCGGCACACAGGCAGAGGTTGAGGATGGAGGCGCCGGCGATGGTGGCGACCTACCAATGGTTTCGAGGGTTGTGTGTGTCTGTGTGAGCGGAGGTTGTGTTTGAGGAAATACTGCGTTGACGGGACGATACCACCTTTGGCGGCGACCTACCAATGGTTTCGATAGGGAACATACCACCTTTGGCGATGGACGATATCCGCTGCCTCTTATTGCTTTCAAAATTTTTCTTGTGTCAACATAGAACAACAGGAGTGTTGTGTTCAATCTTGGAATTTTTCAAGGTTCATTTGGCCTTTTTTGTACATTAACTGGGATTTCTAGACATTTTATGTGCATAATTCAAATTTGAACTACAAGAACATGCTCCAATGCACCAAAGTTGGTTGAAAAATCACATGTGTGTCCTTGGGTGAATTTCTAGGTCCCATGCAAGAGATGGGAATGAAATTCAAACACCAGGGCGCTGTTGATTGCCGGCAAAACGTTGAGATGTCTGGTTTTTAAATTCTAGTAAATCCAAAAATCGTATGAAATTCATGAAACTTGGCGTGCTATCATGGAGCGGCATCAACATGCCATGGTGAACATTTTGTCCCATTTGGGGCAGGTTCGGGTATAAGCTTCTCACAAACCTGAGCTTCTCACAACAAGCATGATGGTTTCGATAGGGAACGTACCACCTTTGGGGACGGGACGATATCCGTTGCCTCTTATTGCTTTCAAAATATTTCTAGTGTCAACATAGAACAACAGTACTGTTGTGTTCAATCTTGGAATTTTTTGGGGTTTGTTTGGCCTTTTTTATGCGTTAACTGGGTTTTGTATACATTTTATGTGCATAATTCAAATTTGAACTACAAGCACATGCTCCAATGCACTAAGGTTGGTTAAAAAATCACATGTGTGTCCTTGGGTGAATTTCTAGGTCCCATGCAGGAGATGGGAATGAAATTCAAACACCAGGGCACTTTTGATTGCTGGCAAAATGTTGAGATGCCTGGTTATTAAATTCTAGTAAATCCAAAACTCGCATGAAATTCATGAAACTTGGCATGCTATGATGGAGTGGCATCAACATGCCGTGGTGAAAATTTTGTCCCATTTGGGGCAGGTTCGGGTATAAGCTTCTCACAAACCAGAGCTTCTCACAACAAGCATGATGGTTTCGGTAGGGAACGTACCACCTTTTGGGACTGAACAATATCCATTGCCTCTTATTGCTTTCAAAAATTTTCTAGTGTCAACATAGAACAATAGGAGTGTCGTGTTCAATCTTGGAATTTTCGGGGTTCGTTTGGCCTTTTTATGCATTAACTGGGTTTTCTAGGCATTTTATGTGCATAATTCAAATTAGAACTACAAGCACATGCTCCAATACACTAAGGTTGGTTGAAAAATCACATGTGTGTCCTTGGGTTAATTTCTAGGTCCCATGCAAGAGATGGGAATGAAATTCAAGCACCAGGGCATTGTTGATTGCCGACAAAACATTGAGATGCCTCGTTTTTTAATTCTAGTAAATCCAAAACTCGTCTGAAATTCATGAAACTAGGCATGTTTCATGGAGTGGCATCAACATGCTGCGCTAAATTTTTTTTCTGGTTTGGGGCAGGTTTGGGTATGTGCTTCTCACGAACCAGAACTTCTCACAACAAGCATCATGGTTTCGGTAGGGAACGTCCCACCTTTGGGGACGAAATGATATCCACTGCCTCTTATTGCTTCCAAAAAATTTCTCGTGTCAACATAGAACAACAGGAGTGTTGTGTCAATTTCTGTAATTTTTTGGGGTTCTTTTGGACATTTTTATGCATTAACTGAGTTTTCAATGCACTTATGTTCATAATTCAAAATTGAACTACATGCACATGCTCCAGTGCATATAAATTGGTTAAAAAATCAAATCCATGTCCTTGGGTGCATTCTTAGGTCCCATGCAAGAAATGGGAATGAATTTCAAACAGCAGGGCACCGTTGATTGCCGACAAAACATTGAGATGCCTTGTTTTTAAATTCTAGTAAATCCAAAACTCGTCTGATATTCATGAAACTTGGCATGCTTTCATGGAGCGGCATCAACGTGCCGTGGTAAATTTTTTGTTCGGTTTGGGTATATGCTTCTCACAAACCAGAGCTTCTCACAACAAGCATCCTGGTTTCGGTAGGGAACGTACCACCTTTGGGGACGAAACGATATCCACGGCCTCTTATTTCTTCCTAAAAAATTTTCTTGTTAACATGGAACAGCAGGAGTGTTGTGTCAATTTTTTAAATTTGGGGGGTTCTTTTGGACATTTTTATGCATTAACTGAGTTTTCAATGCATTTATGTACATAATTCAAATTTGAACTGCATGCACATGCTCCAGTGCCTATAAATTGGTTTAAAAATCAAATCTGTGTCCTTGGGTGCATGCTTAGGTCCCATGCAAGAAATGGGAATGAATTTCAAACACTAGGGCACCGTTGATTGCCGGCAAAACATTGAGATGCCTTGTTTTTAAATTCTAGTAAATCCAAAACTCATCTGACATTCATGAAACTTGGCATGCTTTCATGGAGCGGCATCAACATGCCGTGGTAAAATTTTTGTTTGGTTTGGGGCAGGTTTGGGTATATGCTTCTCACAAACCAGAGCTTCTCACAACAAGCATCATGGTTTCGGTAGGGAACGTACCACCTTTGGGACGAAACGATATCCACGGCCTCTTATTTCTTCCAAAATTTTTCTCTTGTCACCATGGAACAACAGGAGTGTTGTGTCAATATTTTTTATTTTTTTGGGGTTCTTTTGGACATTTTGATGCATTAACTGAGTTTTCAATGCATTTATGTACATAATTCAAATTTGAACTACATGCACATGCTCCAGTGCATATAAATTGGTTTAAAAATCAAATCTGTGTCCTTGGGTGCATGCTTAGGTCCCATGCAAGAAATGGGAATGAATTTCAAACACCAGGGCACCGTTGATTGCCGGCAAAACATTGAGATGCCTTGTTTTTAAATTCTAGTAAATCCAAAACTCATCTGACATTCATGAAACTTGGCATGCTTTCATGGAGCGGCATCAACATGCCATGGTAAAAATTTTGTTCGGTTTGGGGCAGGTTTGGGTATATGCGTCTCACAAACCAGAGCTTCTCACAACAAGCATCATGGTTTCGGTAGGGAACGTACCACCTTTCGGGACGAAATGATATCCACGGCCTCTTATTTCTTCCAATTTTTTTCTCTTGTCAACATGGAACAATAGGAGTGTTGTGTCAATTTTTTTTAATTTTTTGGGGTTGTTTTGGACATTTTTATGCATTAACTGAGTTTTCAATGCATTTATGTACATAATTCAAATTTGAACTACATGCACATGCTCCAGTGCATATAAATTGGGTTTAAAAATCAAATCTGTGTCCTTGGGTGCATGCTTAGGTCCCATGCAAGAAATGGGAATGAATTTCAAACACTAGGGCACCGTTGATTGCCGGCAAAACATTGAGATGCCTTGTTTTTAAATTCTAGTAAATCCAAAACTCGTCTGGCATTCATGAAACTTGGCATGCTTTCATGGAGCGGCATCAACATGCCATGGTAAAAATTTTGTTCGGTTTGGGGCAGGTTTGGGTATATGCTTCTCACAAACCAGAGCTTCTCACAACAAGCATCATGGTTCCGGTAGGGAACGTACCACCTTTGGGGACGAAACGATATCCACGGCCTCTTATTTCTTCCAAAAATTTTCTCGTCTCAACATGGAACAACAGGAGTGTTGTGTCAATTTTTTAATTTTTTGGGGTTCTTTTGGACATTTTTATGCATTAACTGAGTTTTCAATGCATTTATGTACATAATTCAAATTTGAACTACATGCACATGCTCTAGTGCATATAAATTGGTTTAAAAATCAAATATGTGTCCTTGGGTGCATGCTTAGGTCCCATGCAAGAAATGGGAATGAATTTCAAACACAAGGGCACCATTGATTGCCGACAAAATATTGAGATGCCTGGTTTTTAAATTCTAGTAAATCCAAAACTCGTCTGAAATTCATGAAACTTGGCATGCTATCATGGAATGCCACCCGACATGATGTGGTATTTTTCGTGTCCATTTTGAGAGAAGGCGCACTCGAATAATGACACCCAACAAAGGCATTTTGAAAAAATAGCTGCCACTTTAATATCTCAAAAGTTTGTATAATTCAAATCGTGTGCGTTTTGTTAACCATTCACGTGACGCCACATGTCTTGGTTTTAATGGCTATAGGAGGTGCCGTGCGGACAGCTGTTTGAGCTTGATTGAACGGGAGGCGTGCGAGCGCAGTCCGGTGCACAGGCTGACCGAGAGGCGTGCAAGCTGTCCTCCAATGTGCAGGCTCACCGGGAAGCATGCGAGCTGTATGCTGCGCAGGCTCACTGGGAAGCAAGCCCTTTGACTTCCATGGCCGCCCGCCTTCCTCTCCATTAATGGTGCCCGAGCTGCTGTTTTATACGGGCGGCCTTGCTGTTCGCCTCCAATTACCCTCCCCCCCGCAGACCTCCACCGCCGTGGCGCAAAATGATCATCTGCCACTAGTCTTCAAGTTTGGTGAAGTTGACTCCGAGCCGGAGGAGATAGAAAATAAGGAGGAATGGGGCCTCATGGACATGGCCCAGAACGAGCTAGCCGTGGCGGTTGCTTCCCCCGCTCCCGTCCCAGCTTCCATCCCTGCGCACACGCCAGCGACCGTCCCCATAGCATTGACGTGATGGTCGCCGAGCACTATTGCAGAGATGGAAGCCGCGGGCGTCGGCGAGGTCTCCCCGGATCCGAGCGAGCTCATGTACATGCCAGCGCTAGCGCCCGTGCCCTTGTGCACCCCTCCACCCACCGTGGCGCCGGCCCCTGTGCGTTTGGCGGCACCTGCCTCGCTCGTGCGCGCCCCTCCACCCACCGCGCTGCCGGTCCACATGCGTTTGGCTGCACCCGCTGTGCCCATGCCCATGCCCGTGCACACCCCCCTCAGCGGCATGGGACGCTGCCGTCGACCGCTACCTCTCAGCGGCGCCAGTTGCCGTCCTCCCGCGCCCCGCCCGTCGATCGCGCGACGACATGATGTTTGATTTACAAGTGAAGAACATTTTGTGCTGCCTTGAAGACTTCAACAACGGTGTCCCGGAGGATGACAATGACAACTACGGCGCGGCACGCCGCCTCCACCGCCGCCGGAAATATTTTTTGGGGGTTTAATACTATATCTCGAATTCTCGATCATATGAATATAAATTCGCAGTGTGACTGAATGAAAGATATGGTTTGAACGAACTTGCGTTTTTCTCTCTTAATGTATAGACTTATCAAATGATTTTCTTTTGAAAAAAACATCAATGGTTTTTAAATATAAAACTCATCGCAAATGTTTTAGTTAGAACACCCGTATGCAAACCGACAGCTTCCCCAGGAAGCCAAGGGAAAATGTGCCGAGCAGGATTTCTGCATCCCTTCAACGCAAACGGTTGTTTTGCATGACCCGTGTGCAACCACGTACAAACAATTGGGTAAGATTTGCATATCTGTCATTTTGGGCATGTTGCTATTTCTCAAACTAGAAAGATTGACATTTGTTTATCTAGTAACATTGCCATTTGTCAACCTTGTAACACTGCGATTTGTCAAAATATGCAGCGACAAATCACTAACACTATCTAATTTTTGCAACTACAATCACTAACACTGTTCATATGGACACCACTAGCAGGCGTGAGTTCATGGACGCATATGCAAATGTACCATTGGTTACATACAACAAGTCATCAACCCACAACGACAACGAGGATACACGTTGGATTATAGATCATTTCCAACAAAACATTCTAGTAAAGTTTTCTCACACAACAAATAACAAAGTGATGAAATGAACTTCAGCTCAACCACTCGTCGGCGTTGGAAATGCTTGCTTTGAACCAGAAGTGATTCTCTGGGAAGGGCTAGCTATTGTCAATCTCGAGACCAACGCAGGACTGATCATCCAGGACGAAGCGGCCTATTTCAATACCCATATTGGGACGGTAGGGAAGCATAGTAATGTCTGAGGTATAGATATAGTTGCTTCTCATAAATGGTAGTAACGCTGTTTCAACAGCAGCTGGATCGCCTTCCACCATCATTGGATAGTTTTGTCTAAGGAAGAGCGAGTTTCCTCCAAGACTTTGAATACTGAACCAGGGAGAAGGTGTTGGCGCTAGTACACCAGTATCCATCCCGAATACCCTGCAACGGATGTTGTAGTAGGTCCGGCGAGTGCGACCATATGAGACAACACCTACTTTAGTAACATCAGCAGTGCCCCGTATACAGACAAGAAGAGGTGATCCATCAGAATAAGTTGCCAGGCGCCACTGAGTATATGGGTCCTACTCGTCCTCATGCTCGTGAATAAAATTTTCAAGTATAGGTGGTGGAATGTTCACAGGACCTTGGAAACACAAGAAGGTTAATTAGTAAAGGGAAACTAGCTAACCCGCATGCATGTGGATGAAACAATTATAATTACGGTGGAAGACAAACATACCGAAATCATGAGGATTCCATGCAAAAACAGTGCCACGAGTGGTGGCGGCAAACACAAGACCCTCATATTGAATTGCATCACAGTACTCATCCATGTATAGAAATTGATTTTTGAGCAATATCCATCGAGTTGTACCATGAAGGACGGCAACAAGCTTGTCGAAGATAGCGGCAACATAAGCATTCCTATAACCCCAAGAGTGGTTGGGAACTCGACAAATTGCTATCTTCCATAGATGACAGTCAGCATGATTGTATTTGAACTCACGTAGAATACTGGTGTACTCAACCTCTGGGCAGTGGTCTAAATTTTTTCGAAGTGGAACCCGGTGACGAGTGTACACATTCACAAGTTCCCACTCGCAGTTGTACCCAATATAAACAACCCAATCTCCATTTGCGCCTGCCCAAGCCTTGCCCTCAAGCGATGGCATCTTAACATCATACGTATCATTATCAAGCGGCGTAAACTTACACAAGGCGAGGCAGGGTCATAGTGAGGAAGATAGGGGAGATCAAACCGCTCCTGGAGCCTTGGGTTCCTTGTAATGATGTTATTAGTTGAGTCGAGAATGGTATTGAACAAACCTGTCATGCTAGCCGAGGTGATGATGTCGCACCGATCAATGAGTTCCTCCACCGTGTCATCATTCAGATCGGGGCAAGAATAACGGGGTCGTTTACGACTTGTTCCCTCCATGGAGAAGACGATCAAACAATGGCAGAAGGAAGGGTGAAGGCAAATGGAGGAAGGAGGAAGAGCTAGCGTGCGACAGGAGTTCCAAATCAAGAGGGAAAGGCGAAGAGTCGGTGGACGGTTGCCATGGTACACGAAGAGGCACCTGGGGAGCGAATGGTTGCCACAGAGGTCACACACTGACGACAAGGGCCGAGTGAACCGCATGCAATCCCATCGCACAACACACCCTTCTTGTTAAGTTGAACCGTTTCTGTTCTCTTGTGTCAACGCAAACAGTTCATCCGAGTGAACCGCATGCCGTATATCGCACACACCTTGATCTGGTTGACCGTTTCTTTTGTGTTTAATAATCACAAATAGTTCATCCGAGTGAACCGTATGCTGTATATCGCACACACCTTCATCTGGCTGCCCATTTCTTTTGTGTTGCCTAATCACAAATAGTTCATCCGAGTGAACCGTATGCTGTGTATCGCACATACCTTCATCTGGCTGCCTATTTCTTTTGTTCCTCCTCACCGCAAACAGTTAATTGAACTAAACCATATGCCCTTCATCGCACACGCAACTAAAATCTGAACCGTGTTTGATGCGTCCTCCATCGCAAATGTTTTATACATTTCTGACGGTTTTCATACACCGCCGTTTGCGATTATGGCATCGCACACAGTTTCTCGAAGGGTCTATGATTGTAGTGTCACGTTAGCAGCATCCTGTAGTAGTGTACTCTTAACAGATACTGACTAAACTCTTTGGCCAGGCCGGAATGCATCCCTCCTCGTCTTGAAAGATTTGTAGCCCAGTAAGTCGGAGAAAACAAATAGGCCTAGCTTGGGTATTCTTCAAAAAGAAATAGTGTCCTACCTATTTTCCCAAAGAAAAAACTATTGGGCTGGTCATGTTGTTAGACAGGCCACAGAGACCGCACAATCCAGTTTATAGCCTGCTCCTCCGAATAAATCCTCAAAAAAATGTGCAATTCTATTGTTAATTGACTATACGTTGAAATTGATATGGGTCCCAGATATCAGCGGGGTGGATTAGAGTAAAAAACAAGGGGTGCATCTAAGTCGTAAAAGAGGCACTTTGCTTGTGTTCGGGAGTACACCTGGTGGGTCCTTAATGTCATACTCACATCTACAGTCCTCTCCTGATTCATTATGTTGATAGGGCTAGACGGCGGTGCCGCGGCGAGCGCACCAAGGCGGAGGATAAAGTGTTGTCGCCAATGTGCTGGGCTGGGTTGGACATTCTTATTCAAAAATAAAAATGAACTGGAACTATTTACCACGTTGACTACGATTTGCATGGGTCCGCTGGTTGCAGGAAGAAAATGGTGGGAGTGTTAGTGCAGAAAAGGAGGGGTCCTATTTTGTACCCCTTTACTTGTGTGCGGGCAGTTGAAGCCGTGCCTACGGCCACACCTAGCGGGGCAAAGGAAGGAAGCGAAGCCACGAGACAACTAGAGCAACGCCAAGCCAGAAACACGAAGATCAAAGGGGCAAGGAGGACTCCCCCGGCAAGGCCCTTGCCGGGGCGGCCTGCACAGCCCCAGCAAGAACCTTGCCGGGGCAACTTGCCCGACACCAGCAGAGCCTCCCCCTTGAGCCCAAGATTTCCAACACCATCAATCACTTTGCAACCGAGGCATGGGAGTCACCTCCATGGTGGCATGCAAATCTTTGTGGAGACCAGAAGCACACAAGACTAGATGACAACCAGAAGACGAAGATCCTCGGCAAGATCCTTGCCAAGGATACCCACAAGACCCCCGGCAAGACCCTCGCCGAGGACGACCATGATGCCGCGGCAAGACCCTTGCCGGGGCCCCGGCAAGACTGTTGCCGAAGACATCCACGGGGCAGCAGCCAGGCCCGCATCTCCCAAGACTCCACCGCCGTTCCCATGCAGCTACGAGCCCACCAGCTAGGCAGGCGCCTGCGTGGCGACGTGCGGCGTCTAGGCCGACTCGGCAAGCACCTACCTGGTGGCATGCAGATCTTCATGAAGCCTCTGCCACCACACCAACTCAGCAGCCCGCCATTGTGGGGCTACACGCCTCGACAATCTGGACGCGCGTCGAAGCCAGGTGAAGCGGCGACATCTTGGATGAGCTTCCTTGTCGTCCCCGATAAAGCAAGAAGGGCATGTCGGCAGCACATTAAATGTGTTTGTCCTACGGTGCCAAGAGATAGACTCGGCTATTGTATAGCTTTCCAGCTCGTGTGTGCCACTGTGGCAGCACCTTTGACTATAAAAGGAGGCCCGCGGCGTACTGAGAGAGGATTCAGATTTTTTGGACCCTGCACACCTTGCAGCTAGTCCAAGAACACCAGATAAACAGAAACCAGCAAGAGTAGGGTATTACGCATCACTTGCATCCCGAACCTGGATAATCCCCCCACGTTAATCTCTCAATCCCGCTCTTTCCACAGCCCCACGCCCGCCTACCGTAGCAAAAAGGGATTCCTCCTGATCCCGTAGGTGTCATTTCCCCTGACATCTTTGGCGCGCCAGGTAGGGGGTGCAAGCCGTGGAGATCCGGTTTTGGAGCCGACACAATGACTCTTTCATGGGGATGGCCCGAAGGGAGAAGGCGACGTCGATCGGCCGCCCTCTGGTGTTGTTTGCAGCTTCGACAGCCATCCGCGTGGCCCCGAAATGCTAAGTCATGTAAATTTTTGGCTAATTTCATTTATATGAGTCTGTCCTCCTCGAAAGATATCTTTCCTTGTATGGGAAACCTGCACGTAATGGGGCCCTTCCGCTATTCGCAATGCCCTTGTCTCTTTCTCGACTCCGCTCGACAGTTTATGCGGCCGCACTGAGAACGGCAAGGTGGCCTACCCGCTACTAGCCACGCTCTTGTCCTGTTTTGAATCCGCTCGACAGTTCAAGCGACCACGCTGGGAGCGGCAAGGTGGTTTGCCCGGCGGCAAGTGCCCTCCCGGCAGGGTGCTAAGGATCCGTCCTCAAAGCACCACGGCATGGGTTTACGCGCCTGCAACCTTATCTCACCAAGCGTAGGGTGCAAACATACAAAGAAAGATCTAATGGGAACATAGCATGCATGATATAGAAATACTGTAGAGTTATATTACATCAAATAATCGCTGCGGTTCTAACTTAAGATAAAACTGTCTTGGTCTTGAACTCGCAGCGGCAACGAGAAACCGGGTGCCTAGTGCTACCTCTTGAGCACTGCGTTGGTTTTCCCTTGAAGAGGAAAGGGTGATGCAGTAGAGCAGCGTAAGTATTTCCCTCAGTTTTTGAGAACCAAGGTATCAATTCAGTAGGAGACCACGCACGAGTCCCTCGCACCTACACAAACAAATAAACTCCTCGCAACCAACGCGATAAAGGGGTTGTCAATCCCTTCACGGTCACCTACGAGAGTGAGATCTGATAGATATGATAAGATAATATTTTTGGTATTTTTATGATAAAGAGAAATAAAGATGCAAGTAAAATAAATGGCAAAGGAAATAACTAAGTATTGGAAGATTAATATGATGGAAAATAGACCCAGGGGCCATAGGTTTCACTAGAGGCTTCTCTCGAGAGCATAAGTATTATGGTGGGTAAACAAATTACTGTTGAGCAATTGACATAATTGAGCATAGTTATGAGAATATCTAGGTATGATCATGTATATAGGTATCACGTCCAATACAAGTAGACTGACTCCTGCCTGGATCTACTACTATTACTCCACACATCGACCGCTATCCAGCATGCATCTAGAGTATTAAGTTCAAGAGAACAGAGTAACGCTTTAAGCAAGATGACATGATGTAGAGGGATAAACTCATGCAATATGATATAAACCCCATCTTGTTATCCTCGATGGCAACAATACAATACGTGCCTTTCTGCCCCTACTGTCACTGGGAAAGGACACCACAAGATTGAGCCCAAAGCTAAGCACTTCTCCCATTGCAATAAAGATCAATCTAGTAGGCCAAACCAAACTGATAATTCAAAGAGACTTGCAAAGATAACCAATCATGCATAAAAGAATTCAGAGAAGATTCAAATATTGTTCATAGATAAACTTGATCACAAACCCATAATTCATCGGTCTCAACAAACACACCGCAAAATAAGATTACATCGAATAGATCTCCACAAGAGAGGGGGAGAACTTTGTACTGAGATCCAAAAAGAGAGAAGAAGCCATCTAGCCTATAACTATGGACCCGTAGGTCTGAAGTAAACTACTCACACTTCATCGGAGAGGCTATGGTGTTGACGTAGAAGCCCTCCCTGATCGATACCCCCTTCGGCGGAGCTCCGGAAAAGGCCCCAAGATGGGATCTCATGGAAACAGAAAGTTACGGCGATGGAATTAGGGTTTTGGCTCCGCATCTGGTAGTTTGGGGGTACATAGGTATATATAGGAGGAAGGAGTACATCGGTGGAGCAACGTGGGCCCCACGAGGGTGGAGGGCGTGCCTGGTGTGGTAGGTGCGCCCCCTACCTCGTGCCTTCCTTGTTGATTGCTTGACGTAGGTTCCAAGTCCTCTGGATCATGTTCATTCCGAAAATCACGTTCCCGAAGGTTTCATTCCGTTTGGACTCCGTTTGATATTCTTTTTCTGCGAAACCCTAAAATAGGCAAAAAAAATAGCAATTCTGGGACGGGCCTCCGGTTAATAGGTTAGTCCCAAAAACAATATATAAGTGTATAATAAAGCCCAATAATGTCCAAACAGGATATAATATAGCATGGAACAATCAAAAATTATAGATTCGTTGGAGACGTATCAAGCATCCCCAAGCTTAATTCCTGCTCGTCCTCGAGTAGGTAAATGATAAAAACATAATTTTTTATGTGGAATGATACCTGGCATAATTTCAATGTAATTCTCTTAATTGTGGTATGAATATTCAGATCCGAAAGATTCAAGACAAAAGTTTAATATTGACATAGAAATAATAATACTTCAAGCATACTAACTAAGCAATTATGTCTCTTCAAAATAACATGGCCAAAGAAAGTTATCCCTACAAAATCATATAGTCTGGCTATTGCTCCATCTTCACCACACAAAGTATTCAAATCATGCACAACCCCGATGACAAGCCAAGCAATTGTTTCATACTTTTGGTGTTCTCAAACTTTTTCAATCTTCACGCAATACATGAGCGTGAGCCATGGACATAGCACTATAGGTGGAATAAAATGGTGGTTGTGGAGAAGACAAAAAGGGAGAAGATAGTCTCACATTAACTAGGCGTATCAACGGGCTATGGAGATGCCCATCAATAGATATCAATGTGTGTGAGTAGGGATTTCCATGCAACGGATGCACTAGAGCTATAAGTATATGAAAGCTCAACAAAAAGAAACTAAGTGGGTGTGCATCCAACTTGCTTGCTCACGAAGATCTAGGGCATTTTGAGGAAGCCCATCGTTGGAATATACAAGCCAAGTTCTATAATGAAAAATTCCCACTAGTATATGAAAGTGATAGCATAGGAGACTCTCTATCATGAAGATCATGGTGCTACTTTGAAGCACAAGTGTGGAAAAAAACATAGTAGTATTGCCCCTTTTTATTTATTCTTTTTTGGCCTTCTTTTTTTGGCCTTTCTCTTTTTTTGGGACAATACTCTATGAATGATGATCATCACACTTCTATTTATTTACAACTCAATGATTACAACTCGATACTAGAACAAAGTATGACTCTATATGAATGCCTCCGGAGGTGTACCAGGATAGCAATGATGCATGAGTGACTTATATGAAAGAATTATGAACGGTGGCTTTGCCACAACTAAAATGTCAACTACATGATCATGCGAAGCAATATGACAATGATGGAGCGTGTCATAGTAAACGGAACGGTGGAAAGTTGCATGTCAATATATCTCGGAATGGCTATGGAAATGCCATGATAGGTAGGTATGGGGGCTGTTTTGAGGAAGGTATATGGTGGGTGTATGATACCGACGAAAGGTGCGCGGTATTAGAGAGGCTATAAATGGTGGAAGGGTGAGAGTGCGTATAATCCATGGACTCAACATTAGTCATAAAGAACTCACATACTTATTGCAAAAATATATTAGTTATCGAAGCAAAGTACTACGCGCATGCTCCTAGGGCATAGATTGGTTGGCAAAGACCATCGCTCGTCCCCGACCACCACTCATAAGGAGGACAATCAATAAATATATCATGCTCGGACTTCTTAACATAACAGTTCACCATACGTGCATGCTACGGGAATCACAAACTTCAACACAAGAATTTATCAAATTCACAACTACTCAACTAGCACGACTCTAATATCACCATCTCCATATCTCAAAACAACTATCGAGTTTCAAACTTCTCATAGTATTCAACACACTCATAAGAGAATTTTATTATTAATCTTGAATGCCTAACATAATTAAAGCAAATTACCATGCTGTTTTGTAGGACTCTCAAAATAATATAAGTGAAGCATGAGAGAACAAAAGTTTCTATAAAACAAATCCACCAACGTGCTCTAAAAGATATAAGTGAAGCACTAGAGCAAAAGCTATATAACTCAAAAGATATAAGTGAAGCACATAGAGTATTCTAACAATTTCCGAATCATGAGTGTCTCTCGCAAAAAGGTGTGTTCAGCAAGGATGATTGTGGAAAAATAACAATTAAAGACTCAAATAATACAAGACGCTCCAAGCAAAACACATATCATGTGGTAAATAAAAATATAGCTCCAAGTAAAGTTACCGATAGAAGTAGACGAAAGAGGGGATGCCTTCCGGGGCATCCCCAAGCTTTGGCTTTTAGGTGTCCTTATATTATCTTGTTTGTGCCATGGGCATCCCCAATCTTAGGCTCTTGCCACTCCTTTTTCCATAATCCATCAAATCATTACCCAAAACTTGAAAACTTCACAACACAAAACTTAAAGTAGAAAATCTCGTGAGCTCCGTTAGCGAAAGAAAACAAAAAACCACTTCAAGGTACTGTAATGAACTCGTTATTTATTTATATTGGTGTTAAAACTACTGTATTCCAACTTCTCTATGGTTTATAAAATATTTTACTAGCCATAGATTCATCAAAACAAGCAAACAACACAGGAAAAACAGAATCTTTCAAAAACAGAACAGTCTGTAGTAATCTGTAGCTAACGCAAGATCTGAAGCCCCAAAAATTCTAAAATAAATTTCTGGACGATATTAATTTATCTATTAATCATTTGCAAAAATAATTAACTAAATATCACTTTCCAAATAAAAATGGCAGCAGTTCTCGTGAGCGCTAAAGTTTCTGTTTTTTACAGCAAGATTAAAAAGACTTTCCCCAAGTCTTCCCAATGGTTCTACTTGGCACAAACACTAATTAAACGCAAAAAACACAACCAAAACAGAGGCTAGATAAATTATTTATTACTAAACAGGAGCAAAAAGCAAGGAATAAAAATAAAATTGGGTTGCCTCCCAACAAGCGCTATCGTTTAACGCCCCTAGCTAGGCATAAAAGCGAAGATAGATCTAGGTATTGCCATAATAATGAGATAGATCATTAAAACTCATTTCATATTACCTATGTTCGGCCACAAGTTTTCTTTGAGGCAAGCAAAAGTAATCAAAAGGTCTAAATTTAATGGGACAAAAGTTACCAAGATCAACTTTAGGAGGTATAGGTTCCTCCTTTGGAACCTTCGTATTGCACAACCAATTCATCATTATAAGCATTCTTTTGACAGAACTTTGTGAGCCTATACTCGAGAGAATGTCCTAATTCATTATTTTGAATAGCCAAATCATTATTAAGTTCAGAAATTCTATCAACTAGAACATTGGTAGGAACCCTTTTTTCTAAGATTTTCATTGAAAGCAACATAGTCTAGAGATTGAAAATGCATTATTTCTTCTTGATCAAAAAGGATAGCCTCTATGTGTGGACGGTAAGCGTCCACCCTATAATGCGCAAATATTTCTTTGGCCTCTTTTATTATGAATCTAAACTCATGAGCCAAAAAGATAGTAGCGGCACGCTTAACAGAAGAATGCTCAATATTAGAAAATTCTAAGAAAATCCTTTGTATGCAATGATGCATGTGCATAAATTGTCTTTCAAGTTCAACTACAAGCATGGCGGTAGCGTCCGCAAGACTACTAGTTCTATGAAGGATAAAGCTACCCATAGAAGGCAAAGCACCGGCACAAGTAAAGAAATCTTGGATAACTCCTTTTCCAATAATATTACCACTACCAATTCGAAAAAAATTTGTATGTAAGATAGGGGGTTCTTCAGCAGGAGCTTCAGAATTTTTCATGATATTATTATTATCCATATCGACAATAATTTCTCCGATTTCAGACATAATGGCGGAAAGTGCAAGGGGCAAGAAGAGGCAAATAGAAAAAGAGAGGGAGGATGGAGAGAGAGAGGGCGAATAAAACGGCAAGGGTGAAGTGGGGGAGAGGAAAACGAGAGGCAAATGTCAAATAATGTAATGCGGGAGATAAGGGTTTGTGATGGGTACTTGGTATGTTGACTTTTGCGTAGACTCCCCGGCAACAGCGCCAGAAATCCTTCTTGCTACCTCTTGAGCACTGCGTTGGTTTTCCCTTGAAGAGGAAAGGGTGATGCAGTAGAGCAGCGTAAGTATTTCCCTCAGTTTTTGAGAACCAAGGTATCAATCCAGTAGGAGGCCACGCACGAGTCCCTCGCACCTACACAAACAAATAAACTCCTCGCAACCAATGCGATAAAGGGGTTGTCAATCCCTTCACGGTCACCTACGAGAGTGAGATCTGATAGATATGATAAGATAATATTTTTGGCATTTTTATGATAAAGAGAAATAAAGATGCAAGTAAAATAAATGGCAAAGGAAATAACATAAGTATTGGAAGATTAATATGATGGAAAATAGACCCGGGGGCCATAGGTTTCACTAGAGGCTTCTCTCGAGAGCATAAGTATTACGGTGGGTAAACAAATTACTGTTGAGCAATTGACATAATTCAGCATAGTTATGAGAATATCTAGGTATGATCATGTATATAGGCATCACGTCCAAGACAAGTAGACCGACTCCTGCCTAGATCTACTACTATTACTCCACACATCAACCGCTATCCAGCATGCATCTAGAGTATTAAGTTCAAGAGAACAGAGTAACGCTTTAAGCAAGATGACATGATGTAGAGGGATAAACTCATGCAATATGATATAAACCCCATCTTGTTATCCTCGATGGCAACAATACAATACGTGCCTTGCTGCCCCTATAGTCACTGGGAAAGGACACCGCAAGATTGAACCCAAAGCTAAGCACTTCTCTCATTGCAAGAAAGATCAATCTAGTAGGCCAAACCAAACTGATAATTCAAAGAGACTTGCAAAGATAACCAATCATGCATAAAAGAATTCGGAGAAGATTCAAATATTGTTCATAGATAAACTTGATCATAAACCCATAATTCATCGATCCCAACAGACACATCGCAAAAGAAGATTGCATCAAATAGATCTCCACAAGAGAGGGGGAGAACTTTGTATTGAGATCCAAAAAGAGAGAAGAAGCCATCTAGCTAATAACTATGGACCCGTGGTCTGAAGTAAAATACTCACACTTCATTGCAGAGGCTATGGTGTTGATGTAGAAGCCCTCCGTGATTGATACCCCCTCCGACGGAGCTCTGGAAAAGGCCCCAAGATGGGATCTCGTGGATATAGGAAGTTACGGCGGTGGAATTATGGTTTTGGCTCCGTATCTGGTAGTTTGGTCGTACGTAGGTATATATAGGAGGAAGGAGTACGTCGGTGGAGCAACGTGGGCCCCACAAGGGTGGAGGGCACGCTTGGGGGTAGGCACGCCTCATACCTCGTGCCTTCCATGTTGATTGCTTGACGTAGGGTCCAAGTCCTCTGGATCATGTTCGTTCCGAAAATCACGTTCCCAAAGGTTTCATTCCGTTTGGACTCCGTTTGATATTCTTTTTCTGCAAAACCCTAAAATAGGCAAAAAATAGCAATTCTGGGCTGGGCCTCCGGTTAATAGATTAGTCCCAAAAATAATATAAAAGTGTATAATAATGCCCAATAATGTCCAAAACAGGATATAATATAGCATGGAACAATAAAAAATTGTAGATACGTTGGAGACATATTACCTAGTCCCGGCGCTGGCCCTCCACCCTCTCAATTCCATCGACGCAGTTGATGATGGGCTTGATACGCTCCTTGAGCACCGCGAGGTCCGCCTTCTCCGACAAGCTCTCCAACGCGTCGGCAAAGTTGACGGAGGGGTTCCAGAACACCACTTTGGTGAGTACCTTGGTTAGGGTGCCCCGGCACAGCCTCCGGGACTCGTTCGCTAGATAAGTTGCCCGGTTGGAGCGGAGCTGCTCCAGGGCTCCAAGAACGCCCTCGAAGAACAGGGCATTCTAGCATTAGGACTCACGTTCGGCTCTGGGAGGTACCTCACATTCGGCATCCCCATGGCAGCCAGCTTCGTGGTGATCCTACCGGCAACATCGGCGAGGCGGCTGACCCAATGGTTTATGCTCTCCACGTACTCTTTGTGTCCGACGGCATCATCCCTCCGCAGCTGCCTCTCCTCCTCCAGGCCCTTGGTCAGGGTCTCTTCCCAGGCCCTGACCTCCGAATGCGTCCCCTCAAGGCCCTCCAACTTCAGCTTCAGGTTTTGATGGCGTCGTTGGCCTTGGAGAGCAGCTCGGCCTTGCCAAGGACTATGGCCCATGCCTCCGCCAGAGTGCCATTGGCCACATCCTTCTCCTCCGTCAGCTTCAGGACCCGTTCCTTCAGCCCATCTCGCTCCACCTCCACCTCCGCCACCTTGCCGGCATGGACCAGGGCTTGAGCATTGAGTGCCTCACTGTACCTATGCTCCAACTCCTAGGTCCGCTGTGCGACGAGCTTCTAGACCTCATCATCCTTGCCGCAGAGTGTGGCGGCGAGCACCTCCTCACGAGCGGCAAGGTCCTCCTCCTGGGAGTTCAGCTCGGCTTGGTGCTGGTGCCGGACGGCCTTGTCCTTGGCGGCATGTTCCCTTGCCGCCTCCCGGGCTTTCTCGACGTTAGACTGTTTCAGGATGAGCTCATGTCTGCGCTCAGCCAATAGATCCTGGGCGACTTTTAGTTCATCATGGGCCTGGCGGAACTAGGCCTGCATCTCAACAATGCGCTCCTCGAGGTCCACCTCCGCTTTTTCCATCGCCGCCATCCTGGACTTCGCCTTGTCTAGGCGAGCACGGTGAAGCGCCTGGAGCTTTTGGAAGTTGACGCTCATGGCTCGAAGGAGCTGCTCCTCCTGGGAACCGCCGCCACCGGCGCTCGGTTCGTCAACAACCTCAAGCCCGGCGGCAGCGAGCGCCTCGTCATCGAACACCTACCCTTCGGTGGTGCCCTGCTGCTCGCCGTTCCTGGGAGGTGGACGAACAGGTCGTCGCGCACCTTCAAATATTTGCTCGAGCCAGAGGCAGCCGAGAAGGAGGGTTGATCATCGACCAACCCTCCCCGGCAAGCCCCTTGCCGGCATCCCCGGCAGTCCCCTTGCCGGCCTCCCCGGCAGGCCCCTTGGCGGCCTCTTCAATGGCGGTCTTGGCGGCCTCCTCGGCGGCAATCTTGTTGGCCTCGTCCTCGGCGTCCCTGGTGACCTCCTCGATGACGGTGTCGATATCCTCCTGGGCCGCCGAGGAAGGGCCTGGATACCAAGAAGGGGACTAAGATGGATCCAAGACCAAGATTCAAAAGAAGAAGAAGGAATAGGGATGAGAAGCGAACCACTTACCGGCACCAGGCTAGGAAGAATTGGCGCCTTCCCCGCCACCGTTCATTGCCGAGGAAGAACCACCGGCACCCAAGCTCACCCCTCCTCCTCCATATGTGTGGGCTCAGTGGTTGATGCCCTTGCCGGGGACGCCCTTCTCGGCGGTGTAGTTGAGGGGGGCGGCGTGTTGGGGGTGGCCCTCGGCGGCTCCTACTGTTGCCGTTCTCCTCCTGCAAACCCGACAAGGTCAGCATCAAAGATCCACACCCCAAGGCTTATCAGTGAAGGAGTGAGTGGCGGACTCACGCTGGGGGCTGAAGCGAGGGCTACGTCGGGGGCTGCTCTCCACCAGCAGCGGCGTATGCGGAGTACCCGCAGGGGGCTTGTCGCCCGCTGAGGCCTTGGCCCTCTTCGCCACCCTCTACGCCAGCGTCTCCGTGTACCTGTGAAGATAACACCAAATCAAAGGAAGATAACACAGGCGTAAGGTCAGGAAGTGATGCGGGCAGAATACTTACTCATCCTCCACCTCCTCCTCCGCTAGCTTCCTCTTCCTTTTCGGGCTGAAGGACCTGAGGTCGAACTCGGCCTCCAGGGTGCCGTCTGAAGGAGGAGGAGAAGGGGACGAGGTCAGGTGCCGCTTGGACGAGGAATAAGCACTTGTTGTCCTCTTCGTCACCGCGGCCTTCACCACCCTCTTCACTGTTGCGGCCTTCATCGTCCTCGTCTCGTGCACGGGCTGTCCCTGGGCCGGCTGCCACTATGTGATCCTGTCGGGCCGGACCTGCTCGCCAGAGGAAGCCCGCCGCAGGACACGCCGCCTCCGGTGGATGGGGGGTCGTTCACCTCGAGCTCCTTTTCGGATGACTCGTCGCCCACATCTTCCATGAGGGGAGCCTCATCGCCGGTGTCGCTGGCATTCCTGGCAGACTCCTCCCACTGGGCGAGCTCCCTCTCCTCGGCAGCCGCATCAGCCTCATCCTCCATGCCTCCAGCGCTGCCAGCCTCCCTGGCGAGCGTCGCCTCCGCCGCCCTGGCGGTGATGTAGTCCAGCTCCGCCTTGATGGTGTCCTGGATGAGCAGCGGTTCGTCGCAGACATAAGCCTCCGATAAGGTGTCGAAGAACTCCTGCACCCTCTCCACTGGCGGCTCGGCCCAGGCTGGGTCAAGGCCATGTGCGTTGAAGTCCGGCATCATTGCAATGATGTCAGACTGACGAGAGTTGTTGCTCAGCGAGACCACTCCTGCCAGCAAGCCAAACAGGGGTCCCTTGACGGCCTTGCCAGCCTTCGCGGCCCTGCTAGTCCTCTCAGCCCTGCCGTCGCTGCCCACGTCGAGCTGAAAGAGCCTTTGATAGAAATGGGCATGCCCCATCACCGTGAAGTTGTGCTTCAGGCCAGGGCGGAGCCTCATGACGTCGGTCGCATTCCTGAAGTCCCACGCCGGCCTCCCCATGTTGTGCAACAAGGCGATTCGGCGATGGATGAAGTCCGCCCAATCAACTCAAGGGTGAGCCCGGCTGCGGTGAGGCGATGGATCCTGGTGGTGGCGACCGAGAGCTTCTTCTCATTGGCGTCGAGGTCGCTCCAGTCCACGCGGCGGGTCGGCGGGCTCTGACGAACCCGGCAAAACTCCTGCGGGTCCTCCTCCGCGATCCAGTACCACTGGCCCCGCCACTCCTCCCACCTCTCCTTCTGGGCACCCTCTAGGTACGTTCCTTTCTCCTGGGTCCTCGGGATCCAGGTGATGCTCCCAAAGATGGCGCCCCCTGGTTGGAGGTGAGGAGAGAAGTAGTGGCGGAAGAGTGTTGTGCTAGGGAGCACCCCGGCAATGCCCTCACAGAGGTGGGCGAAGAGAGCCATGCACGCCACTGCGTTGGGCGTGACATCCAAAAGATGGAAGTTGTAGATGTGCATGTCGTCATTGAAGAAGTCAGAGAAAGGGGGGCAGAGCCCACAAGAGAAGAAATCGACGAAGAAGGGCAAGAAGAAGTTCTTGAGGTGAACCGCATCGACCGTCGACGGGAAATAGGTGAGCTGCATCCGCTGCGCCGCCGACTCGCTCTCCGGCGCCTCTTTCTTCCCAGCATCCTTGGCCGCTCCCTTGCCCCTGCTGGTTTTGGGCGCCATGGCAGCTGGGGGGCGAAGGATCAAGAGAAATGGGGGCGCAACGGCAGCGAGCAGAGCCGGGAACTTTGAATCTTTCGCCTGAGGAAGAAGAGAGGAACGACGATTCAGAGATTGGAAGAGGCGCAGAGGGTAAATGAGCAACGCGTTTGCGGATTTTTCCCTTTTTTATGGGGAAGGCGCGGGCCGCCTCTTTACCATTTACCATCATGTGACGCATTAGGGCAGCAACTGCCCCACGCATGACCCCCATGTCATGCACGACCCCCACGTCGCGCATTCAACACGGGTTGTGGGGAAGTGCGACGGGCGAGGGAGTTATAGGAGTACAACCCGGCCGTGCGTGCTCGCGCACCGTTTTGGGCCTAGCCCAACAACGCGTTGCGCTTATGTATGGCCCAGGCCCGGGGGCTCGTGTCGGTGCACAAAAGGAGGGGTCCTATTTTGTACCCCTTTACTTGTGCGCGGGCAGTTGGAGCTGCGCCAACGGCCACACCTAGTGGGGAAGAGGAAGGAAGCGAAGCCACGAGACAACCAGAGCAATGCCAAGCCGGAAACATGAATAGCATAGGGGCGAGGTGGACTCCCCCGGCAAGGCCCTTGCCGGGGAAACTTGCCCGACACCAGCAGAGCCGCCCCCCTTGAGCCCAAGAGTTCCAACACAATCAACCACTTTGGAACTGAGGCTTGCGAGGCACCTCCATGGTGTCATGCAAATCTTTGTGGAGACTAGAAGCACACAAGACTAGATGACAACTAGAAGACGAAGATCTTCGGCAAGATCCTTGCCAAGGATACCCACGAGACCCCCGGCAAGACCCTCGCCGAGGACGACCACGATGCCGTGGCAAGACCCTTGCCAGGGCCCCGACAAGACTCTTGTCGAAGACATCCGCGGGGCCGTAGCCAAACCAGCTAGGCAGGCGCCTGTGTGGCGACGTGCAGCCTCTAGGCCGAGTCGGCAAGCACCTGCGTGGTGGCATGCAGATCTTCGTGAAGACTCTGCCATCACACCAACTCACCAGCCAGCCAGTGTGGCGCTACACGCCTCAACAGTTTGGACGCGTGTCGAAGCCAGGTAAAGTGACGACATCTGGGACGAGCTTCATTGCCGTCCCTGATAAAGCAAGAAGGGCACGTCGGTAGCGCATTAAATGTGTTTGTCCTACGGTGCCAAGATATAGACTCGGCTATTGTATAGCTTTCCACCTCCTGTGTGCCACTGTGGCAGCCCCTTTGACTATAAAAGGAGGCCCGCAGTGTACTGAGCGATGATTCGGGTTTTTTGGACCCTGCATGCCTTGTAACTAGTCCAAGAACACCAGATAAACAGAAACCACCAGGAGTAGGGTTTTATGCATCACTTGCAGCCCGAACTTGGATAATCCCCCCCCCCCCCCCCGCGTTAATCTCTCAATCCCGCTCTTTCCACAGCCCCGCGCCCGCCAACCGCAGCAAAAAATGATTCCTCGTGACCCCGTAGGTGCCAGGTGCCGTTTCCCCCGACAGGGAGAAAGAAGACTGGTCGCTATCTTTGCCTAAGAATTATATCGATTGAATGTAACGACACTATCATAGGAAATTATATCCTCCTGTTAAATCGTGAATTTAAAGAATTGGTGCATGATCATTTAGCTTTATTTATTTATTTATTTATTTATGTTTAGGGGACCATGAGCACGTACTTGGGCCGGATTCATGTGAGAGCCTCCCTTCCAGTTAATTATGGGCTCCTCTATTGGGCCTTCATCAGTGGGCTGCATGTTATCAACAAATGTGTACCACTCAAAAAAGAAGTGGAAAATGTGTTCCTACAAAAAATAGTATGCGCTACGTACGGTACAAGGCACTAAAGGATCGGACCGTGCAACGACTTCCAAAACATTATGTTTGTCGTTCTAACAACACATTTATTCAACCAACAGACAAAGTATAGTACTGATTGTACATTGAAAACAGCAGCAACAGCAACCAGGGCTGGGGGTGCAACAGAAGCAGTAAGCAGGCCAGAAGAGTAAAGACGCAACTCTCTCTTCCAAACCAAACATCAGCCATCATTACAAAAGGGCTATAAAAAAAGAACAAGTGTATGCATCAAACAAAAAAATATCGTACTACACCAAGTGTACGCATCTAACTAACTGGCTCAGTTAGACGTTACTATTTATTAAGCTGTGGAGATTGGTTGACGGCTTGAACCAGATGGGTGCCTGACGGGGGAAACTCCAGCCAGTAGGTCGAAGTCTAATACTTGCAACCCTCTCTCCTACTTTGGGCTGTAGAGCGTGATGACACATATCAGGGTATGGTGCATGTAGAGACGCATGGTACGCTGTGTACACATAGTTTTGCCTGATGAATGAAACCGCGCCACCATCATGATCCTTGCCATCGGTTATCTCCTAGTTAATCGGATAATTCAGTCCGAGAAACAAAGAGCATGTACCAAGGCTACTTACCAGCCTCCAGTCAAAAATTCCTGAAGGCCCAGAGAAGTTGGGATCCTGCTCAAAGACCTTGCAGTGACTGTGATTGTATTCCGCGAAACAACATGTCCGGTACATGTGAACGATCATCAATCGTTCGCCGTCATCTGATCGAGCCAGGAACCACCTGCAATTGTCATGCCACTTTTCTTTGAAAGGTTCTGGGATTAGGAAGGGTAGGGACACCAGGCGGCCTACAACATCATATCAAGTTGGAGTCAAATAAAAAAGGGCTCTTAGTGTAGTCAATCTTAAGAACAGCATGTTATGAGCATGAATATTTTTTCAGTAAATGTTGATAGTAATATAAGCAAGCCATCATGATATCATAGGAAAGTAACATACACTACAAAAAAAGACACATCCGTGACATTTTGGGCCGAAAGAATTTTTTTTCTGTCATACATATGACACTTCTATGACGATAATTGTGACCAAACCCGGTATCATCATAGATGTGGTGGGCTCCTACTTCTATGACAAAAAATCATGACAGAAAATGGGCTTCTCGTCCTGGGTGGGCCGAAGACATTCTTTGGGCCGTCCATGATGGAAAAAACCGTGGTAGAAGCGAGGGGGAGGAAAATTTTAGGGAGTTCCCGGTTACGGTGGGAGGTCGGGGGCCGAGCGATGCGTGTTTCTCTCGTACACGTACACGCGTGTGTGCGAGGCGTTGGCTCTAACTGAACCCGAGCGAGGCGTTGGGCTCTAACTGAACCCGAGCGATTGCACTACAGGCTACGCGTTACTGAACCCGAGAGATCGATCGATGGCTGTTAACTGAACCCGATCGAGCGATTCCTTCGCTACTGCTGCTAATTGAAGCCGATCGATGGGATGAACAGTGAGCGTTTCGGGGGGGGGGGGTTGGATGAACAGTGAGCGGTGGCGTTGCCTCTGGATGAACAGGACCCCGTGGTGTGGTGGAGGGCTGGATGAACAGTAGACGGTGGAGCGGTGCCTGTGGAGGGGTGGATGAACAGGACCCCGTGGTGTGGAGGGCTGGATGAACAGTAGACGGTGGAGGGGGGGTTGAACAGGACCCCGTGGTGTGGAGGGCTGGTGAACAGTAGACGGTGGAGGGGTGCCCGTGGAGGGGTGGTTGAACAGGACCCCGTGGTGTGGAGGGATGGATGAACAGTAGACGGTGTGGAGGGGTGGTTGAATAGTAGCCGGTGGAGTAGCGCGCGGTGGAGGCTGGATGAACAGGAGCCCGTGGATGAACAGTCGCAGGTGGAGGCTGGAGGAGGTCGACGGTGGATGAACAGTAGCTCGTGGAGGCTGGAGGGGGTCGACGGTGGAGATGAACAGTATCCCGTGGAGTCCCGTTTTGTGGTACGCCACACCCCTCCCAATGAACAGGACCCCCGTTTCGACCGTAGCGCTCCAAACAAGTCTGTTTCGTCTGTTTTGCGGTACGCCACACCCCTCCCGATCAACAGGACCCCCGTTTTGACCATAGGAGGTCCGTTTCCTCCATTTTGCGGTATGCCAGACCCCTCCCAATCAATAGGATCCCGTTTCGAACGTGACCGGTCGAACACAAGGCTGATTCCTCTGTTCTGCGGTACGCCAGGCCTTGTTTCCATCGCCTGTTCCGTCCAAGCCCTCCCGATGAACACAACGCATTCCGTTGCCTCCCCATGAACACGACGCATTCCGTTGCCTCCCCATGAACACGACGATGATGCTATTTCTCCGTTCCGACCCAGCCATGTACACAAGCCCTGGCCGTACGTATGCGCGAGTAGGAGTTTGAGACCCCGCCCGTATGTACACATACGTGGCTGTATTTTCTTTCTTGCACCCTGGCCGCTGTACGTACGTGTAAATGCTACGTGCATGCCCCTACTACGACATGTGTGCGCCTCTACTACGACACGTGCGTGCCTCTACATCGACCAGTAGGTACGTACACATTCGCGACCAGAATGACAACGCTACGTACGCTTCGACCAGGTGGTTCCCGACTGTCAGGCACTTCCTTGCCTGCGAAGATGTAGCTGGTGGGTCCCAGCAGTCAGGGGGCGAATCATTTTTTTTGCCCAAACGCACTTCCTTGCATGCGAAGATGTAGCTGGTGGGTCCCAGCAGTCAGGGGGAAACATTTTTTTCACGAAATACGGTGGCCCGTCTGGTGGGTCCCGCTGTCAGGTGGAGGAATAATTATTTTGCACGTAATAAGGAGGCACTTCCTTGCTGCGGCCGTGGACCCAGCTGTCAGCCTCTCCACATACAGTCCACGTCTGATGGAAGCCGTTCCTTGATCACGTTGACCACACCGTGCCGAGAGCACCAGGGCGGTGGACGACGGCGAGGCCTAGGAAGGGGACGACGCGGAGCCGGGGAAGACGCGGTAGTGGATGCCCATGCGTAGAGGAGTACGAGGGTTCACTGGTTCGCTGCGGTGTGAGGCTCCCGTTGCCGCAGAATAACAGGGGGTGTTGGTGAGTAGAGAGGGATGGCCTGGCTAGCGGTGGGAGTAGTAGGGGGCGGTAAGGCCTCCGCCGCATCGCAGCCGGCCACGGGAGGCAGGAGCATGAGGCATGACCGACGCTGGTTTGGGCGGCTGGAGCAAGAAGACCAGAGGTTGAAGAAGCACTGCGGCTATTGGATGGACATCGTACGGTCACTGGAGCTAGAATCGTGCATATTGACTAAGTTGACAAAGCCCTCCGTCCCCGTCAACTTAGTAGGCCCACAAGTCAGCCTGCCACTATACTGGGTCCCAGCTAACAGGGGGAGTATTCATTTTTTTGTGCGTAATAAGGAGGCACTTCCTTGCGTGCGAAGATATAGCTGGTGGGTCCGAGCTGTCAGCGGCGGTAACATTTTTTTCGCGAAATACAGAGGCCCTTTCGGTGGGTCCCTCATGTCAGGTGGAGGAATCATTATTTTGCGCGTAATAAGGAGGCATTTCCTTGCGTGCGGCCGTGGACCCAGCTGTCGGCCTCTCCACGTAAAGTCCACTTCAGATGCATGTCGGTCGTTGACCACGTTGACCAGGCCGTGCCGAGAGCACCAGGGCGGTGGACGACGGTGAGGCCTAGGAAGGGAACGACACAGAGGCAGGGAAGACTCGACAGTTGTTTCCCACGCGGAGGGGAGTACGACTGTACGAGGGTTTACTGGTTCGTCTGCCGTCGCCGGAGAATAACAGCAGGTGTGGGTGAGTAGAGGGATGGTTAGGCCAGCGATGGGAGTACGGTGGGGAGGTGAGGCCTGCGCGGCAGCAAAGCCAGCCGCGGGGAGGAGGGAGCAGGCAGTCCCACCGGCGCCTGTTTGAGCGGCTGGAGCAGGAAGAGCAGAGATTGAAGAAGCACGACGGCCGTTGGATGGCCATCCAACGGTCACTCCTTCTGCGTCAACCTTTTTTTATGGAAGCCTCAAATCTGTGGAAAACATCATACAGCCCATTTGCTAATTCTCAAGGGTTTTTTTGGAGCCCATATTCTTTTTGTTAGCATTACATCCCATATTGTGGCCACGGTTAAAAAATTATACGAAATTTTGCATATTTCGGTGCAGTCCGAACTGTTTTTTATCCCGAAATTTCGACTCACATTCAAACTGATTTTAAAAATAAATGTATATCAATATAAAATCCAACAAATTCTCCACGCATAAAAATTAATGTAATTTAAAATCTCAAAGTGAAAAAAAAGATATTTGAAACTAATTGCCGGTTTGATGTGTTTTAAAAATGTACAGCCCATTTCTCCTTACTGATGGGCCATTTTCTCGGCCAGCCGAATGAAAGCTCTCCTCGTCTTGAAAGATTTGCAGCCCAACTGGCCTGACAGAGCGACTTACTTGGCAAATAACAAAAAAACTGGGCTGTGACCGTGGACCCAGCTGTCAGTCCATTTGTTTTTTTAGTCCATTTGGTGGGCTGGGTGAAACAATGATGTAGCATCTATGCAGCCCATTTAAATCCCATTTGCATTTTTCTCGAAAGCCGCGGACTTGCTGGGCTGGGTGAAAATATCATGTTGGGCTAGACAGAGAAATGTTATAAAAACATAAACACATGATTGCACATCAGTAAAATCTTTGCAAGCTTATGTACGCAATCACTAGGAGTTAACTTGCCAAGTTATATATAAACAATTATTATTATTATTATTTTGTAAGAACTTTCAACTTATGAAACAAAATATCATTTTAATTTGATGAGTTAATAGTACGTGGGGTATTATTATTTTTTAGGCTAGACGTGGGACAGTTGAGTTGGTTCTAGGGGAAAGTACTGGGAGAAAACTCAGTTTACATCGAAAAAGAAAGTGGGAGAAAATTCAGAGACCTGCTGGGTCCACCTAAGGAGGGGAATATGTTGGGAGAAAGGAGATTCAAAGCACGACAGCCGAGTGAACTAGTTTTTTTTTACGGACAAGTGAACTAGTTTACATACATAAGCAAACTGCCACTAAAAAAGCAATCAGGTTAATGGGTTCTTAAAAGAAATATTTCGGACAAAACAGATAATTAATTACGACACATAGGCTAATGCATGAAACACTCACCTGATAAAGGTGCTTATAAATAGATAAAGTACAACATCTAGACCTTCCTGGCACGCTTGATCATGACGCTGCGGTTGTCCGTGTACTCGTTGATTACGGGAAGCAAACACGCCCTCATGTCCAAGATCTGCATGTACATGTCGTAGCATGTGTATGCGCCCTTGGCCATGTAGGTTATGTAGGCTAGATTCAGAGGTACCTCCCACGTGTTCAGGTCATCTTCTTTCATGTTGGCATATCAGGGGTCGATGATGGTCTCAGCGAGGTCAACCAGGGAGTCCTTCTCCTGCCCGTTGCTGATGATCTTGTATTGCTTCTGGATGTTAACAAGCTTGTTGCACCAGATGGCCGAATCGTCGCGTTCTTCCTTCTCTCCACCGTAGCGAAGCTGCAGTCAGCGCTGCCGGTGAAACAGGCGAATGCTCCAGAACCTGGTGCAGCCATAGGACTGAGGCGAGACAGAACTTCACCGAGTCCGTATCGTTTGTGTACATCACATTCAACTTGGTGCAACCATAGGACTGAACGGCAAACTCGAAGGGGAACTCCTTGCTGAAGTCCATATCCAGCAGGCTCACCCCTCGGATCGCCATTGGAGTCTCTTCGAGTGAACGAGTGTGTAGGCGGCGGCACCAGTTCGTTTTTCAGCTCTTGGGGAACTGGATTCAACAGTAAGCTGAGTGTGTACATGCGACAACAGTTATTACCCCTCCCTCGTCCGCTGCATGCCCAGCAGAAGATGCACCCTCGGCCACACGTCGGTTCATGAGCGGGTCTGTATTGGTACTGTAATAACAGGAGTTAGTGGTCACTTTACTTAAATTTAATTAGCTTTAATATAAATTTGTACTTACAACAAGCAATGCATTCACTCATTCTATCAGTGCCACGGGATCAACATGCACAACAATTAGAATTATTATTCTCAGGACACACATGTTCATCACATTTGTCGCACTTTCACAAAAGATAATACTACCGAGTTTGAACTGTTTGTCCTGAGCTCTTAACCGTCACAACATCTGTAGTTGAGTATTCCTATTTGCACAGCATGTTTGCACAGCACAAACAAGGAGACAGGAGAGCATGATTTCACTTTAATAGCGGCCTCCTTGAACTCAACCTCCAGCTCTACTTGGATGAGGTCTGCCTGGAGTTCCATGATTCAATTCATGCGCCTTTTTCTGCAGTTCACCTGAAATGAAGCATAGATTGCATCATTCAGCTAGCAAGAAGTACTTGCTCTTGTGAGCTGGCAGGTTCTTCTTTAGTAGTTGCACTAAAATTGAGGAACATTAAGGTTGGCTGTCCGGCTCATGTAAGGTGCAACTATAATTTTCTTATCCTTTTGTGCAGTTCCACTAAAATAAAGTGCCATTGTGGTGACAGTGACGGCTCCATCTTGCAAAGGCTAATAAAATGTTGCACGAGATTACCAGCAGAACTTGACGGAGATTTTGGAAATTCCAATCACCATTTTGTGCAGTTCCACCAAAATTGAGAGATGTTGCCCACGTGACATTTTAGTTGAACTACACAAGACACTCATTCCAAAAAAGTGTTTTCTGCAGTTCACCAAAAGGTCACAATAGCAACAAGGTGAAATGGATATCCCTATCTGCACAAAAAGATAGAAAGTAAAAAGTTGCTGGTCAATAAGAATATACAAAACATATACAAAATGAAAAGAAGCATCTTAATTATGTTCATGGCAATCACGCAAGGACAATAGAAATTTTAAAACATCAGCGATGCTTCATGTTACCAGAAGCATTACGATCAACAATGAGATTCCTCAAATATGGGATTACTTTAATGGTGGCATTGCTTGTTTACCAGACACAGTAAATCAACAGCAGCTAAAGAGTTGGTTTAAGGGCATTGGACCATGGGGACACCAGGACACTCAGCAGCGTAAAGGAGCAACTTACTTATCATACTAGGGAAAACAACAGGAGTGCCATTGTACTATGTGAGGGCAGCAAATCTAATCCTGGAGACCTTTTACTATGTGAGGGCAGCAAATCTAATCCTGGAGACCTTTTACTATGTGAGGGCAGCAAATCTAATCCTGAGACCATTTACTATGTGAGGGCAGCAAATCTAATCCTGGAGACATTTTACTATGTGATGGCAGCAAATCTAATCCTGGACATACTCTGTTGACTTGTCCACTAGCCGCCACTTTCTATCCTTTTTTCAACCAATAATAGATCTGTTCCTTATCCAGTTTGTACTGCGTTTTCCCATTATTTCCCTTTTCAACCAAGAGACCGGTTGGGTATTCGGTCTCTACTACTTTCACCATATTATTTCCCCTTTGAATCAAGTCCTAGATTCATGCTACAACTTTCCCCCCTTTATTCGTTGTTTGAACAAAGCCCTAGATTCGAATGCATGAAGTAGCTTTACCTCTAATAATACTAAAAATTTAGGTGGCTTTGAATGAGCCGATGGGAGTAGAAAAAGATGCACATGCAGACATGTGGGGAGCTGGGGCAGTAGAGCAAGGCCGCTTTCGAAGAACTTATACCTGAGGGTCGCCGGGATGTCGGCGGCGGCAGGTTGGATCTGCGGACAATACGGCAGGGAGGAAGAAGGGTCGGAGGACCTCCCGAGCCGGCCATGTGTCGGAGAGAACGGCACGGGCAGAGGATCGGGCCCCTCTAGCAGCTGTGGGTTTCCTCCCTCGACAGCGATGACCGCGTGAACGATGCACCCTTTAGTCCTGTACACACACCGGCCGAAGGGATCCGACCGGATCTGTGACCAGCGGTGAGCAGAGAGAAAATGTCGCTACCGCTGTCTTGTTTATATCTGGAGAGGATGAGAGAATGAAGAGAGCAACCCTAGTAAATCAAGCGCTCAGGCCCCTGCGTCCATATATAGTGGAGTGATTATCTTTTTTCTCTCCACAACAAGCGTTCCAATTTGTGTACGTGGCATTAAAGAAAAGAAACTCTCTATTTAAGGTGACTACTGTACGACTCCTACTTACAAAATATAGTGGAGCACCTTGGAATCTGAACATGTGTTGGGGACAACCAAATTGAGCCTTATAAAATGGAAAAACTAAAATTTTGAGATAAGCCCTATAAACCGGAAAGGAGGGAGTAGAAAAAGAAGTACTCCATCCGGGAATAGTGCTGCACTTCGAAACTAGAACCGTCAATAAATTTTGAGCTTGAGTCTCGTCACATTCCAAATTACTCCACGCTATATTGAATTGCAAACCTGTTCACACCGATCACAACCTAAACGGTTTCCCACTTCGGAGCGTATTAGTACTCGGTTATAAATACTAGTATGCCAAGATGACTGCACATTCCTCCTCAACTCCTCATCCACAAAAACAAATAAGTCATTCAGCATCCTTCCCTTGCGTTTGCCATGGCCAGCGTGAGTTCTGGGTCGAGAGATTGCCACCAGGGAGAGGCGAGCATGGAAGCGGAAGCACGAGAGATGTCATGCCTCGCTACGAGAGCAGCCGACATGTCCCACCGTGCGGAAGTAGCAACACAGAGGTCCCGCCGTGCCGCTGAAGCAGCACGGAGGTCCCGTCGCGCCGTCGATGCAGCAGACTAGTCCAGCCGCGCCATGGAAGCAGTAGAGATGTCCCGCCGTGCCACGAATGCAGTAGAGATGTCCCGCCGCGCAGCGGCGTCCTGGGAAAATTTCTCACGGGCACGCGACGACTGTTACAGGCGCATGCATGTGATCGTCCATAGCCAGACGGATCAGATCTCCCGCTCGGCGAGGTTGCAGGACGACATGGTAGCCTCGTTTGGATAGGCTACCGGCGTCATCCGGCAACTAAGGGAGGGCAATGAGAGGCTCCGGGCCGAGCGTGACCTGCTGAGGGAGAAGATCATCTGAAGTGCAGACCTGCAGGAGGATACTAGTGCCTTGTTGAAGAAACTTATGGACGAGAATGACATGCTCCGCAACGAGCGCCAAAGGCTGGTGGAGGAATCCATGGATGTTCTCAAGCAACGTCTTGAGGACATGAAAGAGCTCATTGCCGCTCGCCGCGGAGACTAGTTTCCCGGTTTATTTTGATGTAATAATCGGTTTAGGGTGTGGATTGTGTCGTCGGTTGTGAAATGTTGGGTTCTAGCGCGGATGTTTGGCCTTTGTTGGCCTCTTGGGATGTTGCGATTTCAATCTGGTAGCTTTTAGTCCTTCGTGTTAGGCTGGAGTTGTGCTGAACTTCTTGTGAATTGTGGTGGTTTTCAGTAATGAAAATCAGAAGGGGCAAGCCCTTCTTTGATCAAAAAAAATTCAATCGTCCTTATACATTAGTCTTGCTATAAGTTGTAGTAGATGCTATATAGGTCCGTCGGATCTTACATCAAGATCCATGCTTTCAGATTTTCTTTTTTCTCTCTTAAATCTCAGTCAAGTGAGACATAGCCACACCATTGAACAGAGGCTCTGGCGCCATTAATGGAGACCTTGGGAGAGAGGTGGACGACAGATGGAGGTCAAAGGGCTCTCCTCCCGATAAGCACGCGCAGGGGTCTGATCGCATGCCTCTCGTACTCAAATAGCTACCCTGCACGTCGCCTCCTAGCTAATAAAAAAGGGGATGCATGGCGGCACGTAAATGGTACTAGTAAGTAGAACGCCCATGGTTTCGATAATACTTGTGTTTCCGATTGTAACGTGACAACACTTCTTCCAAAATGAGTTTGTTGATTGTTAATGTGTGTGCCTTCGCAAATCGGACTGCAAATTTACCACAGCATGTTGGTGTCATGTCATCGCACCAAGCCAAGTTTCATTATTTTCATGCGTGTTTTGGATTTACAGGAATTAAAAAACTAAGTTTCTCAATGTTTCCAACCCAGCCACGACGCCCAGAATTTTAAATTTCATTCCCATTTCTTGCATGGAACCTAGAAATTTACCCGAGGACACACATGTGATTTTTCAACCAACTTTGGTGCACTAGAACATGTGCTTGTATTTCAAATTTGAATTATGCACACAAAGGTGACACGTTCCCTCCTAGAACCACGAGCCTTCTTGAGAGAAGCTCCGATTTGCAAGAAGCTTATACCAAAATTTGTTCCTATTCGGCGATTTTTTCACCACGACATGGTACTACCATGACATGACACCATGCCAAGTTTCATGATTTTAAAACCAAGTTTCTCAATGTTATTGACCAAGCCACAATGCCCAGATGTTTGAATTTTATTCTCATTTTTTGCATGGGACCTACTCCCTCCTTCCATCTATATAGGGCCTAATGTGTTTTTCAAGATAGCCTTTGACTATTGACAAGATTAATAGCACATGAGATGTATACTATGCAAATTATATTATTGGAAGCTCCTTTGACATACAAAATTGAAGGTATGCTTTGTGTAAGTTGCATGTCATATATTATTGCTCTAACGTTTGGTCAAAGTTAGCCTCGAAAAACGCATTAGGACCTATATGCATGAGAGGAGTCGACTTTGAGAGAACGTGTTTGTTCGAGAGACACCGAGGAAGACTACTATATATCGATGGTGCATGTAGGCGGGAATTAAACTAAGGGATGGTCTTATTGGTTTCGGGGATATAGGGGAAGAGTGAGAGGCGGGGGGGGGGGGGGGTAGCTAGAAGGAGATTGTTAAGTGTGAGTGTGTGTTTTTCCCACCTAGGCGGAAGTTATGTGCACAAAAGAGGAGAACAATTCGATGTGGCGTTAGGATTGAGGGTAATTAACTACGTATGGAGACATAGAGACCTTGAACGTGCATGTGTGAGAGGTATACATGTATACATGGGATGTGTGTCTGTGCGCGCGCGCATGATCGAGATAAAAGAAAGAAGACATAAGTCATAAGATCAACGACATGGGAGAGACGGATCGGTATGACAATATGCATGCATGTGAGAATGCATGGAAGAAGTCCCGACAATTGAGCATGTGTTTTTGTCTTTAAGAGATAGTGGCGTGGGCTGGAGCATGCATCTACGGTGAGCAGAGGGAGTGAGGCACAACGATTGTGCAAAAGAGACCAACCTATAAATGCATATGTATGGAGAGACATATATAGTGTGGGTGATAGGAAGCAAGACTCCGTGCGAGAAAGAAATGTTGACGGAGAAACTACAAATAGATACAGAGATGGAGATGCTAGCTAGAGGGACATCCGCTAGTTTGGGTGTTGGAGATGACCGTCGGGTGGTTCAAAGGGTGAAGTTATATATGTGTGTGAGAGGGCACTTGAATGCATGTAGAGAGAAACATATGTAGTGTGCGTGATAGGAATCAAGAGTGAGGGCGAGAAAGAAGGTTGATGGAGAAACAGATAAATAGAAAGATAAAGATGCTAGCTAGTGTGCGTTAGAGATAGGAGTCGAGTGGATCAGAAGGCTGGGTTATGTGTGTGGGTGTGAGAGAGATAGAGAGAGGGTGCATGTGAGTCACATACAAACAGATATCAGAGAGAAATGAGATCCAGAGAGACGGAGTGTCTGCGAGAGAGAAAGATATTTCACAACGAGAGTGATAGCTAGAGAGACATACGAGGGAACGCAAGATATCTCTAGGGAGAGAGGGTGTGTGTGAGCGACATACAAGAGAACAATGGAGAAATATGAGACCCTAGGAGACAGAGTTGTGTTTGTGTGTGAGAAAGAGATATTGATGAGGAAGAGTCGTAGGTTCTCATATCTAAGGAGCGAAAGACATCTCTGTATGAGGGGTGTGTGAGTGGCACACATGGCAATAGTAGAGAGAAATGAGACCCCGGGAGACAAAGTTTTGTGTTTGTGTGAGAGAAAGAGATTCCACATGGAGAATCATAGTTAGAGACACATAGCAGGGAGCGAGATATACTTAGAGAGAGATAGAGTGATGAAGGTCGAGGGAGAGAGTACCGTCAGTGTGTTACGAAGGTAAAAGATCATTGTCGACATACAGGTAGCACGAGAGATACCTGAGAGACGATGAACGCGTATAGGTCCAGAGAGATAGTCCTATATAAGCATGAGTGATAGCTATATGAGACGAATATCTGGATTAAAGGGGATTCAAATATTTAAATTGGAGATCACGACATTGATAATATCATAACGCAAATTGGTGTATCAAACATGCATATTCATTTGAATTTGGGCACACGTGTAATGTTATATAGTTTATCAATATTGGTGATCCATATATTCTTCAATTACAAACAATGCATGGTTTATATGCAATTAATGTCTAAACGGGATTACACTATATGTTGCGTGTGTGAAACACATTATACATGTTTGAGAAGTAAAAAAACCCGCATGAAACACACATTAATTGGAGACAGTTAGCGAGGAATGCATACATTGGATTTCAACATAAAGTGGTTTCAAATATTTGAAAATCCAAATTGATGGATACAACCTTATGAATCTGAGATCATGCCATTTGTAAACCATATTTATGTATAAATGGTGTTGTGCTTTTGAAAGTATATATGAAAAATGATGTATATAGAATGTAATTCCAATTGAAAATGGATCCCGCCTGAAAAAAATAGAATTGAAATGGGATTCGAATTGAGTTGGCATGGTAAACGTGCACTCTGCAAAATTTGAACGAAGCGGGGAAAGTCGTAGTAACCGCCCGGAACCAAAATCTACGAGATGGAAATCACTGCTGCCTATCCCTGCCACGCAAAGCCTATATGCTAGATTTCTATAGGTTTTGATAGGGGTAGGTTTGTAATTTCACCCAAACGTGACGTAACCGCCTCTCACCTGGATTCATACACGGTGGGTGCCAAAACACAATGTGTCCTCGGCCGAAATCGACTCCCTCCCCGATTCATATTCATACACGGTGGGCGCCAAAACAAACTCTCGTCGGCAAATATTCGGTGTATGCGAGATTACCTTCCTATCCCCGACCGACTAGTGTTGCTGTGATGTAGTAGAAATTTGAAACGGGGGCTAAGTTTGTAAATTTCCTCGCATTTGAGACAAGCGCGCCCTGAATGGGTGCCAAAACACCGTCTCTACCTCCCTTTTCCCCATTCGTACTCTATGGGTGCCAAAACACCCTCTCCACCCCACCCTCCTCCGTCCACCGCCGTCCGCCACCCCATCCACCGCCGTCCTCCTCCACCATGTCGGAGCTGATACCCCGACGCCGCCGTCCATTACAAGAGATCGACCTCTCTCATCCACGGCTTCGGACCGGGATCCTTGCATCCCGTCCTCTCGCTTCATCCCCGCCGTCATCCACCTTGCCGGCACCGCTCCTATGACCGTCTCGTCCACCGCGCCCCGCCGCCACCGTCTACCCTCCTAGATCTGCTTCCACGCCGCCGACAGCCATCGCTACCGCAGCACCGTCAAATTCTCAGTAGATGCCTACACGATGCCGCACCAGAGGCGGTACTCTTTTGTATCTGCTCAACTTATTTATCGCAGCAAGAAAATAGACCGCCACTGCTTTACTCTCATTTCTTGTCTTGGTTGCGAAGTTGCCTTTGTCCTGTTTGCATCTTCAGATCCGCCATGGCACGCTCAACAACATACTCGCAATGCTTATGGTTTTCCCCTTTTATATTCCACACTAGTTAAATCACACTAGACTAAATTTCAAAATTGGGTCAGTCGATTTTTTAGAGCTCGCCGGAGTTCGCCGGTGCGATCGAAGGGGCTCGGGTGGTTGTGGGGCCTCGCCAAACGAAGAAAACTCGACGTGGGTGGGGGGTGGGGTGGGGGTGGTAGAGGAACACAGGCGGTGGGGGCCGGTGGTCCGGCTGGCGGCCCGTGTGGTGTTCTGTATGGGAAGAATCAGAGACAAGGAAGAAGAAGGGTTAGGAGATGTAGGATCTTCATCCAACCACCTGAAATGGTCGAGAGACAGCTAGGAGTTGCATTCTTAATGCGCTCTGGTTCATCATGTGTGGGCACTGCGCAACCAACATTTTATTATCGAAAATTTGCTTGCACTTATTTACCATGTTCCTCTTCTGTTCTTCTTTAATATGTACTCTCTCCGTTCCTAAATACAAGTCTTTGTATAGATTCCACCATGGACTACATATGGAGCAAAATGAGTGAATCTACACTCTAAAATGTACCTGGATACATCTATATCTGATCCATAGTGGAAATCTCTACCAAGACTTATATTTTGGAACGGAGGGAGTATAATAGTAGTACAGTATGTTCCTTGTACTGAAGATGAGCAGGGACATTCGTAGTGTAGAGGTGTATACGGTCGGTTGTGATGGACACTTTGAGCCTCTTTGATTCGTAGGATCTTGTAAACATAGGAATAGGATTTGTAGTGGCCTGCCCACTTGAATCCTATAAGAATAGCTAGGAAATGCGGGGAGTTGTGTCGCCTTTGAGAGTTACATTGATATTAATAGTACCGCACCTTCACTTGAAGAGAGCTGGTATCCGAAGCCTTTCTAGCCATACCAGCAATACTAGCACATATATTCCAGCAAGTTCCACTTTGCTGATTTTACTCTGATGCTTAAGGTTTTCCCATTATATCTACACTATGATCTGTGTAGCTGCTTTGTGTCGCACTAGCAGCAGTCCACTCTTGAAGGTAAACACTGTAATGACTTACAAAATTGGCACCAAGGCATTGAGTGCCATTCTGGATGCAATGAAACTCATACGCTCCCCACCTGTTGATTCTTGTTTAGAATATCATCCTAATGACTATTCTAACCTCGAGGAGTCAAAGGCAGATGGTCTGTCCTGTTCACCCATCAAGGTGCATGTACTAATTTGGCAATGTTTTATTGATTGTGGGTATCTTGCATATGTTGTCTTGCATTTCTTCTACTTTCTTGCACCGCCATCTGCTTAGTTTACTCATCATATATGTCGAGATGCCATGCCCATCCATTATCAATACATATTCCATCTGTCATCATACCATGTTTTCCCACTCAAATGCTGTTCTTGTGCATCAAACATCAAAAAGGAAGAGGGTGATTGCCGAACCTGAAGGAGCACCAGCAAAGTCCTTGAAAAACGTGGCGGTGCCGGAGAAATCAGACAGCACCCCACTTATATTGGCTGTACAACCAGTGACACAAAACGTAGGACCGACTCCAGCAGACTGTACCCATACTTCACTGGCCACACCACTAGCCCCACCACACAGGACCTGCACTCCAGCAAAAGGTATACCGATTTCATTTGCCATAGCACTAGCTGTACCATAGAAAAATCCCACTCCTGCAAAAAGTACAGCAAGTCCACTGGCCGAAGACCTATCCCAACTGCAGAGACGGCCAATTCCTGCAGATTGGAACCCCATTCCATGTATTCCCAGTTTAAAAGATAATGCTTTCAATGTTGTTAGGGACTACGTGCATATATTCCCATCATGGGAAGATTATTGTGAAGACACACACCATTTTCACATCTTCATGTCCAACTTACGTGTAAGTGCTATTATTAATGGTTATTATTTTCCTATTTTCTGCTGATTGAACACATGAATGATTTAAATTACATTGTTGTAACTAGGCGAGGGTCAATCTGGATAGTCATGACGAGCAAAGCTTGCTTGTGCTTTTCAAGGAAGCATTGCAGCAGTATCGGTGTTACCTGAGGAAATCACACTTTGATGGCAAGTCTATAAACGAATTCCTGGTAAAGTCTCCTGTGCTAAATTTAGAAGACATTGAATGGAAAAACCTTGTTATGCACTGGTCTCGTTCCCAGGATGAGGTACTGTCTATGAAATCACATGACAATTTGAACTTCTACTTTTCCGCATGTGCCTTACGGATCTTTTTTGCAGGAAATCTGCTAGAAGAAGAATTCTGGTTTGACAAGAACGACATGATATCTCAAATATGCTGCCCGCTGCTTTGCTCTTGTTAGTACCTGTTGTCCTATATCACTGTACTTGCATACATACCTGGTTCATTATGTGACAGCAGTATGCATGATAGCTTGCTTATCAATTGTTCGCTCCAAATTATCTGATCTATATGAATGGTTACATTAGTGTAGAATATATCCAATGCCAATGTTTTTATTAGTGTACTTATAATGACAGGTAGTTGTCCATGTACCATCACTCTGCAGCTTATTTTCCTTTGCCCTCCATTTTCTACACATCAGATCTATATTTACTCTTACCATAAGGTTGGTACTGAAGAAGTTTAGCTGTGCATTGCTCTTGGCTGTACCTTTTGCCTGTATCGCTGCACTTACATTTATAGCTACTTGGTTATGTAGCATCACTCTTCATCTTATCTTAAATATTCTCCATTTTTTCGTATATTATCACATCTATATTTACTCTTAACAAAATGTAGAATAAAGGCAATGCTTTTGAAGAAGATTCTGTGGTAAACTTCTTGAATTTCCCCCCCATCAGCATGGACAAGGCCTTTATAGAGCCTGTCTTCACCAATAATGTAAGTTTGTCCATCTCAAGCCTTCAAACTTTGTTGTATATATTTGGTTAGGCATGACTGCAACATCTGTTTATTTTTGGTGTTTGCATCAAATTGCTTGTTTAAAGTTTATTATATGTAGTTCATAAACAAAAGTTCATCCTTTCTCAATTTAAGTTTTCAGTTCTACAACCAAGTTCCTTCTTCATACCATGTAAATTAAACTATATAGAGCAAGTGATCTTCTTTTGCACTGCATGTTTGCTTCTGTTCTTCATCTGTAATCCAGTGGTGTGGTGAACCTACCCACTACAGCACAATGTCATATTCTGCAATGTCTTAACTATGAAAAATGTCATATCATTCTACTATTATTTAAACCGTCTCTTTATTTGCCAATCTGAAATGGTATAAATTGACAGCACACTAACCATTGATACTTATGAGTTCTTGATCTGTAATCCAGTGGTGTCGTGAAGCTGCCAACTCCTTCACAATGTCATTTCCTTCCATGTCTTGACCTGAACAATACCATATTGTGTTAATGCAAATTTAAACTGTGTCACTTTATTCATCAGTAAGAAATGTGATGAATTGTCAGCACTGATACTTTTATGTGCAAAACCTGTCATCTGTCTGCTTGTTTATTTTTCAGAGTGACGAAGATATAAGTGTTGAACAAGCGCAGTTTCATCATCTTGCTCGGCTGCTTGCGCTGCAGCTCCCCAGTAGGGCTAACTTTTCTTGAACTCTATTGAAGTGCTCTCGGTTTTGTAGTATTTTATTGGCGTGTTTATTTGCACTGGTGGCAATCTTTGATGCCCAGTGTATGTAATCTGCTGTCTGCTTGTGCTTTATTATCATAGTGGCGAACTTTGATGCCCAGTGGATGTAATATGCTGTAATTTCTTTATTGTATAGTATAGGTTTTTTCTTATTCACGATACTGCAGTTATTTTATTGTATATATATCCTGTCTTCGCAGTAAACCGGCCAAACCATAAAATTACGGTACATAATCGGGCCGTCATGCAATCACGATGTAGGTTGGGCCTAAAACGTGCCGATCAGCTCACGGACCGACAGCAGCCCAAAATGAACCCCGGCCCATGATTGTGCGAATCAAATCACGGGCTTTTAACAGGCTGAAAAATTGTCTCGGTCCTTGTTTAGCCCAATCAGATATCGGCTGCGAGCAGGCCGGATGCAAACCGGACCATAGTTAGGCCCAACTATATGACGGGCTTTTAACAGGCTGAAATGAATATAGGGCCGAAATGTTTAACGGGCCCTTAACAGGCCAAAACTAATATCAGGCCGAATTACTAAGTGGGCCTTTAGCAAGTGGGCCCAAAAGCATAGTGTCCAGTTGACGGGCCGAATCTGATATGGGCCATAATTAGGCCCAAAACCTCTTAAAGGGCCGGACCTGATCTGGGTCGTAATTTGGCCCAGAATATGGTAGGCTTTTAACGGGCCGGATCTCATATGGGCCACTATTAGGCCCGGAGCGTGGCAGGCCATTGAAAGACCGTATCAAATATGGGCCGGCATTTGGACCAAAACATGGCAGCCAGTTAACGGGACGGCCTACTAGGGTCCTCAAAATCTTGTGGGCCTACAGCTGGGCCAGCCCATTAATGTTGGTGAAATCTCGTGGGCCTTTAGCTGGGCCGGCCCATTATGATCCGCAAGAATTTTGTGGGCCTTTACCTAGGCCGGCCTATTATGGCACACAAAAATCTTGTGGGCCTGTACCTGGGCCGGCCCATTATGGCCCGCGAAATCTTGTGGGCCTTTAGCTGGGCCAACTCATTATGGTCCGCAAAATCTCGTGGGCCTTTAGCTGGGCCGGCCCATTATGGTCCGCAAAATCTTGTGGGCCTTTAGTTGGGCCGGCCCATTTAAACTTGTTGGGCCATGCCACGTGTCGACGTATCATAGGCGCCTTCTGTCGAGTGAGTGGATGACATCTGTCCCGACGATGAGCCGACACGTGTTTCCTCTAGCCAATGATGAGTTTACACGTGGAAAAACCCCATTGGTCGGGGCTGTTAACGGGTTATCGGATCCAAAACCTGACCTGATAGCTTAACGGCGTTCCGTTACGGTGGATGCCATGTGTCGGTCACCATTGACGAAAGCACTTCTGTGACGCGCGATTTATCGTCATGGAAGTGGACACTTCCGTGATGATAATTTTGGTAATGTCATGGAACACTTCTACGACAGCACATGTATGACTATCTTGATTCTGTCATAAATTTGTCATGGATTTACATGCATGACAAAAAAGCAACCTACTGTGACAAACATGTATCATACTGCTATAATAGCCATTTGTAGCAATTACTGGAGTAGGCCAGCAATACGTCCAGCCATAGAAGGTACAGCATAAATGAAGCCCTTGTGTTCAATGGCATCAGAGAACCATGGAGGACGTATGATCTCGCGATGGACGTGCAGATTTATCCACTTACCGAAGTGACCTGTTAGATAGGCGAGACCGCGGTTGAAGAACGCAATTAGCTTGGAGTCTTTATAATTCGCAAATCTTGTGGGCACTTGGCAGATTACAACCTTGAGCAAATCAGACTTGGTATCATGTTGGCTACTGTAAGATTCTAAGTATTCTAGGCCGCGGTGCCAAAGCAGTGGAGTGTTAATCGAAGGAAGGGGGATCAATCGCCGGGTGTAGACCTCCGTGAGCATCCAGCTACCGCCACCATCGACGAGCACCATCCAAGACGTGTTCATGCCGACCTAGTACATACCGTTATTGTAGTTGAGGGTGATGGGGATCGGATCGCAGTCAAGAGCGTTGATGCTCGCCACCCTACGATCATTATGCTGCATGACATGCCATTTCTGAAGATCAAGCGACATCAGCAAGCAAGGAGCTGGCTTAAAAAGCTCCGACCTGAGGGCTTTGAGTAAATGGTACAACCTCGACGAGCATGCGCCGAGCGGCATGGTACTGAGATTGTCCACACACGAAACAATGAGCTTGATTACCTCTGTGGGGAGCGAATTCCAGCCACTCTTTCGGCGGATGGTACTCAGTTCTGCCATTGTTAGTGCTTGGGTTTCGGAAGAGGGGGGAGGTGCCTTAGCAGGGATGGAAGATTGGACGATGATGTGTGGACAAGGATGGAGAAGTGAATATGTGCTGATGGAAGTGGACAGGTGATGATGACTACACCATGCCGCTTGACTTACAAGACACGTACCAGCAGCGTAGGGTCATATCGATGTCAGACAACTTGCTTGAGTGATCACAGTACTGGTACTCCCTACAGTACTGTCAGATTTCGGGTTCCGGCAGACCCTTGAGGTTCGAACACTGGAGTGCGTGCGGAGATTTCGCCTCCTACCTACCTGCACCCCTCTGCCATGCTAGGATCTAAACTATGGAAAGAACGACACAAGAGACACAGGGTTTATACTGGTTCGGGCCACCGTTGTGGTGTAATACCCTACTCTAGTGTGTGGTGTGGTGGATTGCCTCTTGGGCTGATGATGATGAACAATACAAGGGAGAACAGCCTCGCGAGGGTCTGTTCTTGGCTAGGGCGATGAACTGCTCGGAGGAGTTCAGTCACCTTTCTCTCTCTCTCCCTCTCTCTCTCTCTGCTTCCCACCAACCGACCCCTTGCTATGTGGGTGGCTGGTCCTATTTATAGAGGCCCTGGTCCTCTTCCCAAATATCGAGCGGGAAGGGAGCCAACAATGGCGGGCTAATTTGAAGGGGGACAACAAGTATCAGCTATCCTGACAAAAGTAGTCTTCGCCTGCACAAAGCTCTGGTGATGACGCCGTCTTGGGCTCCACGATGACCTCCGTCTCGTAGTCCTCCTGTTCTTGGTCTCGTTGCACCGAAATGGCAACCTTTGCCTGATGCCTCGGTACTCCGCGGCTGCGCTCGCCCCCTTTGCACCAAAGAGGAAAGGAAGATGTTGTGCGGGCTGGCACCCGCCTGGCGCCCTGAGTCGTCAGGGCTTGCATCATGGGCACCTCATGAGGTACCCCGCCTTGATCTCTCCGCCTCCTCGTGAGCCAGCCTGACGAGGCCGTGCCTGAGGAAGCTCCGCGTCGCCTGCCCCGCGAGGCTTGGCCCCTCGCGAGGGTCTTGGGTTTGTGTTGGTGAAGATGGGCCGCACTGGGCCCCCTTTTGAGCCACGCCGCGGGCCGCAGGCAGGCAAGTCTGGGGACCCCCGTTCCCAGAACGCCGACAGTAGCCCCCGGGCCCAAGGCGCGCCCGGACTTGGCCGTGCTGGGAGGCGAAAGGGCAAGAGCGAAGCGCCGCGGGCCCTAACAGCCTGCGGCCTTGGTCGCCGCGTGGCGGTTGATTGGACTTGGGCGTCTCCACTTCCCCATGGCGCCTCGGCAACTGCACGGATTGGACAAGTCCCTGCATGCAAAGCGGGACATGATTACCTACGATCGTGGGGGCCGTCGGTTGGCCCTCGCCAACTATAAGTTCTGATCGACGCGCGCCCTTCCAGTTCATCTCCCCTTGCTTCTCCTTCTTCTCCATGGCCGCGTCGAGGAGGTTCTCAGCCGCGGAGAAGGGGAAGGCTTGCCAGGTTGAGCATGCCTCTCCTCCGCCCAAGCGCGGCCGAGGGTGCCCCCGCAAACATCCTGTGGCCACCACGGCAGCTCCCCGCGGCCGCGGAGACGCTTTCCAGCACGGTGGCGGGCGGATTATTGCGACCAGGGGGTGCGCTCCGGCTGCGCGTCCCCCCATGCCGCCCTTCCGCGCTGCCGAGGTGCTGCCGGAGTTCGTCGTGTGGTCGGCGGAACCGACTAGCTCCCGGCTTCCTCTTCCTCGCTTCCTCCTTGGCGAGCTCCCGGCCGGCGCCCCGGGCGGCCTCTGGCTTCAGGCCGACGGCTGCTGCAGTCGGGCCTCATGGGTTTCACTGGAGGTCTCCGCAGCCGGCAGCCTGGCCCTGGCCCGCGGTTGGCAGTCGTTTGCCCGCGCGCGCGGCCTGGGCCGTCGGTGCACCCTACACTTCAAGTTCGACGGTGATGCCACCCTCTACGTGAGGGTGTTTGGGGAAGATGGTCGCCACGCAGGGTGTTGCCCCGAGAGTGACGACCGCGGCTGGGAACCCGGCTCCGGCGATGACGGAGAGGGCAGCGCTCGCGCGGCAGGCGGCGCTCAGGGTTCTTCAAGCTTCTCTGGTTCTTCTTCAGGCGGCGACACTTCTAGCGGTGGCCGTGGTCAGCCCCCACGCCGCCGTATCTGCTTGGGAGGTGGCAGCGTGTCCGCCCACCGTCGCGCCCTGGTGAAGCGCGAGAGGGAGTCTGCCTGAGCTCCGCAGGCAGCTCGGGCTTCCCTGCGGGCCGGTGTGAGGCGAGCTGCACCAGATTTGTTCTTTCTTTTCCTTTTTCCTGCGTAAAAAGGACAGTAGTGTGGGGCCCCGCGGGGGCATGTATGGGTTATTGCTGTTAATCATCGTTTTGCTTTCTTTATCGTACCTTCCGGCTACGTGCCCGCGCGTGGATGGTTCCCGGCCCCAGCCGTGGGGGCGACCGACCCAGGCCCTGTGTTTGTGTCGCGGTGCCCGAGGGGCACGGACTGGAGGGGTGCTCCTGCAAGGGGCCCAGGTCGCGAACCCTTTGAATGACTAGGATAGGAACATTCGCGAGGGCGCTCGGCTGCCTCCCTCGCGAGGCCTTGCACAAGAGAAATCGAGGCATGAGAATGAAAAGCTGAAGAACCACAAGCCAAAGACGGAAAAAACTTCAATAAAACTTCGAATGAGAAGGAACAAGCCAACTGCGGAAAGCAAATGAAAAGCCGCGTCCGGCACCTAGTCTAGTCTTCGACGTCTTCTCACCAGCGCGGAGCTAAGTGCTGCCACTGGGCGTGGGAGGGAGCCCCAGGGCCTAAGGCCGGCGCTCCTGAGACTCCGGGGCGTGTACAGCCCCAACTCATTATTACGTGAGAGTGTCACGGGCGGCGAGCTTCACACGCGTTGGCCTTCTTAACAGGCTCCGGGCCTTTTCCAAAATGCGATAGCTTCACAAGCATTTTCCTTCTTCACAGGCTCTGGGCCTTTTCCAAAACGCGATAGCTTCACAGGCACTCGCCTTGCTTCACTGGCTCCGGGCCTTTTCCAAAACGCGATAGCTTCACAGGCACTCGCCTTGCTTCACAGGCTCTGGGCCTTTTCCAAAACGTGATAGCTTCACAGGCACTCGCCTTGCTTCACAGGCTCTGGGCCTTTTCCAAAATGCGATAGCTTCACAGGCACTCGCCTTGCTTCACAGGCTCTGGGCCTTTTCCAAAACGCGATAACTTCACAGGCACTCGCCTTGCTTCACAGGCGCTGGGCCTTTTCCAAAACGCGATAGCTTCACAGGCACTCGCCTTGCTTCACAGGCTCTGGGCCTTTTCCAAAACGCGATAGCTTCACAGGCACTCGCCTTGCTTCACAGGCTCTAGGCCTTTTTAGGGGTAGAACCTCCGGAGGTGCTGGATGTTCCATGCATTCTGGACCGGCACTCCCTCCTGAGTCTCCAAGCGCGCAGAGCCGGGCCTGGAAACATGAACAACCTTGAACGGGCCCTCCCACATGGGAGAGAGCTTGTGCAGTCCCTCCCTGGAGAGAACCCGCCTGAGCACGAGGTCTCCTACCTCAAGAGTCCTGGGGCGGATGTTGCGGCAGTGATATCGCCGCAGCGCTTGTTGGTACCTTGCCGCTCACAGCCCGGCTTCTCGGCGATGTTCCTCCCCCAGCACGAGGTCCATCCCCCGCATGGCATCCTGCTGCACCCCGTCGAACGCCAGGACCCGCGCGGAGCGACGTCTCACCTCGTGAGGGAGGACCGCTTCCGCTCCGTAGACCAGGAAGAACGGGGTCTCTCCAGTCAGCTTGGTCGCGGTGGTGCGGATGGACCATAGCACGGACTGAAGCTCGTCGTACCAACCTCTGCTGCAGGCCTCCAGCTTCTTCTTGAATGTCCTGGTCTTGAGGCCCCTCAGGACCTCCGCGTTTGCCCGCTCGGCCTGGCCGTTGCTTCGGGGGTGCGCCACTGAAGCGTAGCATATCTGCGTTCCAAGGTTAGCACAGTATGTTTTGAACAGGTTACTGGTGAACTGCGAACCGTTGTCCGTGATGATGCGATTCGGCACCCCGAACCGGCTCACGATGCCCTTGATGAACTTGACCGCGGAACCTGCGGGAATGGTGCGGACAGTCCTACTTCAGCCCACTTGGTGAACTTGTCCACGGCAACGTAAAGGTAGCGGTAGCCCCCTGGCGCCCGAGGAAACGGGCCCAAGATGTCCAGCCCCCAAACTGCGAATGGCCACGAAAGGGGGATAGTCTGCAAGCCTCCTACTGGCTGATGGATCTGCTTGGCGTGGAAATGGCAGGCTTCACAAGCTTTCACTAGTTCCATGGCGTCATTGAGTGCGGTGGGCCAATAAAACCCACTGTGGAACGCCTTGCCGACGAGGGTCCGTCTGGGAGACGCGGGAAGCGGGCGCGGCCCGGCGCTCCGCGCGGGCCCGACGAGCGTCAGACATGGGCGTGATGGTCGGAGGAGAACGGGGTGGTGGTAGAAGAATTCCGGTGCACCCCTACCTGGCGCGCCAAATGTCGGATTTCGGGTTCTAGCAGACCCTTGAGGTTCGAACACTGGGGTGCGCGTGGAGATTTCGCCTCCTACCTACCTGCACCCCTCTGCCATGCTAGGATCTAAACTATGGAAAGAACGACACAAGAGACACAGGGTTTATACTGGTTCGGGCCGCCGTTGTGGTGTAATACCCTACTCCAGTGTGTGGTGTGGTGGATTGCCTCTTGGGCTGATGATGATGAACAATACAAGGGAGAACAGCCTCGCGAGGGTCTGTTCTTGGCTGGGGCGATGAACTGCTCGGAGGAGTTCAGTCACCTTTCTCTCTCTCTCTCTCTCTCTCTCTCTCTGCTTCCCACCAACCGACCCCTTGCTATGTGGGTGGCTGGTCCTATTTATAGAGGCCCTGGTCCTCTTCCCAAATATCGAGCGGGAAGGGAGCCAACAATGGCAGGCTAATTTGAAGGGGGACAGCAAGTATCAGCTATCCTGACAAAAGTAGTCTTCGCCTGCGCAAAGCTCTGGTGATGACGCCGTCTTGGGCTCCACGATGACCTCCATCTCGTAGTCCTCCTGTTCTTGGTCTCGTTGCACCGAAATGGCAACCTTTGCCTGATGCCTCGGTACTCCGCGGCTGCGCTCGCCCCCTTTGCACCAAAGAGAAAAGGAGGACGCTGCACGGGCTGGAACCCGCCTAGCGCACTGAGTCGTCAGGGCTTGCGTCACGGGCACCTCGTGAGGTACCCCGCCTTGATCTCTCTGCCTCCTCGTGAGCCAGCCTGACGAGGCCGTGCCTGAGGAAGCTCCGTGTCGCCCGCCCCGCGAGGCTTGGCCCCTCGCGAGGGTCTTGGGTTTGTGTTGTTGAAGATGGGCCGCACTGGACCCCCTTTTGAGCCACGCCGCAGGCAGGCAAGTCTGGGGACCCCCGTTCCCAGAACACCGACAAGTACCTACTACTATGCCCTAACTTGCTTGACTAGAGTAGTAGTAGAGTAGGACTCTGCTCTACTACTAGCACCAGAGGATTAGTATATTCTAGTCTAAAATAGTTACAAACTTCAATGCCTGAGCATGGAACGACTACTAACCGCCATCGGTGCTAACTCCAATCCCCGTCAAACGTTCGCCGGCAGACATGGTAGTTACAAATGCCCGCGACGCAGTTACAGTACGTGTGTAAGGGTGGCATTTTTGTCAAATACTATGGCTTAAAAATAGGCCACCGTCGGATGGAAATCTGACGGTTACGTGGTATTCGCCATGATTGAGCTTGTGGTGAACAAATCGCGAGATATCATTACTAAAAAAGGTTAAAACAGCCGAGGCTATAACTTGCACCGGCTGACCACTAACAATGATACTAACATAGTTGTAAAATGGTCAAAGACCATGTCTATGTGGTGTTTGGAATTATATGCAAAAAAACTAGCAAGATGCACATGCATTGCACGGAACATCAAGGTGCATTTGTTTACAAAACACCTGCTGTGATTGACCCATGCAGGAGTAATCTCATGTGTAAAAACTAATGATATCTCGAGAATTTTATCGGAAACATGGTATCTCGACCATTTCATCAAAAAAATGATATCTCGAGAAAGATGATAAATAAGGTGAGGTGGAGTGGGGAGTGGTGGTGACTGGTGGTCGGACTGGGCGGAGGCATGGCCATGGGCAGCACCGGCAGCGGCCACCATGCCAGATTGTTCCAGAGTCTTCCTTTTTTAATTGCTCGGCAATGAGGTTGTGCGAGATAAGGATGAACGAGGCAAGGCCTTATCTGTAAATGTGGAGAGAGGTGCGGGTATCTTTTTTAAAATTGTCATAGTTTGCTTTCTATCCGTCAGATATAGACCGTACGATCTATACTATAAGATGGCAGGCACACCATCATCACCAACTTGGTTTTTCCTCTACTCCTACTCCTATATTACTTATACTTATACTCCTAATAATATATAAAAGACTCGGTTGGTGATGATGGTGTGTCTGCCATCCGCCATTTCTGACCATTAGATCTGCATCTAACGGCTGTGATGTAATTTGTGGCCTTTTGCAGCAATTCCCACTTCTCTGCTCCAGTTTACACAAAACCCCTTACTATCTTGAAACCAACCACATTCCTCCCTTACCTCATCAAAACAGCCCAAAGAATATATTTGGAGTGAAACATAAGATATTTTTAGTGATATTATCGGTGTCAAAACCGGCGGATCTCGGGTAGGGGGTCCCGAACTGTGCATCTAAGGCGGATGGTAACAGGAGGCAGGGGACACGATGTTTACCCAGGTTTGGGCCCTCTTAATGGAGGTAATACCATACGTCCTGCTTGATTGTTCTTAATGATATGAGTATTACAAGAGTTGATCTACCACGAGATCGTAGAGGCTAAACCCTAGAAGCTAGCCTATTGTATGATTGTCCGTTGTCCTATAGACTAAACCCTCCGGTTTATATAGGCACCAGAGGGGGCTAGGGTTACACAGAGTCGGTTACAAGGTAGGAAATCTACATATCCGTATTGCCAAGCTTGCCTTCCACGCCAAGGAAATTCCCATCCGGACATGGGACGAAGTCTTCAATCTTGTATCTTCACAGTCCAACAGTCCGGCCAAAGGATATAGTCCGGCTGTCCGGATACCCCCTAATCCAGGACTCCTTAGTAGCCCCCGAACCAGGCTTCAATGACAATGAGTCCGGCGCGCGGATTGTCTTCGGCATTGCAAGGCGGGTTCTTCTCCAAATTCTGAATATCCGCAGAGTAGTGTCCGACTCCCCGTAAATGTTGCACTTCTTGGCTTCTGCGCCCAATAAGGGCTATCTCCCACGTGTCGAGCGAATGCGAGGAGCCAGGGCATTTTTACATTCTAAAAGCACAAGTGCTCCCTAGGTGGTTTTGATAATTGATGACAACATATCTCTTGTTGGACTAACATTTCTATCTAGCATGTTTCAGATAAGTTCAACAATGGAGTGGCATGGACTAAAGGTTGTGGGAACTCCTTCAAGATGCTAATGACAATGGATTGGCTCAAGCTCAAAAGCTCAAGACTCTTCATTTTATATTTTAGTGATCCAAGATCACATTGAGTCTTTAGGAAAAGCCAATACTATCAAGGAGGGATGAGGTGTTGCTTAATGAGTCTCTTGCTTCATGTGCTTAATGATATGCTCCAAAATCCTCAGCTACTTTCCCACTTCCACAAATGACCTAAACCCTAAGCCAAACTCGGTCATACCAATTCTTTCTATCCGGCGCCACCGAGTTTCACTTGTCATAAGCCACTGCCAAACCCTAGCAATTCGGTTCTACCGATAGGGATCTCGGTCTCACCGAGATGGGATTGCAAACTCTCTGTTACCTATTGCAATATTTTCGGTCCCACCGAAATATGCAATCGGTCCCACTGAGATTGCAATGTAAATTCAGTGTTTCCTTTTTGTAACTTTTCGATCTCACCGAAAGAGCAAATCGGTCCCACCGAGTTTGCCTGACCAACTCTCTGGTTAGCTAATTACCAAATTCGGTCTCACCGAGTCTGTGTAATAGGTCTCACCGAGATAACGTTATGCCCAAACCCTAACCATATCGGTCCTACCGAGTTGCATGTTAGTCCCACCGAAAATCTCTAACAGTCACTAGGTTTACCTTTTCGGTCCGACCGAGTTTGTTGATTCGGTCCCACCGAGATTGGAAAACTGTGTGTAACAGTTGGATTTTGTGTGGAGGCTATATATATACCCCTCCACCTCCTCTTCATTCGTGGAGAGAGCCATCAGAACACATACACAATTCCAACTCATATGTTTTGAGAGAGAACCACCTACTCATGTGTTGAGACCAAGATATTCCATTCCTACCATATGAATCTTGATCTCTAGCCTTCCTAAGTTGCTTTCCACTCAAATCTTCTTTCCACCAAATCCAAATCCTAAGAGAGAGAGTTGAGTGTTGGGGAGACTATCATTTGAAGCACAAGAGCAAGGAGTTCATTACCTACACACCATTTTTTACTTCTTGGAGAGTGGTGTCTCCTAGATTGGCTAGGTGTTACTTGGGAGCCTCCGACAAGATTGTGGAGTTGAACCAAGGAGTTTGTAAGGGCAAGGAGATCACCTACTTCGTTAAGATCTACCGCTAGTGAGGCAAGTCCTTCGTGGGCGATGGCCATGGTGGGATAGACAAGGTTGCTTCTTCGTGGACCCTTTGTGGGTGGTTGCTTCTTCGTGGACCCTTTGTGGGTGGAGCCCTCCGTGGACTCGCGCAACCGTTACCCTTTGTGGGTGGAGCCCTCCGTGGACTCGCGCAACCGTTACCCTTTGTGGGTTGAAGTCTCCATCAACGTGGATGTAGGATAGCACCACCTATCCGAACCACGGGAAAAACATCTGTGTCTCCAATTGCGTTTGAATTCTCCAAACCCTTCCCTTTACATTCTTGCAAGTTGCATGCTTTACATTCCGCTGCTCATATACTCTTTGCATGCTTGCTTGATATGTATTGTGTATGTTGAAATTGTGCCTAAACTCCACTTAAACCTAAAAAGCTTAAAAATTGCAACTTTAGCATTAAGTGTCTAATCACTGCCCTCTAGACACATCTACTTCTAGATCCTACAAGTGGTATCAGAGCTTTGGTCTCCATTGCCTTGGTTTAATCACCATTGGAGGAAGATGGATGTGTCTACATTAGGGAGTCTTAGACATAGAGTGCCTATTCTTGATGGAGAGTATTTTCATGAGTGGAAAAATGAGATGCTTGTAATCTTCAATCAATATCATTTGAACAAGTATATTGCTAGTCCTTGTGCACCTCACATTGATCCTTTGCATCCTACCCTAGATGAAGATATTGACATGATTCACAATCTTAGAACTATTGAGCTCATCATTAGAGGATTGCCCAAAAATTTGATTGCTAGTCTGCCTAATCTTAATTGTGCCTATACTATATGGAAATTTCTTGAGGAACGATTTCCCGATCATTCCTTGAAAACTTTGGATGAAATTCTCCATAAATCTATTGCCTTGAGTAAGATGAACTCTAGTGATCCTAGTTTTGGTAATTGACTATTTGAACTTACCAATCTTAAGCATGCTAAAGGAGATGTTGGAATCATTAATGATATCATATTCGAAGCTATAAGAATTCATACAAGTGACCACCTTGATGATCATTTATCTAATGAATTACCCTCTCTAGGAAATGATGAGTCACAAGATCATGATGAACATGGATACTATGATGATGATGATGATAGTGACTTCGATCTTGATGATGCAATGAGACATTTTGGTCTTATGGCAAATCTTTGGGGATATGAATAAGGAGGAAAGGAATGGGTTCTTGATAGTGGATGTACTGATCATATGACCGGAGATGAAGAGATGTTTCGTGAGCTTGCTGAAAATGACGGCCCTCGAAAATATGTCACCTTTGGTGATAATTCAAAGGGTAAAGTGGTTGGCCTTGGTAAGGTGGCCATCTCACATGATAGTTCCATTCAAAATGTCATGCTCGTTGAATCTCTTGGCTACAACTTACTTTCAGTATCTAGACTTGCTGATTTCGGTTTGAATGTCCTATTTACTGAGGTAGATTGCCAAGTATTTCGTCGAGACAATCATAAAATGGTCTTTACCGGTATGCGTAGAGGTGATCTTTACATTGTCGATTTCTCTAAAAAGGCACAACCTAAAACTTGCTTTGTTGCTAAATCCTCAAAAGGTTGGTTGTGGCATAGACGACTAGGTCACGTTGGCATGAGAAACCTTGACAAGCTTATTAAAGGAAATCATATCCTTGGAGTTAACGATGTCATATTTGATAAGGATAGACTTTGCAGTGCTTGTCAAGCAGGTAAACAGGTTGGAGGAAGACATCCCGTGAAGAACATCATGACCACAAGGAGGCCACTCGAGCTACTTCACATGGATCTTTTTGGTCCCAACGCCTACAAGAGTCTCGGTGGAAATTCTTTTGGTCTAGTTATAGTTGATGATTTTTCAAGATTTACGTGGGTGTTCTTTCTTAATGACAAGTCGCAGGTCCAGAAGATCTTCAGAAACTTCACTAGGAAGGCCCAAAATCAGTTTGACGTGAAGATCAAGAAGGTTCGAAGTGACAAAGGAACGGAGTTCAAGAACGCAAATGTGGACACCTTTCTTGACGAAGAATGGTTTTCACACGAGTTCTCGGCTACGTACACACCTCAACAAAATGGAGTTGTTGAAAGGAAGAACCGGACGCTCATCGAAATGGCAAGAACGATGCTTGATGAATACAAGACGCCGAAGCACTTTTGGGTAGAAGCGGTTGAGACAGCTTGTCACGCAACAAATCGCTTATATCTTCACAAGCTACTCGGCAAGACGGCATACGAGCTTCTCACCGGTAACAAACCCCAAGTTGGATACTTTCGAGTATTCGGCTCAAAGTGCTACATTCTTGATAAGCATCGTCGTTCAAAGTTTGCTCCTAAATCTCATGAAGGTTTTCTACTTGGTTATGGCTCAAACTCTCACACTTACTGTGTCTACAACAATTTCACCCGAAAGGTTGAAGAGATGGTAGATGTGAAGTTTGATGAATCTAATGGCTCGCAAGTAGAGCAATTGCCAATTGATGTAGGAGACAAAGACCCTTCAGAAGCAATCCAAGACTTGTCCATTGGCAAAGTTCGTCCAACGGAGGTGAAGGAGAGTACTTCATCCGTCCAAGTGGAAGCTTCTACTTCACGACAAGGTGAACCAAGAATCGACACGGAAGCATCCACGAGTGGGACACACCAAGATGAAGAAGACAAGGAAATGCATCAAGACGAACATCAACAACCTCCTTCTCCACCGCGACAAGAGAACGACGACGTCAACAATGAAGAAGGCCAAGAAGAAGAACAAGATGAAGAAGATGTTCAACGAAGACCCAAGCAAAATCTCTCACATGTTCGAGCAAGAATTGCCAAAGATCATCCCGTCGAGCAAATCCTCAATGATATACAAACCGGGAGAATCACTCGCTCAAAAACTCGTTTAGCTAACTTTTGTGAAAACTATTCATTCATCTCTAGCATTGAACCTATGAAGGTTGAAGAACCATTGGAAGATCCGGATTAGATAAACGCTATGCATGAAGAGCTACACAACTTTGAGAGAAACCAAGTTTGGACATTGGTTGAGAAGCCCGACAACAACCACAACATCATTGGTACCAAATGGGTGTTTCGCAACAAGCAAGATGAAGATGGACAAGTGGTTCGCAACAAAGCACGTCTCGTCGCCCAAGGGTACACATAAGTCGAAGGTATGGACTATGGTGAGACGTATGCTCCCGTTGCTAGACTTGAGTCCATTCGCATCTTACTTGCCTATGCTAATCACCATAATATCACCTTGTACCAAATGGACATTAAAAGTGCTTTTCTAAATGGTGAAATAGAGGAGGAAGTTTATGTCAAACAACCTCCCGGCTTTATCAATCCTAAGAAACCAAATCATGTTTACAAACTTCACAAAGCTCTTTATGGTCTTAAACAAGCTCCTAGAGCATGGTATAAATGCTTGACCAAGTTCCTTACTACAAGTGGTTTTGAGATTGGCAAAATTGATTCTACTCTTTTTACTAAAAGGGTTAATGGAGCACTATTTGTATGCCAAATTTATGTCGATGATATCATATTTGGTTCAACTAACCCTCTCTTTAGTGAAAAGTTTGGAAAGCTAATGTCAGAGAAGTTTGAGATGTCTATGATGAGTGAACTCAAATTCTTTCTCGGTTTGCAAATCAAGCAAACTAAGGAAGGTACATTTGTCTCTCAAACAAAGTACACCAAGGACTTATTCAAGAAGTTCAATATGCAAGAATGCAAAGGTATGTCTACACCCATGCCTACTAGTGGACATAATGATTTAACCAAAGATGGTGAACCAGTTGATCAAAAGGTTTATCGCTCTATGATTGGTTCATTGTTATACGTATGTGCTTCACATCCCGATATTATGCTAAGTGTGTGCATGTGTGCACGATATCAAGCTGCTCCTAAAGAATGTCATCTTAAGGCTGTGAAAAGGATAGTGAGATATTTAATCCATACACCAAATTTTGGCATTTGGTATCCTAAGAGGTCTTCTTTTGATCTTGTTGGCTATTCCGACTCGGATTATGCCGGAGACAAGATTGATAGAAAGTCCACTTCGGGTACTTGTCAATTTCTTGGTAGATCTCTTGTGTCTTGGTCTTCCAAGAAACAAAACTCGGTATCCTTATCCACCGCCGAAGCGGAATACATTGCCGCTGGTTCATGTTGTGCTCAATTACTTTGGATGACCCAAGCTCTTAAAGATTATGGGATTTATGTGAAACATGCTCCACTGCTTTGTGACAATGAAAGTGCTATCAAAATTGGTCATAATCCTGTACAACATTCTCGAACTAAGAATATTGAAGTTCGTCATCATTTCATTCGAGATCATGTTGCTAAGGGTGACATTAATCTTAAGCAGGTTCGCACCGATAAGCAATTAGCGGATATATTTACTAAACCACTTGATGAGAAAGTGTTTTGCAGGTTGAGAGGAGAATTGAACATCATAGATGCTTTGAACTTGGAGTATAAACTCCATTGGATACATGCAAGACATGAGCTTATGACTAATCCATGATATATCTCTTATGATAACTATCTTATGTCTTGGATATATTTGCACCTTGCATGTTGTCTAACCCATGTAGGTGCTTGGTTGAATCTAATTCCATGAGATTGCGACTCACTCACATCTTGAGCAATCTCTACATCACCAAGACTCTACACAATGGTGGTTGAAGACAAGGAAGCACAAAACCATTCAAACATATCCTTTGACAAATTCTATGTTGAGCTTCATGATTGTCATTTTTGGATACACAAGTGCTCTTCCTTGCAAGAACTAACCCATGTAGGTAGATGAACTCAAGCTCCAAGTGGTGCTCCCAACTCTTGATGAGCTACATCAACCTTGAGCACCCACACAAGTTCAACTACATGAGAAAGAACCACACCATCACCCAAGGTATGCTATTCCATCTTAGAGAAGCTTTACTCCAAGACATGAGTCAAAGCAACTTAACAAGATGAGAATACATCAAGATGCTTAAACGAAAAATGGTAACCCCATTTTGAGCTTAAACGATGAGTATGACCTACGATCAAGTGTCCTCACTTGACTCCTAAGTCAATATACTCTAACATAGGTGACTATGTCACCGCCCAATTCTAGATGAAGTTCTCTTGTGTTCTTTTCTGAGTTATTGCATTTGTCCCTTGCATATTTGTTTCTTTCTTTTTCAAACAAAAAACTTCATCTAGAAACTTTCACTTTTTTCTTTTTGATTTTTGTTCTACATATTTCTGCATCAAATTCCTTGCAAATCTTTCAGCTAATTCATTGCAAATCTTTGTGAGATCTTACTTGACTAGTGAGCTGAGGTGACAAGTGTTTTTCTCTGTGATGAACTCGGTTTCACCGAATTGTCATTTTCGGTCCAACCGAATCCCTTCGGTACTACCGAAACATGCCACTCGGTGCCACCGATTTTGCAACAGGAAAAACAGTTTGCCACATATTCTATATTTCTTCTGATTCAGCTCCACTCAATGAATCTTGTCCTCTACAAGCATCACAGTTTTATTCACTGCTTTGTGTTGAATCTCAAGGACCAAACCTATTCGACAGATTCCAGGAAAAACCTTCTTGGAAATTGATGTCAAAGGGGGAGAGAGAGATCACATCAAAGCTTATCATCAGGGAGAGAGAGATCACATCAAAAGCTTATCACCTACAAAGGAGAAAGTACTAAGGGCGAGAGAATACTCAAGGGTCCCAGATGCTTGACGTTCAAGAGGAGAGATGCCACATGTCTTTTTGGGGGAAAGACATGTTCATATGTACTCATTTGAATTAAGTTCTATTCATATCTTTCAGCTCTGATTTTCTGTTCCCTATCTTCTCCCAATATCCCATGTCAGATTCAGGGGGAGCAAGACACCTAAGGGAAAGAAATCAGTCAAATTCATTGCATATCTTTATTCTTGGGGACATGTTGAATCCAATGTGGTACCTTGTACTCACTCTCTACATGTCATCCCAGTCTTGGTATTCTTGTGGTTTCTTTTGTTTTCTCTGGCTAGTGGATGTACCTGTGTTATCTAACTTTGTTTGTGCAGGTTCATTCCATCCTAAGCCAACTCAAGACCACAAGGTAAGTATATGCATCAAATCATGAGTATGAGGAGTTCTTGCTTATGTACATACTGTTTGCAAGAAGGACTCATGAGCATGAAGGTAAATTCCTTGATAATCTTTTGCTCTGATGCATATGGCCAAGATACATGTAACACATTGCCTACTCTGTCATGGTTATGCTCTCGCATGCCTCTATATTTCATATTTACATGAGTGCATACATGTAGGGGGAGCCATGCTTGTTACATGTCCTTCCAAAGCTTTACTTGGTGTTCTTTATATCTTTATCTAAAGCTTTGATGTATGTTGCCATCAATTACCAAAAAGGGGGAGATTGAAAGCACAAGTGCTCCCTAGGTGGTTTTGATAATTGATGACAACATATCTCTTGCAGGACTAACATTTCTATCTAGCATGTTTCAGATAAGTTCAACAATGGAGTGGCATGGACTAAAGGTTGTGGGAACTCCTTCAAGATGCTAATGACAAAGGATTGGCTCAAGCTCAAAAGCTCAAGACTCTTCATTTTATATTTTAGTGATCCAAGATCACATTGAGTCTTTAGGAAAAGCCAATACTATCAAGGAGGGATGAGGTGTTGCTTAATGAGTCTCTTGCTTCATGTGCTTAATGATATGCTCCAAAATCCTCAGCTACTTTCCCACTTCCACAAATGACCTAAACCCTAAGCCAAACTCGGTCATACCGATTCTTTCTATCCGGCGCCACCGAGTTTCACTTGTCATAAGCCACTGCCAAACCCTAGCAATTCGGTTCTACCGATAGGGATCTCGGTCTCACCGAGATGGGATTGCAAACTCTTTGTTACCTATTGCAATATTTTCGGTCCCACCGAAATATGCAATCGGTCCCACTGAGATTGCAATGTAAATTCAGTGTTTCCTTTTTGTAACTTTTCGGTCTCACCGAAAGAGCAAATCGGTCCCACCGAGTTTGCCTGACCAACTCTCTGGTTAGCTAATTACCAAATTCGGTCTCACCGAGTCTGTGTAATAGGTCTCACCGAGATAACGTTATGCCCAAACCCTGACCATATCGGTCCTACCGAGTTGCATGTCAGTCCCACCGAAAATCTCTAACGGTCACTAGGTTTACCTTTTCGGTCCGACCGAGTTTGTTGATTCGGTCCCACCGAGATTGGAAAACTGTGTGTAACGGTTGGATTTTGTGTGGAGGCTATATATATACCCCTCCACCTCCTCTTCATTCGTGGAGAGAGCCATCAGAACACATACACAATTCCAACTCATATGTTCTGAGAGAGAACCACCTACTCATGTGTTGAGACCAAGATATTCCATTCCTACCATATGAATCTTGATCTCTAGCCTTCCCAAGTTGCTTTCCACTCAAATCTTCTTTCCACCAAATCCAAATCCTATGAGAGAGAGTTGAGTGTTGGGGAGACTATCATTTGAAGCACAAGAGCAAGGAGTTCATTACCTACACACCATTTGTTACTTCTTGGAGAGTGGTGTCTCCTAGATTGGCTAGGTGTTACTTGGGAGCCTCCGACAAGGTTGTGGAGTTGAACCAAGGAGTTTGTAAGGGCAAGGAGATCGCCTACTTCGTAAGATCTACCGCTAGTGAGGCAAGTCCTTCGTGGGCGATGGCCATGGTGGGATAGACAAGGTTGCTTCTTCGTGGACCCTTTGTGGGTGGTTGCTTCTTCGTGGACCCTTTGTGGGTGGAGCCCTCCGTGGACTCGCGCAACCGTTACCCTTTGTGGGTGGAGCCCTCCGTGGACTCGCGCAACCGTTACCCTTCGTGGGTTGAAGTCTCCATCAACGTGGATGTAGGATAGCACCACCTATCCGAACCACGGGAAAAACATCTGTGTCTCCAATTGCGTTTGAATTCTCCAAACCCTTCCCTTTACATTCTTGCAAGTTGCATGCTTTACATTCCGCTGCTCATATACTCTTTGCATGCTTGCTTGATATGTATTGTGTATGTTGAAATTGTGCCTAAACTCCACTTAAACCTAAAAAGCTTAAAAATTGCAACTTTAGCATTAAGTGTCTAATCACCCCCCTCTAGACACATCTACTTCTAGATCCTACAAGTGGTATCAGAGCTTTGGTCTCCATTGCCTTGGTTTAATCACCATTGGAGGAAGATGGATGTGTCTACATTAGGGAGTCTTAGACATAGAGTGCCTATTCTTGATGGAGAGTATTTTCATGAGTGGAAAAATGAGATGCTTGTAATCTTCAATCAATATCATTTGAACAAGTATATTTCTAGTCCTTGTGCACCTCACATTGATCCTTTGCATCCTACCCTAGATGAAGATATTGACATGATTCGCAATCTTAGAACTATTGAGCTCATCATTAGAGGATTGCCCAAAAATTTGATTGCTAGTCTGCCTAATCTTAATTGTGCCTATACTATATGGAAATTTCTTGAGGAACGATTTCCTGATCATTCCTTGAAAACTTTGGATGAAATTCTCCATAAATCTATTGCCTTGAGTAAGATGAACTCTAGTGATCCTAGTTTTGGTAATTGTCTATTTGAACTTACCAATCTTAAGCATGCTAAAGGAGATGTTGGAATCATTAATGATATCATATTCGGAGCTATAAGAATTCATAAAAGTGACCACCTTGATGATCATTTATCTAATGAATTACCCTCTCTAGGAAATGATGAGTCACAAGATCATGATGAACATGGATACTATGATGATGATGATGATGATAGTGACTTCGATCTTGATGATGCAATGAGACACTTTGGTCTTATGGCAAATCTTCGGGGATATGAATCAGGAGGAAAGGAATGGGTTCTTGATAGTGGATGTACTGATCATATGACCGGAGATGAAGAGATGTTTCGTGAGCTTGCTGAAAATGACGGCCCTCGAAAATATGTCACCTTTGGTGATAATTCAAAGGGTAAAGTGGTTGGCCTTGGTAAGGTGGCCATCTCACATGATAGTTCCATTCAAAATGTCATGCTCGTTGAATATCTTGGCTACAACTTACTTTCAGTATCTAGACTTGCTGATTTCGGTTTGAATGTCCTATTTACTAAGGTAGATTGCCAAGTATTTCGTCGAGACAATCATAAAATGGTCTTTACCGGTATGCGTAGAGGTGATCTTTACATTGTCGATTTCTCTAAAAAGGCACAACCTAAAACTTGCTTTGTTGCTAAATCCTCAAAAGGTTGGTTGTGGCATAGACGACTAGGTCACGTTGGCATGAGAAACCTTGACAAGCTTATTAAAGGAAATCATATCCTTGGAGTTAATGATGTCATATTTGATAAGGATAGACTTTGCAGTGCTTGTCAAGCAGGTAAACAGGTTGGAGGAAGACATCCCGTGAAGAACATCATGACCACAAGGAGGCCACTCGAGCTACTTCACATGGATCTTTTTGGTCCCAACGCCTACAAGAGTCTCGGTGGAAATTCTTTTGGTCTAGTTATAGTTGATGATTTTTCAAGATTTACGTGGGTGTTCTTTCTTAATGATAAGTCGCAGGTCCAGAGTATTCCCAACAGGATTGTAGGTTAGACAGCCTGTTGGATGGTATAGAAGAAGAATTTAATCAGTCATAGTGATTGTGTACTTCAAGTGACATATGTAATGTCCTAGCCGGATTGTAAATCATTTGTCATGGCGGACCTTTTCGCTTCGACCTCTGGACCCGATAGTCCGGAGTGTATCCGAATACCCACTTGGTTATGTAAAAACCGGGGTATGCATGGAGACCAGGCGTAGGGGTCATAAGTGCTTGAACAGACAAGTACCCAACTAGTTATGTTATATTACATGGGTAGTAAGAAACATATTCCAGGGAGAATAGTTCCGTTAAGGGTTCCTTTCACTGGGTACACATGCCCTAATGTGCATGTCCGAACTGCGAAAAGAGAAGCAGGCTATAAACATCTGGGGGCATGTTTCAAATTAAATAAAAGTCATCTTTTATTCACCGACCGAATATTCCCTTAAGAACGCTAGCTTTCGGCTTCACCCAGTCTGAGGTACACATCCGGCTGACCCGGCAGTAACAATCGCAGAGGTGCTCCCCTTATGCCCTAGCCGAATTAACGGGAATGTACGACATAAATACAAGAGCCAGGCAACCCAGCTTGCCCAAAACTTAAGTCATATCGATGCATATAATGGCGAAAAAGGTACATGCAGAAGAATAACACATGTGTGGGACATAAAGCCCAGAAAAATAACTATATTAAGCTTCTATATAAGAAGCCCCTAGGTATAATGAGCGCGGTTAGCACGGCAAGATTGTGTAACCAAGACACAAGTTTAGCCTTTTAGGGACTTGGTGGGAAATAAAAAAGAGAGAAAGAGAGAAAAGACAGATATGCAAAAAAAATTGACGGAGGAAAGGAGACGAACATAGAGTCCTGCGCTAGGCGTAGAATCTTCGGAGTCTGGCTGCGTTCCATGGGTTTGGCTCGAGTCGATTATCCGATGCATCCCGCAGACGGTACGCTCCACCGGTCAGAACCTGGTCGATAATGAATGGACCTTGCCATTTGGGCTTGAGCTTGTTCTTTTTCTTCTCCGGCAGGCGTAGAACTAGTTCGCCAACGTTATAGGTTTTGTCCTGTACTTCTCTGCTTTGATACCTTCGAGCCTGTTGCTGATAGAATGCGGAACGGGCCTTTGCCACGCCCCGCTCCTCCTCCAGGGCGTCCAAACTGTCCTGCCGATCGAGCTCGGCCTCTTTTTCTTCGTACATGCGCACTCGAGGTGAGTCATGAATTATGTCGCAAGGCAGAACCGCCTCTGCGCCGTACACCATAAAGAACGGTGTGTATCTGGTAGTGCTATTCGGCATGGTCTGCAACCCCCATAGTACGGAGTCGAGCTCCTCTACCCAGTGCATGTTTGATTCCTTTAAGGACTGCACTAGTATGGGTTTAATGCCGCTCATGATAAGACCATTTGCTCGTTCGACTTGACCGTTAGTTTGCGGGTGATAGACAGAAGCATAATCGAGCTTAATGCCCATATTGCTGCACCACAGTTTCACCTCGTCGGCTATAAAATTCATGCCATTGTCAGTGATGATGCTGTGGGGGATGCCATAACGGTGTACAACCCCAGATATGAAGTCTATCACCGGTCTGGATTCAACCGTTTTGACGGGTTTGGCTTCTATCCATTTGGTGAATTTATCCACCATGACCAGTAAGTATTTTTTCTTATGGGTTCCCCCTTTAAGGGGTCCGACCATATCAAGCCCCCAGACGGCGAAGGGCCAAGTAATGGGGATTGTTTGGAGAGCGGTAGGCGACATATGGCTTTGGTTTGCAAAAAGCTGGCAACCAACGCAATGTTGGACCAGATGCTGCGCATCTGCCCGGGCCGTCGGCCAATAAAAACCTGTACGGAAGGCCTTGCTTACCAGGGCCCGAGCTGCGGCGTGGTGGCCGCCGAGTCCGGCATGGATTTCTGCCAAAATCTTCCGCCCTTCCTCTTCGGAGATGCACCTTTGAAGGACTCCGGTAGTGCTTTTCTTATAAAGCTCTCTCTCGTGGACCTTGTAGGATTTGGATCACCGCACTATGCAGCGTGTTTCATTTTGGTCCTCCGGTAGTTCCTTCCTGGTTAGATAGGCCAGGAATGGTTCTGTCCACGGGGCAATGACGACCATTATTACGTGGGCTGAAGGTGTTATTTCGATGGCAGAGCCTCCGATTGTGTCAGAGTGTTCGGTATCTGGTGTTGTGGCCGGGTCCGGACTATTATTGCTAGTGTCCCCTTCCCATACCACGGATGGCTTAAACAGTTTTTCCAGGAAGACGTTAGGTGGGACAGGGTCGCGCTTAGCGCCGATACGGGCGAGGATATCTGCCGCCTGATTATTTTCCCAAGCCACATGGTGGAATTCAAGCCCCTCGAACCGAGCTGACATTTTGAGGACGGCGTTGCGATATGCCGCCATTTTCGGATCCTTGGCATCGAAGTCTCCATTTATTTGGGATATTGCGAGGTTTGAATCCCCACGCAACTCTAGGCGTTGAATGCCCATGGAAACTGCTATCCGGAGACCGTGTAATAGGGCCTCGTATTCGGCTATGTTATTGGAGTCTGTGTATAGTATTTGGAGTACGTATTGAACTGTATCTTCGGTGGGGGACGTTAGGACGACGCCAGCCCCCAGACCAGCCAACATTTTAGAGCCGTCGAAGTGCATGATCCAATTGGAGTACGCGCCGTACTCTTTAGGGAGTTCAGCTTCTGTCCATTCGGTGATGAAATCGGCCAGTACTTGCGACTTAATGGCTCGTCGTTGTTTATATGTTATGTCGAACAGGAGGAGCTCGATAGCCCATTTGGCAATCCGGCCCATGGCACCATGGTTTTTTATTATGTCGTTGAGTGGTACTTCGGAGGCCACCAATTGAACACTCTTGAAAGTAGTGTCGTAATTTTCGGGATGCCATGAATACCGCGTATGCTATCTTTTGATAATGTGGGTATCGTGATTTTCATGGAGTGAGGACAATAGATACATAATATACCGGCTTTTGAAGTGGGAATTTATGTCCGTCTGCCTCTCGTTCGACGACGAGCACTATGCTTACAACTTGGTGACTTGCCGCTATATATAATAGCATTGGTTCGCCGACATTTGGCACGGCCAAAATTGGGTTGGTGGCCAGGATGGCTTTTATTTCTTCCAATCCAGCCGTGGCTGCGAACATCCACTGGAAGTGTTCGGTGCACCGAAGAAGGCGATAAAGGGGGAGTGCCTTTTCTCCTAATCGGGAGATGAAGCGGCTTAAGGCTGCCACACATCAAGTTAAATTCTGGATTTGCTTGAGGTCAGTTGGGATAGCCAACTGCGACAGAGCCCGGATCTTAGCCAGATTTGCTTCACTTCCTCTGCTGTAGACGATAAAGCCCAGGAGCTTTCCAGCGGGAACGCCAAAAACACATTTTTCCGGATTGAGCTTAATGTCGTATGTTTGGAGATTGTCGAACGTGAGCCTCAAGTCATCTATTAATGAGTCGACGTGTCTGGTTTTAACGACCACATCGTCGATGTATGCCTCCACTGTTTTGCCAATCTGCTTTTCCAGACATGTCTGAATCATGCGCTGATACGTTGCGCCGGTGTTTTTGATCCCGAAGGGCATTGTGTTAAAACAGAAGGGGCTGTATGGAGTGATGAATGTCGGTGCGGCTTGATCGGACTGCGCCATCTTAATTTGGTGGTAACCGGATATGCGTCAAGGAAGCACAATGAGTCGTGTCCTGCGGTAGCGTCGATAATTTGATCGATGCGAGGGAGGGGGAAGGGATCCTTTGGGCACGCCTTATTAAGGTCCTTGAAGTCGATGCATAGGCGCCAGGATTTGTCCTTCTTTGGCACCATCACCAGGTTTGCTAGCCAGTCCGGATGTTTTATTTCTCTAATGAATCCGGCTTTCAGTAGCTTGGCTAGCTCCTCTCCCATGGCTTGTCGCTGAGGTTCAGAGAAACGCCAAAGAGTCTGCTTGACCGACTTGAATCCTTTTAGAATGTTAAGGCTATGCTCGGCGAGCCTGCGTGGGATTCCTGGCATGTCTGAAGGATGCCAGGCGAATATGTCCCTATTCTCGCGCAGGAACTCCCGTAGTGCGGCGTCTACGGCGGGGTTTAACTGTGCCCCGATGGATGCTGTTTTTGTGGGGTTCATTGGATGGACTTGGAATTTGACTATTTCATCTGCTGGTTTAAAGGAGGTGGAATTGGATCTTTTGTCTAGTATCACATCGTCCCTGTCCACTTTGGAGCACAGCGTGGTTAACTCCTCTGCCACAAGGGCTTCGGATAATGCCTCGAGGACCAGTGCAACTATTTTGTTCTCTGCGTGGAGTGCTATGTCCGGATCACTAGCTGGAGTGATGATTCTATTGGGTCCGGGCATTTTGAGCTTCATGTACCCGTAATGGGGTATGGCTTGAAAAATCGTGAATGTCTCCCGCCCTAGAAGGGCGTGGTATCCGCTACTGAACGGGGCCACTTGGAATGTGATTTCTTCGGACCTGTAATTCTCCGGAGTGCCAAATACCACATCTAGTGTGATTTTCCCAGCGCAACGTGCCTCCCGACTAGGGATAATTTCTCGGAAGGTCGTGCTACTTTGCTCAATACGGTTGCTTTCTATTTCCATTTTTTGAAGAGTCTCCTCATAAATAAGGTTTAGTCCGTTGCCGCCGTCCATGAGCACTTTAGTGAGCCAAAAGCCATCCACAATTGGACTGAGGACCAAAGCGGCTGGTGCTCGGGTTGTTAGGAATTTAGGTTCGTCACTAGCATTGAAGGTGATAGTCGTGTCGCTCCATGGATTTATTGCTGCCACGTGGCAGACTTCGGCAAGGCTGCGGAGTGCTCGCTTACGCCTATTATTTGAGGCGAAGGTCTCGAAGACTGCCAATAATGTATTGTTATCCACGGGAAGGTGCTCTGGAGTTTTTTGGATGAGGAGATCCTCACCGCTCTTAGCTACCTACTAGAGTACCCAACATGCTCTAAGGCTATGTGTTAGTATGGTATCCGCTGTACTATGTATTTTGCAGGGCCCGTTAAGCCATCCCTCCAATACGGTTCCACGCCATGTAGTGGGCTTTTGCTTCTTTGTAATTGAGTCGGGCGACTTATGAGAGTGCGCCCTTTTAGTTCGGACTGGGGGTTGTGTCAGAGCCGGATTATCCCAAAATTTTGTTTGGGTTTTCCAGGCGCTTTCCATTGCACAGTACTTCCGTACTATGGCCGCCAAGTCAGCGAAGTGTGCTATGTCATGGTGACTTATGGCGTTGAGGATTCCCTTGTCCGTGCAATTGCTGCAAAAGAACAAAATTGCGTCTTCCTTGCGACAGTCCTTGACCTTGTTCATTACAAGGAGGAATCTGGCCCAATAGTGATGTACTGTCTCTTGGGGTGCTTGCCTAATGTGGGAAAGATCGTTTGTATCCACTACAAAAAAATACACTTCCGTGATGATACGTGTTTGTCACAGTAGGTCGCGTTTTTTGTCATGCATGTACATCCATGACGATTTTATGACAGAATCAAGATAGTCATACCTGTGCTGTCGTAGAAGTGTTCCATGACATTACCAAAATTATCATCACGGAAGTGTCCACTTCCATGACGATAAATCACGCGTCACAGAAGTGCTTTCATCAAGGGTGACCGACACGTGGAATCCACCATAACGGAACACCATTAAGCTATCGGGTCGGGTTTTGGATCCGATAACCCGTTAACAGCCCCAACCAATGGGGATTTTCCATGTGTAAATCATCATTGGCTGGAGGAAACACGTGTCGACTCACTGTTGGGACAGATGTCATCCGCTTATTGGACCGAAGGCGCCTATGATACGGTGACACGTGGCACGGCCCAACAGAGGCCCATTCATGTGAAAAGGCCGGCCTGTTTGACTTGGTCAAAAGGTGGCGGGCCGGCCCACGGAAAGCCTGTTAACGGCCTGTTCGCATATAGCCCATTTACAGCCCGCTAACCCAGGGCCCGTTACACCCTATCCGAATTAGGCCCAGTAGCGTCATCTGGGCCGTCCAATATGATTCAGCCCGTTTTAACTTCCAGCCCATGTGTGGCCCATGACTTCTTTCGGCCCATATGAGGACCTTTGTAACTCTTGGCCCATTAACGGCCCGTGGTGAAACTGGCCCGTAATGAACAGTGTATCACTTTATACCCATTAACGGCCCGTTATTCCATTGGGTCGTTTCCAGCCCAAGTTATCTTTTGGCCTTCTCAGGGCCCATTGATTCTTGGGCTCATTTGCAGCATTCGGTTACATACGGCCCATTACTGTCATTTTCTGCTTGTGGGCCAAATTCAGCTCGTCGTTATAGTCGGCCCGTTAATACGTTGGGCCGTTTCCATGTAAAAAAACCTATTGGGCTGTTTTCATAGAGTTATCAAATATGGCCTATTAACGGCCCATTATGGTCCACGAATAGTACGACCCATGATTGGCGAAATGATGATACGCCATGTAGAAGGACCATGGATCCTACGGCCCGTATGAGGCCCATGGATAGTACGGCCCGTAGAAGGCCCATGGACCCTACGACCTGTAGAAGGCCCATGGACCCTAAGGCCCGTATAGAAGGTTGATGGATCCTACGGCCGGACGAAGGCCCATGGATCATACGGCCTGCAGGAGGCCCATGGTTACAACAGTCCGTGTGTTGCCATGATTATTTTGGCCTAGTTACCAAAAATAGGCTATTGTGGCCACTAGAAAAAAAACAGAAAAAGAACTGCAATGACTACAAGCAAACAACTAAACAAGACAATAAGGAAATAAATAAGCAAGCAATTAACGCTAGCCTATTACCGCTATTACACATATTACATCCATTGGGCATCAAAGTTCGCCACCAGTGCAAATATAGGGAACAAAGCAGCACATTACATACACTGGCTGTCAAAATTGGCCACCAGTGCAAATAAACGCGGTAGCAAAACAAGAGCATAACTGAAACAACTTCAGAAGAGCTCAAGAAATGTTATCCTGGGTATCCATCATGCTGGCAATAAGCTTAGCAAGTTGATTAGCTTTGTCCTGTTTGGCGCTAAATCCTCCAAAGCTTGTTGTTGCACCAGAAAGTATGCATCTGAATGCTCCAGGGACTTCCGCAGTCCTTCCGCTTCTTGTCGCAGCACAGCTGATCGATGTCTTTTAGCTTGTAGTTGAGACTCAAGAAACCGAACTGATTCAGACAGTGAGTTTGAATAGCTTGTGCAAGCGGTAGTGGCCAGTAACTCGAACACTAAACCAAGACAGGACTTTGGGGTTGTCTCGCTGTCTTCAAGATAGTCTTCCTTAGCTGTTTTAGCAGCTTTGTTGGAGACCAACAAGGATGTGTCACTATCCTGAACCTTATCTGCATTACTTCCTTTACCATTGCTTAATAAGGCACTCTTCCCCAATATTCTGTCAGCATTCTAAAACAAGAAACAAGCAGACACATAACAAGTTTAGCATGTACTAGTATATGAAACTCATTTCGGTGAACCAGTTCATTAGTAAGGTGGACAGGATTAAACTACCAAGTCTTCTTTTGCCAAGTACTAGTACATAATAAAAGCATCAAACAAACATATATCTATGTACTATGGTCACTACATTGTCTTGCCAAATCAAAATAGAGACACGGTTCAAATCATATCAGTTCAAGACAAAGCAGTAGTGAAAGAATACAAAGCGTGGGAAACTACACGGCACAGCAAGATTTCAGATGGGTACCACGGGTCTACATGTACAACAACACTATTGGCTCTGTTGTGATGCTAGTAATGTGCATGATATGAAAGTCAACTGTATACACAATTCAAATTGAAATCAACAGAGCTATTGATAAGAGCAAACCTGTTAAAGAAACATGCGTGAACATACCTACTGTGCCATTGGAGTTTTGATTGGATCCTTCAATTTAAAAATAATTTTGTATGAGTAAATACAGTGATACAAGAGCAAAGCAATCATAGTTAAAAAAGGCGTGCCTAAGCGAGCGCTTAAGCGCGCCTAGCATCTAGGCGTTGGCAAAACGCATTGCGCATAACTACGCATAATCTATGCATAACTGCGCATAAGCATGCGCGTTGGTCAGTAAAGCGCAAGGCGGTGGCAAAACACACAATTAACGCCTAGCGCTTTTTTGAACTATGATAGCAATGGATCTTAAATTAGAACAGTTGTTCTTCAGGTTTAGGCACTTGTTCTACATGAACAGAGTACAGTAAGACGCAAGAATATAATACTTAAAATAGAAAATGAGCTCATAGACCTTACCAAATTCTTGGTTCGAGACCAGTACAGAACAAGGCGTTCCCAGTCATCATCCAGTAAATGTGTCTCACGAGAACGTAAGGTAATTTGATGAGTTTCTTTGTCGGTGAAGTACGTTTTCTTCAGGTAATTCCGATACTGCCACCAAGCATTCTTGAAGATAGCAGAGGTATTAGCACAGGTTATCTCATCCCGAGTTTCCAAATCGGTCCTTCTCTATAGAGAAAAATGGGAAAATTTGTTGTATTATAACCATCATGGAGGTAGGATGTATGGGACGAAGCAAAGTAATTGCCATGAATAACATTAATTACACATAACTCCTGGACAAACACCTGCAACTGGCATTTTCCTTCATCTTCAGTATAATATTTCCAAGATGGGAAGATACGCACATACGATTTAACAACATCAAATGCGATAGATGCTAAACTACGACTAGCTAGTTGTGTTTCCTCCACAGGAATAGGCGTACTAACTGGTGGAGTTGGGGTTTGCCGTGATAGTACTGGCCCTTTGGGCACTGGAGCTACCTTACTAACTACTCTTGTTTGGGAGCTCTATGGTGGAGATGGTGCTGTGTCAACAGGAACTGGGTTATTATCGGCTGGGCTTGGGGTTAGATTGGGTGAAGCTGGTTCTCTGTCCATCGCAGTAGGGGTACAATCTACGAGAGTTTGGGTTATGTGTGATAGGGCTGGTTCTTGTGCATGTACAACCGGGGTGCTATCTCCACCAAGAGGTAGCACTGTTTTATTTGAAGACCGTGTTTTTAGTCCGGTAGATACTGGCATCACCCGCTCCAATTCAAATGGCTGATAAACAGGAAACATAGTTGAATGTACAAACATTGTATGAGAGACAGATGCAATAGATAGTGTGGGAAAAAGAGGGCATGAAATAGTTGACATGTATATTGTTTAATTAAAACGGATAGCATGACATAATTTCACATATATGATGTATATCTAAACTGGATAGCATAGCATAACATAATTCAAAGATATGATGAATAACTAAACATGATCGCATGACATAATTCACCTACATGTTATCTAAGTAATCAGGATCGCATCATTTAATTCACATATGTGATTTATATGCTAAACAGAGGGCATTCCATATGATGTCTGAACTAAGAACATGGTGTTGAATATTGTGTATATGATGTTTAAACTATGCAATGCAAGACACCGTATGCATGATATGAGCAGTCTAACCGTGCCAAGTTAAAGCATACACCTCAGTGGGGGAATAGGACTGGTCATCTGTCTCTGAATCCATCTCTGAGGAGCTATCGGGACCCCAACAAGAGATCTGCTTCGACAGGTAGCACTGTCTGCTCTGAAGGCCTTGTTTTCACTCCAGATTTTTCCATCTCCCACCCAAATGGCTGATTCACAGGAAGAGTAGTTTAATGTACAAACATTGTCGACAAATGGAAATGTAATGAAGAAAAGGATGGGCAAGATATCATTCAAATATATGATGCCTGGTTAAACAGGATGGCATTGCACATTTCACATATATTATGGCTGGCTAAAAGACATGAGACTGCATAATTCCCATATATGATATAGAAACTAAATAGGTGGCATTACAGAACATGTCTAAACTAAGAAGATGACATATATGATGTCAAAAGTAGGCACTGCAAGGCAACATATGCATGATATGACTAACATCATCATGCCAAGGTAGAGCAAACACCTTGGGGGTAAATAGGAGTGGTCAGCGGCGTCTGAATCTGCCTCAGAACAGATATCTTCCTCTGGATTACAATCTGGAGAGGGGTGGGGAGGGTTTGCCATTGAACCCACCATGGAGCGATGTCTGCACGACATTGTATTGCCGCGCAAAACTCTTCTCTTTTTCTCTACATGTTCAACATGACTGTGTACAATATCTGACATGCATACGAAAAAAATATGGTGAGATTATGTAAGGAGAGCATGCAGAAATTTAGAGTTATGGTAACAACCAGTGGATCGACGTTTTTCCGTTGAACCAAAATAGCCCTAATGGATCGACGTGAATGTATAGTAATAAGTGATGCAACAAGTGTACAACCTCTTTGCCGTAGCCGTGTCGACCTCAGCATCATTGGGTTGGTCGCTGAAGCAGTTGAGGCAGAGGTCGCTGTCGGAGGTGTGGAGGAAGATCCGAGGAATCTGTAGACGGCGTCCAGGGAACTACTTTGTTGTGATGGATCTTTCTGTCGTTGGAGGAGCTCCGGTGAGCCGTAAGACGTCAAGGCTGAAGCAGCACAAGACAGACATCGTCAATCTCAAGTGGGATTCTAATAGCATCTCCAATAGATGATGTAAATGGATGTAAAATTAACATCACCAAAAACCACCTGACTACAACAGATGAAGTAAAAACTGTTGACTCTGAACTTAACTCTCGAAACTGAAATTTACTGTGGAATCTGAATGCTACTGTCGAAACTGAACGCAATGGTAGAAGAGAGGCACTTGACATGTAGTTTAGGGAGGGTCTGCAATTCATCTTCAACCTGCACCCCCTGAGCCACCAGACACCACTGGCCTCGCCGCCCCGAAACAACTCGCCACCGCTGCCCCGGCCAGCCCTCTAGGCCCCCACCCCCACCCTGAACCCTAAGATAGATAGTGGGGTACCTCTCCAGCGAGCCCCCGTCCCCGCTGCGGGTGGTTCTTCCTTAACTCCGACGAGCCCCCCAACCCCTAAAAATCGATTCAGTCGACTGAAGTGTGGCTTAATCAGAGTAGAGCAGCAGCACGAGTGACGGGGAGAGCAGCAGCAGCTGGGCGAGCAAGCGATCGAGCAAGAGCCGGAGCAGCAGCAGCGCGAGCGAGCGAGCGAGAGCCGGAGCAGCAGTAGCAGATCCGGTTGGTATGGACGCCGCCGCCGAATGGGCCTTGCACAGGGGGACAGCCGCCGTGGAGATGTCTCCCGCGGTGCCGGCTTGAAGGTAGCCGCTCCATGGGGGTGCGGGATGGAGCACCGTCGGTGTCGGGAGGTCGAGTTAAGGAGAAGGTGTGACGCGATGAGTGTACAACCTCTTTGGTGGCGCTGAGTAGGCCTCGGCTTCATCCGAGGAGTCAGTGAGGATGCTGCGGTTCCGGTGGAGCAGGTTAAGGCGGCGTTGTGGGGATGGAGCAGCCGCGATAGACGAGGTGATCGTTGGAGCAGCTCCTTGGAGGTGGAGGACGGGGCGGCTAAACCGGCGAGACGGCGAAATGGACGACGGATCCTCATCCAGGGAGGTGGACGAGGGACGTCGAGCTGTTGCAGTGGACGACGTCGTCGGGGAAGAGGATCCGGCTGGGCAGTGGTGACGTGGCGGACGGAGGAGGGTGGGGTTTCGCGTCTAGAGCGGAGAGGTTATGGCGGCCTGGGATTTTGAATGGCGAAAAGGGGGCGATGGGAGGGGGTGAAGCATGACTTAGGGACGCGCTTGTCCAAAATGTAGGGTGTGTTACAAAAGTACCCCCACCAATTTAAACTAGCGGCCCTTTCGGCTCAGGGTTAGAAGGGGGATTTCGCGTGTCGGGGTTTGGCAGCTGGAGGGAGTTTTCATGCATGTTGTAATTTCGGGATAGCAAGGCGCGGGTTGTGAAGGCGCCAGTTTTGGGAGCATGATATCTGAATTTTCGGGATATAACAAGACGCTGGTTGAATTTTAGGGACAAGCCTAACGTGTAGTAATATTGTACTTGTACGTACCAAATCAATTCGCACTTCCCTCAACCAAAAAGAAAACGAAAAAAATAAAACTATTCACACCACACAAAGAGAGAGTCTTGCCCCGTTTTACTGTACAAATGCTATTCAAAGCTACTCCCTCCTTCCATTTATATAGGGCCTAATGCGTTTTTCAATGCTAACTTTGACCAAATATTAGAGCAATGATATATGACATGCAACTTACACAAAGCACACCGTTAAATTCGTCTGTGAAAGGTTCTTTCAATGATATAATTTTCACATTATGCATGTCATGTACTATTAATCTTGTCAATAGTCAAAGGCGGTCTTAAAAATCACATTACGCCCTATATAGATGGAAGGAGGGACTATGAATCCATGTTATGTCCGATTAAATTTTTTTGCTTGTTGTATAATGCATGTAACCTACTCATACCAACATTTTAGTGCATTCCAAATGTCTATACTACCACTGCAATTCGAACTAAATTTGAATTCGTTTCTCTATTTCAATAAGAATCTACAATCATGATTATTGCCAACTTCAACCATCATAGTTTCCTTGCTATCCGCCAGATATAAATCGGACGGCCTATAATGCAGGATGGCAGGCACACCATCATCAACAACTCCGTTTTTATAAGAGTAGAGATAAGATATATTAAATGCAGTATAACATGCTCATAACCACACCATGTGTATCACCGTTATATATATTCACACATGCGTCGGTTTGAAACACTATGATAAATTCTTCAAATATCCGAATTTGCTTTTTATAATGAAGTATATATGATCTCTATTCGTCTTTTACACCCACAGAACCCTCTTATCTTTGTAGCTAGCGCAAACTTTCTCTTATGAATGCACACGCCCGCATCCATCTCACCCTCCCTCAGCATTCTCTAGCTCCATCGTGCAAATTCGTCTTTTCAGTTTAGGTCGTTCACCCACGGTGTGTGTAGGCCCCCTAGATCCTTCTTTACGGCACACATCGATCGATATGCCTCTCTAGCCAGGTGTGCCTAGCACAAACACAAGCTTCCCCTCTTCTCTTGTCACCGTCCATGCCTCACTCCCACCACTCTTTTCATCGTTCTCGTACTCGCACACTCCTCCCCCTCGATATAGTATGCCTCTCGTACATCCCTCTCTCTCTCTATCCTTCTCCTCGTGCCTCATCTGCTTCTAACACACACATGCATGTATACCGATTGTCTCTCCTTTCTCTAACAAAGGGCGATTGATCTTCCTATGTAGTTACGTCTGCTTACCATAGCCACATCGTCCCCCATCATCATTCGTGCATGCCTCCTGACCCATCTCTCACACGCACGTGCACAGACAACAAGCAGCCATCTCCTCTCTTATTGATATTGCGGGCGTGCCCTCCGTTTGTCTAGCAAGCCTATCCCACCATTTGTTAGAAGCAACTCCACTACCACCCCCTCCAACACTCTAGCTCTGTCTCTCTCCCAACCTTATTCCTCTCCTACACATATGCATGGATGCCGATCGATCTCCCTTAATACATGAGGCAGATTGATCTCCTTAATACATGAGGTAGGCCTCTCTCCTCCTCCACACATATACCAGCCATTGTACCTCTATAGTTAATTGGGCCTCCCTCTTACCCCACCACACACTGATAGTCGAGCGCTGCAGGTAGGAATCCATGCCACAGAGACAAACTGCACATGTCCCATCTCACGTTCCAGTAGGCCAGCCAATCTATATCTTTGATGTGGGCACACACAAATTCGATAGCACTCTTTATCGATCGCGCGCACACACACATCATCCCTCTCTTCGATTCTATAGACACCTCAAGCCAATGATACCTCCACTCTCTTCTCGTGGATCGCCCCCTCTATATATATGTTATATCCATGACTCTATTTCACACACATTGCCTATGTTACATTTTTTGATTGACCCCACCCCCAAAAAAACTCTCAAGAACCCACACACTATATCTCTCTAGGTTTGTATCTCTCTCACACAACCCCACGTAGGTGGTGTACGTATACAAGAAGAGAATAGGTGCACCATGCACGTACTCACGCTTCGTGCCCAGCCACACCCACACGGGTACATGGTGGAGCTCATTTCTTTATGAAATGGCAGCCCACGTGCTAATTTGAACACCTGTAGCGGTTCTTTACCTAGGGAGGTCATGTACCACGTGTGCATGAAACAAAGTTCGACTTGACGCGTTGCCGCGTTATTTTTAAATAAAGTTATAGCGCTCAATGGCACGTACACAGAATATAAAACGATTTTTATGGAGAAAAAGGTAGTCCGCTCACTATATACAATGGAGCCTGCCTGCCTGGTTTGTCGCTCTTCAGAGTATCTCACAAAGGCTGCGGTGGCCTCTCTCTCTCACCGTTGGTCACTGATCCGGCCGCATCCCATCCGACGGGGGAAAGGGAGTGCGGTGGCCTCTCTCTCTCTCACCGTTGGTCACTGATCCAGCCACATCCCGTCCGCCGGGGGAAAGGGAGGAAGTGCATCGTTTCTCCGTTCGACAGCGCCGAGGCAACACGTCCCTATCTGTGGTACACGCCGTTCTCTCTGACCAAGCTCCGGCGCGACAGGGCCTACGCCCCCTGCTCGCAGATTCCGCCCGCCGCCGCTCACCTAGTTACATCCCGACGACCTCCAGGTATCCCCTCCGGCCTTGCTCCACTGCCCGTCTTCCCACGTCACTGCATGTGGATCTTCCGTAGTTCTTTGCCCAAAATGTAGCTCGTCCGGTGTACTTTCCATATTGCATTCTCGTCCTCACACCGTTTTAGACAAACACAACTGTGTTGTTATCTTCCCTTAGGACAAGGAATATGCTTCTTTTTTGTCGTCGCATGTGTCATCAACTGTTATTGGCCAGTAATTGTTTCCTTTCTACCTATTTTTTTGCAAATAGGGCTATCCATTTCACCTCGTTGCTATTGCGACCTTTTGGTGAACTGCACAAATCACTTTTTCTCAAGAGTGTTTTGTGCAGTTGTACTAAAATGTCACACGGGTAACGTCTCTACATTTCAGTGCGACTGCACAAAGGGAGATTGGTTTTGCTCTATCCTCCTCATCCAACTCCGAGCCTAATCTTCTCCAACTAGTTAGTCTTAAGAGAGACTGCAAAGGTGACCGGCTTCTATTTGTGTGTTTATTGTTTCATCAGTAGTCCTCTATTATCGTAATTATACTTACTATCTTTGGAACAGGGACGCTCGGCTCTATTTTAGTGGAACTGCACAAAATGATCGGAATGTTGCATGCTCCAGACAGCTACTTTTTTCCCAACATGCCTTGTTGATTTAGATAGAGCTGGGGGGACGTTGCTGCCAATGAAAGCATGGATCAATTTTAATTTAACACCTTCTCACAACTCTATCTTCAGTTGTGATGTAATTATTAGCTCTGATCTACTAATAATTGACATGCATTAGCAAGGAAGTTAGTTTTTTATTGTTTCCGAAACAGCATCGATGGCAAGACACACAAAACAAAAGCTAAAAGCTCACACCATTGTACAATTTCATGTCGTTGGAAAATTATTTGTATAGTACGTCAATTATGTAAACAAATGATGGAAGCTTGATAGCATTGCCAGAAGCCTCTTCATCATCCGGGTCCATGTGCCATGCACAAAATTATACTCCTTCGTTCCTAAATATTTGTCTTTTTACAAATTTCAAACGGGAATATTTTAGAGTGTAGATTCACTCACTTTGCTTCGTATGTGTACTCCCTCCGTTCCTAAATATTCTATTCGTCTTTCTAGAGATTTCAACAAGTGACTACATATGGAGCAAAATGAGTGAATCTACACTCTAAAATATGTCTATATACATCCGTATGTGCAAGTCCATTTAAAATATCTAAAAAGACAAATAGTTGAGTAGTCACTCGTTGAAATCTCTAGAAAGACAAATACTCCGGAGTATATTTAAGAACCGAGGGGGTAGTGCACAACCGCATGGGAGACTCGGCCCGGTCGTTGCGCCGCATTAATAGTGAGTAATGAGCAGTCAAATCATAAGCCCCACCTTTCCCACTGTAAGTTGCTCTGAAGAAGCAACCATCAATACGCTGTTCTTTGAATCCGCTCATACTACTCCATCCGTCACTGTTTATACTGCGCGCTTCAGAAAAAAGAAAAAAATCTTTGGGACCAAGGCGACTAGCGATCGGCCTCAAAAATAGCATTGGTAGTTATAACACGGCGTCTATTACTAGAGGGAATAATGCGTACACACATTCATGCAGTGCTTCCACCACGGGTACACACATGCATGCACTTACTCCACTCCGTAGTAGTATAGTACATGGAGAGAAGATTGTGGACTTGATTGCGGTTATCACACCCTAATTAATTGAGCATTAAACCAAACACGTCAAAAGTCTCTCTGGTGGTGGAAATGCATTGAGAGAAATGCATCATAATGTAGCGCGCCCTGTAAACTGTGACGGAGGGAGGAGTAGTATGAAGGTGCAAAACCAAGTACGTGTATGGCCAGACGGTCAACGCACCTCCTCTTGGCATATCACTGACATGTGGGACAGGAGTGTGAGCAAACCGATCTCAATTGATGGCAAAGAGCCAACCCGCCGTTCCTTGAGAGAGACGAGAAGCGGGAACACACAGACGGGCTCGCACGGAGGCCAAGATATATTCAAGCATGGTTGGTTGATCGATATCATTCATTACATGTTGGGCTGCCGTTTCCGCCCTTCTCCGGAATAAACGTGTACTTTATCAAAGATAAAAATAAGAGTACAGACGCTCCACCATGTGGTTCTAGTAGTAGTACTACTCATACTACTGCGCTTGGCTCTTCGCCTCTTCGTGAAGTTGAACAATGATGGTACTCCGCATGTTGGGTACTATAGTGTATGCCTCTGACAATCTGACACCGAATGGACTGATGCATGTCCACCGAGGGTAGGTTGCATTAGTCAAAAGGCGTAAGTGAGCTTCACCTTGTCCTGCAAGCTTCTCCTCATTCTGCGAGTTGACGGGACACACGAAAAAGTAGTGCTAGTCCATACTCCCTCCTTTCCGGTTAAGATGGCTTAATCTTTTTTGCGGGTAAATGAGAGAGCTTTATTCATATATAAGCATTCTTAGGAAGATCAGCCAAGACACTGGTCACTACGAAGCGAGGTACCCCACAAAAAAAGTAGGAAGCGAGGTGTTTCATCAAGCCAGCTCTCGGCCACATTCAAAGTGCAGCAAGCACGGTTCGCGAAGATGCGTCGCAAGGTTTGCTGACCTGTTTACATGCTGAATAACAAAAAAAGAGGAAATATTACGGAGCGCTACTATTTGTAACAGGATATGAGTCAGAATTAAGCGAGAATTGTGGCGAGTGTTCCATGCAATCAACTTCCATTATCACATGCGAGAACCCTCGAAGAGAACCAAATGTGTTGAAGATTGCTTTGTCACATTTTAAAATTATAATAAGAGTGCAGACGCTCCTCCATCCGGTTCCTAATACTAGTATAGTACAAACCTTTATGGACTACAGTAGTAGTACTAGTAAACTTTGAGCTTGGCTGTTCGCCTATTCGGGAAGTCGAACAATAATAGCACTAGTAGTATAGTGTATGCTTCTGGCAATCTGACACTGAATTAACTGTTGCACGTCCACCGCCTGAGCGAGGGAGAGCTTGCATTAGTCAAAAGTTTCTCCTTGTCCTGCGAGCCACCGCGCTCAAGCTTCTCCCGTCCTGCAACCTTCTCCTCGTTCGGCAAGTTGACGGGAAACAACAAAGTAATGCTAGTCGATACTGCCTCCTCTCCAGTTAATATGGCTTAATTTCAAACGAGATAAATACACTGTCTGTCACTGTATATTTGTAAAAATACGGTTAGTGGACTTCATAATACGCTCATTGCGCTCAATATATATATTTTCTGCTGTTTATACGGTCACTAGCTCACCCTGACTGAGTATGTGTGTGCATGCATGTGTAGGTTGAGCACTTGAGCATGACCGTGTGTGTTCTGTCGTGTGCTCGGACATGCATGCATTAGGGCGTCGCGCGTGTTTTTGCGTCCATGTGTACGCGTGACTGTTGCATACATGTAGGGGGAGTACGTGTAGGGGCCACTAAGGAGCAGTCAAATCACACAGTAAGTTAGTCAGAAGAAGCAACCATCATTTCACTCTTGAATGATGATAACCCACAAGTATAGGGGATCGCAACAACTTTCAAGGGTAGAGTATTCAACCCAAATTTATTGATTCGACACAAGGGGAGCCAAATAATATTCTCAAGTATTAGCAGCTGAGTTGTCAATTCAACCACACCTGGAAACTTAGTATCTACAGCAAAGTGTTTAGTAGCAAAGTAATATGATAGTGATGGTTACGGTAACAAAAGAGTAACGAAAGCAAAGTAATGTTTTCGGTATTTTGTAGTGATTGTAACAATAGCAACGAGAAAGTAAATAAGCGTAAACCAGTATATGGAAAGCTCGTAGGCATTGGATCAATGATGGATAATTATGCCGGATGCGGTTCATCATGTAACAATCATAACATAGGGTGACACAGAACTAGCTCCAATTCGTCAATGTAATGTAGGCATGTATTCCGAATATAGTCATACGTGCTTATGGAAAAGAACTTGCATGACATCTTTTGTCCTATCCTCCCGTGGCAGCGGGGTCCTAATGGAAACTAAGGGATATTAAGGCCTCCTTTTAATAGAGAACCGGAAATAGCACATAGTAAATACATGACCTCCTCAAACTACGGTCATCACTGGTAAGTATCCCGATTATTGTCACTTCGGGGTTAACGGATCATAACACATAATAGGTGACTATAGACTTGCAAGATAGGATCAAGAACTCTCATATATTGGTGAAAACATAATAGGTTCAGATCTGAAATCATGGCACTCGGGCCCTAGTGACAAGCATTAAGCATAGCAAAGTCATAGCAACATCAATCTCAGAACATAGTGGATACTAGGGATCAAATCCTAACAAAACTAACTCGATTACATGATAAATCTCATCCAAGCCATCACCGTCCAGCAAGCCTACGATGGAATTACTCACGCACGGTGGTGAGCATCATGAAATTGGTGATGGAGGATGATTGATGATGACGACGGCGACGAATCCCCCTCTCCAGAGCCCCGAACGAACTCTAGATCAGCCCTCCCGAGAGGTTTTAGGGCTTGGCGGCGGCTGCGTGTCGTAAAATGCGATGATTTCTTCTCTGTTATTTTTTCTCCCCGAAAGCAGTTATATATAGTTGGAGTTGGAGTCGGGGGGTCTCCAGGGGGCCCACAAGGTAGGGGGCGCGCCCTAGGGGGGGAGCGCGCCCCACCCTTGTGGCAAGGGTGTGGGCCCCCTGGTCTTCATCTTTGGCGAGGATTTTTTATTATTTATTGTAAGATATTCTGTGGAGTTTCAGGTCATTCCGAGAACTTTTGTTTTCTGCACATAAAACAACATCATGGCAATTCTGCTGAAAACAGTGTCATTCCGGGTCAGTTCCATTCAAATCATATAAGTTAGAGTCCAAAACAAGGGCAAAAGTGTTTGGAAAAGTAGATACGACGGAGACGTATCAAATGACACGTACGCAATATAAAATGGTTGATATGGAGAGAAAAAGAAAACCACTATATATACATTAGCAGGAGCCTAAGCTACAAGCCTGCTTGCTTAGGTTGCTCTCTTCACAAGCATAGAACGACGGGCCTGATCCCGCAGCTGGGGGAAGGGAACAATGTTCTGCGTAGACGCGGTCGACATCGGCAAGGGAGAAAACCCACAGTCGGTGCGTCCCAATCGGGGGTAACCGCGGTATGGGCCGATGCCGCGTCCCAACCGCCCTTCTAGCTACAGCCCGACGTCCCAGGTAGTCCATCTTCCTTTTGGAGCCGGCTTGCTCCACTGCCGTAGCTCCATCTCCACGTCGATCTTTCTCTACTTCGACCGGCTTCTACTTGTGATGAGTTTATGTCACATGAACTAGTGCCAGTACTATTATTCTAATCACACTTCTTCAATATCTTTGCCATCAGGGATGCTTAGGTCGATTTTAGTGGAACTGCACAAAAGCATCGTATGATCCGAGGGTGCCAGCCGTCTTTCCTTCGACAGGTTCTACCTGGCCAGGAAATTAAATCATGTTTAGGGTTTAGGGTTTAAGTCGTAGTGACCCCATCAGTAGTTTTTCTTCCATACACGCTCTCACAACTTTTTTCTTTAGTTGTGAAGTAAATATTGGCTATGATCTATGAATCATTGAGATGCATCAGCATGTGTGTTAGGTTTCCTTTGTATTTGATGGAATGTTGTAACGGGGCAACCTTGGAATATGAATGAAAATGGAGTGGAAAGTTTCCGTTTTTTCGGAGAAAAAATGGAAATGGAGAGAAACCAACGTTTTTTTTTCGTTGGATCGCGCCATCGAGCAAAACCAACGTTTAAATCACGGCTGTCGTGTTCGTGTCTCACCCTCCTCCACAGCTCGACCCCACATGGTCGCTCGGCATGCCACTCACCGCAAACCGAGTATACGATAACTTTCCCACCTACTTGTCAATGGATTGCGCCATGGAGTACTAGCACTACTGGAAGAGATTGATGAGTTGGGGGAGGACAGCTAGCTGTAGCACAGACTCCCAAGAACTTTTTACATGCATGTTGTAGCCGGCTATTGCAACCTTTGAACGCGGAGCAGCCGCGTGCACCCGGAAGCGGCATGGGAGACGCTCTCTTGGCCGGCGCGCCGCTTCAATGTCGGTGCCAGTGAGAGGTCGCGTCCGCTCTGGCCGAGCATGAATGCGGCACTGACCGTTTCGGGCCGGAAGCACGCGCGGGTGATGAAGAGGGTTCGGGTTGGTTAGGACCGGCTGTGGCAGCGGTCCGGACGTGCGCAAACAAGAGATGTTGTATGTTAATATTGCTGCGTATATAATTAACAACGTAAAAAATGTGCCAGTTGGACAAATATGATGGGAGATGCAGATGGAAATGGAATTTTACGTAAACACGGATATGCATGTCTATGTCTATGTGTGTGTGCGCGCGACGACTCTCGCGACCTGGAAGCGGGGGCGTGTTTTTGATCGAGTTTTCTTTCTTGGTACGTTAGAAAATCAGTTTGTCTAATTCACATATAGATGTTATTTAAGGATATCACATCTAAGCTCCCATAAGTATATAATGTAGCAACAAGAAACAAAAAAAACTAGGAAAAAAATAGACCACAAACAGAGTGGACATCAACTTAGATGTGACATAACTATGTCACATCTAGATGTGTCCTAGACAGACCCTTAAAAAATTGTCCTCCAGTTTTCATTTCTATTTTCGGGGAACGCGCGTATTCTATTTAAAACCACTGCTATGGAGAGATTTTTTTACTCCATTATGGCCTCTTGTTTGATAGAGTTTCTCGTGTCTCGCTCTCTCACCCTCTACATATCAAAACAAGATGACAGTGTCCACTCTATCTCTCCCCTCACCGATGGTCACAGATCCGGCCGAATCCCGTCTGCTGCGGGAGGTGAGGAGGTGCAGCATTGACGTTGTCGCCGTCAGCGACGGAGGAAGCCGATGCGCACCGTCCTCTCGGAGCCGGCGCTGGCGCGGACGAAGATCCTCCGCGCCCTTGTTCGCTGCCGTCGTCTGGGCAGATCCCGCCCGCACGCCTAAACGACATCTCACCCACCTAAGGTATAACTTCTTGTACTGGTCCAGCTCCCCAGGTCGCCGCGTGCGGGTTTTCTTCTATGCGACTACTCCCCAGCTCCCCATGCATAGTAGCTAGGGTTCGTCGGTTGGTCCAACACCACCTACTAGTACTATTATAGAGGAAATGCCACTCGAAAAGTTGTCCTAATTTATGCCTCGGTGGAGGTATACATGTTGTTTCGACAAAAAGTACATGGTGGTTGTGCGGTCATTGTCCATATGGTGGTAGTACTATCACTGGTTAAATGAAGAAATGCTTTTTTTCTCGGGTATCCTGGTATAGTTCCCATCAAGATAATTATGATGCTTCTGTTTGTTGGTGTACTTTTCATTAATTCTTATTGACAATTGAGATGTCGTTTCTAACCCTTTTTTATATTTTTGGAAATAGCGATGCGTGTCTCCATACCCGGGCATGTCTTCCTCAATTTTAGTGGAACTGCACAAAATTGGATGGCCATTGTTGTTCCGCCTCACTGTCCTCTGCCACGTGGTTCTTCCTTCCTCGAGCTTGATTACTGATAAGAAATGGACCACAGTGAGGATTTGTCGAACTTCATAGGTGCCTCACCTAAACTTGATGCCAAATGGATGATGCATCACCATGATGACCTATCGATGCTCATGGTTGCGCCTCATGGTTGCGTCGGCTGGTGAAGCTGATCGATTTTCAATGAAAAACAAGTTGTCTTCCATCAGTGCTCTTTGCTTGTTACGCACAAAGATGATATCCTTCGTCAGTTCACATTGGTTGCGTTGGAGACGCAGTCGTCTTTCACGTTGGTGTAATTTATCACACAATTGGCTATGAACCAAATGTTCCCTCGAAGAAAGATCGACGTTGGTACTAAGAGCATAAGTTTTGTATTGATTTCTAAGCCTTCTCACAACTTTGTCTCCAGCTCCCCTGTAATTTTATTTATCTAGCTATTAACTTTGATTTAAAAAATGGTGTGGACTAAAAACCCGGATGGACGTAGTAGCCCTCCATTTTTATTTACTCCGCATATTAGATTTGACTGAAGTCAAACTTTGTAATACTCTCAAACCTTTCCGATAATTGAAATTAAAATTCTTTATGTGTACACACTCTCACACTTTCTGATAATTTGGCGCATGTGTGGTTGTTCACTTAAGGGAGGGTAGTGTACCACACGTAAAGGACAGGAAGTGCAACCAGGACGCGTGGGCGTGGATCGTTAGTTCATCGGAAGTAGTACTAGTTTTCTTCACTGTACATTAAATAAAGAGTTTCGTTTCGTACTTACACAATTTAAAACGATTGTTATGGACAGAATAAGAAAAACACTCCACTATATATTAGTCGTATACACGAGAGTACTATATGGACGCAGCTTCATTGACTTAGTGCACCTGACTTTGGATTTATGACAGGTGGGCCCAAAATGTGGCAGGCTTACCTGTCATACAACCAAAAGTAGGTGCAGTGAAGGCACCGGAGCTCAGTCCGTACTAAAGTAGTATATATATAAGCTGGAGCCTCAGCGCTTGTTCGCTAGGGTATGCACTCTCCACACGCTCGTCGCACTACATATATGTTACACGCTGGAGGTTCAGCGTTCATTTGCTAGGGTTTGCTATATTCACAGTCTCTCACCCTCTCTTCACCAGATCTATACAAGACTGCGTTGGCCTCTTGTCTCTCTCTCCCCCCTCACAGCTGGTGAAGGAGGCATCCGTATCCCGTCGCACCGGGAAGGGGAGGAGGTGCAACGTTCACTATATCGCCTTCGGCGAGGGAGGCAATCCACTGCCGGCTGCGCTGTTCTCTTTCACCCAATGCCTGTGCGGGAGGGCCACCGACCCCTTCTTCCTTGCTGCCGTACATAGTGTATGCAGATCCGGCCTCCCGCCGCACGCCTTGCCACATCCCGACGACCCTAAGGTATAAGTTTCTTTGAAACCGTCATTGCTCTAGCTGCATGTGGATCTTTTTCGATCTGTAGTCGAATCTAGGTCTTGGTTCAAAGAGGAAAGAAGGGTGCAGTGGGCTGGAGCAAGAATCTAGGACATGGTTCAATGAGGAAAGGAGGGGCAGAAAGTAGTATAGACTGGCTATCAAGCCGCTTTGTAGGTTGAAAAGGGAAAAAGGGGGTAACCCGGTACACACATCTGTAAGGAACTGATCTCTTTGTTGAAAAGGGAAAGAAACTAGGGGTCGGGTAGTTTGTGTAGGACTAGATTTGCTGCCCTCACATAGGAAGAAGGTTCAAGGAGAACAAATATGGGACCAGTGCATATATGCTGCTTGGCTACATACTCTGCATCACCCATTTATACGTGTGGACGCACATGGTGTTGGCATGTCCCATACAGCTATTTTGCTATTGTTAATCTAAGAATGCCACCGGAAAATTGAAGCAATGCCACTGTTAAAAGTAAATTACATTTTTTAACGAATGTTGTTTCAAGAGAATGTCTCTGTTAATATGAATCAATGCAACCGTTTTAGAAATGCTAATGTCCTACTTTGTTTTCCATCCAAGATAAGTTAGATGCTTCTTTCTGTCACCATTTGTTTCATCCTCCTTTATCGACAAGTAGTTGTTTCCTTTTTTGCCTCTGTTAAAACAGGGGTATCGATTCAACTTGTTGCTATTGCGACATTTTGCTTCGCTACTCGAAACACTTATGTTTTAAGAGTGTTTTGTGCATTTCAACTTGAATGTCACACCGGTGACTTTGCTTAATTTTGGTGGAACTGCACAAAAGGAGATCAAGATTTGTTTCTAGTCTTCGTGGCGAGTTGTTTCAAATCTTGGTCTCAACCACATGATGTGCAGTGTGCTTTGAGATGTTGTGCTACTTGTTTTGGTACTGTTTTAAATATATGTTGAATTGAAGCTATTGTATTGCTGTCTTTTCCCATTAATTAGTGAACAAAAATGGGACCAATCCAGACATGATGCTTGTTGCTTTGTTACAACAAATTCAGCGTCACCCCCTTTATAAGACAGTAATTGATGCCACTCTCAGAATTAACTACTGAATCTTATTTCAAAACTGCAACACTTGTTAGGGATTGGTGGGATTACCATTTTTGTGGCCGCATGTTTCATCCTCCTTTATTAGCCAGTAATTGATTCCTTTTTTGCCTCTGTTTAAACAGGGATATCTATTCAACTATTCGACATTTTGCTTCTCTACGCGAAACACTTTGCTTGATTTCAGTGCAACTACACAAAACGAGATTGGATTTCCTATTCGTGTTGGCAGATTCGTATTTTATCTTGTTCGTCTCATGAAAGGTCAGTACAGGCCTTCATCCACATGATTGTCCAGTGTGCTTTGAGATGTTGTGCTACTTGCATTGGTACTGTTTTAAATAAATGTTGAATTGAAGCTATTGTATTGCTGTCTTTCCCCATTAAGTAGTGAAAAAAATGGGACCAACCCAGACATGATGCTTGTTGCTTTGTTACAACAAACTCCGCATCACCCCCTTTATAAGTAGATGGAAGCACATACTGTTGTTGCGCCCACTCTCCCCTGGAACTGTTTATGCTTTTCGTTAATCTAATGCCGCTGGTAAAATTAAGAAATGCCACTCTCAGAATTAATTAACTACTGAATCTTAGTTCAAAACTGCAACACTTGTTTGGAATGGTACTATCCTGCTTTGTACTTCTTTCTACATGTTTAACCAAGGTATTGTTAAGATAATGTCTTTGTTAAAATGAATCAGTTGCATTGTTTTAGGAATGGTACTTTTCTACTTTGTCTTTCTTTATACATGTTGAAACAAGGCATTGTTAAGATAACGTTTCAGTCAATATGAATGAATCACACTAATGGAGAATTGCTACTCTCCTGTTTGTTTCCCATTAAGATAAAGTAGATCAGTAGATGCTTTTCTTCTGGGAGTACAAGTCATCAACCATTATTTCTTAGTAATTGTTTCCCTTATACCTATTGTTGCTTACAGGGATATCAAAATTAAAGCTCAGTTTTATTCCGACTTCGATTTTAGTTGAACTGCACAAAAAGAGCCAATGTGTCCAAGGCAAACTGCTGCATTACTGGGTCCAGTTGGTCGTTCCACTTTGCAGAAAGAAGCAGTCACTGTTTGCGCTACATCATAGAAGGAATGACCGAGAAGCTTTACAGAGTATTATTAGACACCGGTGACATGACTACTCTGTAGAGACCATTGAAATTTAACAACACGTGGAGTGCCCTGGGAAAAAAGTGCCCAAACAAGTACAAGAAGCTATGACAGGACTCCACGATCATAGGCATTACATATTTTGAACGGGAAAAGCTTGTCAAAGTTTAATCATTGATGTTAGCAAGAAGACGTTAGTTTAATATATTGGAATTGGAAAACCTTGTCAAAATTTGCTCATTGATGTTAGCCAGAAGACATGCATTTGATATTTTTGAGTGGGACGCCCTTGCTGTGAGCAGCGTCGAGTGTTTTTTCCTATTCCTGTGTTCAGTTTAGAAGTAAATAGTTACTCTGTTGAGATATTCCTGTGTTAAGAGTTTGTTCTGAATATTCTCTATGTAATGCCAGGCCTTGTGTTTGATTGAAAAGTTGAGCTTGGAATGTTGTGGCATGCGGCATCACGAGCTGTTCACCGTGCCTCCTGATAATAATGCTTCATATTGTTTTGCATGTCGATCTAATGCCAGTGATTTGCTTGTTAAGAAGATCATCCTCTTCTGTTGTTTCCGTGCTTAAGAAGTTCATCGTCTGATGTTTCATTCATAGCCTATACGACAAGTTGGGTAGGTTAGACGTGAAACCATATGATCGTCCGACCAACTCATGATATTAGGCCATGATTGGATCGTCGTTTTCCAACCAAAACCGCTTGTAAAACTGACACTTGTAAATTAAAGTAGATGGTCTCGGGCGAAGGCGCTTGGTTTTTCAATTTCGACTAGTAAAATATCGGAAGTACTTCACACACGATGAAAACGTTGAATGGCACTCGGACGATTGCTAATCCAGCCGTTAGCTGCTATTTCAGCCTTTCCCATGGATGGCATGATACGCACGTCATGCATGTATCGTCTGGTAATGTCGTCCATATAGCAGTGCTCGTAAAATATACATTGGTCTCTCAAATTACACACGTAATCCGCCGGTTTTACTTACAGACCTCGGGCCCTCGGTTTCATTACGCTTGTATTTTACGCGTTGTTTCCGATGACGAGTAAATTACACTTGTATGTTAATACAAGTTTGAAATAAACCAGAGCTCCCAAGCGTGGCCTTACCGTTTCATGCCGTCTCAGTTTCTCGAAGGTGCTCATAGGTGTCCGATGATCCTGGCTTCCTGAATGAGCAGCGGGCGCTGTATCAGACCATCCGTAGGGACCGCGAGGCCCTCTCCGTTGTCCTTCGAGTTGTTGCGCTCGCCTGGCGCCGAGCATTGTTAACATCGTCAACAAACATGAGGATTCAGGAGATGACTTTAGTTTGACTGGATGACACTAGGGACCCACTAGGGCCATAGCCATACGTACGCAAGTGCCTCCTTATTATGTACAACTATATTTTTTTTGCTTTCGCTTGGTTTCCTGACATCACGGTCCCACACCATTGTCAACCTATGTAGTCAATATAAACGAGAGAGTTGCACAAGGTGCGGCCGATAGCTGGGACCAAGCAGCTCGAGCAGTATTTGTGTTTTTGAGGCATGAGCACTGCAGAGTTTTTCTTGGCGATGATTTCGTTGTTGTTCAGAGGAGAGCAGGGTATTAACTGGGCAAGCTGTGGCCCATCTAGCCCAGGCCAGATATCCAGCCCAGATACTAATTTTTTCAAGATGAAAATGGCTAGCCCAGCTATACATCTTTTTGAGGAATACCCAGGCAAGGTCAAGTTATTATTCTCCACCCCACTGGGCTGCAAATCTTTCCTAGGAGGTATGCATTAGGCTTAACAGGAAAATGGGCTTTAAAAAATAATAAATGAGATGTAATTATAAAAACTGGGCAGTAACTATACAAAAATGCACCAAACACGAAATTAGTTTATAAAATATTATTTATGGATTTTGAAAATCTTAAATTTTCATTGTTGCGCGCGCAATGTTTCGTTGGATTTTTACGTAATGCAAATTTATATTTAATCTGACTAGAAATTTCGGGATAAAAATATTTCGGATCCCATCAAAATGTGGGAAATTTTATTGAATTCTGTCTTCAACGGTTGGTTGAAATTATTAATCGTTGTCCTAGCTAGAAAATGGGTTGTACTTTTAACAAACTGTAAATGGGCTGTTGTAAATTCCATTAGAATTCAAAAATGGGTTGTACATTCTTACAAAACGCAAATGGGCTATAAGTTCTCTGCCACACACTTGTGGGCCTACTAAGTGACACGTCCCCTAAAAAAATAAGTTGACGTGTATGCAAGGCTTTGTCAACTAATTATAGTCAACACACAGTTCTAGCAGCAGTGGCCGTTGGATATCTATCCAACGGATGTCGTGCTTCTTCTTCAATCTCGGATATTCTTAGCTTCGGCCGCCCAAAAAATGATTCCTCCCCCTGACATCTAGGGCGCACCGTTTCGGAGGCTGACCTGTGGGCCTACTAAGTTGGAGCGTACCAAGGGCTTTGTCAACTTAGTCAATATAAACGATTCTAGCTTAAGTGACCGTACGATGTCCATCCAACGGCCGTAGTGCTTCTTCAACCTCGGGTCTTCTTGGTCCAGCCACCCAAAGCAGCGCCGGTCGTGCCGCCTACTCCTGCCTCCCGTGGCCGGCTGTGTTGCCGCGGAGGCCTCACCGCCCCCATACTACTCCCACCGCTGGACAGGCCATCCCCCACACCCCCTGTTATTCTGCGGCGACGGCAGCCTCACACCGCAGCCGAACCAGTGAACCCTCGTACTCCTCTCCGCGCGGGCTTCCACTGCTGCGTCTTCCCCTACTCCACGTCGTCCCCTTCCTAGGCCTCGCCGTCGTCCACCGCCCTGGTGCTCATGGCGCGGCGTGATCAACATGGTCAACGACTGACTTCCATCGGAAGAGTATTGTACGAGGAGAGGCTGACAGCTGGGTCCACGGCGGCCATAAGGAAGTGCCTCCTTATTACGCGCAAAATAATTATTCCTCCACCTGACAGCAGGGACCCACCGGATGGGCCACCTTATTTCGTGAAAAAATGTTTCCCCCCTGACTGCTGGGACCCAGCGGACGGGCCACCGTATTTCGTGAAAAAAATGTTCCCCCCGCTGTTAGCTCGGACCCACCGGAAGTGCCTCCTTATTACGCACAAAAAAATGAATACTCCCCCTGCTAGCTGGGACCCACCTTGGTGGGAGGCTGACTTGTGGGCCTACTAAGTTGACGGGGACGGAGGGCTTTGTCAACTTAGTCAATATGAACGATTCTAGCTCCAGTGACCGTACGATGTCCATCCAACGGCCGTAGTGCTTCTTCAACCTCTGGTCTTCTTGCTCCAGCCGCCCAAAGCAGCACCGGTCGTGCCGCCTGCTCCTGCCTCCCGTGGCCGGCTGTGCTGCCGCGGAGGCCTCACCGCCCCCTACTATTCCCACCGCTGGCCAGGCCCTGCGGCGATGGCAGCCTCACACCGCAGCTGAACGAGTGAACCCTCATACTCCTCTCCGCGTGGGCATCCACTGTCGTGTTTTCACCGGCTCCGCATCGTCCCCTTCCTAGGCCTCGCTGTCGTCCACCGCCCTGGTGCTCTCGGCGCGGCGTGGTCAACGTGGTCAAGGAACGACTTCCATCGGACGTGGACTGTACGTGGAGAGGCTGACAGCTGGGTCCACGGCGGCAGCAAGGAAGTGCCTCCTTATTACATGGAAAATAATGATTCCTCCACCTAACAGCAGGGACACACCCGATGGGCCATCGTCTTTCGCGAAAAAATGTTTCCCCCCTGACTGCTGGGACCCACCAGCTACACCTTCGCACGCAAGGAAGTGCGTCCGGGCGAAAAAACGATTCGCCCCCCTGACTGCTGGGACCCACCAGCTACATCTTCGCACGCAAGGAAGTGCGTCCGGGCAAAAAAAACCAAAACGATTCGCCCCCTGACTGCTGGGACCCACCAGCTACATTTTGCATGCAAGGAAGTGCCTGACAGTCGGGACCCACCTCGTCGAAGCGTACGTAGCGTTCTCATTCTGGTCGCGAACATGTACGTACATATATACTGGTCGATGTAGAGGCGCGCACGTGTCGTAGTAGAGGCGCGTACATGTCGTAGTAGAGGCCCGCGCGTAGCATGTACACGTACGTACAGCGGCCAGGGTGCAAGAAAGAAAATACGGCCACATACGTACATACGGGCAGGGTCTCGAACGCCTACTCGCGCATACGTACGGCGAGGGCTCGTGTACATGGCTGGGTCGGAACGGAGAAACAGCGTCGTCGTCGTGTTCATGGGGAGGCAACGAAATGCGTCGTGTTCATGGGGAGGCAACGAAATGCGTCGTGTTCATGGAGAGGCAACGGAATGCGTCGTGTTCATGGGGAGGGGTGTGGCGTACCGCAAAATGGAGGAAATGGACCTCCTACGGTCGAAACGGGGGTCCTGTTGATCGGGAGGAGTGTGGCGTACCGCAAAACGGAGGAAACAGACCTCCTACGGTCGAAACAAGGGTCCTGTTGATCGGGAGGTGTGTGGCGTACCGCAAAACAGAGGAAACGGACCTCCTACGGTCAAAACGGGGGTCCTGTTGATCGGGAGGGGTGTGGCGTACCCCAAAACGGACAAAATGGACCTCCTACGGTCGAAACGAGGGGTCTTGTTGATCGGGAGGGGTGCGGCGTACCGCAAAACAGACGAAACGGACCTCCTACGGTCGAAACGGGGGTCCTGTTCATCGGGAGGGGTGTGGCGTACCGCAAAACGGGACTCCACGGGATACTGTTCATCTCCACCGTCGACCTCCTCCAGCCTCCACGGGCTACCGTCGACCTCCTCCAGCCTCCACAGGCTACCGTCGACCTCCTCCAGCCTCCACAGGCTACCGTCGACCTCCTCCAGCCTCCACGGGCTCCTGTTCATCCAGCCTCCACCATGCGGTACTCCACCGGCTACTGTTCAACTACCCCTCCACGAGCACCCCTCCACCATCTACTGTTCATCCAGCCCTCCACACCACGGGGTCTTGTTCAACCATCCCTCCACGGGCACCCCTCCACCGTCTACTATTCATCCAGCCCTCCACACCAAGGGGTCCTGTTCATCCAGAGGCAACGCCACCGCTCACTATTCATCCAAACCGCCCCCGCAACACTCACTGTTCATCCAATCGATCGGCTTCAGTTAGCAGCAGTAGCGAAGGAATCTCTCGATCGGGTTCAGTTAACAACCATCGATCAATCGCTCGGGTTCAATAACGCGTAGCCTGCAGTGCAATCGCTCGGGTTCAGTTAGAGCCCAACGCCTCGCTCGGGTTCAGTTAGAGCCAACGCCTCACACACACACACGTACGTGTACGAGAGAAACGTGCATCGCTCGGCCCCGACCTCCCACCGTAACCGGGAACTCCCCGAAATTTTCCTCCCCCTCGCTTCTACCATGGTTTTTTCCGTCATGGACGGCCCAAAGAATGTCATGCAGCTGCGTCTCCGGCCCGCCCAGGACGAAAAGCCCATTTTCTGTCATGATTTTTTGTCATAGAAGTAGGATCCCACCACATCTATGATGATACCGGGTTTTGTCACAATTATCGTCATAGAAGTGTCATATGTATGACAGAAAAAAAATTGTTCGGCCCAAAATGTCACGTATGTGTCTTTTTTTGTACTGATCTGGGTGCGTGGGTGGATTTAAGTCCGAACCTCGACCCAATCTGAGACCCTGGGGCAGGGGAGTTTCCGATCTTGGAAGTTCGGGCTCCGGGATATTGCCCCGTAGGTTCAGTATGCAGCCTGATTCTAGGTTCAGGGTTAGGGTGATGTCCTCCCGTGAGCGGGTATCCGGCTCGGAGAGCTCGGGAATCCGGACATAGTTCGTCCTCAGGATAGAGGGAGAATCGCCGCATTGCTCCACCACCACCGCTATCTGATGGGTGATCGGCGGAGAGTTAATCTCCGTTTGGTCGGGTTTAAGCCCGATCCGGTCATAGTTCGTAGTGACTCCTAGAGCGGTGACTGTTGGCCCGGACCTGTTGGACTGTGAAGATACAAGATTGAAGACTTCGTCCCATGTCCGGATGGGACTTTCCTTGGCGTGGAAGGCAAGTTTGGCAATACGTATATGTAGATCTCCTCCCTTGTATCCGGACTCCCTCAGATATGTATATCAAAACTAAACTATTTTCTTTCAAATTTGTGAATATGTATTATTCTACTTTGGATCTGTTGCAACGGACGGGCTCATTCCTATAAAGGTCTATCTCATGCATTGTCCGCAACGAACACCTGGTGTTCTGGTCCGGGCCGAATGCTTGCAGTGCAATGGCCTGAGTACGAATTTTGTCCTAAACTGTAGCTTTTTATATATTTTTTAATATATACTTCTTTCGCTACTATAGTGGGAGTGGAACCCACGGAGTACTTAGAATACAAGATTAAGGATGGATTCGTTTATTTCTAACTTTCTGTACGAATCTGTAGCCAGCTTGCAAGTAATGTACACTGTACTAACAGTGGAACCCACAGAGTACTTAGAATACAAGATTAAGGATGCAATTAACTTTTTATAGAGGGAGAATCATACATACAATTAACTCAAATGGATTGGACGTGACTCTATTATTCTCCAACGGCAACCGGCAAATTTCCTCCCGCGGGCCGGAGTAGGTTTCTCGGTTTGCATGCGGGTTTAACGGAGGGGTTTGATGGAGGCGAGGAGGCGTGTTTAGCCGGCCGTGCAGCGGGTGGCACAATACTATTTGATTTTACAGCTACTAGAATATTATAAAAAAAGAAAGAAGAGTAGTAGAGATAGAGATAAGAGTAGAGATAGAGACTAGGGAGGAGCACCATCTACTGCTTCGTGTGCTACTCATGTGCTCCATTCGGCCGCCGCAACCTCCCCTACAGCCACTCCCTCCTACGCTCCATTCAGTGGGCGCTGTTGAAATTTGGGGAGCGCCCTCTCGCGACTGCTAGCAGCGACGACTTCACCGACGACGACTTCTTCCCCGACCTCGGCAACCTCTTCCTCAATGACATGGGTGACAACCTCAACGCCAACGGTGCTGCTCCCGTTGCACCGTATGTGTTTCTATCCTTCCTGTTTGAGATCGTGGTAGAATTCATGTTTCTAGTCTGGGTCCTAGATTCGATCTGTTCATCTACTATGCTAGTCCACATGATTAGTTTAATCTCTGTTATAGCCATCATGATTTATTTTGTGCTTATTCAGACTAAATCTCGTAGTAACTTGCTCATATATTCAACTGGCGCACCGTCCCCTACAGCCACTCCCGTTTCATGGATGGCCTGGTCGATGCCTCCAAGGAGCCCTTCGTCTACTGCTATGAGTGCCCGATGCCATTTTGGGGCTCGCCGGCGGACCTCGTGCATCACCTCATGCAGTCGTCCGTCTATCACTACTGGCCCGCGGCGAAGAACATCAAGTACGAGACGTGCTACCCTTTCACCGTGCTGGAGTCGCTGGAGGATCACCGCCGCCTGCTAGTCTCGGAGGAGGACGGCAGCAACTTCCTCTTGATCATGGGCACCGGCGAGGCCTGCACAGGCCGCCTCCCTGTCTCTGTAGTGTGTGTCAGGGGCGATGCCGCTGACGCTGACACTAACACGAGGTTGATGTACGGGTGTGTGCTCACTATTACTACCCCTCGGAGGTACGTGCGAGACAACACAGGCCACATCAAGCTGACTAGGACTGTGCCGAACTGGGACCTTCCCGCCGATGTGGACATGGAAGATGCATGGTATGATTTGGCCCCCAACGTGGTGCACGGGGACTCCAAGGAGGTTCACCTGGACATATGCATTACCAAGTTAAATGTTGATTATTAATCATCGCTCAATGTAATCCGTTGTCTAGGCATGTGGAGACTTCCATGCATGATCTTACTCTATTGGAGTATCGCGCTTGAAAAAGTGTATCCATTTATGGTTTAGTCTAGAATCTTCCATGTATGAAATTTTTACTACAGTACTGTTGAAAGACTTATGATGAACCATTTCTTACATCTCCTCTGCCCCTTCCAAGTCATCCTTATTTAATCCCTCCGTCTAGGTGTATAAGGGCATGGTTAATACTTGATAGTATAGCCAACTTTTGACTATAAAAAGTGCCATGTCATCTGTAGCCAACATGTATAACAATCGATACTCAAAAACTAATTCTTAAAGATCAATTCTTGCATAGCACAATAAGTGTTATTTCTTCACAAGTTTTGGATGCAGGTTGAACAGCTGAATGCTTTTGTTTGCAAAAGATACTTTTTTATCTATTTCACCTGGATTTTTGTGAGCTCTAGAGAAGAAACAATATCCGAAGAAACCTATCGATACCCGTTACACATGAGATGACCCCCACATCCTTTGTCAAAATAAACAACTCCTCGATCAATGCATTTCACTGTTTTGTGCAATGCACGGGCACCTTACTATAGATTAGTACGACCAAAAATTGAACTAACATTATATATAGTACGATAAATGCTAATGCATGTCACCTAAAATTATATCATTGAAAACTATGTTCAAATACAAATCCAATGATATAGTTTTTGTTGACATGCACTAACATTTTGTCAGTTAAATATTCAGTCAAATTCAATGGGGGACTAATAAACCATGACTGATGTAGTACTAGTGTAGAGAGCGACGCTGCACGCGAGTCTCACCCCGCTCGTGGTGCGGAAGTAAAGCCATCATATCACGAAACCCAACTACTCCTAGTATCCCTAGCTACCACTCCTAGGAGCAGTTCTTTTGGCGGCTTAAAAAATAAGCCGTCTCTTCCCCAACTTTTCCCATAAGACTAGTCACAGTGGAGAGTAACATTAAGGCGCCTCACTCTTTTATTTGGGCTTCTAAACTACTACTAGTACCTCTATCCTGGTTTATTCATCACCATTGTAATTTGTGCTAAATTTTGACCAAAGATTTAACTGATAAAATGTTAGTGCATGTGACATTTGCATGTACTTACAAAATGCGTACGGATATACAAGGTTTCCAAACTTTTCCTTTTACATACTTAATTAAGGACGCTAATAACTCCCAAACGTTCGGGATTTATCATTTGCGTCCCAAAACTAATGAGATCGCCTTATATGAAACTAAATTATATTCCTAATAAAAGCCACGGCGCTCGCAGGAGCGCTTACGGCGCGCCACAAGTGCCCTGGTGTGCGGCCGTCTCCCAGCGTGCCGACACAACGCCTCTTCCTCAGCCTCGCAACTCGCGAGGTGCTAATTGGCGGCTTGCCGGCGGGCGAGCGCGATCTCACCGGTGTGGTGATCCAGCGCCAACAGGTACTCCTCCTCGCTGGAATGTGCACCCGGTTCACGTACCGCCAAGCGTAGATGAGGCGCTGGGGCCTGACTGCACTCATGTCTTTGGCACGAGCGTCCTCCGCCACCCTCACGGCACTCGCACAAGCAATCCGCCAAAGAGCCAATTGCCTGACTTTCTCAGACGCGACATAGGCCTGCTAGGCAGCTTGCCCCGCGGCGCGCTTCTCTTGCTCGACCTTCTTCTCTGCCTCTATTTTGGCGCGCTCTGCCGAAGGCAAAGCCTCCCACAAGGCGACATCCATTTCTTTCCAAAGCTCCTCAAGGCTGGGGGGGGCTCGGCGGGCGGCGCGGCATCCTCCTCGTAGCGGGGAGCCGATGCATCCTCCGACGCACGTGCTGGCAAGATTGTGAACACCGACGCGTCCACCTCGACGTGTCGCGGCGAGGAGCGGTACACCGATGCGTCCTCCTCGACTAGGGGCGGCGATGAACGGAATGGAGACGCGTCCTCCTCGACTAGTGGTGGCGAGGAACAGAACAACGACGCGTGACCGTCCGCCTGGTGCAGCGAGGGGCGCCTAAGGTTTGGGAGGGGGATGCCATGGTGGTCGACGTGAGAGGGAGGGGGAGATAGTGATGAACATGAGCGTTCTTCCGAATGCCGTGGGAGGCGCAGTATTTATAGCGAGCAATGTCACACCTACGTAATATATGGAGTAAGCTTCACTGACTTAACTGCGGGTCCAGTTGCGTCACTGACATGAGGGCCAGATGCCAGTTGGGCCCACATGTCAGTGACCCAATGCACCTATAGTTAAGTAACTGAAGCAGCTACGTGGGCATATTTTTTGGAGTAAATTACGGGTGAGGGAAGGAGTGGAAATATTGCTGGTCACAACGGATTGGACGAGCGCGGGGGAGGAGAGTCATGCATGCAGATTTTTTCCACACGGGGACTGCTGGAGGGAGAAGGAGAGTCAAGCAGGCGTTCAGATTTGAAGGTGCACTAAATTATTGCATGCGATGATTAAGGCTGGCCATAGTGGTGGTAATGTGGTACTCCCTCCTTTCTGGTTTATAGGGCTTAATTTGAAAATCTCTTCAACCAAGGTAGATGATGAATGGTGGAACTAATTCCGTAGTTTGCAAAAGTACTTAATTAGTACTCTCGTTTTTCTCAAAAATTTATGTAAACCGATGCATTAATTACACCACATGCATGCATGACCACTCTTATAAAAATCTCAGTTGCTGGTGATGGTATGTCTGCCTCTGGACAACATGAGCCATTTGATCGACTTGGAACCAACGACTGAGATGTGTGTGCATAGAGACATGGCCTTGCCACCGGAGGTACTTATAGCAGATATTTACCCACCTCTACCACTGTATAAAATATGGAACTACTCATTCCAGCCTCATTTCCTTTCTGGTTCATCTCCTTGCATTCTTGCCGGCGGCGGCGAAGGTTCCTGAAGATGGAGTCCAGACTCTAGAAACCATTACAAAAACTATTCCGCCGCCTCTATCTTGGTAAGAGTAGGTGAATTTTTTGAATCGAGCCCTTTAAACTAGAAGGGAGGTAGTGGTACTCTAATAGCTAACCTTGTTGTGATGACTAGATAGGACATGGCACGCACCTGGACGGAGGAACTAGTCTGCATTGTGCATTTAAGTTTTGTTTGAAGTCAATGTACCTCTACTTTGACCAAACTTATAGAAAAATGTACATCAACATTCACAATGTCAAATCAATATTTTTATATTCATTATAAAACATAGTTTTATACTCATTATAATTAGTATTGTAGATATTGATATTTTTAGTATAAATTTGGTCAAAAACTTTGCAAACGGTTGACGGGTGTAAAAAGGACCAGAGGAAGTATCATGCATGCGGAGTAGGGAAAAAATGCTCATTTATAGCCGGTCGAAGTCTCAAAGGGCGCGACCGCGAGTGAGGCGAAGGTCGTGGGAGGCGCGACGGTTGAGAGAATTAAGTGAAGTTACATCCGCGTGCCGGCATGGCGTGCGAATAGGCAGAAGCCATACCGTCAGGCCTACGATATGGGTCTAGTAGACATGACATCTAGTGGGTCCTGCATAGTACTCGAGAACTCTATGGGGACTTGCAGCTGTTTATCCACCTGGCAAGCTAACAACCCCATGCTGTTCGCACGCCCTACTCGCCCCCGTATTCTACATTACAATAGTTCGCTCCCAGTCGTCCCGTCCTTTCACATTACACCAGTTCAACTTCTCCTAACCCTCCTCCAAAATCCATGGCCTCCCAAATCTCCATGGTCGCCATTGAGTACCAGGTTAGAGCCATCACCGGCGATGAGTTCATCGGCATCTACACCCATGGATCCACGACGGTGATAGGATGCCTTTCTCGCTTCAGAAGCATGTTCAAAAACTCAAAGGATGAGTGGGTCGCTGGGCTAGATGTTGAGTACGCCACAGTCCTGGAAAGCGAGAAGATTCTAAAGGAGGCAGAGAAGAAGAAGCCCGCCGTGATCCAGGTTTGTGTACATAACGTGTGCTTGGTCTACCACATATGCCATGCCGATGTTGGGTGCCAGGATTTTAAGAACTTACTCAAGGACGAAAGAGTGAAATTCATTACTGTAGACTTTAGGAACGACAAGGATGTCCTGGGTCGGATAGGCCTCGCTGTAGGCCAGCCCTTCAATCTCCATAGGGCAAGCCTAGTGTCCTCCTCTCAGCCTTCAATGCTGAACCTGGCAGCAACCATGATTGATCCTTCGTACGCTAAACTGAAGAAACCTCACCACGAGTTTCATCATGCATGGGAGTTGAAGACAATAGCTGAAGATCACATCCTGTACGCAACAATGGATGCCTACCTTTGTTTAAATATTTACAAGGGTTAGATGAAGAAGCAGAGCCCAGTGTCCGGTTTAAGCAAAGAGGCGGCGGCGAAGAGGAAGAGGAAGAGGGAAGAGGACAAAGTCGAGGACTTTGACTCGGACTCCGAGTAAGGTGGCAGTGTCGTTGCTCATGTTGGTTCTACTACAGTGTCAAACAGACTAGTTGCTTAGTTTTATTTGAGGGGTGTGTTGTGCTGAGCCCCCAGCAGAACTATGTTTATGTTCTTGTTATTTGAACTTTATGTTCTTTCTCGTTATTTGAACTCTTTAGTACGTACAGTAGTACTAGTACTATGTCTTACCACTGTTCTTCTTGCAGTTGGTACTATTGCTCGTATCTTCTTGTTCCTACTGTACTTAATACGTTCGTACTAGTAGTATAATTTGGGTCAATCGATTTGTGAAAGAAGTTCGATAGAGCGAAGGAAGAAGACGGCAGAGAAGCTACCCCAGTATCTATATTAGGGTTGCAGGGTGCCCATGATCTATCTTATGAGTGTTGGGTGTGGAATGTAGTTCGCCGGAAAAAATGGATCGTGCCCGGGGTTAAAGGGATGTCGGCGGTGGAGGGAGCATGGCGGTGGCAGGCGGTTCAGGGGAGGGCGGGGCGGCAGCGGCAGGCGGTTAGGCGTGTGGCGGGCTGAGAAGATGGACAGTGCATCAATTTTGGTGATTGAAGAAGCCCTTCTAGCCATCCATGTTGCATCCAACGGCTCACAAGAGTAGACTGACCCAAATTGCTCCTTCAGATTGTAGGATCAACGTGGCATTCAAGGTCTCAAAGGTAGATTTCGCGTCTGCACCCGGTCTACAGGCTCAGCGCGGGTGCGACCGGCTTCCGCCGCAACAGCCACCATGCTCACCTCCTCCGCGCGGGCGGAGACGACAATGACATGCTAGTTCCTCCTCGCCGACATGCTGGAGCACGCGCTCGTCCTCCTCTTCATACGCTGCGTGCATAGACGCGGCTCCACCAGTTGTACGCGTGCTTGGCAGTGCAGCGGCATCGCGAGGAGGGACTGCAGACGACGTGAGCGGGCGAGCCTTCGGCTTCATTGTACAGGGATGGCGGCAACACGGCGGTGATGGGAGAGAAATGATTGGCCGGAGTAGGCGGGTGCCTGCATGCGCAACAGCGGCGTGGGCATATTGATGAGTGCGCGTATGGGAGCTTAGTTTAGCTTTATATAGGGTTGGTGAAACTTAAAAGAAAACCGTGCTGGTACACATAAACATTAGACTGAGGCAGTGCTTATATTAGTTACCATAGCCACGATACGGAATCATGTCCAAGCGCGTGAACCACGGCCGCGCGGTCGATCGAACAGTGCGTCACCGTGTCGCGCTCGAAGGACACCCACCGAACCTTTTTGTGTGTGTGCAAACAATTCCCGAATATTACTCAATTTTTTTCCTGGAAAAGTTCTTGATGCTACAATATTTCCATATATTTGAATTTAGCTCTAGTTTGTGTTTATTTGGATTTGGACGTTTTAGGTGCGCCCTAGTTTTTTTTAATACTGATTTTGTGTGTGTGACTGAGAGAGAACGTGTGTATGTGTCCATATGTGTGTTGTGGCAGAAGGGCAATGTGGAGACAGTGTGCGTATGATAGAGACATAGAGAGGTGTGAATGTGCAAATGATCATGCATGAGTGAGACATAGACAGATGCCGATACATTGTGTGTACATGAGAGAACAGTCTTCTATTTGTACTTGTGTGTATGTCTGAGAGAGAGAGGAGCATCCGAACACAACAACCATCTCTCTCGATTCATCCGTCTCTCGCACGATCGCACGTCACACATGCATCAACGCACACATTTTGACACCCTCACCCGGCCCCTGCCCACCTCAAGGCCCGCATATCGCTCTCTATCTCGCACGCACAATCTCTTCGTGAAAACCCTATTTAGCATGTAGCTTTCCGTCACATACACACACAGTTCTCTCCATAGGTTTGATTTCTCTCAATACCTGACACACGCACACAGACACACACACCCCCTCCCCCAAGCACACAATTCATCCCCCTCCAAGGCTATATGGCGACCACTCTCGCTTGTGCTTCTCTGCACCCCAGCATGCACAACACCTCAACCTTCAAAGTGGGCATCGAGGAGATCGAAGACCGGCGACACACTGCACTAGAGAATGCGGGGCCATTTGGAAGCAGGATGATGTGACGAGGGCTGACTGACTCCTCCCCCCCCCCCCCCCCGCTCTCTCGCGTGCACAAAATTACCAATCCCTCTCTCTCCCGCACAAAATTATAAATCCCTCAACCCACAAGATCCTTCCACTCTCGTCCATGTTTTTCCAGTTCTCTCATCAAAACGGTTGTCTCTTCTCCTTCCACGTCTACAGAATCCAGATGCACACACATCTCACGTATATTACATGTCTCCATCTATCTCACGGACCTAACTTCTTCCTCTCTCTCTCTCTCGTTAGGTTTGTCTCCTACTCTCTTGTCCACATACACACAATCTTTCCCGCCCTATCTTCTCCATCTTTGCAAGCTCTCTCTACATGTTTCATTCACACATTGGGATGTGTTCAAAATGTTACTTTTATAATGGATGATGTAGAGTTATGGTTGGTTTTGTTGCATCCTACAAAGTAATAACTATGAAATGCATTTAGATTCTCATTTGATTGGGATTATCTGAGTTTGAGCATATTGTGAAGTACTATAGACCTCGTATACATCTTGGAATTCGACAATGATTGTAACTATTGAATTGTATAGACCATTACATTCGAAGTCAGTAGCCTAATATATTTATTTCACAATTACAACAAATGATTAATTCACTACAAACTAAGAAAACAAATGTGTACTCCCTCTATTTTTATTTAAGGCTGCATATTAGCATTGGTCAAAGTCAAGTTTTGTAAACTCTCAGAAAGTTTATAACAAAAAATATTAACATATACAATAACAAATAAATACCATTAGATTCATTATTGAATGTACTTTCACATCATACATATTTGTTATGGTAAATGTTTTTATTTTTCTATAAACTTGGTCAAACTTTAGGAAGTTTGACTTCGGTAAAACCTAATGTGCAAAGTTAATAAAATCGGAGGGAGTACTAGTAGTTACTAGTACTACTCGCTAGTTGCTTAGCCCAATCACCCAACACGCCACACGGGGAGTTCAATGTCACAAAATTTTGAGGTCGGCGGGAAAATCTCCCGTGACCCTGATTCGAGTAGTGCGAAGTTACCATCATAACCTTCGGAGCAGGTCTACGGATTACGCTTGGTAGGAGCCTGTTTTCATAACTTCGGGTTCATCCTACCTAGCCAACCCCACCCTGGCACCCAGAGTAGTACACATGAATACTCCCCATTTTCTATCCCCACACCAAAATATACTTCTCCATGGCACCGCAGCCTTCGTGCTCCTCCCCTTCTCCATCGGCGCACTCGTCCACCGCAGCGCATCTGCCTCATCGACAACCTCATATGCCGCACTGGAGCCAGTCCACCATCGTCGTCGTACATGGAGCCTCTTCCCCAGCACCATCTTCCACGGTCTCGGATCTGCTTCCCGGAAGCCGACGCCAAGCCATAAGCACCACCGTCGTGGACAATGAACTGACTCCCATTGCCGACCATGATGCACAGAGGCCGCCGCGACCATCGTTCTCCTCCTCGATCGATAATGTGTGTATTGAATCACTTAGCAGTACATGTGTAGTTCCAGTTTTGTTCATACCTACCCTTCAAATTTCCTGGTTGCTATTGTTCCCGTAAAAGTAATTGGTTACAACCTCCATTATCCAACAGAATATCAGCTTGTAATTGTGCGTCGCTCCTATATCGCGTTGTGCTTGGGTAGGTTCTTCATCTGCAACCAGTAGTGTGGCAAATGATGGAAAGTTTTTTAGAACTAGCAAGATGCACATGCGTTGCACGGAACATCAAGAGGCATTTGTATGAGTAGTTTATATCTTGTAAGAGAAAAGGATGAACGAGGGAAGGCCTTATTTGCAAATCTGGAAAGGGGTGTGGGTATCTTTCTGCAAAATTGCCATAGTTTCCTTCCTATCCGTCGGATATAAATCGGACGGCCTATATTGCCGGATGGCAGGCACACCATCATCACCAACTCTGTTTTTTAAAAGAAAAATGAAAGTAGAAAAAAGAGTAGAGAGTAGAGAAGTAGAGATAAATATTATAAATATAAAATAAATATAACAATAGAGAAGAGAGTAGAGATAAATATAAAATAAATATAACAGTAGAGAAGAGAGTAGAGATAGCAGGGACATCGGGAAAGGGTCGCGCGCGCGGGGGAAAAAGCGGCCGGGCGCGCGCTAGTTTTGGCCCGCGGCGTCCGGCGTGCTTTACAAAATCCAACGCCCTCCCACCACTTTGTGCCTTGCCACCACTCTCTCCCTGCTCTGTGCCTCGCCACCGCTCTCTCCCCGCTCTGCGCCTCGCCACCGCTCTCTCCCCGCTCTTTCTCACCTCGCCGCCGCGCCACCATGCTGCCGTGTTGCCGGGAAACTTGGGGATACCGCGGCGTCCGTGTGCGCCCCTCCGGCGGCTTCTCCGCCAAGATCTGGTTTCGCGGGATGCGCCTCAGCCTCGGAAATTTCGACACCACCAACAAGGCCGCCCGCGCGTACGACATGGCTGCGTGGCGCCTCCAGTTGCCTCATAGAACATTGAACTTCCCCAACGTGCCGACGCGGGAGCGGGCACAGGAGCTCGCGCCTCTGCCGCGGCATATCACCGACGAGGATCATCGCGACAACCGGAGGCGGGAGCACCGTCTCGGCATCGCCGAGATGGACGAGGAAGCCATGGCGTTGTGGCGCCAACGTTTCCCGCAAGACATCATCAACGAGCGCGAGTTCTACACACAAAGGAGGGCGGAGAGGGAGAAGAGGAGGGCAGAGCGAGCCGCTTATCGCGAGGACAAGCGTACGCAAAAAGCGGACACTCAATTCAACAAGAGGCTAGGAGTAGCGCCACCCTGGGAATCCGACGACGATCGGTATCTTCACACCTACATTGAGACGTCGGAGGAGGACATCACCGAGGAGGAGTCGGACGATGAGGAGTAGTTGAACTATCTATTTTTTTATCTATCTATGCTGAGAACTATCTATGTCTCTACTCTCTATCTCTACTTCTCAATCTCACCACTGTAAATGCTTTTTTAAAGCGCCGCGCGTTGCGTTTCTGTTGGAGATGCTCTAACATGGCAGACGAGTGCTTTAATGTTGCCCACAAGATGCGTGAGTATTACTAGTATATTTTTCTTGCCATGTTGAGATTTTAAAACCACGAGTGCGCACATGCAGAGGAGCAATGAAGACCAAACATGGGATAAATATCTTCAAGGAGTGTGGCAAGTTAAAGAGGGGCTGCACCGAACCTATAAAACGATCTTTGGTAAGTAACACCCTTTCAATTACTTTCGTTTAGCCTCGTGTTCTTTGATGTGTATATGTTGTAGTTTCTGTTTCTCTTAGCCTCGTGTTCTTCATGTGTAATAAGAAGAGTCTTAATCGTCCTAATGCTTTCGCTTTTAGCTTGATGTAGGAAGTCGGTGTTCTCACCTTGTAGTCTGTTTTTATTTTTTTTCCTTTTGAATTCACTTCTTCGAGTCCTGTTTATCTGGCTTCTATTAAATGGATCTAGGTTGCTCTGAGTATTGATCTAAAAAAGAAGTAACTTCATGCCAGGATGTAGTTCTTGTGAGGAGGGAAGTATGGTCAACCTCGAGATCATGTTTCCAAAATGAGGCTGGATTACACACAAGGTGCCAGTTCCCTAATGATGCTGGATTAGACACAAGGTGGAAATTCCCAGATGATGTTGGATTGCACACAAGCCAAGTGGAGTCATCAACTGTTCGTGTCCTCGTGGCTCTAGTAAAGGCTAAAAGAAAGCGTGCAGCAGCCCTTGAGAATGTAGTTGAGTTCCCGCAGAAGCGAAAAGAGCAATCAGATGCTCTCTTCACCCAAGCCAAAGAAGAGATGGAAGAAGCCAGAAAGAAGCAAGCATAGGTAGAGCAGGCTAGGCATCTCCTGCTATCTAAAACCGTTGTCAATACAAATTTTCCTTTATAATAGCTAGGTTCAAATGTTTATCCAGTCAGCATGCCTGTTGTGATGTCCGTGCATCTACTGATGTGGCACAAAATAATTTTTTTAGGGTCATGTAATAACAGCAATTACTTTCCAAACAATAACAGACGAAGCATGGGACATGGTATAGTTCACGCTCAAGCCCAACATTCCAAGTTCAACTTCCACATCAAACTCATGTTCACAGATATCTGCACATTCATAGATAATGTCCACAACCGTGATTCACTTTAAAGCCAAAAAATGTGAGGAGAGTTATAAATAAAGAAAAACATCTAGTTCCTGCTACCAGTGCAAGCACAACAAGTCAAGACCATGCGTAATTAATTATATTTTGATCATTTTTTGTGTTTTAAAATGCCGACCGGCTTGCGGAAGGACGTGTTGCCGGCACACGCGCAGATTCAATGGAGGCAGGCGAGGCAGTCTGAAGCCGGTTGCATGCGGCGACGAGGCGTGTTCAGCCGGTATTGGGGATATAGTTACTGGAGGTAAACCGGCTAGGCATGGCCATATTAGCTCCACGAAGATTGAAGCCCATGAAGATGAGAAGATACTGGCCCTTTAAGAAGGCCCAAGGCCCAAAGACGGATTAAAGCCTGTAGATGTGAACCGACTTTATCATGTAAACTTGTATTGTAAGTTAGAGGAATAGAGACCGAGCCGGACACCTCTATGATCCGGCCTCGGGACTCTGTAAATCGGCGGGCGTCAACCTGTGTATATAAAGGGACGACTCGGCCACGGTTTGAGGACAGAAAACAACAACTCGAGGGCCAGTCAAGGCGGATTCGCTCCCTGGTCATCGAAACCCTAGCAATACCAATCACAACTAGATGTAGGCTTTTACCTTCATTGAAGGGTACGAACTAGTATAAACCCCCCGTGTCCCCTTGTCCGGTTTAACCCCTTTAAGCTAACCCGTTGCGATGGCTCCACGACTAAGTCCTTTCATGAGGACATCTGCCGTGACAAACCCACGACAGTTGGCGCCCACCGTGGGGCTATCGCATGATGGTGTCGAGTTCTTGAAGGGCAGCTTTGATGGACTCAAGGGATACGCTGTGGGCCGGATGACGAAGAGTCGTCGCGGCAAGCTCTACATGGACAACGCGGGATGGGGCCCCGAGGCCGATTCAATCGAATACGGGTACCGGGTCCCCTTTGGTGGAATTCACGTCTTCATCAACAAGATTGGCGAACCGGGCCTTGAGCCGGACACCTGCACCGACATCATCGAGATGGCTCAGCGTGCAAGCCCTTCCCCGGTTCAGCCCATGGCAAAGCATGTTTTCGTAGGTGTCATCCATGGAGCAGAATATGAGGACGGACCGGCATCCGATGGAGAAACCGTTGTCTGCTCCGATGACATGTCTTCTGGAGAAACCGAATCGCTTTATCAGTTGCAGGATGGCTGGATTAGTGGAGGTTCCGAGGGCAACAGTATTCTGGACTCCCCTGATCTGCCAAACCGGGCCGCTATCTTCATGGCCGATACACAATCAGCGCCCCACTCATCAACCGCCGCAGCAATGCTCTCTGGTTCAGCAACAGCTACGCCGGCGGGGGCAGGGAGCTCTGCGCCACCTCCGGCTCAAGTTCTATCTGACTTGTTCGATGCTTTGGCAACATTGATGGCCGCAGAGGTGGACGCAGCAGCCCGGGATCAGCACAACACGGAGATCGGAAAGGTGAAAGATCATATAACTCAGGCTAAAGCGGACCTAGCGGCAGAGAACGCTAGGATGGCTACAGAACGGGCCGAGTTGGAAGCTCAGGCCTACCGGCTTAGGCTGGATCAGAATTCTTCAGAGGAAGTCATGAGAAGAAGATACCGATCGCATCTCCCGCCGAGTTATGAGCCAAGAAATCTCTTCAATACACCAGGAGCAGGAACTAGTAACCAGCCAATATTAAACCGGACGGAGGTGCCAGGAACAGGAGCGCCGGTTCAGCCGCGCACGATGGACCCGCCTCGTCAGAACAACATTGTGCCACAGTATGTTCCAACACCCCCCGGGCATTACTCCAACCTGTTGGACAACATTGTGGCCGCCGCTTCACGGTTGGCAGCCCTCCCAACCGACAGCGAATCACCAGTTGCGATTGAGGCACGACGGGCCAGAGATCTCCGTCAAACAGCTCTAAACCAGCAGCAGGCATATTCGCACAGTCGTGAGAGGATTCATTCCACCCCCCATCCAAGCCGGAGCTACAGCAGGCACGTTGAGGATGAACCGGCCGTGTCAAGCAGTGCACGTCGCCGTAACTTGCCGCGAGGGAACAACCCGGCAGGGGGAGGTGCTAATGCGTAGGATGTGGTGGATCATGGTCGCGCACGTCGAGGGGCCGAGTTAGCAGCTCTGCACGGAGCCCGTCAACCTACTCAGTTCACCCTACCGCTTCAGTAGAGCCAGGTGTGGTATTCAGTTCCTTAGGGGTGTTGTGTCTCACCCCCGCTTTGCGTAATGTGAGACTGCCCAAGGATTCCAAAGGACCTCGTAAGGTACCCAATTACACCGCCGATCTGCAACCAGAGGCATGGGTTGAAAGCAAGAGATGGCAATGGAGATGTTAGATGTGGATGAAGCAGTATGTGCTAAATACTTCACCATGATGTTGGAAGGAACAGCTCGTACTTGGTTGAAGAGTTTACCAACTAACTTTGTCGGATCATGGGCCGAATTGAAGCACTGGTTTATCCAGAACTTCAAAGATACTTGTAAGCATCCCGTGTCAATTGTGGATCTGGTCGCTTGTGTCCAAGAGGATGGGAAGTCCACGACCCATTGGGTAAAGCGGGTCTTAGCTATTTTGCATTCATCGGATCATATCAATGCAGATACCGCAGTGCTAACGTTGGAGGGCAATTGCCGTTTTCTGCCGCTCAAACAGAAGTTAGAAAGGCTAAAGCGTCACTGCAATGATATGTCAACGCTTATGGTCGCTTTGGTTAAGTACGCCGATTCAGATAATACCAAAGACCCTGACTCAGAGGAGCACAAACCGGGGAAAGGGAAAAAGAACGGCAACACCAAGGGTCAGCAGCATAATCCGGCAGGCCATGGGAACAATGGTAAGCGCAAGGCCGACAACAATTTGGACTTTGTGGCTAACACCAATGCTCATGAGAATGGTCAGCACCGTAAGGGCAAGCAGCCCCAGAGGGGCGGAGGTTCAGGCCCCAATTTGGAGCGCGTGTTAAATCAACCCTGTCCAAAGCATGGATCAAAGGAGAAGCCAGCATCGCATCTTTGGAAGGATTGTTATATCATGCGAGATTTCAAGAACTCAAATATGTTTCAGTACGATAATGGCCCGCCCGGCGGTTCTGGAGGTGGTTTCCACGGGCCGGGTTACGGAGGCGGCAGCTCCGGTTCAGGATTTCAGGGCAATCAAACCGGGCACAACAATCAAGGGAACCAGGGCAACCAGGGAGGTTACAACCATCAGGGGAACCACCACCAGCAGCAGCAACAGTCGGGTTATCAGAGCAATCCTAAGCAGTTAAATAGTGGGCAATATCATGTCTTCACCACTAGCTTGTGTAAGCGTGATCAGAAGCTTCACAAGAGGGCGGTGAACTCTGTTGAACCGGCGGCGCCTTAGTATTTCACTGGTCTGAGCAACCCATTTTATGGTGTAGAGAGGATCACCCGCTCCGGGTTGACAATCCGGGTCATCTGGCCTTAGTGGTGGCCCCTCAAGTTGCGGGATATAAGTTCACTAAGGTACTCATGGATGGAGGAAGTAGTATCAACATTCTATATTATGATACCTTCCGTCGTATGGGGTTGACAGATAAGAATCTTAAACCGTCAAACATCGTTTTCCATGGTGTGGTGCCTGGTAAGTCTGCATATCCAGTGGGCAAGATAGCCTTAGAGGTGGCTTTTGGAGATGATCATGATTCAAGATCAGAAACACTGACCTTTGAGGTGGTAAAAATCAAAAGTTTGTATCACGCTTTGTTTGGGTGACCGGCTTACGCTAAGTTCATGGCGAGTCCGTGTTATGTTTATCTATAGCTTAAAATGCCAGGTCATAAGGGGACCATCACAGTACATGGGAGCAGGAAGATCGCTTTGGAATGTGAGGAAGGTGATGCGGCTTATGCTGAGTCGGTTTATGCCACGGAGGAGCTGAAGTTTTATAAAGACAAGGTTGATCCGGCAGATATGACTTCTTTGAAAAAGCCAACTACGGAACACAATCTGGCGTTGAAATTTAAATCGGCCACAGATACTAAGATGGTTGATTTTGTTCCTGGTGATTCATCCAAGCAGTTCAGCATCAGCACTAACCTGGATCCCAAATAGGAAAGTGCGCTCATCGAGTTCATCCGTGAGAACCGGGACATCTTTGCATGGAAACCTTCTGACATGCCAGGTGTACCGAGGGAACTCGCTGAGCACACACTTAACATTGATCCTAAGTTTAAACCGGTCCAGCAGTTTCTCCGCCGCTTCAATGAAGAAAGGCGCAAGGATATTGGTGAAGCGGTAGCTCGGTTGTTGGCCGCAGGGTTTATCATGGAGGTCTTTCACCCGGAGTGGTTGGCTAATCCGGTGTTGGTTCTTAAGAAAAACGGCACTTGGCGTATGTGTGTAGATTACACAGACTTGAACAAGGCTTGCCCTGCAGATCCCTTCGCCCTCCCTCGTATTGATCAGATTATTGATGCTATGGCGGGTTGTGACCGTTTGTGTTTTTTGGACGCTTATTCTGGTTATCATCAGATCAAAATGGCAGTTAAGGACCAGGAGAAGACAGCTTTTATAACTCCTTTTGGAGCCTTCTGCTATGTCTCCATGCCTTTTGGGCTCAAGAGTGCCCGGGCGACTTATCAACGCTGCGTTCAGAATTGTCTTCATAAGCAGATTGGGCGCAATGTTCATGCATATGTAGATGATATTGTGATAAAGTCCATGAAGGAGGAAACATTGATAGATGATTTGAGAGAAACCTTCGACAACCTCCGGGTTTACAAGATGATGCTCAATGTGGAAAAGTGTGTCTTTGGTGTCCCGACAGGCAAACTCTTGGGTTTTCTGGTGTCAAACAGAGGCATTGAGGCTAATCCGGAAAAAATCTCAGCAACTACATCTTTGGCTAAACCGGCATGTATCAATGACGTTCAACATTTGGCCGGCCGGATTGCGGCTTTGAGCCGGTTTATCAGTCGTCTTGGGGAGAAGGCTATCCCTTTATATCATATGCTAAAGAAAACAGATGATTTTGTCTGGAGCGAGGTGACTGATAAAGCGTTTGAGGATCTGAAGAGGCAGTTAGCTAAACCGCCTGTGCTTGCAGCCCCGATCGATAAAGAGCCGTTATTGTTCTATGTGGCTGCTAATGCCCGAGTTGTTAGCGTGGCTATTGTGGTGGAGAGCAAGGAAGCTGGAAAGGAATATCCGATTCAACGGCCGGTTTATTTTATCAGTGAGGTGCTCATTGAATCAAAGAAGAGCTATCCACATTGGCAGAAGCTGGTGTATGGAGTTTTATGGCAAGCCGGAAGCTCAAACATTGTTTTCAGGGTCATCCTATCACAGTGGTCAGTTCAGTCCCTCTGGGAGATATCATTCAAAACAGAGAAGCAACTGGCCGGATTGCTAAGTGGGCTATTGAGCTTGGACCTCACGGGCTCAAATACACACCTCACACAACAATTAAATCCCAAGCGCTCGTAGATTTCATCAATGATTGGACAGAGTTGCACGCACCGGAGGAAAATCCAGATAACACGTATTGGACTATTCACTTTGATGGATCCATACCGTTGGAGGGCTCGGGGGCTGGAGTCATACTAACTTCCCCACGAGGTGACAGGTTCTGTTATGTCCTCCGTTTAATGTTCCCTTGTACTAACAATGCAGCTGAATACGAGGCCTTGCTCCACGGTCTTCGGATGGCAAAGGAGATGAACTTAAAACGGGTTAAGTGCTTTGGTGACTCGGATCTGGTGGCTCAATAGGTGTCTGGCACTTGGGATTCAAAAGACCCACTCATGGAGGCATACCGACGAGAGGTACACATGGTGGCTGGCCATTTCAAGGGTTATCAGGTTGACCATATAGACCGGCGAAAGAATGAAGCGGGGGACGCTTTAAGCCGCCTTGGTTCTTAGTGTAAACCGGTCCCACCAAATGTCTTCCTTGACGTGCTACATAATCCGTCGGTCAAGGTACCAACAGAGGAGGAGTTGGCTATTCCTGATCCGGAGGCTCAATTGGTGGCAGCTTTGCATGTCATACCGGATTGGACAATCCCATACCTAGCTTACATGAACCGGGGCGAGTTACCGGAGGATGAAACCTCGGCCCGACAGATAATCCGGCGTTCCAAGTCGATGACCATAATCAACGGAGAGTTACATCGTTACAGCGTCTCAGGGGCAATTCAGCGTTGTGTCTCTCCTCAAGAGGGTTGTGAGATTTTGCGAGAAATCCGTGAAGGGATTGTGGTCACCACGCTGGTTCAAAGTCTTTGGTAGCTAAAGCTTTTCGCCACGGTTTTTATTGGTTAACAGCTCACGCTGATGCGGAAGATTTAGTCAGAAGATGTGACGGCTGTCAAAAATTCGCACGCCGTGCTCATATTCCGGCTCAGGAGTTGAGGATGATCCCAATAACTTGGCCGTTTGTGACTTGGGGGCTTGATATGGTTGGACCCTTCAAGCGATCCAAGGACAAAAAGACCCACTTATTAGTGGCAGTTGACAAGTTCACTAAATGGGTGGAAGCAGAGCCAGACAGTAAGTGTGATGCGGCCACGACGGTTCAGTTCATCAAAAAGGTGATATTCTAGTTTGGCTTTCCACACAGTATTATAACTGATAATGGTACTAATCTGTCAAAGGGAGAGATGGAGGAATTTTGCCAACGTGAGCACATCCGGCTTGATATAGCATCGGTGGCTCACCCCCAATCTAATGGTCAAGCGGATAGGGCAAATCAAGAAATTTTGAGAGGTACTAAACCCCGGCTTATGGTTCCTTTGAAGCGGACACCGGGTTGCTGGGTGGAGGAATTACCTTCTGTGTTATGGAGCATCAACACCACACCTAACAGATCTACGGGATACACACCTTTCTTCATGGTTTATGGAGCAGAGGCGGTTCTTCCTAGTGACATCCGTCATGACTCGCCCCGTGTGGCAGCTTATGTTGAAGCTGATAATGAGAAGGCACGTCAGGATTCACTGGACCTATTAGATGAGGAGCGTGATCTTGCAGCAGCACGTTCGGCGATTTATCAACAAGATCTCCGACGTTATCACAGCCGCCGGGTTAAGACCAGAACTTTTCAAGAGGGCGATCTAGTGCTCCGCCTCATCCAGGATCAGACTGATATGCACAAATTATCCCCACCTTGGGAAGGACCTTCTGTGGTCAGCAAGAATCTGCACAACGGGTCATACTACCTCATTGATGTTCGAGAGCACAAAGACTCACGTAAATCGGAGGAGGAGACCAAGCGGCCGTGGAATATAGCTCTTCTTCGGCCTTACTATACTTGAGCCACAGGCTCTTCGTATGTACATATTTATGACAATGTATATATTATATAATAAACCGGAGCCTCGAACAAAGCGGGGTCTCTGTTCTTTTTACATCGTGTGTAAGCTTACAAGAGTTTCTACTGACAAAGCGGAGTTTTGTTAAATCGGCCTCTACGGCCGCACAGATATAAAGAAAATCACTAGGGGGCTTGGTCGTATCTGAACCATAGCTACACGTCTTGATCGGTTTAACACCACAAAGGGATATCACTAGGGGGCTTGGTTGTTGTCACACCATAGCTACACCTCTTGATAGGCGTTAAGCCAAAAGTAAATTATGTGGATCCAAAGAGAGTCTGTTGCATTAAGCACAACTCAAACATAGGTAACCACCGAGCACAGCTCACATATTACCTGGGGGCTCTTTGCTTCTCAAAGAACAATGAGTTTTGAACCCTTGTAATAGGCTATCAAGCCAGGCTTGGAAGCCAGGTGTATTCACCTAAAACCCCGGGTTATCCTGCCTCTTTAAGTAAGTCACTCTGTCCAGGTAAACCTGGTATGATCCATCGAACGTTTGACAAGTCAATCCCATGGACCCTGAACTTGTCAAAGTTAAATCGGTGATTGGTTAAAGATTGAGGTCCATCTTAAAAGGGCTTTGTAAAATGGTTTAACTCAGTGGCCTGGCAGCCCATGAAAAGCCTCGATTTAGGGCCTGGCAGCCTATGAAAAGCCTTGCATATTTCTTTTATTTTTGCTATTTTTATGATAAGGGATTTATAAACATTTTTTCTGACAAACCGATGTTCATTACAACCCAGCTTGACTTTCAACGCTTAGATGTCAGTACATGATCAGATTCTAAACCGGTAGCAAACTGCTTCGGTCTAGTTTTGACTAGATGTCACCATTCTTATACAAACAACTCAACGGCTTTTTAGCCCAACATGATTTCTACATGCAACGGTAAGAGGGCTAGGAGTTATCAATGCTCCGGATTGGTGTTTTCACCTTTATCATACAAGCAGTTGGTCAACCAACGAGGTATGTTGCCGATGTTATTTTTAATATAAACTTTGATTACCCATCCAAGTATTGTATATTTTTGGGCATCATGACCCGTCCAGTGGTAAACCACTAGGACACTTTCAAGTTCTTGTATCCAGGAACACAAATCATCATGGGCTATGCATAAATAGATTCCAAAAAGTGAAACAAGTTTTCCACATGTCAAAGCAACATAAACTTGCTCGAGGACATGACAGATAATGGGGGTTTTGCTATCCTATTACAAGAAGCTTCAAAACGGCTCCAATTGAATAATTGTTTCAAAGTAGTGGCACACAGTAGCTGGTAAAACGGCTGCCGATTTAAGATGCTTTGTCTGGACGGGTTGACGGTTGAGGATCATTTGGTGCAATCACTTCTTCTTCATCCCTCCCATACGCTAGAAATCAACCGTTGACCAATCGATTCCGGTTAAATCTTGAAACACGGCTTCTTCATGGATAAGCCTGGAGGGGTTAATATCAGGAGCATAAGTATGCTTATGGATTGGAGGCACAAGTTCTTCGGCTTCATGGATTTCGGCAGGCTGTCTATTCCCTTCAGTGTCGTAAGCCGGCTGGAAATGAGATAAGTCTGTGTCTTCTGCCAGTTTGCTGGCTATTGGCCGCATCTCCTTTGTCAGCCTTCGGAGATCATCATTGTTGAAGTTTGAACCATCCTCCTTCACACCTGGATATCCTTTAATGATGTCATCCGCTTCAAGATCTAGAATCCATGCCTTGGCCCGGATTAGTGCGGTCAGCGCTCCTGCTCTTGCGGCTGCCTTCTTCAGTTCAGTAATCCGGGCTGGTAGCATGGCCAGCTTCTCAAGAGTTTCTTTTATCAGTGTTGGTGCCCGTTTATTGTAGGCTGCAGTGCATATAGCACGCTGGGATCCAGAGTAAAGTTGTTCTATTAAGGTGTAAGCCGCTTTAAGCTTCATCCGCATATCAGCGCCCAGATGAGTAATGCGAGTGCCTGTCATGGTTTAATATCAGCCAAACTGGTAAACAATAAGATCTCATGAATTGGAAAACAGCATAAGGAGATACTTACCAAATACAGCGGACGTCATGGCGTTGATTTGCTGCTTCAAGCCAGTTAGTTCGTCTACAACTGGCTTCAGGGCTGCTTTGGCATCCTCAGCTCTTTTGGTTAAACCGGCCTTTTCGGTTTCCCAGTCAGCACGCTCCTTGTTAAAAGTATCCTTTAGCTTTTCCATAGCTGTCAGAGCATTGGTCAGTTCCTCCTTGACTTTCACAGCCTCTGCTTGTTGGGACTTCACGCTCTCTTGCAAGTCAGCAGTTCGGGCATCTCTATTGCTTAGCTCGGCCTGTAACAGCGAAGATATGTCAACAACAGGATATGTATTTTCTAAGTACTAAGCGTATAACAAGTTATGCACTTCGTACTTGGGGGCTAATGCCTATTTTCTCTATTATCAATACATCTTTTATAAGTCTCTAGAACAATGCAAGCATTATCCTTGACACTTGGGGGCTAATGTACATCTGTTCAAAACGGACGCATGGATTCAAGACCCGGATTACCTCGCAAAGCTAAACCGGCCTTTGGAGGCTACACTGAGGAAAGGGGAGGATTAAAGTATTACAAAGTCCCAGTTTAAGATTAACATCATAAAACGGACCTTGGGGGCTACTTGGGCTAGTGTTTCAACTTTGGAATCAAGAAATAAAGGGAGATGAAAATACCTCATAGTGTTCCTTCATCAAGTTCACCAAAACGGCCTCATAATCTCTATTTGAGTGCAGACGGTTTAAAAAACCGGAATGGAGTTCTTCAGCGCTAAGATGAGCATAACTTGACAAATCAGTGCTCCATTTACCCTTCTCCATGGTAGCACGTTCTTCTTTGGCGCTATGTTTGGCCAAGATTACAGGATGGCCAGGAGAGTTGTGGCCCATGCCAGTAATGATAACGTCATCTCCTGGGCCTCCAGTAGTTTTTTGTGGGTGATGGTGGAGTGCTAGTAACTCTCACCGGACTAGCCTGGATTGGAGCTGCCGGTTCAGTATCAGGAACAGCAGTATCAGCTTCAGTTTGTTCATTAATATTCCGGTCTTGAGGGGGTGGCTCATCAAAGGTAGCGTCAGGATGGGGACCCTCCGGTTCATGAGTTTGGTCTGGTTCATCTATTTGCTCCTGTTCAAGAACCACCTGGTATTCACACGGATTGTTCACCCGAGCTTTTTTGTTGGTCTGGCTTTGGCTCTGCAAACAAAAATAAAAGAGGTGAAAATTTAGCATATTACTCAGAATATGTAAAACATTCGAAGAAAGGGTTTGAGTACTTACCCAGCTACAATTTTGAGAGGAGGGAGTTGGGTTGCTGTTGACTCGCCAGAGGATGAGGGAGGTGTCACCTGATAATTTGAATCGGACGGATTAAGAGGTTGTCTGAAATAACCTGCCTTGGGATAAGAATTGTCAGAACTGGGGGAGACCTCAGATCGGCGCTTCCGAACCAGGGTATCAGGTAAACTGGCCAAAGTGACCTGTTGGCCACTGTGTCGGGTTGTCCGGCGAGCTTCATGCTGTTGCGTCTTCAAAATAAATGTTGGATCCAAGTAAGCAAGAGGATGAGAAAAGCTTACTTTTTGGACCACTTGACGAGCTTTTTGTGTTGGCATAGAGTCTAAACTGGAGGAAAGGGTAATTAACTCTACATCATCAGCCTGGCTGCCTTCTACGTCCTCCTGATAAAGATCATTGTTAATGAGATGCATGAAAAGGGAGCCAAGGGAGTCAGGTTCTACCTCAACTTCCAGTTCCTCTGCATCTTCATCAAGTTCCATGTTGATACGTTCGGCTGTTTTCCACTTTGAGGTTCGCTTGAAGGCTTTGGTTTCGGGACGGGATGGCTTTGCCGGTTTATCTGTAGATTTCCACTTCCAGAAGGGATCATCACCCTGTTTATACACAAACAGAAGAAAGTTTACAAATTGAACAATTTAAAGATATCAAAGATAAAAAGGAAGCATAGTGCTTACAACAGGCAGTTTATTTTGAGTGTAGAAGGGGTTCAAGCCGGTTTGGCGACAGAGTGATTCCGATTCATTCAAAATTTTCTTAATGCCTTTAGTGACCTCTTCATCGGTTAACTGAATGTTGATGTGGCGTTGGGGGTCTTCTAATTCATCGGTGTACTCACACATTAAACCAGGGTGGCGGCTTAGTGGCAAGATTCTCCAAGATATCTAGCAACGCACAAAATCAACGCCTGATAAACCATTGGCCATAAAGGCCCGGAGCTTGGCGAGTTGAGGGGCATATTTGGCCCGTTCCGCAGAACTTAAACGTTGCGGCAATGGATGACTGTTGGAAAACCGGTGATCACGATAGCCTGGAAGAGGGTTCTCATCTTCAGGAGAGGTATCTATGCAGTAGAACCAAGTCTGGTTCCATTCCTTAGGGTGACTGTGCAGTTTGGCATGAGGGAATTCAAATTCTTTCTGCTTTTGAACAGAGACACCACCAAGTTCAGTGTTGGGACCATTTACAAATTCTGTACGCCGGTTCAGATGAAAAGAGTCCCGGAACAGCTCAACAGTTGGTTCTTCTTGTAAGTACACTTCATAGAAGACTTGGAAGTTGCATAGATTGGACAACGAGTTGGGTCCGATATTCTTGCTACCTCTTGAGCACTGCGTTGGATTTCCCCGAAGAGGAGAGGATGATGCAGCAAAGTAGCGTAATTATTTCCCTCAGTTTTTGAGAACCAAGGCAATCCAGTAGGAGGCCACGCACAAGTCCCTTGTACCTACACAAAAACAATAACTCAACGCAACCATCGCGCTTAAGGGTTGTCAATCCCTTCACGGTCACTTACGAAAGTGAGATCTGATAGAGATGATAAATAATATTTTTGGTATTTTTGGTATAGAGATGCAAAGTAAAAAGTAAAAGCAAAGTAAAAGCAAAGCAATAATAAAGTGATGGAGATTAATATGATGAGAAAGAGACCCGGGGGCCATAGGTTTCACTAGTGGCTTCTCTCAAGAGCATAAGTATTCTACGGTGGGTGAACAAATTACTGTTGAGCAATTGACAGAATTGAGCATAGTTATGAGAATATCTAGGTATGATCATGTATATAGGCATCACGCCCGAGACAAGTAGACTGACTCCTGCCTGCATCTACTACTATTACTCCACTCATCGACCGCTACCCAGCATGCATCTAGAGTATTAAGTTAAAAACAGAGTAACGCCTTAAGCAAGATGACATGATGTAGAGGGATAGTTTCATGCAATATGATAAAAAACCCATCTTGTTATCCTCGATGGCAACGATACAATACGTGCCTTACTTCCCCTTCTATCACTGGGAAAGGACACCGCAAGATCAAACCCAAAGCTAAGCACTTCTCCCATGGCAAGAACAACCAATCTAGTAGGCCAAACCAAACTGATAATTCGAAGAGACTTGCAAAGATAACCAATCATACAAAAACGAATTCAGAGAAGATTCAAATATTATTCATAGATAGACTTGATCATAAACCCACAATTCATCAGTCTCAACAAACACACTGCAAAAAGAATATTACATTGAATAGATCTCCACGAGAGAGGGGGAGAACATTGTATTGAGATCCAAAAAGAGAGAAGAAGCCATCTAGCTACTAACTATGGACCCGTAGGTCTGAAGTAAACTACTCACACTTCATCGGAGAGGCTTGGATGATGATGTAGAAGTCCTCTGTGATCGATGCCCCCTCCGGCGGAGCTCCGGAACAGGCCCCAAGATGGGATCTCGTGGATACAGAAAGTTGCGGCGGTGGAATTAGGTTTTTGGCTCCGTATTTGATCGTTTGGGGGTACGTGGATATATATAGGAGGAAGAAGTACGTCGGTGGAGAAACAAGGGGCCCACGAGGGTGGGGGTGCGCCTGGTAGGGTAGGGCGCGCCCCCTACCTCGTGGCCTCCTGTTACGTGCCTTGACGTAGGGTCCAAGTCTCCTGAGTTTTATTCGGTGAGAAAATCACGTTCCTGAAGGTTTCATTCCGTTTGGACTCCGTTTGATATTCCTTTTCTTCGAAACCCTAAAACAGGCATAATATAGCAATTTTGTCCTGGGCCTCCGGTTAATAGGTTAGTCCCAAAAATAATATAAAAGTGGATAATAAAGCCCAATAATGTCCAAAACAGTAGATAATATAGCATGGAGCAATCAAAAATTATAGATACGTTGGAGACGTATCAAACATTCCCAAGCTTAATTCCTGCTCGTCCTCGAGTAGGTAAATGATAAAAACAGAATTTTTGATGCGGAGTGCTACTTGGCATAATTCCAATGTAAATCTTCTTAATTGTGGTATGAATATTCAGTTTCAAAATATTCAAGACAAAATTTCATGTTGACATAAAAATAATAATACTTCAAGCATACTAACAAAGAAATTATGTCTTCTCAAAATAACATGGCCAAAGAAAGCTATCCCTACAAAATCATATAGTCTGGCTATGCTCTATCTTCACCACACAAGGTATTTAAATCATGCACAACCCCGATGACAAGCCAAGCAATTGTTTCATAGTTTTGGCACTTACAAACATTTTCAACCTTCACGCAATACATGAGCGTGAGCCATGGATATAGCACTATATGTGGAATAGAATGGTGGTTGTGGAGAAGACAAAAAGGGAAAAGATAGTATCACATCAACTAGGCGTATCAACGAGCTATGGAGATGCCCATCAATAGATATCAATGTGAGTGAGTAGGGATTTCCATGCAACGGATGCATTAGAGCTATAAGTATATGAAAGATCAACAAAAGAAACTAAGTGGGTGTGCATCCAACTTGCTTGCTCACGAAGACCTAGGGCATTTTGAGGAAGCCCATCATTGGAATATACAAGCCAAGTTCTATAATGAAAAATTCCCACTAGTATATGAAAGAGACAGAATGAGAGACTCTCTACAATGAAGATCATGGTGCTACTTTGAAGCACAAGTGTGGTAAAAGGATAGTAACATTGTCCCTTCTCTCTTTTTCTCTCATTTTTTTGTTTGGGCCTTCTCCTTTTTTATGGCCTCTTTTTTTTATTTTTCGTCCGGAGTCTCATCCCGACTTGTGGGGGAATCATAGTCTCCATCATCCTTTCCTCACTTAGGACAATGCTCTAAAAATGATGATCATCACACTTTTTATTTTTCTTACAACTCAACAATTACAACTCAATACTTAGAACAAAATATGACTCTATATGAATGCCTCCGGCGGTGTATCGGGATATGCAATGTATCAAGAGTGACATGTATGAAAGAATTATGAACGGTGGCTTTTCCACAAATACGATGTCAACTAGATGATCATGCTAGCAATATGACAATGATGGAGTGTGTCATAATGAACGAAACGGTGGAAAGTTGCATGGCAATATATCTCGGAATGGCTATGGAAATGCCATGATAGGTAGGTATGGTGGCTGTTTTGAGGAAGGTATTTGGTGGGTGTATGATACCGGCGAAAAGTGCGCGGTATTCGAGAGGCTAGCAATGGTGGAAGGAAGGAAAGTGCGTATAATCCATGGACTCAACATTAGTCATAAAGAACTCATATACTTATTGCAAAAATATAGAAGTTATCAAAGCAAAGTATTACGCGCATGCTCCTAGGGGGATAGATTGGTAGGATAAGACCATCGCTCGTCCCTGACCGCCACTCATAAGGAAGACAATCAATAAATAAATCATGCTCCGACTTCATCACATAACGATTCACCATACGTGCATGCTACGAGAATCACAAACTTTAACACAAGCATTTCTCAAATTCACAACTACTCAACTAGCATGACTCTAATATCACCATCCTCATATCTCAAAACAATTATCAAGCATCAATTTTTTCTTAGTATTCAACGCACTCAAAAGAAAGTTTTACAAATCTTGAATACCAAGCATATTATTAAGCAAATTACCATGCTATTAAGACTCTCAAAATATTCTAAGTGAAGCATGAGAGATCAATAATTTCTATAAAACAAATCCACCACCGTGCTCTAAAATATATAAGTGAAGCACTAGAGCAAAATTATATAACTCAAAAGATATAAGTGAAGCACATAGAGTAAAACTATAGAGCTCAAAAGATATAAGTGAAGCACATAGAGTATTCTATCAAATTCCAAATTATGTATGGCTCTCTCAAAAGGTGTGTACAGCAAGGATGATTGTGGTAGACTAACAAGCAAAGACTCAAATCATAAAAGACGCTCCAAGCAAAACACATATCATGTGGTGAATAAAAATATAGCTCCAAGTAAAGTTACCGATAGAAGTAGACGAAAGAGGGGATGCCTTCCGGGGCATCCCCAAGCTTTGGCTTTTAGGTGTCCTTAGATTATCTTGGGGGTTCCATGGGCATCCCCAAGCTTAGTCACTTGCCACTCCTTGTTCCATAATCCATCAAATCTTTACCCAAAACTTGAAAACTTCACAACACAAAACTTAAAGTAGAAAACTCGTGAGCTCCGTTAGCGAAAGAAAACAAAAGACCACTTCAAGGTACTGTAATGAACTCATTATTTATTTATATTGGTGTTATACGTACTGTATTCCAACTTCTCTATGGATTATAAACTATTTTACTAGCCATAGATTCATCAAAATAAGCAAACAACACACGAAAAACAGAATCTGTCAAAAACAGAACAGTCTGTAGTAATCTGTAGCTAGCGCAAGATCTGGAACCCCAAAAATTCTAAAATAAATTTCTGGACGTGAGGAATTTATCTATTAATCATCTTCAAAAATAATTAACTAAATATCACTTTCCAAATAAAAATTACAGCAGTTCTCGTGAGAGCTAAAGTTTCTGTTTTTTACAGCAAGTTCAACAAGACTTTCCCCAAGTCTTCCCAACGGTTCTACTTGGCACAAACACTAAGGGAGTGTTTGGTTATCCGGCAAACGTTGTCTTAGCCTGGCTCAGCAAGGAAGCAAAGGATTTGGTTCCCGAGCGAGCCTGCCTCGTATCCTGCGGTTTCCAGCTTTTTCTTCGGTTGACCGAGCTAGCCAAATCGGCTCGCCTCCGTCGGCAAGGATTGCCTTGCCTAGCGAGGTAAGCTGGCAAGCGATCCAAACGCTCCCTAATTAAACACAAAAAACACAACCAAAACAGAGGCTAAATAATTTATTTATTACTAAACAGGAGCAAAAATCAAGGAATAAAAAAAATTGGGTTGCCTCCCAACAAGCGCTATCGTTTAACGTCCCTAGCTAGGCATAACAAGCAAGAATAGATCTAGGTATTGCCATCTTTGGTAGGCAATCCATAAGTGGCTATCATGATAGATTCATATGCTAATTTTATTTTCTTTCTAGGGAAGTGTTCCATGCCCTTTTTTAATGGAAATTGGAATCTAATATTCCCTTCCTTCATATCAATAATTGCACCAACCATTCAAAGGAAAGGTCTACCGAGAATAATAGGGCAAGAAGGATTGCAATCTATATCAAGAACGATAAAATATATGGGCACATAATTCCTATTTGCAACAATAAGAACATCATTAATTCTTCCCATATGTTTATTAATAGTGGAATCTGCAAGATGCAAGTTTAGAGAGAAATCATCTAAATTACGGAAATCTAGCAAATCACACAAAGGTTTGGGAATAGTAGAGACACTAGCACCCAAATCACACAAAGCATAAAACTCATGATCTTTAATTTTAATGTTAATAGTAGGTTCCCACTCATCATAAAGTTTTCTAGGGATAGAAACTTCCAATTCAAGTTTTTCTTCATAAGATTGCATCAAGGCATCAACGATATGTTTAGTAAACGCTTTATTTTGACTAGAAGCGTGAGGAGATTTTAGCACGGATTGCAACAAGGAAATACAATCAATCAAATAGAAATTTTCATAGTTAAATTCCTTGAAATCCATAATAGTGGGTTTAGCAACATCTAGGGTTTTAATTTCTTCAATCCCACTTTTATCAAATTTAGCATCAAGATCAAAAGATTCAGAATTATTGGAACGCCTTCTAGGTAAAGGTGGATCATATTCAGTCCCATCATTATGAAGATTCATATTGCAAAACAAAGGGGACACATCAATAACTTTTAGATCTTCATCATTATTTTCATAGGAACTAGAAGAACACGCTTTTATAAAGGCATCTTTCTTAGCATGCATCCTAGCGGTTCTTTCTTTGCACTCATCAATGGAAATTCTCATGGCTTTGAGAGACTCATTGATATCATGCTTAGGTGGAATAGATCTAAGTTTCAAAGAATCAACATCAAGAGCAATTCTATCAACGTTCCTAGCCAAATCATCAATCTTAAGCAATTTTTCTTCAATCATAGCATTAAAATTCTTTTGCGAAGTAATAAATTCTTTAATATTAGATTCAAAATCAGAGGGAATATTATTATAATTTCCATAAGAATTGTTGTAGGAATTACCATAATTATTAGAGGGATTACTAGGATAAGGCCTAGGATTGAAATTTCCTCTATACGCGTTGTTACCAAAATTGTTCCTACCAACAAAATTCACATCCATAGATTAATTATTATTCCCAATCAAAGTAGACAAGGGAACATCATTAGGATCAGAAGAAACACTCTTATTAGCAAATAATTTCATAAGTTCATCCATCTTTCCACTCAAAACATTAATTTCTTCTATCGCATGCACCTTTTTAGTAGATCTTTCAGTATGCCATTGAGAATAATTAACCATAATATTGACTAGGAGTTTAGTAGCTTCTCCTAAAGTGATTTCCATAAAAGTGCCTCCCGCGGCCGAATCTAAAAGATTTCTAGAAGCAAAATTCAATCCGGCATAAAAAATTTGTATAATCATCCACAAATTTAAACCATGAGTAGGGCAATTACGTATCATTAATTTCATTCTCTCCCAAGCTTGTGCAACATGTTCATGATCAAGTTGCTTAAAATTCATAATATCGTTTCTAAGAGAGATGATCTTAGCGGGAGGAAAATACTTAGAGATAAAAGCATCTTTGCACTTGTTCCATGAATCAATACTATTTTTAGGCAAAGATGAAAACCAAGCTTTAGCACGATCTCTAAGTGAAAAAGGAAATAGCTTCAATTTAACAATATCATTATCGACATCTTTCTTCTTTTGCATGTCACACAAATCAACGAAGCTATTAAGATGGGTAGCGGCATCTTCACTAGGAAGGCCGGAGAACGGATCTTTCATGACAAGATTCAGCAAAGCAGTATTAATTTCACAAGATTCAGCATCGGTAAGAGGAGCAATCGGAGTGCTAAGGAAATCATTATTGTTGGTGTTGGTGAAGTCACACAATTTAGTATGATCTTCAGCCATCGCAACAAACAAGCAAACTAACACACAAGCAAACAAAAAAGCAAACGGGCAAAAGAGGCAAACAGAGAAAGAGAGGGAGGATAGAGAGAGAGAGGGCGAATAAAACGGCAAGGGTGAATTGGGGGGAGAGGAAAACGAGAGGCAAATGGCAAATAATGTAATGCGGGAGATAGGGATTGTGATGGGTACTTGGTATGTTGACTTTTGCGCAAACTCCCCGGCAACGGCGCCAGAAATTCTTCTTGCTACCTCTTGAGCACTGCGTTGGATTTCCCCGAAGAGGAGAGGATGATGCAGCAAAGTAGCGTAAGTATTTCCCTCAGTTTTTGAGAACCAAGGTATCAATCCAGTAGGAGGCCATGCACAAGTCCCTTGTACCTACACAAAAACAATAGCTCAACGCAACCAATGCGCTTAGGGGTTGTCAATCCCTTCACGGTCACTTAAGAAAGTGAGATCTGATAGAGATGATAAATAATATTTTTGGTATTTTTGGTATAGAGATGCAAAGTAAAAAGTAAAAGCAAAGTAAAAGCAAAGCAATAATAAAGTGATGGAAATTAATATGATGAGAAAGAGACCCGGGGGCCATAGGTTTCACTAGTGGCTTCTCTCAAGAGCATAAGTATTCTATGGTGGGTGAACAAATTACTGTTGAGCAATTGACAGAATTGAGCATAGTTATGAGAATATCTAGGTATGATCATGTATATAGGCATCACGCCCGAGACAAGTAGACCGACTCCTGCCTGCATCTACTACTATTACTCCACTCATCGACCGCTACCCAGCATGCATCTAGAGTATTAAGTTAAAAACAGAGTAACGCCTTAAGCAAGATGACATGATGTAGAGGGATAGTTTCATGCAATATGATAAAAAACCCATCTTGTTATCCTCGATGGCAACGATACAATACGTGCCTTACTGCCCCTTCTGTCACTGGGAAAGGACATCGCAAGATCGAACCCAAAGCTAAGCACTTATCCCATGGCAAGAACAACCAATCTAGTAGGCCAAACCAAACTGATAATTCGAAGAGACTTGCAAAGATAACCAATCAAACAAAAAAGAATTCAGAGAAGATTCAAATATTATTCATAGATAGACTTGATCATAAACCCACAATTCATCGGTCTCAACAAACACACCGCAAAAAGAAGATTACATCGAATAGATCTCCACGAGAGAGGGGGAGAACATTGTATTGAGATCCAAAAAGAGAGAAGAAGCCATCTAGCTACTAACTATGGACCCGTAGGTCTGAAGTAAACTACTCACACTTCATCGGAGAGGCTTGGATGATGATGTAGAAGCCCTCCATGATCGATGCCCCCTCCGGCGGAGCTCCGGAACAGGCCCCAAGATGGGATCTCGTGGATACAGAAAGTTGCGGCGGTGGAATTAGGTTTTTGGCTCCGTATTTGATCGTTTGGGGGTACATGGATATATATAGGAGGAAGAAGTACGTCAGTGGAGCAATAGGGGGGCCACGAGGGTGGGGGCCCTTGGTAGGGTAGGGCGCGCCCCCTACTCGTGGCCTCCTGTTACGTGCCTTGACGTAGGGTCCAAGTCTCCTGAGTTGTATTTGGTGAGAAAATCACATTCCCAAAGGTTTCATTCCGTTTGGACTCCGTTTGATATTCCTTTTCTTCGAAACCCTAAAATAGGCAAAAGACAGCAATTCTGGGTTGGGCTTCCGGTTAATAGGTTAGTCCCAAAAATAATATAGAAGTGGATAATAAAGCCCAATAATGTCCAAAATAGTAGATAATATAGCATGGAGCAATCAAAAATTATAGATACGTTGGAGATGTATCAGATATCTTGAGGATGGAGTTGGAAACTAGCAAGAACATCTCAGAAATACTTCGACCCGGGCGGTTTGAAACCACGGCCTATGTGGTCGACAAAGACCACTACCTCACCCTGCCTTGGGGTAGGAGGATTCTCTGTTCCTGGAACTCGCCATCGAATTTCAGTTTTCTTGGGCAAGGTGCCGATATTGACCATTCTGTTCAACTGTTCTTCGGCGACCCGGGAAGGAGCCCAGTTGCAAGTGTAAAACTGTTTGGCCATTGTGAAATGAAAAGCTGAAAAAGAAATGCTGGTTTACAAATCATTCATGGTGGTACGCAAGATGCAATGGAATAAAGATATACAGATATGTGAAATTGCATAAAACAGAGACTGATACAATAATGAATGACAAGGTCATATCAAGAGTATACATGTGTACAATAATGAATGACGGTTACAATGAATGTAAAGGGGGTTTGCCGGTTTACCAGGGGACTAATGGTATGAGATAGATTGTTTTTACAAGGGTAAAACCGCCTACATGGTAAAGAGGATACAGACCCAAGGTAAAATGACTAAGTAAGGAGAAACAAATTCCGCAAGAGGACATGGAAATTTTGGATCTACTGAAGACAGGAATGCAAAAATATTTTCACCTAACAAGGGTTGGACCCACAGCAGCTCGTAATGCTTCAGATCGGTTTTTTGCGTACAAAAGGTTTGTTCTGGTAGCGGAAAGTAAGCTATTTACGCGCGATATATCAAGCGTGAAGTTTTTAAATCCATAGATGAGGAGGAACAAAGCCGTACTGGAGCCCCGATGAACTTTGATAGACTGTGAAGAACGAATGAACCTTCAACAGATCTACAAAGGGGGGAAGGGAAAGACTCACAGAGGATGAAGCAACAAAGGAGCACCGCAGTTTTCTGGTAGCGGTGGTGCTCAGGGACAGAGATGTCACAAGGAGGAAGAAGAGGGAAGCGGAGACGAAGGGGATAAAGAGAAGGGCCCGTGGTCTTATTTATAAGGTGAGCCAATAAGTGACAGGTGCGTAAATCGAGGAGCTAGAAATGGATAGTTAATAAGGATGACGTCTCGAGAGTTGAAACATTCATTAATGAAGGGCATCTTCGGCTTCAACGGGTAGATGGCATGATAATGATTGGCTGCGGATTTAAGGATGACGTCGCGGCGATTTACCAGATTTATACAAAGGTGCCAGAGCAAGAATTTTTCTAAGTATGGGAGATTGACATGAACAGGTTCAAATCAATCTGGGGCCTAATGTTGGGGATATAGTTACTGGAGGTAAACTGGCTAGGCATGGCCGGATTAGCTCCATGAAGATTGAAGCTGAAAGTGCGTTATATCGACTAGAGGGGGGGTGAATAGGCGATTTTTATGAAAGTCTTCAAAACTTGGGAGTTATGAAGACAAACAGTGAAGATTATGCCTATTACTATGCAGCGGAAGTTAGATTACACTAGGCCAGCCATTGTCATGTATTCAATAGAGTGAAAGCACAGTGACAAACAGCTTCAGTGTAATAAGGATCAAGTAGGAAGAAGTTATGAAGCCAAACAGATCATGCATTCATGTTGTGAAGACAAATGATAAAGCAAGCACTCAATGACTTCACAATGAGTAACAGCAAGAGAAGGAAGTGAAGATGAAACCAGTGACTCGTTGAAGACAATGATATGTTGGACCAGTTCCAGTTGCTGTGACAACTGTACGTCTGGTTGGAGCGGCTAGGTATTTAAACCTTAGGACACACAGTCCCGGACACCAAGTCCTGAACACACAGTTCAGGACACCAAGTCCTCACCGTAATCTCCTTGAGCTAAGGTCACTTAGTCCTCGCCCAATCACTCTGGTAAGTCTTCAAGGTAGACTCTCAAACCTTCACAGACTTCGTTCACTGGCAATCCACAATGTCTCTTGGATTCTCTGAACGCGACGCCTAACCGTCTGGAGGATTCACAGTCCTCAAGTGTAATAAGTCTTCAGATCACACAGACAAGAAGACTCAAGTGATGCCCAATTTACTCTGGCTCTGGGTGGTTAGGGCTTTTCTCCTCACTAGGAATTTTCTTTCAAAGGCTTCGAGGTGGGTTGCTCTCAAACGACAAAAGCCGTGCACTGAAATCTGAGCAGCCAACCGTTTATGGTTGTGGGGGTGGGCTATTTATAGCCACTTGGCAACCCGACCTGATTTGTCCGACATGACCCTGGGTCACTAAGGAACTGACACGTGTCTCAACGGTCAGATTTCGAACTCTCATGGCAACTTTACTTGGGCTACAAGCAAAGCTGACTTGTCCGGCTCTGGACAAGATTTGCTCTCATTGTCTTCACTCGAAGACATAGGTTTTTGATTTAGGCATCACTTAAGTCATTCCGACTTGTTCTCCTGGACCCCACTTAACAGTACGGTGGTTCCTATGACTCAACAAAAATAAAAAGGACTACGAAAGATCTTAAGTCTTTGAGTTCCATAGGCTTCATAACGTGTCTTCTGTTGTCATAGTCTTCAATGTGAATATCTTCATATACCACCTTTGACTTCAATGTCTTCATTCATTTTTAGGGGTCATCTCTGGTAGTAAACCGAATCAATGAGGGACTTCTACCTGTGTTTTCCTGCAATTCTCACAAACACATTAGTCCCTCAACTAGGTTTGTCGTCAATACTCCAAAACCAACTAGGGGTGGCACTAGATGCACTTACAATCTCCCCCTTTTTGGTGATTGATGACAAACTAGTTGAAGTTTTCAACGGGGAATATAAAGTGTGAAGTCTGTAAAGGAATTGTCATCATAAGTTGCAAGTGCTCCCCCTGAAGATGTGCATATAAGTTAATTTGCTTTTGGAATGCAAATGCACATGGCAGGTTGTACTTGTGGAGATCAGCTTCAGCTTATGATGACAATCTACTATGCATGTGAAAGTATATGAAGATAATAACATGCATAATGGGAAATGGACGTCTACAGAATGAGATGAGTGCGGAATTTATCATCGCACATGCGGAATTTATCTTTGCAAAAGGAGTGGTAAAACAAGTAGCAGACGACCATTGAGTTTTTGTGTTTACAACTCAAAAGAACCAAATGAAGCAAAACAAGAGTTGCAAACACGAAGCAAGTATAACAAAACAAGGCACCCACCCATATTGACCCGCTTGAAGACTATAAACATCATATGCTTCTCCCCCTTTTGTTAGGAATGACCAAAAAGGTTTGAAGACATAGAGTTTTCTACGCGTTCCCAGGCGCAGCAGGGTCGGTGGAGTTGTTTGGCGGTGCTGAGCTTTGAGGTGCTGAGGCAGGTGGTGGTGAAGTAGCATCATCTTCATCAATGATCCTCGCAGTGATGAATACTCAGAGTCTTGAAGTGACGGTGTGTTGCGCATCACAGCCCTCCTAGGAGGTGTGGTGTCAAATTTGAAGCGCTCTGTGAAGCCATCCTCTTCAAGTTCAGCTTTAGTGCAGATCATTGAGAGGCCTTTCCAAGTGCGGCGACAGGTTTCGTGTGCGACGAATGCATTCTTGGTTGCCAGATTTCTGATGCGATTGACGTCTTTCATGATGCTTCTCATCTGCCTCTTGAGCCAGTCGTGATGCCTATCTTGCTTTTGGTGAAGAGCCACAAGAAGCTCTTGGTCATTGAGGGCACGAGCGCGCTTCTTGGGTCTCTTTGCAGCTGTGCTGTCAGTGGCTTCAGTTGATGCAGGGGCACGTGTGGTGCCAGCCAATGGATACACTCTTGAGATGGCTTCAACACCTTCGACATTCTGAGTGAAGCTCTGGTGTTCGGCATTTTGAAGACTTAATGGTTGCTTGGCAGGCTCAGGGTATATTGCTTCAGCAGAGGTGTCCACATCTGGCAAGAAGATCTGATGGTTGCGGGCTGAGGGCTGATATGAAGTTGCAGAGTGAATCTTGATCAGCCTCATAACCCAAGGAGCATAAAACTTCAAACCAAAGAGATCTGAGCCGGATGCTGCAAGTTGGCGTATAAAGAGATCCTGTGCGTTGAAGCATTTGCCATGCAGAATACAGAAGATGAGAGTCTTCATTGCACCTTCAACCTTGGCATATGGAGAGTGCCCCTTAATGGGCCATAGAGTCCGCCTGACGATGTGATATATGGTTCTGGGCAGGTACTCTAAGTCTTCAACGAAGAACTCAGTTGGATAGGGTGCATCATGAGGCAATGGCTTCATCATTGAGAGCATCTGACTCATATTGGGTTCAGGTCTCTGAAATATGCTCTCAATAGCTTCAGAATGAAGTTGACACCCTTCCTCGAAGAATTCGCCTGGAGTGGGCAGGCCAGTGAGCTCAATGATATTGAATGCATTGGCTTCATGATGGACATTGCCGGTCATCCACTCCAGGACCCAAGTCTTCGGATCTCTGTTGTAGCCTTTGATATGTAGGGTGGCATAGAATTGGAGCAGAAGCTCTTCATTCCAGTGCTCTTCATCGGTGATAAACGGCAGCAGACCCACTTGCTTGAAGCAATCCAGTGCGTCTTCCAGGCTAGGCAGGCCAGCAATAGCTTCAACCTCCAGGCGCTTGTGAGGAAAGATGCGGCCTTGGTTGTATAGGATGCATGAATAATAGCTGCGCTGTTGATAGCTCCAGAACCTATCTGATACAATCCGTTCCCTTGAATAAGGGTTCTTGGAGCTGTTGAAAAACGTGTTGTCTGCCCTGAAGCTGTTGATGTTGAAGGAGCCAGGAGCTGATGCAGGACCGGGGAACCTTGGCAGTCGTGGGATCGGCTTCTGGACCTGGGGCCTGTGCGCAACATGATAGTTGAATTGGGGACCGGCAGCAGACTCAGGCACAGAATGTTCAGGAGCAGTAGCTTCAGTGTCTTCTGAAGCTGTTGTTGGGGAGGGCTCCACATTTGCTTCGGCGTTGTTTGTGGCAGCCTCAACATTTGCAGCCTCCACACGTGTAGTGGGAGGGACGAACTCAGGCGCGTTCTCCTGGAGAACTGCTTCTTGTTGGTGTGGGGGAGTTGGAGCTTGTGGTACTTCTGCATGCTCTTCGGCTGATGCAGCCGGAATGTCGTCAGCAGCCTGAGCCCTTGGCCCTTTGCGAAGCCTACGGAATGTAGGCGACGCCGGTGGAGTTGCAGTGGGCTGGGGCTCATTATCTTCCTCCTGTGGGCGATCTGCCCACGATGCATCTTGAGTGATTGGCGTCAATGGACGACCAATGCTGATCAGTTCGCTTGTCTCAAGCTGAGGAAGGGCTGCATCACCTTGGACATTGTCTTGGAGACCAATGTCTTCAGCAGCGTTGGGGTCGGCTGCTGGAATGTCTTCAGCGTGCGGAGCCTCTATGAAAGCAGGCTCATACACTATTAATTGACGATCTGCGTCAGGATAGCGGACGGAGAGGGGTTCAACAATCAAGGGCTCTGTGGGAGCAGCCCGAGATTTCTTGGTCTTGCGCTTCTTGATGGTGGGATCAGAAGGAGAGGCTTCAGAGTGTTTCCTCTTCCTAGCTTCAGCCTCTGCAGTCCGTGTCTTCTTGAGCTCTGAGGTGGTTGATCGACTCTTTGGCTTCGAGCGAGTCGTTGCAGTGGGGAAGACAATCGGAGCAGTTTCTGACCTTGGCACCTCTGGTTCAGGCACAGCAGGCTTCTTTTTCTTCTTCGCGGCCACCCTGGGGTCAATGCCGGGACGCCCAAGTGCCTTGCGCTTCTCGGCCTCATTGTAGGCATGCACGCAGCGATCAGCCAGAGTCTTCATGCGCTCTCGCGAGCCTTGAGCTTCGGCACGCGTCTTCAGAAAGTTCTCTTTCAGCTCGTGCATCATGATCTTGAAGTTTTTCACTTCTTGCACGCTGAGCTTGGCCACGTGCTTCTTGAACTGAGCCTTTTCACAATCAATTTTCTGCTTCGGTTCAACAATGCGCTGGGCTATTGCAAGTTCTGAAGCAATTGCGCCTTGAAAGGCAACGTTGAGGCCTATGGGCAGCTGCAGATCGTTGAAGCTGATGTCCGGTGAGGCAAACCATTCATCGACGAAGTTGTGGATGATGGCGACATCAAACAGAGGCAGATTGTTGAAGATTTCAGCCTCCTCCTTGCTCTTGATGAGCTGCTCAAGAGCGTCATCTCCAAGATCTTCATCGCTTGATAGATCAATGGTTTCGCAGCGCAGAATGGTAGCAGCTGTGAGCTCTTTGCCTGTGTGTGGCTGAGGCTTCTTGGCTTCTTGGGGCTTGGAGACTCGTGATAAGTCTTCAGACTGCACACTGGCTTCAGGAGGTGCAGTTGCCAATGGCTTTGCTCTTGAGATTTTGGGAGAAGCGGCTGGCTTTGAAGCTTTTGGCTTCTTCTGCTTTGGCTTTGGCGCAGCAGGGGCGTCATCAGACTCAGTATCTGCTGGAGGGTCATTCACGGCAGTCCCTTGGACTAGGATGCGGGTGATGAGGCCTGCAAGATTGGCATACGGCCCGATGATATTGGGATCGGCGTCGCGTGTGCCATCTACCCTTGGTTCAGAGGGACCAGGGTTGAAGTCTAATCCCAGCTTCTTCTTGTTTTGCTTTGCAGAGTTCTGAGCAAATTGGAAGTTGCGCTTGAACAGATTGTCATCGCGACACCAGAGAAGTGATGACGGATGTGCTTCAGCTGGCTGTGGTCCTCTCACCATGCATGGATAGAAGCCTTGAGCAATGGCTTCGTCTTTGGACCTAGGTACGAGATTTTTGTATAATACGTCTCCCCACGGTCTCTTGATGGCGCACTTTTCGGCATACTCCTGAGTGACGAAGCGGTATTGAAACCATTGCTCTGCCCAATATCTTCGAATCCATTGGATTCGTGTCTTGCGCTGACCATAGCTTTCTTCAGGATCAGTTTTGTACATCTCTGCCAATTCATCAGGCAGATCTTTGGACGTTCCACCACGTCTCTGTCTGACTCCCTTCCTTGCTGTTGTTTCTGAAGCCATGAATCTTAACTTGGAAGGCTTCAAGATGTTCAAAGTCTTCAAAGGCTTCCTTTTGCTTGACCAACAAGAACTGGCTTCAGGAGAGTTGATGTGATGCTGCAAGTACTCTGCAAATGAATGCAGACTATGAGAACCAAAGGATTCTCCCACGGACATGTACCTGTGATAGCATTAAGGTGCGAGGGAAGGGGAAGAGGTCATATGCATTCTCAGAAGATTTTGAAGATAAATCGGTTTAGAAGACATTGACCTCATCGTGCGAAGACATTCACTCATAGATAAGAAGTTGGTTCCAGATTTGTACGAACCCACAGATCAGTACAAGTGAGGAATCTAACTACTTCGTAATGCACAAGTGAATATTCTAGGCAGGTTATGAGATGCAGACTGAGAGAGATGTAACTTGTGAGAGCAGAAACTTCTTATGGCAGAAAGTGACTGAACTATAGGATCAAGAGAGGCTGTAAAAAGAGGTTTTATTTACCACACTTGGAACTGCTAGACGAAGTGGGAGTTGAGGCCGAGCAGTTCGATCCTCCGTGCCCAAACTTGGCGACGGAAGACACCTACGGCGACGGCGGAGAGAGCGATGTCCGCTGTTGGCGTGAAAACGGCGTCGGAGAGGTTGCGGCAGTGAAGCGCTTCGTCGCCGGCGTCGTCGAGAGCTAGCGGTGGCGCTAGGGTTCGTGCGAGGGTGGAAGAAGAGATAATGACCGCAGTGAATCGTGTATTTATAGGGATAGAGGCGGCACTGCGCTATTACTCAGGTGCCCCTGGCGATTCACATCTGAACAGCACGTGGCCATCATGCGGTATTTTGGGGGCAGTTCCACATCCCATGCACGCCTTGATTGTCGGGTGTCATTCCTACTTCTCCGGATTTCTTGTGGATGAATGAGCATTGGAAACGGTTTTAAAGTTTGTCTCTGTGTCTTCTGCTGACAAGGATGCAGAGAAGACATTTGACAGTTTCAATAGAATGCATACAACTTGGAGAGATAGAGTTTGAGGTAGAAAGCATGGAGAGGTTAGGGTCCGATCACATTCACTTAGTTCAAAAGATTCAAACAAGAAGACATAGCTATAAGTGAATGCTGTAGAGGACAGAACACTAGAGCATATATATATATATAATCATCGTAGTGAAGATAATCATGAAGATATGTTAAGTTCGAAGCCAAATCAATGTGAAGATATTGCAAGGTAACGCCATGTGTTAAACACTTCAAAATGGAACGTTTGGTGGTGGCGTTACCCACCTTATAGGAAGTATTAGACCCAGACACGGCGCACAATTATCGTGGCGCTCCGAAGTCAAATTCCACATTAATGTATTCACACTTAGAATGTATGTCTTCATTGATTGAAGATATACTTTACTTTGTGTGTTGCACATCTAAGTCATCAATATGCATAAGTGTTAGGATGTGTGCCTGATCACAGGACATTTGAGGATTCCAAGATATTTAGCTCACACCGTAACTTGCAAAACCTCTTCTCATCCAAGGGCTTGGTGAAGATATCTGCCAATTGCTCTTCAGTGTTGACGTGTATGATATCAATGTCTTCCTTCACAACATGATCTCTGAGAAAGTGATGACGAATTTCAATGTGCTTTGTCTTCGAGTGCTGAACTGGGTTGTTGGCAATCTTGATGGCGCTTTCGTTGTCGCAGTAAAGTGGCACTTACTTCAGATGAATGCCATAATCCTTGAGTGTTTGCTTCATCCACAGAAGCTGAGCGCAGCAAGATCCAGCAGCAATGTATTCAGATTCAGCAGTGGAGAGAGATACACAGTTCTGCTTCTTTGAAGACCAACATACAAGTGATCGTCCCAGAAAGTGACATGTGCCTGATGTAGACTTGCGATCAACTTTGTCACCAGCATAATCAGCATCCGAAAATCCAACCAAATCAAACTCTGAGCCCTTTGGATACCATAATCCTAGAGTTGGGGTGTGAGCCAAATATCGAAGAATTCGCTTCACAGCTAAGTGATGCGACTCCTTAGGTGCCGCTTGAAATCGAGCACACATGCAAACACTAAGCATGATATCTGGCCTAGATGCACATAAATAAAGCAAAGACCCAATCATGGAGCGGTATACCTTTTGATCGAACTCTTTACCATTGTCGTCAGGACCTAGATGATGTTTGGCTAGCATTGGTGTTGTGAAGCCTTTGCAGTCTTGCATACCGAACTTCTTCAGGCAATCTTTGAGATACTTCTCTTGAGATATGAAGATGCCATTGCGCTGTTGTCGGATTTGAAGACCAAGAAAGAACTTCAGCTCCCCCATCATGGACATCTGATATTGCTCTTGCATCATATATCCAAACTCTTCACTATACTTCTGATTGGTGCAGCCGAAGATAATGTCATCCACATATATTTGGCACACAAACAGTTCACCATCGTATGTCTTCGTGAAAAGAGTGGGATCCAGGGAACCAGGTATGAAGCCTTTGCTCTTCAGAAAGTACTTGAGTGTATCATACCAGGCCCTAGGGGCTTGTTTGAGGCCATACAGTGCCTTGTTGAGCTTGTATACCATATCAGGATGTTTTGGATTTTCAAAGCCAGGTGGTTGTGCAACATACACTTCTTCTTCAATCTTTCCATTGAGAAAGGCACTTTTCACAACCATTTGATATAGACGTATGTTATGATGATTTGCATAGGCCAGCAGTATGCGTATGGCTTCAAGCCTAGCTACAGGAGCAAATGTTTCATCGAAGTCAATGCCCTCCACTTGAGTATATCCTTGAGCAACGAGACGAGCTTTGTTTCTAACAACTTGACCATGCTCATCTTGCTTGTTGCGGTATATCCATTTGGTGCCTATTATGTTGTGCTTCCGTGGATCAGGACGCTTAACCAGTTCCCATACATTATTCAGCTCGAACTGTTGAAGCTCTTCTTGCATAGCTTGAATCCATTCAGGTTCCATGAAGGCTTCTTCAACTTTCTTGGGTTCTGATATTGAGACGAATGTGAAATGCCCACAGAAGTTTGCTAGCTGAGTTGCCCTTGAACGAGTGAGTGGACCAGGTGCATTGATGTTGTCAAGTATTCTGTCAATCTGTACTTCATTTGCAACACGAGGATGTATAGGGCGAAGACTTTGCTCTTGCTGATCTGCGTTGTTGTTTGGAGGAATGTCTTCATGCTGAGCATTGTCTTCATGTTGATCAGGTGCTGAGATGATGAGTTCTTCTTCAGGATGAGCTTCAGAAGGCATAATCTCTCCAGTTCCCATAAGCTTGATTGATTCACTAGCTGGGACTTCATCTAGCACATTTGGCAGTTGCTCTCTTTGTGAACCATTTGTTTCATCAAACCGTACATCCACTGTTTCGACCACTTTGTGATGGAAGAGATTGAAGACTCTGTAGGAGTGTGAATCCTTTCCATATCCAAGCATGAAGCCCTCATGTGCTTTTGGTGCAAACTTTTAGGTGTGGTGTGGGTCCTTGATCCAGCATTTTGCGCCAAATACTCTGAAGTAACTGACATTTGGCTTCTTGCCAGTTAGGAGTTCATAAGATGTCTTGTTCAGAAGCTTGTGAAGATAAACACGATTGATTGTATGGCATGCAGTATCAATGGCTTCAGTCCAGAATTTTCTTGGAGTCTTGTATTCATCTAGCATTGTTCTAGCCATCTCAATGAGTGTTCTGTTCTTGCGTTCGACGACGCCATTCTGCTGTGGCGTGTATGGAGCTGAGAATTCATGTGTGATGCCCAAGGTATCTAGATATGTATCAAGGCCAGTGTTCTTGAATTCAGTGCCATTGTCACTTCTGATGTGCTTTATCTTGGCGCCAAAATTGTTCATAGCTCGATTTGCGAAGCGTCTGAAGACATCCTGCACTTCAGTCTTGTAAAGGATCATGTGTACCCAAGTATATCTAGAGTAATCATCAACAATGACGAAGCCATAGAGGCAAGCAGTAGTAGTAAAAGTTGAGTAGTGAGTGGGACCGAAAAGATCCATGTGGAGCAGTTCGAAGGGTTGTGTAGTAGTCATGATTGTCTTCGAAGGATGTTTTGCCCTTGTCATCTTCCCTGCTTCACAGGCACCGCATAAATGATCTTTCTTGAACTTGACGCCCTCGATGCCTATGACGTGCTTTTTCTTCGCAAGGGTGTGGAGGTTCCTCATGCCAGCATGCCCAAGCCTTCGATGCCAAAGCCAGCATTCTGAAGCTTTTGCAAGAAGACATACTGCAAGTTGTGGTCCTGCTGAGAAATCTACCACGTACAAATCACCTTTCCGATACCCTTCAAACACTAGAGATTTGTCAGATTCCATTAGCACCAGGCAACGATATTTTCCAAACATTACAATCATATTCAAATCGCAAAGCATTGAGACAGACATTAAGTTGAAGCCAAGGGATTCAACAAGCATGACTTTATCCATGTGTTGATCCTTTGAGATTGCAACTCTACCTAGACCCAATACCTTACTTTTACCAGTGTCAGCAAATGTGATGTGGCTCTTGTCGGATGGACATAAAGTTGAGTCCATAAGAAGGCTTCTTCTGCCAGTCATGTGATTTGTACACCCACTGTCAATAATCCATTCTGAAGACTTTGAAGTCGCTGGTGTCGTACCCTACAGTGTAGTTAGGGGGATAGGCTTCACGAAGAGAATTGTGAAGCATAAACATTTGACGAACCAGTGGGTTATGAAAACCTAGATCCAGATTAGGACTAATAGGGAGAGTAGCATGCGATTCAGGAGCAAAGTACATAATGATGCCATTCGGGCATTTTATCTTGCGCCCTACAAGATTTTTAAGGTCCCCAGCAATAGCATCAGAAGATTTTGTTTTTCTGCTGGAGACCTTTCCCTGCAAAAGAGAGTTAAGCTTTCTTAACCACCCACATCTTCAAGGGTGGCTTAGAAGCAATAAGTCTAAGTGCAGCATCTGAGAATTTTGGCTTTGAAGCCTTAGCAAACAGTCTAGCAGGTGGACAATAATACTCATAGGAATAAGCAGAATAATTTTTGGTCACATGAACACGATTCGATGAACCGCTCTCATATTCATATGCCTGAGTATAGTTTCCCTGCAAAATATTTGCGTTAGTGCGACTCAGGTGAGTCCTCTGTTTGTATGAAGCCTTTGGACCATATGAAGCCTTTGGTCTGAGGTTTGTCTTCTTTAAGTGAGGTGTCATGAAGACATTCACAGGAAGATTTTCCAGACACCTTTTCGGAACCCAGATCTTCTTCATAGGCGGTCCATTCCTGCAGTTAGTACCAATGTACCTGGCAAACACTTCACCATTCTGATTCTTAAACAGTTTATAGTTTGCATCAAAGGATTCATCAATGATAATGGGGTTAGCACAAGTGAAGCCAGATAAGTTGGATGGATCTGCTGAAAGTTCCTTTGCAGCAACCCATGTGGTTTTGGGGTACTGCTCAGGTTTCCAGTAAGAGCCATCTGCATTGATTTTCCTCACAAATCCAACACCCTCTTTCCTAGGGTTTCGATTCAGGATCTGCTTCTTGAGGACATCACATAGTGTCTGATGTCCTTTAAGACTTTTGTACATCCCTGTTTCAAGCAATGTCTTCAACATAGCATTCTCATCAGCAATAGCAGTGGTATCCTCAGCAGAGGGGTTAGTTACCACGTCAACAGTTGAAGATATTGCAACAGCAGTAGAAGTGGAACATTCAGCAACAGAATTAGCATTATCACGCTCAATGCATTTAAGACATGGTGGTTCAAATCCTTCCTGAGCGGGACTGATCTGTTTAGAGCGAAGTGACTCGTTTTCCTTTTGAAGATCTTCATGAGCCACCCTCAATTTCTCAAGTTCTTGCTTCCTTTGAAGATAATCATAGGAAAGCTTTTCATGAGTTGTTGAGAGAGTATCATGACGATCTTCAAGTTCCTGATACTTAACGTGAAGGTTTTTTATGTCTTCAATTAAGGATTCAGATCGAGTCATTTCAGCACCCAACAGATCATCGCTTCTGTCTAACAGTTTTTGAATATGTTCCATAGCTCTCTGTTGTTCAGTTGCAATTTTAGCAAGTGTTTTGTAGCTATGTTTTGAATCAGATTCAGAGTCATCGTCACTAGATGTTTCATAGCGAGTAGTGCGTGTGTTTACCTTGGCTCCGCGTGCCATGAAGCAGTAGGTAGGAGTGGAGTCGTTCTTGTCATTTGCGTTGGTGTCGGTGATGCAGTCATTGTCTTCAGTGTTGAAGATGGACTTGGCGACATATGTTGTAGCCAGACTCGCAATGCCAGAATCAGACTCCTCCTCAGACTCCACCTCTGCCTCCTCAGATGCGGACTCCTCCTCTGAATCCATCTCCTTTCCAACAAATGCACGTGCCTTGCCAGATGAGCTCTTCTTGTGTGATGAAGACTTTGATGAAGACTTGGAAGAAGACTTTGAGTATTTCTTCTTCTTCTTGTCGTCAAAATCATATTTCTTGCTCTTCTTCTTCCTTCTGTTCTCATTGCCCACTGTGGACACTCAGAGATGAAGTGTCCAGTTTTCTTGCACTTGTGACATGTTTTCTTCTTGTAGTCATGAGCAGAAGCTTCATCATTCCTTGAGCTTGATCGTGAAGATTTTCTGAAGCCTTTCTTCTTGGTGAATTTTTGGAACTTCTTCACTAGCATTGCAAGTTCTCTTCCAATGTCTTCAAGATCATTAGAACTGCAGTCAGATTCTTCTTCAGATGAGGAGACAGCTTTTGCCTTCAAGGCGCGAGTTCGCCCATAGTTTGGACCGTAGATATCTCTTTTCTCAGAAAGCTGAAACTCGTGTGTGTTGAGCCTCTCAAGTATGTCAGATGGATCGAGTGTCTTGAAATTAGGACGTTCTTGAATCATCAGGGCCAGGATGTCAAACGAACTATCAAGTGATCTCAGCAGCGTTTTGACGATTTCATGTTTGGTGATTTCAGTGGCGCCGAGGGCTTGAAGCTCATTTGTGATGTCAGTGAGTCTATCAAATGTGTGCTGGACATTCTCATTGTCATTTCGCTTGAAGCGGTTGAAGAGATTGCGAAGGACACTGATTCGTTGATCTCTCTGGGTTGAGATGCCTTCATTGACCTTGGAGAGCCAGTCCCAGACCAGTTTGGATGTCTTCAAGGCACTCACACGGCCATACTGTCCTTTGGTCAGATGACCACAGATGATGTTCTTGGCAGTAGAGTCCAGTTGAACGAATTTCTTGACATCAGCAGCAGTGACACCTTCTCCAGCCTTGGGAACGCCGTTCTCGACGACATACCATAGGTCGACGTCAATGGCTTCAAGATGCATGCGCATCTTATTCTTCCAGTAGGGATATTCAGTTCCATCGAAGACGGGGCACGCAGCGGAGACTTTGATTATCCCTGCAGTCGACATAGCTAAAACTCCAGGTGGTTAAACCGAATCACACAGAACAAGGGAGCACCTTGCTCTGATACCAATTGAAAGTGCGTTATATCGACTAGAGGGGGGTGAATAGGCGATTTTTATGAAAGTCTTCAAAACTTGGGAGTTATGAAGACAAACAGTGAAGATTATGCCTATTACTATGCAGCGGAAGTTAGATTACACTAGGCCAGCCATTGTCATGTATTCAATAGAGTGAAAGCACAGTGACAAACAGCTTCAGTGTAATAAGGATCAAGTAGGAAGAAGTTATGAAGCCAAACAGATCATGCATTCATGTTGTGAAGACAAATGATAAAGCAAGCACTCAATGACTTCACAATGAGTAACAGCAAGAGAAGGAAGTGAAGATGAAACCAGTGACTCGTTGAAGACAATGATATGTTGGACCAGTTCCAGTTGCTGTGACAACTGTACGTCTGGTTGGAGCGGCTAGGTATTTAAACCTTAGGACACACAGTCCCGGACACCCAGTCCTGAACACACAGTTCAGGACACCAAGTCCTCACCGTAATCTCATTGAGCTAAGGTCACTTAGTCCTCGCCCAATCACTCTGGTAAGTCTTCAAGGTAGACTCCCAAACCTTCACAGACTTCGTTCACTGGCAATCCACAATGTCTCTTGGATGCTCTGAACGCGACGCCTAACCGTCTGGAGGATTCACAGTCCTCAAGTGTAATAAGTCTTCAGATCACACAGATAAGAAGATTCAAGTGATGCCCAATTTACTCTGGCTCTGGGTGGTTAGGGCTTTTCTCCTCACTAGGAATTTTCTTTCAAAGGCTTCAAGGTGGGTTGCTCTCAAACGACAAAAGCCGTGCACTGAAATCTGAGCAGCCAACCGTTTATGGTTGTGGGGGTGGGCTATTTATAGCCACTTGGCAACCCGACCTGATTTGTCCGACATGACCCTGGGTCACTAAGGAACTGACACGTGTCTCAACGGTCAGATTTCGAACTCTCACGGAAACTTTACTTGGGCTACAAGCAAAGCTGACTTGTCCGGCTCTGGACAAGATTTTCTCTCATTGTCTTCACTCGAAGACATAGGTTTTTGATTTAGGCATCACTTAAGTCATTCTGACTTGTTCTCCTGGACCCCACTTAACAGTACGGTGGTTCCTATGACTCTACAAAAATAAAAAGAACTACGAAAGATCTAAGTCTTCGAGTTCCATAGGCTTCATAACGTGTCTTCTGTTGTCATAGTCTTCAATGTGAATATCTTCATATACCACCTTTGACTTCAATGTCTTCATTCATTTTTAGGGGTCATCTCTGGTAGTAAACCGAATCAATGAGGGACTTCTACCTGTGTTTTCCTGCAATTCTCACAAACACATTAGTCCCTCAACTAGGTTTGTCGTCAATACTCCAAAACCAACTAGGGGTGGCACTAGATGCACTTACAGAAGCCCATGAAGATGAGAAGATACTGGCGCTTTAAGAAGGACCAAGGCCCAAAGACGGATTAAAGCCTGTAGATGTGAACCGACTTTATCATGTAAACTTGTATTGTAAGTTAGAGGAATAGAGACCGAGCCGGACACCTCTATGATCCGTCCTTGGGACTCTGTAAACCGGCGGGCGTCAACCTGTGTATATAAAGGGACGACCCGGCCACGGTTTGAGGACAGAAAACAACAACTCGAGGGCCAGTCAAGGCGGATTCGCTCCCTGGTCATCAAAACCCTAGCAATACCAATCACAACTAGACGTAGGCTTTTACCTTCATTGAAGGGGCCGAACTAGTATAAACCCCCCGTGTCCCCTTGTCCGGTTTAACCCCTTTAAGCTAACCCGTTGCGATGGATCCATGACTAAGTCCTTTCACGAGGACATCTGCCGTGACAAACCCACGACAGCCGGGCCTGCAGCGAGTGGGGCCCTCTTGGCCGGCGCGCCGGTTCAATGCCTGCGCTATGAGAGGTCGCGTCTGTGTGAGAGCAATCACTCCCTGTAGTCCTTTTTTGTTTGGATATAACAAAATCTCGTTTTGCATTCACATTTTACAAGTAAAATCCATGGACAAACTTTAACCCAGAATACGATGGGGACTAGTAAACTAGGATAGAGGTAGTAGTTCTTTTTTATCAAAGAAGGGTTTCCCCCTTACGATTTTCATTACTGAAAACCAACATCTAAACCATAGTATTTTCCCTAGAACTATCAGGTTCAACATCTCGTAGTATAAACCCATACAACCATACGCCAAGGAGGTAGTAGTTATGAATTCCATTTTCGCTCCATACCAATCGTTCTAAAAACTACTTAAGTACTTATAACGCACCCTTGAAAATCGGAACTCTTACCCTGCTAAAAATGATATTTTAAACGTGGCTACTCGATCTGTGGCAACTGGCAAGCCACCGCCCCCAGGTCGTTCACCTGTGGTCCCGGCCATCAACTCCTACGGATCAAATTATCATGCGAGCTGACTATTCCTACAAAGGTGCGCTCCACCACGTACCCGGTACCTGCACATGCAGCAATCGTGCACCTAGGGTTTTAGGGTTTATTTGTTAACGGTGCCTTTTACGTAACTCTCATGTGTGCGAGACAGCGAGAGACCGACTGCGTGCGTGCGCCTCTTCTCTTCATATATGTACTCCACCGTTTGTCTGGTGTTCAAACAATTATACAATAGTAATAACTACTAGCAATGTGGCAATGCGTTGCCACAAAATCAAAGTAGATTAATACATATTCACCAATTTGATAGAAAAAAGAGTCTAGTTTTGAAATACGTGTATCACTAAAAATATCTTATGTTTCACTCAAAATGTATTCCTTTGGCGGTTTTGATGAGATAAGGGAGGAATGTTGTTGGTTTCAAGATTCGAGAAGTGGTATATCTCTAATTTCTATTCTTACTAGCAAGATGCCCATGCGTTACACGGAACATCAAGATCTTGTGGGAGAAAAGGAGGAACGAGGGAAGGCCTTATCTGCAGATGTGGAGAGGAGTGCGGGTAAATTGCCATAGTTTCCTTCCTATCCGTTAGATATAGATCGGACAGCCAATATTGTAGGATGGCAGGCACACCATCATCACCGACTATGATTTTTATAAGAGTAGAGATAAAAACATAGTTGGTGACAATGGTGTGCCTGCCATCCTGCAATATAGGCCGCCTGATTTATATCTGAGGATAGGAAGGAAACTATGGCAATTTTTCAAAAAGATACCCACATCCCTCTCCACATTTGCAAATAAGGCCTTCCCTCGTTCATCCTTTTCTCCCACAAGATAAACTACTCATACAAATGCGTCTTGATGTTTCGTGCAACGCATGGGCATCTTGCTAGTTGTTGCAAAAAGCCCATGTGTGTGTGTTGTGTGTGTGAGAGAGAGGGAGAGAGGAGGAGGACGGAGTGCATGTGTGACAAAGACACAAAGAGTGTGTGTGCGAGAGGTATCAGCTTAAAATGAGGTGATAGTGTGTGTGTGCACGATCGAGAGGACATGTCTCAAGAAGGGATGAAAAATCTACATAGATACAAGGAGTGCGAGAGAGACATGTACGTGATAGTGGAAGCACGAGTGTGTGGGTGTATAAACCTATCTGGAGGCTAGTCGGTCAATGATGTGACAGAAATACGAGTCGGGGTGCGAAAGCGAGAGTTTTGTGGGTGTGATAGAGAGACGATAGTCGGGAAGGGGAGTGGAAGAAGGAGCTGTGTGTGTGTGAGAGAGAGAGAGAGAGATAGAGCGGGGGGGAGTTTGTCTGATCGGTAAACAAATGAATAATGTCAGTTTTATAACTAGGATGTAGACGGAAAGGAGGCCGCAACAAATGGTGTGTCTGTAGGAGAGAGTAATTTTAGTGGTATGAGTCATATCTAGAGACATATAGGGTGTGTGCGAGAACCCCATAGAGAGAAAGAAAAAGTGAAAGACGAGTGAGACTATGTGTGATGGTGAAAAAGATAGCTTAGGTACCTAGTAATACAAGAGAACGGTAGAGACGTGAGAGATAATGAAAACCGTGTAATGTATAATGATAGGGAGAGTGTGACACTTCTCAAGGGAGACGTCGAGAGACCATGTTTGCGAAGATAGGAGAAACATGAAGTGAGCGTGCGGGTGAGCTGGAGAAAAGAGAATGATAGCTACATGAAGGAGCATGTGAGAGAGATGGGCGTTAAAGGAGTCAACATAAAAGGGATTCAAATATTTGAATTCGAGATGATGATACATGTAATTCATACTCGAACCAAAATTGATCTATCAAACATGCATACTCATATGAATTCACGCGCATCTATGTTATTTAATATGTAGATATTGCTGATCCATACATTTTAGTAGAACATAATTTGGTTTAAATTTTTTTGAATTCAACCTTATGATTTTGAGATCATTGTATTTGTAAGTCATATTATATACATATAAAGGAGCAGAATTCTTTGTTGTGCTTTTGAGAGTATATATATATAATGATGTATATAGAATTTTATTCCAATCACAAATGGATCCTGCCCGAACAAAAATAGAATACAAACTAGATTCGAATTGAGTTGGCACGGTAAACATGCACTCTTGCTCTACAAAAATTTGAACAAAGCGGGGAAAGTCGCAGTAACCGCCCGAAACCAAACTCTGCAAGATGGAAATTACTGCCTATCCCTGACACGCAAAGCCTATCGGCTCGATTTCTATATGTTTCGATAGGGGTAGGTTTGTAATTTCACTCAAACGTGACATAACCGCCTCTCACACGGATTCATACACGGGGGGCGCCAAAACACAGTGTCTCCTTGGCCGAAATCGACTCCCTCCTCGATTCATACACGGGGGGAGCCAAAAAAAAACTCTCGTCGGCAAATATTCGGTGTATGCGAGATTCCCATCCTATCCCCAACCGACTAATATTGCTGCGATGTAGAAATTTTAAACAAGGGCTAAATTTGTAAATTTCCTGGCATTTGAGACAAGTGCGCCCTGAAGACATGGTTCCCCCTTCCTCTCTCCCTCCATTTCCCCATTCGTACTCCGTGGGCGCCAAAACACCCTCTCCACCCCAGCCTCCTCCATCCGCCACCCCATCCACCGCCGTCCTCCTCCACCATGCCGAAGTTGATACCCCGACGTCGTCGTCCATTACAAGAGATCAACCTCTCTCATCCACGGCTTCAGACCAGGATCCTTGCATCCCGTCCTCTCGCTTCATCCCCGCCATCGTCCACCTTGCCGGCGCCGCTCCTACGACCGTCTCGTCCATCGTGCCCCACCGCCACCGTCTACCATCCTAGATCTGCTTCCACGCTGCCGACAGCCATCGCTACCGCAGCACCGTCAAATTCTCAGCAGATGCATACATGGTACCGCACCAGAGGCAGTACTCTTTCGTATCTGCTCAACTTATTTATCGCAGCAAGAAAATAGATCGCCGCTGCTTTACTCTGATTTCTTGTCCATCACTTACTTGCTAGCTGAAAGCAAACATTGGTTGCGAAGTTGCCTTTGTCCGGTTTGCACCTTCAGATCCGCCATGGCACGCTCAACAATATACTCGCAATGCTTATGGTTTTCCCCTTTCATATTCCACAATAGTTAAATGACCGTAGACTAAATTTCAAAATTGGGCCAGTCGATTTTTCAGAGCTCGCCGGAGTTCGCCGGTGCGAAGGAAGGGCTCGGGTGGGGATGGTGGTTGTGGGGGCGGTGGTGGGGCCTCGCCGAGCATAGAAAACTCGACATAGGTGGGGCGGGGGCGGGGGTGGCGGAGGAACACAGGTGGGGGGGGCAGTGATTCGGCCGACGGCCCGTGCGGTGTTCTATATGGGAAGAATCAGAGACGAGGAAGAAGAAGGGTTAGGAGACATAGGATCTTCATCCAACCGCCTGAAATGGTTGACTGACCCAAATGACAAAGGTCACGCGACTTGCATGCAGACATGCATTTATATTCAGTACCATCATCGTACATGCTTAGCACTGCTCCTGAATCCATCAAGCTAAACAACGTGCCACTCATAATTTCAAACTTGTTGCTCAAATACGAATCTGATATGATGCTGATATTACTAAAACAGATAACGTTTAATTGGTCAGCTAATGTTCCTACTTTACTTTCAAAAAGCACGTGCACCACATATAGAGAGACAACATGGAGTTGCATTCTTAATGCACTCTGATTCATCCTGTGTGGGTGATACGTCTCCAACGTATCTATAATTTTTTATTGCTCCATGCTATATTATCTACTATTTTGGACATTATTGGGCTTTATTATCCACTTTTATATTATTTTTGGGACTAACCTATTAACCGGAGGCCCGGCCCAGAATTGTTGTTTTTTGCCTATTTTAGGGTTTCGAAGAAAAGGAATATCAAACGGAGTCCAAACGAAATGAAACATTCGGGAGCGTGATTTTCTCACCAAACATGATCCAGGAGACTTGGACCCTACGTCAAGCAACCAACAGGGAATTCATGAGGTAGGGGGCGCGCCTAACCCCCCCCCCCCCCCAGGCACGCCCACCACCCTCATGGGCCCCCTGTTGCTCCACCGACGTACTTCTTCCTCCTATATATACCTACGTACCCCCAAATGATTAGATACGGAGCCAAAACCCTAATTCCACCGCCGAAACTTTCTGTATCCACGAGATCCCATCTTGGGGCCTGTTTCGGAGCTCCGCCGGAGGGGGCATCGATCACGGAGGGCTTCTACATCAACACGATAGCCTCTCCGATGAAGTGTGAGTAGTTTACTTTAGACCTTCGGGTCCATAGTTATTAGCTAGATGGCTTCTTCTCTCTTTTTGGATCTCAATACAAAGTTCTCCCCCTCTCTTGTGGAGATCTATTCGATGTAATCTTATTTTTGTGGTGTGTTTGTTGAGACCGATGAATTGTGGGTTTACGATCAAGTTTATCTATGAACAATATTTGAATCTTCTTTGAATTCTTTTATGTATGATTGGTTATCTTTGCAAGTCTCTTCGAATTATCAGTTTGGTTTGGCCTACTAGATTGATCTTTCTTGCAATGGGAGAAGTGCTTAGCTTTGGGTTCAATCTTGTTGTGTCCTTTCCTAGTGACAGTAGGGGCAGCAAGGCACGTATTGTATTGTTGCCATCGAGGATAACAAGATGGGGGTTTTATCATATTGCATGAATTTATCCCTCTACATCATGTCATCTTGCTTAAAGCGTTACTCTGTTCTCTTGAACTTAATACTCTCGATGCATGCTGGATAGCGGTCGATGTGTGGAGTAATAGTGGTAGATGCAGGCAGGAATCGGTCTACTTGTCTCAGACGTGATGCCTATATACATGATCATACCTAGATATTCTCATAACTATTCTCAATTCTGTCAATTTCTCAACAATAATTCATTCACCCACCGTAAAATATCTATGCTCTCGAGAGAAGCCACTAGTGAAACCTATGGCCCCGGATCTATCTTCATCATATTAATCTTCCAATACTTAATTATTTTCATTGCCTTTTATTTTACTTTGCATCTTTATCATAAAAATACCAAAAATATTATCTTATCATATCTATCAGATCTCACTCTCGTAAGTGACAGTGTAGGGATTGACAACCCCTTATCGCGTTGGTTGCGAGGATTTATTTGTTTTGTGTAGGTACGCGGGACTCGCGTGTAGCCTCCTACTGGATTGATACCTTGGTTCTCAAAAACTGAGGGAAATACTTATGCTACTTTGCTGCACCACCCTTTCCTCTTCAAGGGAAAACCAACGCAAGTGCTCAAGAGGTAGCAAGAAGGATTTCTAGCGCCGTTGCCGAGGAGGTTCACGCAAGTCAAGATTTGACTCCCGACAACGAGCGATTTCTAGCGCCGTTGCCGGGGAGGTCTACGCAAAAGTCAAAATACCAAGTACCCATTACATACCCTTATCTCCTGCATTACATTATTTGCCACTTGCCTCTCATTTTCCTCTCCCCCACTTCACCCTTGCTGTTTTATTCGTCCTCTCTCTCTCTCTATCCTCCCTCTCTTTCTCTATTTCCCGTTTTATTTGCTCGTTCTTTATTTGCTTGTGTGTTGGATTGCTTGCTTGTCACGATGGCTCAAGATAATACTAAATTGTGTGACTTTACCAATACCAACAACAATGATTTTATTAGCACTCCGATTGCTCCTCTTACCGATGCTGAATCTTGTGAAATTAATGTTGCCTTGCTGAATCTTGTCATGAAAGATCCGTTTTCCGGCCTTCCTAGTGAAGATGCCGCTACCCATCAAAATAGCTTCGTTGATTTGTGTGATATGCAAAAGAAGAAAGATGTGGACAGTGGTATTCTTAAATTGAAGCTATTTCCTTTTTCTCTTAGAGATCGTGCTAAAGCTTGGTTTTCGTCTTTGCCTAAAAATAGTATTGATTCGTGGAATAAGTGCAAAGATGCTTTTATCTCTAAGTATTTTCCTCCCGCTAAGATCATCTCTCTTAGAAATAATATTATGAATTTTAAGCAAATTGATCATGAACATGTTGCACAAGCTTAGGAGAGGATGAAATTAATGATACGTAATCGCCCAACACATGGTTTGAATATGTGGATGATTGTACAAAAAATTTATGCCGGATTGAATTTTGCTTCTAGAAATCTTTTAGATTCGGCCGCGGGAGGCACTTTTATGGAAATCACTTTAATAGAAGCAACTAAACTCCTAGATAATATTATGGTTAATTATTCTTAATGGCACACTGAAAGATCTACTAATAAAAAAGTGCATGCGATAGAAGAAATTGATGTTTTGAGTGGAAAGATGGATGAACTTATGAAACTATTTGCTAATAAAAGTGTTTCTTCTGATCCTAATGATATGCCTTTGTCTACTTTGATTGAGAATAATAATGAATCTATGGATGTGAATTTTGTTGGTAGGAATAATTTTGGTAACAACGCGTATAGAGGAAACTTTAATCCTAGGCCTTATACTAGTAATTCCTCTAATAATTATGGTAATTCCTACAACAATTCTTATGGAAATTATAATAATATGCCCTCTGATTTTGAATCTAATATTAAAGAATTTATTACTTCACAAAAGAATTTCAATGCTTTGATTGAAGAAAAATTGCTTGAGATTGATGAGTTGGCTAGGAACATTGATAGAATTTCTCTTGATGTTGATTCTTTAAAACTTAGATCTATTCCACCTAAGCATGATATCAATGAGTCTCTCAAAGCCATGAGAATTTCCATTGATGAGTGCAAAGAAAGAACCGCTAGGATGCGTGCTAAGAAAGATTCCTTTATAAGAGTGTGTTCTTCTAGTTTCCATGATAATAAACATGAAGATCTAAAAGTTATTGATGTGTCCCCTATTAAATCTTTGTTTTGTAATATGAATCTTGATAATGATGGGACTGAATATGATCCACCTTTACCTAGACAACATTCCAAGAATTCGGAGTTTTTAGATCTTGATGCTAAAATTGATAAAAGTGGTATTGAAGAAATCAAAACTTTAAATATTGATGAACCCACTATTTTGGATTTCAAGGAATTTAATTATGATAATTTCTCTTTGATAGATTGTATTTCCTTGTTGCAATCCGTGCTAAATTCTCCTCATGCTTGTAGCCAAAATAAAGCTTTTACTAAACATATCGTTGATGCTTTGATGCAATCTTATGAAGAAAAACTTGAGTTGGAAGTTTCTATCCCTAGAAAACTTTATGATGGTTTTCTTTGTGTGATTTAGGTGCTAGTGTTTCCACGATTCCAAAGACTTTATGTGATTTGTTAGGTTTCCATGATTTTGATGATTGCTCTCTAAACTTGCACCTTGCGGATTCCACTATTAAGAAACCTATGGGAAGAATTAATGATGTTCTTATTGTTGCAAATAGGAATTATGTCCCGTAGATTTTATCGTTGTTGATATAGATTGCAATCCTTCATGTCCTATTATTCTTGGTAGACCTTTCCTTAGAACGATTGGTGCAATTGTTGATATGAAGGAAGGAAATATTAGATTCCAATTTCCGTTAAGGAAAGGCATGGAACACTTTCCTAGAAATAAAATTAAATTACCTTATGAATCTATTATGAGATCCACTTATGGATTGCCTACCAAAGATGGCAATACCTAGATTTATCCTTGCTTTTTATGCCTAGCTAGGGGCGTTAAACGATAGCGCTTGTTGGGAGGCAACCCAATTTTATTTTTATTCCTTGCTTTTTGATCCTGTTTAGTAATAAATAATTTATCTAGCCTCTGTTTTGTTTGTGTTTTTTGTTCTTAATTAGTGTTTGTGCCTAGTAGAACCGTTGGGAAGACTTGGGGAAAGTCTTGTTAATCTTGCTGTAAAACAGAAACTTTAGTGATCACGAGAACTAATGCCATTTTTACTTGGAAAGTGATATTCAGTTAATTATTTTTGCAGATGATTAATAGATAAATTACTCACGTCCAGCAATTTATTTTAGAATTTTTGGGGTTGCAGATCTTGCGCTAGCTACAGATTACTATAGACTGTTCTGTTTTTGACAGATTCTGTTTTTCGTGTGTTGTTTGCTTATTTTGATGAATCTATGGCTAGTAAAATAGTTTATAAACCATAGAGAAGTTGGAATAAAGTAGGTTTAACACCAATATAAATAAATAATGAGTTAATTACAGTACCTTGAAGTGGTATTTTGTTTTCTTTCGCTAACGGAGCTCACGAGATTTTCTTCTTTAAGTTTTGTGTTGTGAAGTTTTCAAGTTTTGGGTAAGATTTGATGGATTATGGAACAAGGAGTTGCAAGAGCCTAAGCTTGCGGATGCCCATGGCACCCCCAAGATAATCTAAGGACACCTAAAAGACAATCCCCTCTTTCGTCTACTTCTATTGGGAACTTTACTTGGAGCTATATTTTTATTCACCACATGATATGTGTTTTGCTTGGAGCGTCTTGTGTTATTTGAGTCTTTATTTGTTAGTGTACCACAATCATTTTTGCTGTACACACCTTTTGAGAGAGATACACATGATTCAGAAATTATTAGAATACTCTATGTGCTTCACTTGTATCTTTTGAGTTATATAGTTTTTGCTCTAGTACTTCACTTATATCTTTCAGAGCATGGTGGTGGATTTGTTTTATAGAAATTATTGATCTCTCATGCTTCACTTAGATTATTTTGAGAGTCTTAAATAGCATGGTAATTTGCTTAAACAATCCTAATATGCTAGGTATTCAAGATTAATAAAATTTTCTTATGAGTGTGTTGAATACTATGAGAAGTTAGAAAGTTGATAATTGTTTTGAGATATGGAGATGGTGATATTAGAGTCACGCTAGTTGAGTAGTTGTGAATTTGAGAAATGCTTGTGTTGAAGTTTGTGATTCCCGTAGCATGCACATATGGTGAACCATTATGTGATGAAGTCGGAGCATGATGTATTTATTGATTGTCTTCCTTATGAGTGGTAGTCGGGGACGAGCGATGGTCTTTTCCTACCAATCTATCCCCTAGGAGCATGCGCGTAATACTTTGTTTTGATAACTTGTAGATTTTTATAATAAGTATGTGAGTTCTTAATGACTAATGTTGAGCCCATGGATTATACGCACTCTCACCCTTCCATCATTGCTAGCCTCTCTAATACCGCGCACCTTTCGCCGGTATCATACACCCACCATATACCTTCCTCAAAACAGCCACCGTACGTACCTATCATGGCATTTCCATAGCCATTCCGAGATATATTTCCATGCAACTTTCCACCGTTCCGTTAATCATGACACGCTCCATCATTGTCATATTGCTTTGCATGATCATGTAGTTGACATCGTATTTGTGGCAAAGCCACCGTTCATAATTCTTTCATACATGTCACTCATGAGTCATTGCATATCCCGGTACACCGCCGGAGGCATTCATATAGAGTCATATTTTGTTCTAAGAATCGAGTTGCAATTGTTGAGTTGTAAGTAAATAAAAGTGTGATGATCATCATTATTAGAGCATTATCCCAGTGAGGAAAGGATGATGGAGACTGTGATTCCCCCATAAGTCGGGATGAGACTCCGGACGAAAAAAAAGAGGCCATAAAAAAGAGAGAAAAGGCCCAAATAAAAAAATGAGAGAAAAGGAGAGAAAGGACAATGCTACTATCCTTTTACCACACTTGTGCTTCAAAGTAGCACCATGATCTTCATGATAGAGAGTCTCCTATGTTGTCACTTTCATATACTAGTGGGAATCTTTCAATTTAGAACTTGGCTTGTATATTCCAATGATGGGCTTCCTCAAAATGCCCTAGGTCTTCATGAGCAAGCGAGTTGGATGCACATCCACTTAGTTTCTTTTGTTGAGCTTTCATACATTTATAGCTCTAGTGCATCCGTTGCATGGCAATCCCTACTCACTCACATTGATATCTATTGATGTGCATCTCCATAGCCCATTGATACGCCTAGTTGATGTGAGACTATCTTCTCCCTTTTTGTCTTCTCCACAACGACCATTCTATTCCACCTATAGTGCTATGTCCATGGCTCACGCTCATGTATTGCGTGAAGATTGAAAAAGTTTGAGAACGTTAAAAAGTATGAAACAATTTCTTGGCTTGTTATCGGGGTTGTGCATGATTTAAATACTTTGTGTGGTGAAGATGGAGCATAGCCGTACTATATGATTTTGTAGGGATAACTTTATTTGGCCATGTTATTTTGAGAAGACATAATTGCTTAGTTAGTATGCTTGAAGTATTATTATTTCTATGTCAATATTAAACCTTTATCTTGAATCTTTCGGATCTGAATATTCATGCCACAATTAAGAATAATTACATTGAAATTATGCCTAGTAGTATTCCACATCAAAAATTCTGTTTTTATCATTTACCTACTCGAGGACGAGCAGGAATTAAGCTTGGGGATGCTTGATACGTCTCCAATGTATCTATAATTTTTTATTGCTCCATGCTATATGATCTACTATTTTGGACATTATTGGGCTTTATTATCCACTTTTATATTATTTTTGGGACTAACCTATTAACCGGAGGCCCAGCCCAGAATTGTTGTTTTTTGCCTATTTTAGGGTTTCGAAGAAAAGGAATATCAAAGGGAGTCCAAACGGAATGAAACCTTCGGGAACGTGATTTTCTCGCTGAACATGATCCAGGAGACTTGGACCCTACGTCAAGCAACCAACAGGGAAGCCACGAGGTAGGAGCGCTCCTACCTCCAAGCGCCCTCCACCCTCATGGGCCCCCTGTTGCTCCACCGACGTACTTCTTCCTCCTATATATACCTACGTACCCCCAAATGATTAGATACGGAGCCAAAACCCTAATTCCACCGCCGAAACTTTCTGTATCCACGAGATCCCATCTTGGGGCCTGTTTCGGAGCTCCGCCGGAGGGGGCATCGATCACGGAGGGCTTCTACATCAACACGATAGCCTCTCCGATGAAGTGTGAGTAGTTTACTTTAGACCTTCGGGTCCATAGTTATTAGCTAGATGGCTTCTTCTCTCTTTTTGGATCTCAATACAAAGCTCTCCCCCTCTCTTGTGGAGATCTATTCGATGTAATCTTATTTTTGCGGTGTGTTTGTTGAGACCGATGAATTGTGGGTTTACGATCAAGTTTATCTATGAACAATATTTGAATCTTCTTTGAATTCTTTTATGTATGATTGGTTATCTTTGCAAGTCTCTTCGAATTATCAGTTTGGTTTGGCCTACTAGATTGATCTTTCTTGCAATGGGAGAAGTGCTTAGCTTTGGGTTCAATCTTGTTGTGTCCTTTCCTAGTGACAGTAGGGGCAGCAAGGCACGTATTGTATTGTTGCCATCGAGGATAACAAGATGGGGGTTTTATCATATTGCATGAATTTATCCCTCTACATCATGTCATCTTGCTTAAAGCGTTACTCTGTTCTCTTGAATGTAATACTCTAGATGCATGCTGGATAGCGGTCGATGTGTGGAGTAATAGTAGTAGATGCAGGCAGGAGTCGGTCTACTTGTCTCAGACGTGATGCCTATATACATGATCATACCTAGATATTCTCATAACTATGCTCAATTCTGTCAATTGCTCAACAGTAATTCGTTCACCCGCCGTAAAATATCTATGCTCTCGAGAGAAGCCACTAGTGAAACCTATGGCCCCCGGGTCTATCTTCATCATATTAATCTTCCAATACTTAGTTATTTTCATTGCCTTTTATTTTACTTTGCATCTTTATCATAAAAATACCAAAAATATTATCTTATCATATCTATCAGATCTCACTCTCGTAAGTGACCGTGTAGAGATTGACAACCCCTTATCGCGTTGGTTGCTAGGATTTATTTGTTTTGTGTATATATGAGGGACTCGCGCGTAGCCTCCTACTAGATTGATACCTTGATTCTCAAAAACTAAGGGAAATACTTACGCTACTTTGATGCACCACCCTTTCCTCTTCAAGGGAAAACCAACGCAAGTGCTCAATAGGTAGCAGTGGGCAATGCGCAACGAACATTTCATTATCCAAAATCTGCTTGCTCTTCTTTAGCATGTTCCTCTTCCGTTCTTCTTTAATAAGTACTCTCTCCATTCCTAAGTACAAGTCTTTGTTTAGATTCAACCATGGACTACATATGGAGCAAAATGAGTGAATCTACACTCTAAAATGTATTTGTATACATCTGTATGTGATCCATAGTGGAAATCTCTACAAAGACTTATATTTTGGAATGGAGGGAGTATGATAGTAGTACAGTATGTTCCTTGTAGTGAAGATGAGCAGGGACATTTGCAGTGTAGAGGTCTATACGGTCGGTTGTGATGGACACTTTGAACTCTTCGGGCCTCTTTGATTCGTAGGATTTTGTAAACATAGGAATAGGATTTGTAGTGGCCTGCCCACTTGAATCCTATAAGATTAGCAAGGAAATGTGGGGAGCTGTGTCGCCTTTGAGAGTTACACTGATATTAATAGTACCGCACCTTCAGTTGAAGAGATATGTTATCCGAAGCCTTTCTAGTCGTACCGGAAATACTAGCACATATATTCCAGCAAGTTCCACTTTGCTTATTTTACTCCTGATGCTTACGGTTTTCCCGTTATATCTACACTATGATCTATGTAGCTGTTATGTGTCAGCACTAGCAGCAGTCCACTCTTGAAGCTAAACAACACAACAATCATAAGTCTAAAGCTTACTTCTTCAAATACGAATTGTGATATGATACTGATATTAGTTAACAGACACACATTTAATTGGTCAGGTAATACTCCCACTTGATTTTCCAAATGCATGTGGCCACATATAGAGAGACAGCATGGAATTAAATTTCTTTGGGCGCTGTGATTCATCATGAGTGGGCAACCAACATTGTATGCAATGAAGCGAAACCGCAAGAATATGCTTCCTCTTCTGTTCTTTAACATGTTCCTCTTTTTTATTCTGTATTTAATACGTACAATGTGTTGCTTGTCCGGAAGGGGCGCAGGGACATCTGCAGTCAACAGCTGATAGAGCTGGCCTGTACGTGGTCGATAGGCTTTCAATTAGTTGCGGCAATACAACACCGTATTTTCCAGCCAGTTCCACTTTCCCGATTTATATATCGTGGTTATGGTGTACCCCTTTTATGTACACTACGATCTGCCTAGTTGTTGTGTGCTCTTGTTATCATGGTTTGGCAATAAACTCTCTACACCGTATATTATGAACCTATCATCTGCCAACTATCCTTACTTCTGGAACCTATTTTTGTGTGTACTTGTGACATTTTATATTAATGCACGCACCATATTACAACACACATGAGTTCTCTCATCATAATCCAGTGATAGCACACAAGGGTTTACAGGGACGCCCCTATATTAGAATATCTTCTACATTACAAAGATAATCTCACTACTATTTATGTTTTCATGGTTCTCAAATATTATACGTAATTACAGTGAATATCAGAATCCGCGCATCAGAAGAATATTGTGGAACACTGCAACGACTTACAAAATTGGCACCAAGGCATCGAGTGCCATTCCGGATGCAATGAGACTCATACGCTCCCCACTTGTAGATTCTTCTTCAGAATATGATCCTAATGATTATCCTAACCTCGAGGAATCAAAGGCAGATGGCATGTCATGTTCACCCATCAAGGTGTCTGTTCTAATTTGGCAAGGTTTTATTGATTGCGCATATCTTGCATATGTTGTCTTGCATTTCTTCTACTTTGTTGCACCACCATCTGCTTAGTTTACTCATCATATATGTCAAGATGCCATGCCCATCCATTATCGATACATTATTCCATCTGTCATCATACCATGTTTTTCCACTCAAATGTTGTTCTTGTGCATCAAACATCAAAAAGGAAGAGGGTGATTGCCAAACCTGTAGGAGCACCAGCAAAGTCCTTGAAAAACGTGATGGTGTCGGAGAAATCAGACAGCAGCCCACTTATATTGGTTGTACAACCAGTGATACAAAATGTAGGACCGACTCCAGTAGACTGTACCCATACTTCACTGGCCACACCACTAGCTCCACCACACAGGACTTGCACTCCAGCAAAAGGTATGCCGATTTTAGTTGCCATAGCACCAGCCGTACCATAGAAAAATCTCACTCCAGCAAAAAGTACAGCAAGTCCACCGGCCGAAGACCTATCCCAACTGCAGAGACGGCCAATTCCTAGAGATTGGAACCCCATTCCGGTTATTCACAGTTTTAAAGACAATGCTTTCAATGTTGTTAGGGACTACGTGCACATATTCCCATCATGGGAAGATTATAGTCAAGACAAACACCATTTTCACACTTCCTGTCCCACTTACGTGTAAGTGCTATTATTCATGGTGATTATTTTCCTGTTTTCTGCTGATTGAACACATCAATAATTTACATTACATTGTTGTAAGTAGGTGAGGGTCAATCTGGATATTCATGACGAGCAAAGCTTGCTTGCACTTTTCAAGGAAGCATTGCAGCAGTATCGGTGTTACCTGAGGAAATCACACTTTGATAGCAAGTCTATAAATGAATTTCCGGTGAAGTCTCATGTGCTAAATTTAGAAGACATTGAATGGGAAAACCTTGTTATGGACTGGTCTCGTTTCCAGGATGAGGTACTGTCTATGATATCACATGAAAATTTGAACTTCTACTTTTTCGCATGTGCCTTATGCATCATTTTTGCAGGAAATCAGCTCGAAGAAGAATTCCGGTTTGAAAAGAACGACAAGATATCGCAAATATGTTGCCCGCTGCTTTGCTCTTGTTAGTACCTATTGTCCTATATCACTGTACTTGCTTACATACCTGGTTCATTATGTGACAGTAGTATGCATGATAGCTTGCTTATCAATTGTTCGCTCCAAATTATCTGATTTGTATGAATGGTCATTAGTGTAGAATATATCCAATGCCAATGAATTTTTTTAGCTCTACATTGTTCTTGTAAGTACCTGCTGTCCTTTATCAGTGTACTTATATTGATAGGTAGTTGTTCATGTACCATCACTCTGTAGTTTATTTTCCTTTGCCCTTCATTTTCTACGCATCAGATATATATTTACTCTTACCATAAGGTTGGATAACACCAATGGTCCTGAAGAAGTTTAGCTCTGCATTGCTCTTGGTTGTACCTTTTGCCTGTATCATTGTGCTTACATTTATACCTACTTGGTTATGTAGCATCACTCTTCATCTTATCTTAAATATTCTCCATTTTTTCTTATATTATCACATCTATATTTACTCTTAACAAAATGTAGAATAAAGGCAATGCTTATGAAGAAGATTATGTGGTAAACTTCTTGAACTGCCCCCCCCCCCCATCAGCATGGACAAGGGCTTTATAGAGCATGTCTTCACCAATAATGTAAGTTTGTCCTTCTCAAGCCTTCAAACTTTGTTGTGTATATTTGGTTAGGCATGACTGCAACAGCTATTTATTTTTGGTGTTTGCATCAAATTGCATGTTTAAAGTTTATTATGTAGTTCATAAACAAAGGTTTGTCCTTCTCAATTTAAGTCTTCAGTTGTACAACCAAGTTCCTTCTTCATACCATGTAAATTAAACTATACAAAGCAAGTGATCTTCTTTTGCACTGCATGTATGCTTCTGTTCTTGATCCGTAATCCAGTGGTGTGGTGAACCTACCCACTACAACACAATGTCATATTCTGCAATGTCTTCACTGTGAACAATGTCATATCATTCTACTATTATTTAAACCGTCTCTTTATTTGCCAATCTAAAATTGGATAAATTGACAGCAGACTAACCATTGGTACTTATGAGTTCTTGATCTGTAATCCAGTGGTGTCGTGAAGCTGCCAACTCCTTCACAATGTCATTTCCTGCCATGTCTTAGCCTGAACAATACCATATTGTGTTAATGCTATTTTAAACTGTGTCACTTTATTCGTCAGTAAGAAATGTGATGAATTGTCAGCACTGATGTTGGGGAACGTAGCAGAATTTTAAAATTTTCTACGCATCACCAAGATCAATCTATGGAGTCATCTAGCAACGAGGGAGAGAGGAGTGCATCTACATACCCTTGTAGATCACGAGCGGAAGCGTTCAAGAGAACGGGGTTGATGGAGTCGTACTCGTCGTGATCCAAATCACCGAAGATCCTAGCGCCGAACGGATGGCACCTCCGCGTTCAACACACGTATGGAGCGAGGACGTCTCCCGCGCCTTGATCCAGCAAGGAGGAGGGAGAGGTTGAGGAAGAGAGCTCCAACAGCAGCACGACGACGTGGTGGTGGTGAAGCTGCAGTACTCCGGCAGGGCTTCGCCAAGCTCTTACGGAGGAGGAGAGGTGTTGGGGAGGGGAGGGGTTGCACCTTGGATGTTTTATGCATCCCTCCCCTTGCCCCTCTATTTATAGGGGAAGGAGGAAGGGGGCCGACCCCCTCTAGATGAGATCTAGAGGGGGGAGGCGGCCAAGGGGAGGGGGCTTGCCCCCCAAGCAAGGGGGGCGCCCCCTTTAGGGTTTCCCCCCCAACCCTAGGCGCATGGGCTCAAGGGGGGGATGCGGCCAGCCCATGAAGGGCTGGTTCCCTTTCCTCTACAGCCCATTAGGCCCTCCGAGAGAGGTGGCCCCTCCCGGTGGACCCCCGGAACCCCTCTGGTGGCCCCGGTACAATATCGATATGCCCCCGAACCTTTTCGGTGACCGTATGACAACTTCCTACATATAAATCTTCACCTCTGGACCATTCCGGAACTCCTCATGACGTCTGAGATCTCATCCGGGACTCCGAACAACATTCGGTAATCACATACAAGTCTTCCTAACAACCCTAGCATCACCGAACCTTAAGTGTGTAGACCCTACGGGTTCGGGAGACATGCAGACATGACCGAGACGACTCTCCGGTCAATAACCAATAGCGGGATCTGGATACCCCTGTAGGCTCCCACATGCTCCTCAATGATCTCATCGGATGAACCACGATATCGAGGATTCAATCAATCCGTATACAATTCCCTTTGTCAATCGGTACGTTACTTGCCCGAGACTCGATCGTCGGTATCCCAATACCTTGTTCAGCCTCGTTACCGGCAAGTCACTTTACTCGTACCGTAATGCATGATCCCGTGATCAACCACTTGATCACATTGAGCTCATTATGATGACGCATTACCGAGTGGGCCCAGAGATACCTCTCCGTCATATGGAGTGACAAATCCCAGTCTCGATTCGTGCCAACCCAACAAACACTTTCGGAGATACCTGTAATGTACCTTTATAGTCACCCAGTTACATTATGACGTTTGGCACACCCAAGCCACTCCTACGGTGTCCGGGAGTTGCACAATCTCATGGTCTAAGGAAATGATACTTGACATTCAGAAAAGCTACAGCAAACGAACTACACGATCTTTGAGCTATGCTTAGGATTGGGTCTTGTCCATCACATCATTCTCCTAATGATGTGATCCCATTATCAATGACATCCAATGTCCATAGTCAGGAAACCATGACTATCTTTTGATCAACGAGCTAGTCAACTAGAGGCTCACTAGGGACGTGTTGTGGTCTATGTATTCACACATGTATTACGATTTCCGGATAACACAATTATAGCATGAACAATAGACAATTATCATGAACAAAGAAATATAATAATAACCATTTTATTATTGCCTCTAGGGCATATTTCCAACATTCTCCCACTTTGCACTAGAGTCAATATTCTAGTTACATTGTGATGAATCGAACACCCATGCAGTTCTGGTGTTGATCATGTTTTGCTCTAGGGAGAGGTTTAGTCAACGGATCTGCTACATTCAGGTCCGTATGTACTTTACAAATCTCTATGTCTCCATTTTGAACACTTTCACGAATGGAGTTGAAGCGATGCTTGATATGCCTGGTCTTCCTGTGAAACATGGGCTCCTTGGCAAGGGCAACAGCTCCAGTGTTGTCACAGAAGAGAGTCATCGGGCCCGACGCATTGGGTATGACTCCTAGGTCGGTAATGAACTCCTTCACCCAGACTGCTTCTTGTGCTGCCTCCGAGGCTGCCATGTACTCCGCTTCACATGTAGATCCCGCCACAATGCTTTACTTGCAACTGCACCAGCTTACTGCCCCACCATTCAAAATATACACGTATCCGGTTTGTGACTTAGAGTCATCCAGATCTGTGTCGAAGCTAGCGTCGACATAGTCCTTTTCAGGTACTTCAGGATATTCTTGACCGCTGTCCAGTGTTCCATGCCGGGATTACTTTGGTACCTTCCTACCAAACTTACGGCAAGGTTTACATCAGGTCTGGTACACAGCATAGCATACATGATAGACCCTATGGCCGAGGCATAGGGGACGACACTCATCTTTTCTCTATCTTCTGCCATGGTCGGGCATTGAGCCGTGCTCAATCTCGTACCTTGCAATACAGGCAAGAACCCCTTCTTTGACTGATCCATTTTGAACTTCTTCAATATCTTGTCAAGGTACGTACTCTGTGAAAGACCAATGAGGCATCTCGATCTATCACTATAGATCTTGATCCCTAATATATAAGCAGCTTCTCCAAGGTCCTTCATTGAAAAACACTTGTTCAAGTAGGCCTTTATGCTTTCCAAGAATTCTATATCATTTCCCATCAACAGTATGTCATCCACATACAATATGAGAAATGCTACAGAGCTCCCACTCACTTTCTTGTAAATGCAGGCTTCTCCATAAGTCTGCATAAACCCAAACGCTTTGATCATCTCATCAAAACGAATGTTCCAACTCCGAGATGCTTGCACCAGCCCATAAATCGAGCGTTGGAGCTTGCACACCTTGTCAGCATTCTTAGGATCGACAAAACCTTCCGGCTGCATCATATACAATTCTTCCTTAAGGAAACCATTAAGGAATGCCGTTTTGACGTCCATTTGCCATATCTCTAATCATAGAATGCGGCAATTGCTAACATGATTCGGACGGACTTCAGCTTTGCTACGGGTGAGAAAGTCTCATCATAGTCAACCCCTTGAACTTGTCGATAACCCTTAGCGACAAGCCGAGCTTTATAGATGGTCACATTACCATCCGCGTCTGTCTTCTTCTTAAAGATCCATTTATTTTCTATGGCTCGCCGATCAACGGGCAAGTCAATCTAAGTCCACACTTTGTTTTCATACATGGATCCTATCTCAGATTTCATGGCCTCCAGCCATTTGTCGAAATCCGGGCCCGCTATCGCTTCTTCATAGTTCGAAGGTTCACCGTTGTCTAACAACATGATATCCAAGACAGGGTTGCCGTACCACTCTGGTGCGGAACGTGTCCTTGTGGACCTATGAAGTTCAGTAGCAACTTGATCTGAAGTTTCATGATCATCATCATCAACTTCTTCTCTAGTCGGTGCAGGCACCTCAGGAACATTTTCTTGAGCTGCGCCACTTACCGGTTCAAGAGGTAATACTTCATCAAGTTCTACCTTCCTCCCACTTATTTCTTTCGAGAGAAACTCTTTCTCTAGAAAGGACCCATTCTTGGCAACAAAGATCTTGCCATTGGATCTGAGGTAGAAGGTATACCCAACAGTTTCTTTAGGGTATCCTATGAAGACGCATTTTTCTGACTTGGGTTCGAGCTTTTCAGGTTGAAGTTTCTTGACATAAGCATCGCATCCCCAAACTTTTAGAAATGATAGCTTAGGTTTCTTCCCAAACCATAATTCATACGGTGTCGTCTCAACGGATTTTGACGGAGCCCTATTTAAAGTGAATGCGGCAGTCTCTAAAGCATAGCCCCAAATTGACAGCAGTAAATCGGTAAGAGACATCATAGATCGCACCATATCTAATAGAGTGCGATTATGATGTTCGGACACACCATTACGCTGAGGTGTTCCAGGCGGCGTGAGTTGTGAAACTATTCCACATTTTCTTAAGTGTGTGCCAAATTCGTGACTCAAGTATTCTCCCCCACAATCTGATCGCAAGAACTTGATTTTCCTGTCACGTTGATTCTCAACCTCACTCTGAAATTCCTTGAACTTTTCAAAGGTCTCAGACTTGTGTTTCATTAAGTAGACATACCCATATCTACTCAAGTCATCAGTGAGGGTGAGAACATAACGATAGCCACCGCGAGCCTCAACACTCATTGGACCGCACACATCAGTATGTATGATTTCCAATAAGTTGGTTTCTCGCTGCATTGTTCCTGAGAACGGAGTCTTGGTCATTTTACCCATGAGGCATGGTTCGCACGTGTCAAATGATTCGTAATCAAGAGACTCTAAAAGTCCATCTGCATGGAGCTTCTTCATGCGTTTGACACCTATGTGACCAAGGCGGCAGTGCCACAAGTATGTGGGACTATCATTATCAACCTTACATCTTTTGGTATTCACACTATGAATATGTGTAGCATTACGCTCGAGATTCATTAAGAATAAACCATTCACCATCGGAGCATGACCATAAAACATATCTCGCATATAAATAGAACAACCATTATTCTCGGATTTAAATGAGTAGCCATCTCGAATTAACCGAGATCCTGATACAATGTTCATGCTCAAAGCTGGCACTAAATAACAATTATTGAGGTTTAAAACTAATCCCATAGGTAAATGTAGAGGTAGCGTGCCGACGGCGATCACATCGACCTTGGAACCATTCCCGACGCGCATCATCACCTCGTCCTTCGCCAGTCTCTGCTTATTCCGCAGCTCCTGCTTTGAGTTACAAATGTGAGCAACCGCACCGGTATCAAATACCCAGGAGCTACTACGAGTACTGGTAAGGTACACATCAATTACATGTATATCACATATACCTTTCGTGTTGCCGGCCTTCTTGTCTGCTAAGTATTTGGGGCAGTTCCGCTTCCAGTGACCACTTCCCTTGCAATAAAAACACTCAGTCTCGGGCTTGGGTCCATTCTTTGGCTTCTTCCTGGCAGCTTGCTTACCGGGCGCGGCAACTCCCTTGCCGTCCTTCTTGAAGTTCTTCTTACCCTTGCCTTTCTTGAACTTAGTGGTTTTATTCACCATCAACACTTGATGTTCCTTTTTGACTTCTACCTCTACTAATTTCAGCATTGAATATACCTCAGGAATGGTCTTTTCCATCCCCTGCATATTGAAGTTCATCACAAAGCTCTTGTAGCTCGGTGGAAGCGACTGAAGGATTCTGTCAATGACCGCGTCATCCGGGAGATTAACTCCCACCTGAGTCAAGCGGTTATGCAACCCAGACATTTTGAGTATGTGCTCACTAACAGAACTATTTTCCTCCATCTTACAGCTGAAGAACTTGTCGGAGACTTCATATCTCTCGACCCGGGCATGAGCTTGAAAATCCATTTTCAGCTCTTCGAACATCTCATATGCTCCGTGTCTCTCAAAACGCTTTTGGAGCCCCGGTTCTAAGCTGTAAAGCATGCCGCACTGAACGAGGGAGTAATCATCAGCACGTGACTGCCAAGCGTTCATAACGTCTTGGTTCTGTGGGACGGGTGTGTCACCTAGCGGTGCTTCTAGAACATAATCTTTCTTGGCATCTATGAGGATGATCCTCAAGTTCCGGACCCAGTCCGTATAGTTGCTGCCATCGTCTTTCAGCTTGGTTTTCTCTAGGAACGCGTTGAAGTTGAGGACAACGTGGGCCATTTGATCTACAAGACATATTGTAAAGATTTTAGACTAAGTTCATGATAATTAAGTTCATCTAATCAAATTATTCAATGAACTCCCACTCAGATAGACATCCCTCCAGTCATCTAAGTATAACATGATTCGAGTTAACTAGGCCATGTCCGATCATCACGTGAGACAGACTAGTCAACATCGGTGAACATCTTCATGTTGATCGTATCTTCTATATGACGCATGCTCGACCTTTCGGTCTTCTGTGTTCCGAGGCCATGTCTGTACATGCTAGGCTCGTCAAGTCAACCTAAGTGTATTGCGTGTGTAAATCTGGCTTACACCCGTTGTATTCGAACGTTAGAATCTATCACACCCGATCATCACGTGGTGCTTCGAAACAACGAACCTTCGCAACGGTGCACAGTTAGGGGGAACACTTTCTTGAAATTATTACGAGGGATCATCTTATTTAAGCTACCGTCATTCTAAGCAAATAAGATGTAAAACATGATAAACATCACATGCAATCAAACAGTGACATGATATGGCCAATATCATTTGCTCCTTTTGATCTCCATCTTCGGGGCTCCATGATCATCGTTGTCACTGGCATGACACCATGATCTCCATCATCATGATCTCCATCATCGTGTCTTCTTGAAGTTGTCTCGTCATCTATTACTTCTACTACTATGGCTAACGCTTTAGCAATAAAGTAAAGTAATTACATGACGTTTATGTTGACACGCAGGTCATAATTAAATAAAGACAACTCCTATGGCTCTTGCCGGTTGTCATACTCATCGACATGCAAGTCGTGATTCCTATTACAAGAACATGATCATCTAATACATCACATATATCATTCATCACATCCTTTGGCTATATCACATCACAAAACACTTGCTGCAAAAACAAGTTAGACGTCCTCTAATTGTTGTTGCAAGTTTTTACGTGGCTGCTATAGGATTCTAGCAAGAACGTTTCTTACCTACGCCAAAACCACAACGTGAATTGCCAATTTCTATTTACCCTTCATAAGGACCCTGTTCATCGAATCCGATCCGACTAAAGTGGGAGAGACAGACACCCGCCGGCCACCTTATGCAACTAGTGCATGTCAGTCGGTGGAACCAGTCTCACGTAAGCGTACGTGTAAGGTCGGTCCGGGCCACTTCATCCCACGATGTCACCGAATCAAGATAAGACTAGTAACGACAAGCAAATTGACAATATCGACGCCCACAACTACTTTGTGTTCTACTCGTGCATAGAAACTACGCATAGACCTAGCTCATGATGCCACTGTTGGGGAACGTAGCAGAATTTTAAAATTTTCTACGCATCACCAAGATCAATCTATGGAGTCATCTAGCAACGAGGGAGAGAGGAGTGCATCTACATACCCTTGTAGATCACGAGCGGAAGCGTTCAAGAGAACGGGGTTGATGGAGTCGTACTCGTCGTGATCCAAATCACCGAAGATCCTAGCGCCGAACGGATGGCACCTCCGCGTTCAACACACGTATGGAGCGAGGACGTCTCCCGCGCCTTGATCCAGCAAGGAGGAGGGAGAGGTTGAGGAAGAGAGCTCCAACAGCAGCACGACGACGTGGTGGTGGTGATGCTGCAGTACTCCGGCAGGGCTTCGCCAAGCTCTTACGGAGGAGGAGAGGTGTTGGGGAGGGGAGGGGTTGCACCTTGGATGTTTTATGCATCCCTCCCCTTGCCCCTCTATTTATAGGGGAAGGAGGAAGGGGGCCGACCCCCTCTAGATGAGATCTAGAGGGGGGAGGCGGCCAAGGGGAGGGGGCTTGCCCCCCAAGCAAGGGGGGCGCCCCCTTTAGGGTTTCCCCCCCAACCCTAGGCGCATGGGCTCAAGGGGGGGATGCGGCCAGCCCATGAAGGGCTGGTTCCCTTTCCTCTACAGCCCATTAGGCCCTCCGAGAGAGGTGGCCCCTCCCGGTGGACCCCCGGAACCCCTCTGGTGGCCCCGGTACAATATCGATATGCCCCCGAACCTTTTCGGTGACCGTATGACAACTTCCTACATATAAATCTTCACCTCTGGACCATTCCGGAACTCCTCATGACGTCTGAGATCTCATCCGGGACTCCGAACAACATTCGGTAATCACATACAAGTCTTCCTAACAACCCTAGCGTCACCGAACCTTAAGTGTGTAGACCCTGCGGGTTCGGGAGACATGCAGACATGACCGAGACGACTCTCCGGTCAATAACCAATAGCAGGATCTGGATACCCATGTTGACTCCCACATGCTCCTCGATGATCTCATCAGATGAACCACGATGTCGAGGATTCAATCAATCCGTATACAATTCCCTTTGTCAATCGGTACGTTACTTGCCCGAGACTCGATCGTCGGTATCCCAATACCTTGTTCGGTATCGTTACCGGCAAGTCACTTTACTCGTACCGTAATGCATGATCCCGTGATCAACCACTTGATCACATTGAGCTCATTATGATGATGCGTTACTGAGTGGGCCCAGAGATACCTCTCCGTCATACGGAGTGACAAATCCCAGTCTCGATTCGTGCCAACCCAACAGACACTTTCGGAGATACCTGTAATGTACCTTTATAGTCACCCAGTTACGTTGTGACGTTTGGCACACCCAAGGCACTCCTACGGTGTCCGGGTGTTGCACAATCTCATGGTCTAAGGAAATGATACTTGACATTCAGAAAAGCTACAGCAAACGAACTACACGATCTTTGAGCTATGCTTAGGATTGGGTCTTGTCCATCACATCATTCTCCTAATGATGTGATCCCATTATCAATGACATCCAATGTCCATAGTCAAGAAACCATGACTATCTTTTGATCAATGAGCTAGTCAACTAGAGGCTCACTAGGGACGTGTTGTGGTCTATGTATTCACACATGTATTACGATTTCCGGATAACACAATTATAGCATGAACAATAGACAATTATCATGAACAAAGAAATATAATAATAACCATTTTATTATTGCCTCTAGGGCATATTTCCAACAACTGATACTTATATGTGCAAAACTTTTCATCTGTTTGCTTGTTTATCTTTCAGAGTGAGGAGGATATAAGTGTCAAACAAGCGCAATCTCATCAGCTTGCTCAGCTGCTTGCGCTGCAGCTCCCGAGCAGGGCTAACCTTTCTTGAACTCTATTGAAGTGCTGTCAGTTTTGTATATTATTTTGTCGGCGTGTTTATTTGTACTAGTGGCGATCTTTGATGCCCAGTGTATGTAATCTGTTGTCTGCTTGTGCTTTATTATCATAGTGGCGAACTTTGATGCCCAGTGGATGTAATATGCTGTAATTTCTTTATTGTGTAGTCTAGGTTTTTTCTTATTAATGATGATGCAGTTATTTTACTGTATATATATCATGTCTTCGCAGTAAACCGGCCAAACCGTAAAATTACGGTATATATAATTGGGCCGTCATGCAAATCACTACATAATCGGTCCGTTAACAGGCCTAAATGTAAACTGGCCCACTAGTAGATTTGGGCCTCTAATAGGCCGAGTAAATCTCCGGCCCTATTTTCGCAAGAAAACTCAATGGGCATTTAGGAGGCTCAAAAGTAGGTTGGGCCTGAAACGTGTCGAACAACTCACGTGCCGGCAGCAGGCCAAAATAGACCCCAGCCCATGATTGCGCCAATCACATCACGGGACGTTAACAAGCCAAAATTGTCTCGGTCCTTGTTTGACCCAATCAGATTATCGGCTGTGAGCAGGCCGAATGCAAACCGGGCCGTAGTTAGGCCAAACTACATGACGGGCTTTTAACATGCTGAAATGTTAAACAAGACAAAACTAATATCAGGCTGAATTACTAAATGGGCCTTTAGAAAATGGGCCCAAAAGCATAGCATCCAGTTGATGGGCCGAATCTGATATGGGCCATAATTTAGCCCAAAGCCTCTTAAAGGGCCGGATCTGATCTGGGTCGTAGTTTGGCCCAGAACGTGATAGGCTTTTAATGGGTCGGATCTCATATGGGCCTTTATTGGGCCCGGAACGTGGCAGGCTGTTAATGGACCGGATCAAATATGGGTCGTCATTTGGCCCAAAACATGGCAGCATGTTAACGGGCCGGCCCATTAATGTCCTCAAAATCTTGTGGGCCTTTAGTTGGGTCGGCCCATTATGGTCAGCGAAATCTCGTGGGCCTTTAGCTGGGCCGGCCCATTATTGTCAGCGAAATCTCGTGAGCCTTTAGCAGGGCCGGCCCATTATGGTACGCAAAATACGGTGGGCCTTTAGTTGGGCCGGCCCATTTAATCTTTATGGGCCACTTTTGGGCCGGTCCACGTGTCAACATATCATAGACGCATCTCGCTCATTGGATGACTGACAACTGTGCTAACGCGGAGCTAACACGTGGTTCCGTCGACCAATGAGAATTTTACACGTGGAAAATCGTCATTGGTCGTGGCTGTTAGCGGGTTATCAGATCCGAAACCGGACGCAATAGCTTAACGACGAGCCGTTACGGTGGATGCCACGTGTCGGTCACCCTTGACGAAAGCACTTCCATGATGTGGCATTTATCGTCATGAAAGTGAACACTTCCGTGATGATAATTTTGGTAATGTCATGGAACACTTCTACGACAACACAGGTATGACTATCTTGATTCTGTCATAAAATCGTCATGGATATACATGCATGACAGAAAACGTGACCTACTGTGACAAACACGTATCATCACAGAAGTGTAATTTTTTTAGTGGTATTTTGCAAATTTCTATGTCTACAATGCTCTTCATGGAGCTACTCTAGCTAATTGCTCCCACTTTCAATATGTATCCAGATTGAGACTCAGAGTCAGCTGGATCGGTGTAAAAGCTTGCATTGACGTAACTCTTTATGACGAACTATTTATCACCTCCATAACCGAGAAATGTTTCCTTAGTCCTCTAAGGATAATTTTGACCATTGTCCAGTAATCTACTCCTGGATCACTGTTATACCCCCTTGCCAAACTCATGGCAAAGTACACAATATGTCTGGTACACAGCATGGTATATCGTATCTTTACCCAATATTAAAGGGAGGATTGTTTCTCCACTTTTTTGGTCCACATAATTGATTTTTGCTTTTTCATACGTCCCTCTACTTTTTTGGTACGTCTTCCCTGTTTTTCTTTTCGTTTTCCATTGCACGTAAAAGAAATTTCTATGTCTACAATGCTCTTCATGGAGCTACTCTAGCTAATTGCTCCCACTTTCAATATGTATCCAGATTGAGACTCAGAGTCAGCTGGATCGGTGTAAAATCTTGCATTGACGTAACTCTTTATGACGAACTCTTTATCACCTCCATAACCGAGAAATGTTTCCTTAGTCCTCTAAGGATAATTTTGACCGTTGTCCAGTAATCTACTCCTGGATCACTGTTATACCCCCTTGCCAAACTCATGGCAAAGTACACAATATGTCTTGTACACAGCATGGTATATCGTATCTTTACCAAATATTAAAGGGAGGATTGTTTCTCCACTTTTTTGGTCCACATAATTGATTTTTGCTTTTTCATACGTCCCTCTGCTTTTTTGGTACGTCTTCCCTGTTTTTCTTTTCGTTTTCCATTGCATGTAAAAGAAATTCGTGTTGATAAAAAAATTGTGTCACAAAGGACTCGAACCGCGGCCACTTGGAGCGAGGCCACAAGCACTAACCAGTCGACCTACGACTAAGTAGTTTAAAAAAGAGAAGGAATCTACCTTTTTATTGATATATAGACGAGTTTATGCTAGGATTTAATTTTGTCGCCCGTCCATTTTTATTGCAATAAATTCCGCCCGGCCTAAGCCCAAGATAAGAGGCAATGAAGGTAGCCCATCAGGCAAAAACATAATCGCTTTTTTTACCTAATAAGAGAGCAAAAGTAGTAGCAGAAGACTCTCTACTGAAATATATTTGAAAAATCATTAAATCCAGAAATTTTTGTACTATAGGAAAAAAAGCAGTATGTATGTACACTCAGGAGTATATGTATGCAGCATACATGTACATGTGTTGTAGTAGAAAGTATATATATGAATTGCAATTTAATGTTGACAAAAATATCTAGGACTCCCATGATCATCATTAATAAAAAGGGGTAGAAATACAACTATCCCACGAATACTAATGAAAAAAATATTATAGATTTTTTTTCGGGTAAAAAATATATTATAGATGACAGACAATAGAAGGAAAATCAACAATCTCTCTTCATGTGCTGTGTCCTAGATATAAAACAATACATATATTGCAGTTTCCATCATAAAATGAAAGGGCTCCTCCGGTCTTACACATAGATCGCTTTGTTTTTCAAAAGAAACGTGCAGAGCGCCCAGTGCTATTTTATTGGTTTGGTATAGTATTTGTAAAATACATATAGAAAAAATTCAAATAGACCACTTCCATTCAATGTGAATGTTCATTTACACTAAGAAGCAGTTGCAAGTTGCCATGAGGGGTATGCTCTCTCTCTCTCTCTCTCTCTCTCTCTCTCTCTCGCGCGCGCGCGCAGTATCTCTGGTCAACTGGCAATTCGGATGAGAAAAGACTAAACTTTATCATGTTCCTAACTCTACTTCGTTATATGTTGACGCAGGTAAATAAATATTTTATAAGATTAGCATTTTATGCTTGGACAAATTTGGATCTTTCGAACAATTTTAATTTTAACTAAATTTTGCATTACCTGTGAATGTGTTTTAGCACATAAAAATCGAACTAAACTTGAATATAAATTGTTTTTTTCTCTCCCGTTGCAACGCACGGGCATTTGTGCTAGTAGAACCTATGGCTGAGGCATAGGGAATGACTTTCATTCTCTCTCTATCTTTTGTCATGGTCGGGCTTTGAGTCTTACTCAACTTCACACCTTGTAAAACAGGCAAGAACCCTTTCTTTGACTGATCCATTTTGAACTTCTTCAAAACTTTATTAAAGTATGTGCTTTGTGAAAGTCCAATTAAGCTTCTTGATCTATCTATAGATCTTGATGCCTAATATATATAAGCAGCTTCACTGAGGTCTTTTATTGAAAAACTTTTGTTCAAGTATCCTTGTATGCTTTCCAAAAATTCTACATCATTTCCAATCAACAATATGTCATCCACATATAATATTAGAAATGCTACAAAGCTCCCACTCACTTTCTCGTAAATACAGGCTTCTCCGAAAGTCTGTATAAAACCATATGGTTTGATCACATTATCAAAGCATATATTCCAACTCCGAGATGCTTGCACCAGTCCGTAAATGGATCGCTGGAGCTTGCACACTTTGTTAGCACCTTTAGGATCAAAAAAACATTCTGGTTGCATCATATACAACTCTTCTTTGAGAAATTCATTAAGAAATGCAGTTTTGACATCCATTTGCCAGATTTCATAACTATAAAATGCGGCAATTGAGACCATGATTCGGATAGACTTAAGCATCGCTACGGATGAGAAGGTCTCATCGTAGTCAACTCCTTGAACTTGTCAAAAACCTTTCGCAACAAGTCGAGCTTTATAGATAGTAACATTACCATCAGCGTTAGTCTTCTTCTTAAAGATCCATTTAATCTCTATGGCTCGCCGATCATCGGGCAGGTCAACCAAAGTCCACACTTTGTTCTCATACATGGATCATATCTTGAATTTCATGGCCTCAAGCCATTTATCGGAATCTGGGCTCATCATCGCTTCCTCATAGTTCGTAGGTTCGTCATGGTCAAGTAACATGACTTCCAGAATAGGATTACCGTACCACACTGGTGCGGAACGTGCTCTGGTTGACCTATGAGGTTCGGTAGTAACTTGATCTGAAGTTTCATGATCATTATCATTAGCTTCCTCTCTAGTTGGTGTAGGCATCACTGGAACTAATTTCTGTGATGAGCTACTTTCCAATTCGAGAGAAGGTACAATTACCTCATCAAGTTCTACTTTCCTCCCATTCACTTCTTTCGAGAGAAACTCCTTCTCTAGAAAGGATCCATTCTTAGCAACAAAAATCTTGCCTTTCGGATCTGTGATAGAAGGTGTACCCAACAGTTTCTTTTGGGTATCCTATCAAGACACACTTCTCCAATTTGGGTTTGAGCTTATCAGTTTGAAACTTTTTCACATAAGCATCGCAACCCCAAACTTTAAGAAACGACAGCTTTGGTTTCTTGCCAAACCATAGTTCATATGGTGTCGTCTCAATGGATTCAGACGGTGCCCTATTTAACGTGAATGCAGTTGTCTCTAATGCATAACCCCAAAACGATAGTGGTAAATCGGTAAGAGACATCATAGATCCCACCATATCTAATAAAGTACGGTTACGACGTTCGGACACACCATTATGTTGTGGTGTTCCAGGTGGCATGAGTTGTAAAAATATTCCACATTGTTTTAAATGAAGGCCAAACTCATAACTCAAATATTTGCCTCCATGATCAGCTCGTAGAAACTTTATTTTCTTGTTACGATGATTCTCCAATTCACTCTGAAATTCTTTGAAATTTTTCAAATGTTTCAGACTTTTGTTTCATCAAGTAGGTATACCCATATCTGCTCAAATCATTTGTGAAGGTCAGAAAATAACGATACCCGCCACGTGCCTCAACACTCACTGGACCACATACATCGGTATGTATTATTTCCAATAAGTCATTGCCTCGCTCCATTGTTCGGATAACGGAGTTTTAGTCATCTTGCCCATGAGGCATGGTTTGCAAGTATCAAATGATTCATAATCAAATGATTTCAAAAGCCCATCTGCATGGAGTTTCTTCATGCTTTTTACACCAATATGACCTAAACGACAGTGCCACAAATATGTTGCACTATCATTATTAACTTTGCATCTTTTGGCATCAATATTATGAATATGTGTATCACTACGATCGAGATTCAATAAACCATTTACATTGGGTGTATGACCATAGAAGGTTTTATTCATGTAAACAGAACAACAATTATTCTCTGACTTAAATGAATAACCGTATTGCAATAAACATGATCCAATCATATTCATGCTCAATTCAAACACCAAATAACATTTATTTAGTTCCAACACTAATCCCGAAGGTAGAGGGAGTGTGAGATGGTGATCTTATCAATCTTGGAGTCACTTCCAACACACATCATCACCTCGCCCTTAATTAGTCTCTGTTCATTCTGTAACTCCTGTTTCGAGTTACTAATCTTAGCAACTGAACCGGTATCAAATACCCTGGGGTTACTATGAAAACTAGTAAAATACACATCAATAACATGCATATCAAATATACCTTTGTTCACTTTGACACCCTTCTTATCCGCCAAGTATTTGGGGTAGTTCCGCTTCCAGTGACCATTCCCTTTGCAGTAGAAGCACTCAGTTTCAGGCTTAGGTATAGCTTTGGGCTTCTTCACGGCAGTGGCAACTTGCTTGTCATTCTTCTTTAAGTTCCCTTTCTTTTCCTTTGCCCTTTTTCTTGAAACTAGTGGTCTTGTCAACCATCAACACTTGATGCTTTTTCTTGATTTCTACCTTCGCCGATTTCAGCATCGCGAAGAGCTCGGGAATCGTTTTCATCATCCCTTGCATATTATAGTTTATCATGAAGTTCTAGTAGCTTGGTAATAGTGACTAGAGAACTCTGTCAATCACTATCTTTATATGAAAGATTAACTCCCACTTGATTCAAGCGATTATAGTACCCAGACATTCTGAGCACATGCTCACTAGTTGAGCTATTCTCCTCCATCTTGTAGGCAAAGTACTTGTTAGAGGTCTCATACCTCTCGACATGGGCATGAGTCTGAAATACCAATTTCAACTCTTGGAACATCTCATATGCTCCGTGGCGTTCAAAACATTTTTTAAATCCCGGTTCTAAGCCATAAAGCATGGTGCACTAAACTATCAAGTATTCATCATACCGAGCTTGTAAAACGTTCATAACGTTTGCATCTGCTCCTGCAACAGGTCTATCACCTAGTGGTGCATCAAGGACATAATTCTTCTGTGCAGCAATGAGGATAATTCTCATATCACAGACCCAGTCCGCATCATTGCTACTATCATCTTTCAACTTAGTTTTCTCTAGGAACATATCAAAAATAAAACAGGGGAGCTATACGTGAGCTATTGATCTATAACATAGATATGCAAATACTATCAGGACTAAGATCATGATAAATTAAGTTCAATTAATCATATTACTTAAGAACTCCCACTTAGATAGACATCCCTCAAGTCATCTAAATGATCACGTGATCCATATCAACTAAACCATGTCCGATCATCACGTGAGATCGAGTAGTCTTCAATGGTGAACATCTCTAGGTTGATCATATCTAATATATGATTCACGTTCGACCTTTCGGTCTCCAGTGTTCCGAGGCCATGTCTGTACATGCTAGGCTCGTCAAGTTTAACCCGAGTATTCCGCATGTGCAAAACTTTCTTGCACCCGTTGTATGTGAACGTAGATCTTATCACACCCGATCATCACGTGGTGTCTCGGCACGACGAACTATGGCAGCGGTGCATACTCAGGGAGAACACTTATACCTTGAAATTTTAGTAAGGGATCATCTTATAATGCTACCGTCGTAATAAGCAAAAAAAGATGCATAAAAGATAAACATCACATGCAATCAAAATATGTGACATGATATGGCCATCATCATCTTGTGCCTTTGATCTCCATCTCCAAAGCACCGTCATGATCTCCATCGTCACTGGCTTGACACCTTGATCTCCATCGTAGCGTCATGGTCATCTCGCCAACTATTGCTTCTACAACTATCGCTAACGCATAGTGATAAAGTAAAGCAATTACATAGTGTTTGCATTTCATACAATAAAGCGACAACCATAAGGCTCCTGCCAGTTGTCGATAACTTCTACAAAACATGATCATCTCATACAATAACGTATATCACATCATGTCTTGACCACATCACATCACAACGTGCCCTACAAAAACAAGTTAGACGTCCTCTACTTTGTTGTTGCAAGTTTTACGTGGCTGCTACGGGCTTCTAGTAAGAACCGTTCTTACCTACGCATCAAAACCACAATGGTGATTTATCAAGTTTGTTGTTTTAACCTTCAACAATGACCGGCCTCAGTTAAATTCGATTCAACTAAAGTTGGAGAAACAGACACCGGCCAGCCGCCTTTATGCAAAACTAGTTGCATGTCTGTCGGTGGAACCGGTCTCATGAACGTGGTCATGTAAGGTTGGTCTGGGCCGCTTCATCCAACAATACCGCCAAATCAAAATAAGACATTGGTGGTATGCAGTATGATGATCACCGCCCACAACTCTTTGTGTTCTACTCGTACATATCATCTACGCATAGACCTGGCTCGGATGCCACTGTTGGCGAACGTAGCATGCAATTTCAAAGATTTTCCGACGATCACGCAAGATCTATCTAGGAGATGCATAGAAACGAGAGGGGGAGAGTGTGTCCATGTACCCTTGTAGACCGAAAGCGGAAGCATTTGACAACGCAGTTGATGTAGTTGAACTTCTTCTCGTTCCGACCGATCAAGCACCGAATGTACGGCACCTCCGAATTCTGCACACGTTCAGCTCGATGACGTCCCTTGAACTCTTGATCCAGAAAAGTGTCGAGGGAGAGTTCCGTCAGCATGACAGCATGGTGACGGTGATGGTGAAGTGATCCGTGCAGGGCTTCACCTAAGCACTACGAAGATATGACTGGAGGTGTAAACTGTGGAGGGCGGCGCCGCACACGGCTAACAATTGTTGGTGTGTATTCTAGCGGCCCCCCTTCATATATATAGGTTGGAGGGGAGGAGAGGCAGCCAAGGGGACGCCCCAAGTAGGAGGAATCCTACTTGGGGTCCTCCCAATTCGGCCTCCCCCCTTTCCTATTCCTATTCGGAGTAGGAAGGGAAGAGGGGGAAGGGGGAATCATATTCCCTTTTTCCTTTCCTCATTCCCCTTTTCTACTCCAATTTGGCCAGCCCATATGGGAGGGGCGCACCAGCCCCTTAGGGGCTGGTCTGTCCCCCTCTTGGCCCATTAAGGCCCATGTAGTTGTCGGGGGGATGCCCGGAACCCCTTCCGGTGACCCGATATGCACCCAGTACCACCGGAACACTTCCGGTGTCTGAATATCATCGTCCAATATATGAATATTTACCTCTCAACCATTTCGAGACTCCTCGTCATGTCCGTGACCTCATCCGGGACTCCGAACAGTAGTCGGTCACCAAATCACATAACTCATATAATACAAAATCGTCATCGAACGTTAAGCGTGCGGACCCTACGGGTTCGAGAACTATGAGACATGACCGAGACACCTCTCCGGTCAATAACAAATAGCGGAACCTAGAGCTCATATTGGTTCCCACAAATTTTACGAAGATCTTTATTGGTCGTACCATAATGACAACATACGTTATTCCCTTTGTCATCAGTATGTTACTTGCCCGAGATTCGATCGTCGGTATCTTCATACCTAGTTCAATCTCGTTACCAGCAAGTCTCTTTACTCGTTCTGTAATGCATCATCCCGTAACTAACTCATTAGTCACATTTCTTGCAAGGTTTATTATGATGTGCATTACCGAGAGGGCCTAGAGATACCTCTCCGATACTCGGAGTGACAAATTCTAATCTCGATCTATGCCAACCCAACAAACACCTTCGGAGATACATGTAGAGTATCTTTATAATCACCCAGTTACGTTCTGACGTTTGATAGCACACAAGGTATTTCTCCGGTATTCGGGAGTTGCATAATCTCATAGTCAAAGTAATATGTATAAGTCATGAAGAAAGCAATAGCAATAAAACTTAACGATCATTATGCTAAGTTAACGAATGGGTCTTGTCCATCACATCATTCTCCTAATGATGTGATCCCATTTATCAAATGACAACACATGTCTATGGTTAGGAAACTTAACCATCTTCAATTAACGAGCTAGTCTAGTAGAGGCATACTAGGGACACTGTGTTTTGTCTATGTATCCACACATGTATCAAGTTTTCGGTTAATACAATTCTAGCACGAATAATAAACATTTATCATGATATAAGGAAATATAAATAACAACTTTATTATTGCCTCTAGGGCATATTTCCTTCAAAATGTTTATTATTCATACTAGAATTGTATTAACCGGAAACTTGATACATCTGTGGATACATAGACAAACCACCATGTCCCTATTAAGCCTCTACTAGACTAGCTCGTTAATCAAAGATGGTTATGTTTCCTAACCATATACATGTGTTGTCATTTGATGAATGGATCACATCATTAGGAGAATGATGTGATGGACAAGACCCATCCGTTAGCTTAGCATGTTGATCGTTCAGTTTTATTGCTACTGATTTCTTCATGTCAAATGGATATTCCTTCGACTATGGGATTATGCAACTCCGAGATACCGGAGGAATACCTTGTGTGCTATCAAACGTCACAATGTAACTGGGTAATTATAAAGATGCTCTACAGGTATCTACGAAGGTGTTTTTTGGGTTGGCATAGATCGAGATTAGGATTTGTCACTCCGAGTATCGAAGAGGTATCTCTGGGCCCTCTCGGTAATACACATCATAAGAAGCCTTGCAAGCAAAGTGACTAATGAGTTAGTTGCGGGATGATGTATTACGGAACGAGTAAAGAGACTTGCCGGTAATGGGATTGAACTAGGTATGAAGATACCGACGATCGAATCTCGCGCAAGTAACATACCGATGACAAAGGGAATAACGTATGTTGTCATTACAGCACGACCGATAAAGATCTTCATAGAATATGTGGGATCCAATATGAGCATCTAGGTTTCGCTCTTGGTTATTGACCAAAGAGGTGTCTCGGTCATGTCTACATAGTTCTCGAACCCGTAGGGTCCGCACGCTTAACGTTCGATGACGATTTGATGTGATTTGGTGACTGAATGTTGTTCAGAGTCCCGGATGAGATCATGGACATGACGAGAAGTCTCGAAATGGTCGAGAAGTAGAGATTCATATATAGGACGATAGTATTCGGACACTAAAAGTGTTCCGGGGGTACCGGGTACATATCGGGTCACCGGAAGGGGTTCCGGACAACCCCCGGCAAACTATATGGGCCTAATGGGCCAAGAGAGAGACATACCAGCCCCTAAGGGGCTGGTGTGCCCCCCCTCCCCATACGGGCTGGCCAAATTGGAGTAGGAAAGGGGAAGGGGGAAAGGGAAAAGGGAATAGGATTTCCCCTTCCCCCTCTTCCCTTCCTACTCTGAATAGGAATAGGAAAGGGGGAGGCTGAATTGGGCGGACCCCAAGTAGGATTCCTCCTACTTGGGCGCCCCCTTGGCTGCCTCTCCTCCCCTCCAACCTATATATATGAAGAGGGGCACCGCTAGAACACACACTAGCAATTGTTAGTCGTGTGCGGCGCCCCCTCCACAGTTTACGCCTCCGATCATATCTTCATAGTGCTTAGGCGAAGCCCTGCGCAGATCACTTCACCTAATCGTCACCACGCCGTCGTGCTGACGGAACTCTCCCTCGACACTTTACTAGATCAAGAGTTCGAGGGACGTCATCGAGCTGAACGTGTGCAGAGAAGAATTTCGACTATATCAACCGCGTTGTTAAACGTTTCCGCTTTCGGTCTACGAGGTATGTGGACACACTCTCCCCCTCTTGTTGCTATGCATCTCCTAGATAGATCTTGCGTGAGCGTAGGAAATTTTTTTAAATTGCATGCCACGTTCCCCAACAGCGGCAAGATGGCTCGGCCCTTTGGGAGTGGCGACTTCCATTCGCCGCGCCGACATCACGATAGCTCGACGTGTCGGCTGCAGCTAGAGTTTCGACGTGGGCTCGTCTGTAGGCGGCACGTTTCGACCTTCGACCCCTCACCTCTTCGTTCGGCCGCTATCTTCGTCGAAGGGTTGGCTCTTCCCCAGCTGCGGTTCATCACTAGTCTCACACCTGGTAGCAAGACCGAGCTCGTCTCGCGCCCGGTGGCAGGACCATGCCCGTCTCGCGCCCGGTGGCAGGACCGAGCTCGTCTCGTACCTGGTGTCGCAGGACGGGTCGATGGAGGCCAGTTTTGACTGGCCTTTTAGGTCTCAACACTGGGGGCCACCCAGGGGTGCGAAAGGCGAGTACTTTCCGCTCGTATCTTTGGTTGGGGTAGTGACGAGGCTTGGGTGAGATGGTGTCTAGGTCTTGCATGCGGGACGACGGCCCTGGTGGTGGTTCCGCGGTGCTCATGGGAAGAGTCCGTGGCTCGGTGCTGCTCGGTTGCCACGGCCGTATGAGCGGCGTGGTAGCCAAAGGTGTGGCGTTCGGTGACGGTGAGTGTGGCCGGGGTGAATACCTGTTCTATCTTCGAATGAGCCGGCGACAGCGAAGCTCGTTCCCTTCTTAAAGGCGTCGTCACAACTCTCATTGCCCGTCGTGTTCCTCCAGAAAAAACTGATCCTCGTATCGAACGATGGCGGCGCTCCGATATTGTATCCTTCCTGAAGGCGCCGCCTTGGAGCCCACGATTCGTCATATGTAGATTCACTTCTTCGCGGTGGCATGTTCACAACTGTAACCCCCGGCTGCTCGGCGCCTTGGAGCCCACGGTTTGTCATGTGTAGATTCACTTCTTCGCGGTGGCGTGTTCACGACTGTAGCCCCAACTGCTCTTGTAGTTCTAGAGATGGTGTTGCTACGCTCAGCACCTGTGTATCCTACATAGGATGTGTGTGCGTGTGTTGCGAGGGCATGTGTTTATACTGGATGTTGTTGATCATTGCTTTATATATAAAGCGGTGTGAAAGCCTTTTTCGATAACATTAATTGTTGCTGCTGAGCATCTTCCAAAGTCAAAATTCGAATTTTTAAGATGGGAACTGAAAACACTATTTGCCATTTCAAAACCGCCCATTCTTACTGCAAGAAGCGAGACAACAGGAAATTAATCGAATTTTCTCAAAATACTACTAGTGTAAGTTTTAAATCCATAATATTACAGGTTACAACACTGAGCACAAAAATATCAGAACTTATTCGGTGCTGGTTGTATTGTAAGCAATGTCTGCAGAGGAAGTGTCCATGTCATTCAAGCCAAGCTCCTCATTCTGCTCCCAACTCCTCTCATAGTCCTCAACTGCCATTCATAGTGATAAATACATTGAGTAAATCACAATTGCAGTTAATTATGTGGATTCTTTTCCAGTTAATTAGTATGCCTCCACAGAACTACATGCACGTGCTTCATGGGTAATTGACAAAACTTCCACAGATGCATTCAGATTCGAAATGCAATGCGTGGATGTCCCTTCATTGGTTCGAATGATGCATGATGCTGCGTACAATTCATTGATTAGGATAACTTACTGAGTAGCTGGCTGTCATCTTCTATCAAATCTGTGGATGGAGCGACAAACGAAGCCGCTAACGCATCGTCAATAATTAAGGTCCAAGGCTCTTGTAAACTCAGGAGCTGAAATTATACGTTGTGTAAATGTTATTGAAATAGTTACTATACAACATATTAATTCACAATTGATTAGCCCAATCACGCCCTTCCACCGAAAGTAGTCAGCATTTTTCTAACTAGATCTCCAATCAAGTTTAGCATGAACCAAGGTTAGGAAAATAAAAAATTTGCTTCATGTTATGAAGGAAGAAACCCAAGACACTTGGGAACTGAGATGCTATGGAAGGAAAAGCACAGCCGTAATCTTCTCCAGATTGCAGGTGAAGCAGCCCCTGGTGGAATAAATAGAACATTCCACGAAAAAGAAACTAGTACCTTTGATAATCTTTGCTGGAAATCATCCCATTTCTTTTTCTTCCATTCATTTGTGCTATCACCCAATTGGAATCCATGAACCCGCTCCAGAGCTGTAGCCCCAAAATGAAACTTATCATTTGAGTTTGAGAAGAATTAACAATTGCATCTGCATCTATTCAGGTGTATTTCATATCGATATAAGTTGCATAAGCTATGTTGAATAAAGAAGTTTCCACAAACTTTGCTTAAAAAAGGACTTCCTGTAAAGAGCAGTTAGATGCTTAACAGCGGGAACTGAGATACATGAGAAACGCATGTTTCAATGATGATACTGGGGATTAGGGAACTGTTGACAAAACCATGAGAGGGTATACACATATTATGAGAGAAACATCGACTATACAGAGTGGCTTCAAGACACTTCCATCTCATAACATTAAGAAATCCACTGTAGTTAGAAAAATTGCTGTTGGCCAGCACATTTTGTGACTTGAACTTATCATACAGTCCATTTTGTCCCCATGAACTGTTGAAAGCGTAGTGTTGCGAACTTACCCTCACATATTTTCACAATTAAACCTTCAACTGTCGTGACAATACCACCCAATGTACCCATTGACAGCTCCAACTCAAGTTCAGGTACTTTCACAGCGGCAGAATCTGACTGACGAGATCAAAGGGTAACTCAGAATCAAGTAACTTACATATCAGATGTTGATCCGAATACACCAAACGGTAACACAAGCTTGAAGATTCTTTAAAATATCAAAATCAGCAGTCAGCCTTGCTAGTATGACAGAAAATTTAGCTAAAAGACACATCAAGTTTCTTAACTATAGAAGAACCAAGTTAACTTTTCACACCCTGAACCAGAAAATAGTTCAAGGGCCGCCGATACAAGAAAAGAAGATGGACAATCTTATGCACAAGTATTATACAGCTTAAAAACCTGCATGGCTGCATGTGACAGATAAAGTAATACTACAACAAAAGAGTAATTTTCTGACCTTTATGACATCACGAGAAAGATCTTTCACGGTTTGCAGATGTAACGTAATTTTCTTTCCTTTAGCTGGAATTTCACCGCCAGGCTTCAACTAATTGAGCAAAAAGAAAAGCCTTAGTTGAGTTCAGATGTGTTACTAAGAACCAGTGACAGCCAGTTTCTATATGAACAAAAAGGGACATGACACTGAAACTGACCTCTGAGTTGCGATAACCACACAGGTCACATGAAGCTGCCATAACAATTACCTCACGGAAATATGGGATTTCTACCAAAGGTCAAGGATCACATGATACATCAAATACAGATTATCTACCTCCTCCAGATAGCGAGATTGGTCACACAACACTATATACGATCTATTTCGGAGATTGATCAAGCAAATAAACAAGTGTAACATAAACACCACATATAATCAATAAATTTCACAAAAAATAGTTCATGTTCGGTGAAAAGGATACTAGTAGCAAAGAAACGAGTCACACATGCAGCTCCACAGGCTCCACATGTTGATGGCAAAGTATCAACCTGTACAACTGAATTTTGTAAGGCGCAAATTAACTAAATTCTTAATAACGTCATCATTGCCAGGCAACTCAACAGACATACCTCTTCTGGTGCTGTATACCTGCACAGCGTTGCAGCAATTTCATCAGGGTTTCCCTGAGCAATAGCACGACGACCTGCAACAGCTCCAACTGAACCATGGGGTACCTTTGGCAACCCACCACAATTTGCCTCAACTGTCGAAGCATTCTGCGAAGGCTCTCCGGATTCTCCGGTTGGTGGATCAACAAGAAAACCAAGTGCTGCTTGTTGATCAGATGTCCTTTCATAGAAACTCGCAGATAACAAAGGATCTGATGAAGGAGCATGCCTGTGGATTTATGTGGATTAATCAATATATATCAAGTTATAAGTACTTTAAGCATGAACAGAGCTAACAAACACATATATAAACTATGTGCAACATAAGGTCACTCAATTGACTACAGGTTGCAAAAATGGTGCAAAGTAGAACCATGTTTCTCAGTTCCATGATTAGAACTACATTATATAATTATAATATAACAAAAAGAGTGCAAAAATGGTAAAAGTGTGCATAAAAGGTAGAACCAAGTATTTCATTTCCATATCAAAATAAGTCATAAATCTGAATTCCAATCTCAAACAATCTGAAGTCTACAAATAATCTTACAGGTTCTCAATGAAGCTGTTTCCAGCAGGATCATCCAGAACAAAGGTAAACGCCGCTTCTCCAGATCCGAGAGATCTCAATTTTACTAAAAATTGATCAATAGCTTCAGCTTTTTGAGGATCCACTTTCTGCAGTTCCAAGAAGATGATAAGCATATCACTAGGTGACTCAACTGAAATTAAATAACTAAGCATACAAGCTCACAGGTTCACCTTTCTTTCATCTTGAAGTGCCTGCAACTCCTCCACAGCTCGCATAATTGTCCCTTCCACCTAATTTATGATCCGAAATATTTAACAAACTAGCAATAAATAAAAATGAATTCTAAAGGAACCATTTCTTCGGAATTTGTATACAAAATTCAGAGAAGCATACTGTTGAAAGTGTTCCACGTTGAGCTTCAGGAGGAATCTCAAAGTCCAGTTCCGGAATCTGTACGAAGTGTAAATTATAACAGAAGCAATGCATCGTACGTATTTAATTAGCATAAATGCATTAACAAGGAGATCAATATCAATACCTTGATAGTTGCCGAATCAGATTTCACGACCTGACGGTTCAGTATCTGTGCCAATACCGCTTGTTAATCACACTATGAACATCGACTAGAATGCTTTATTTACTGATTACTGGAGATCAAATGTACAAAAAAGACAGATAGAAAGTAACATGCGTATGAATTTAAAGCTGAAATAATGTCACAACTAAAAATGCAATAACGAAACTACACAGCACAAGCGAAACATGCAAAAAAGATTTAGTAATTAGTAATTGTAAGAGGAATCACATCAATAGTGGAACCACACATCACAAGCAAAAGAAGGGGCAAGATAAACACCAATACTAGTGAATCATAAAGTAACCACAGTTATATAGTAACAATGTAAACTTGCATAAACTGCAATACAAATTAACAGGTATGAGAGAACAAGTTGCAGTAAAGCAAAGAAGAAATCTAACACGAAACACCTCTAAGTAAAGTTGTGACTTTATAAATGCAACAGTTCTATCATTAGAAGTCACCATAGAGAAGTTGGAAGTTTACCAGTGTATTTATACAAACTAAAAATAAGTTGGTCCATGGTTGATTTCTGATTTTATTACAGCAGCGCATGGACGGTAAGGACCATTTTTTCTAATAAAAATGCAAAAACACTGTGATCATACTTCATCTGACTTGCAAGCTTTGTTTGGGTATAACCCAAAGGCTGAATCTTACGAGCCGGTAGCTTGCAATTAATTTACATGCATGTGTCAGTTCATATTTCATTTGTCATAAATATATCCTATCAAGTGAAACAACTGCGAAAGGTAATACAGGATAGAGTTCTCTTTGGATTTGAATAGTGTGTGTTGTGTTAGCAAGGTGAGATTGAACAGACGAATAAAGAGACAAGAACAGATCAATCCACTCTTTGCAATAGTTGGGGTATACAACTAAACTGACAGTAACATGATCAGTCGATCACAAGAGGGTATAAAGCTCATGTTGGCACTGCAATTACATTTCAAATGTACTTCCCCTTTCTGTCTGTGGATACAATATCTACTGGAACAAATTTGAGGTCATAACAACTAGTATATCCGACAGGAATTGGTAAAAAAATATCGTGTCACTAATCTAAATAGGTTCCAAAAGTATGGTGTGGAGTGGAACAGCTAACACAGTAAGGGTTGGTTGAATCGAGTTATAGGCGCCCCTACAGAAACAGACCTCGTTCTGCCCTTGAGGGACCTCCAAGCGGTAGCAACATCCCTTGGGCTGGAGCTGTCCAGCAAACTGGACCTCGTTGTTCCTAATTCAAAAGCACACAAAACTTAAGATACTGCACTTGCATGTGCAGAAGTACCCCGTAAATTATAGCCGAGCATTGCATTACCCTTCATTACAGTGCGGGCACTCGAAAGCCATCAGAACAACCTGCAGATTCACAAACGCAGCAGATTTACCCCCATTCTCCAATCAGAACAATCCACTTTCGCAACGAGCACAGAGCGCGAAGAAGCTCACCTCCCGGAAGTTGGGGATCGTAGTCAGCAGCAACCTCGTGGTGCCCTGACCAGAAGGAAAGTACGTCTCAGAACTCGCGACGAAACCAAAGGGAAGGGGGAATTAGGAGCGGTATCACAGGCAAGGTCAAGGCGCTTACATTCTCGCCGCAGCGCATGCAGAGAGACTCGATTTCGTGAAGCGCCTCGTCGCCGCCCGCCGACTCCGCAGCGGAGCGGAGGTCCGTCACAACGCGCCCCTCGTCGCCGGAGTTGGCCATGGTCACGGGATATCGGTGCGGGTTGGGCTTCTCGCGAAGGAGTGGTCTCCAGAAGACTCTCGCGGTTTCTTCTCCTCGCACTGCTTGGTTTGGCTGGCGCTGGTGCTCGCGGTGGGAGGGCAAAGAAGTGCGGCGGGACCTCTGTAGGAGAAAAGAACGGGAGAAAGGAGAGCAACCTAGTAGTCTCTCGAAAGAAGTGGACGCTGGCGGGTTGCTAGGCACGGGCCAAAGCTGGAGGAGTAAAAAGCGAAGCCAAAACCAGCACAATTGTCATGTCATTTTTTTTTCGGCAACAATTGTCATGTCATTAGCAACTACTCTCTCCGTTCCAAATACTACTACTTATAAGTCTTTATAAAGATTCCACCAAATAATTAAATACGAAGCAAAATAAGTGAATCTACACTCTAAAATATGTCTACATACATTCATATTCCATTTAAAATATCTAAAAAGACTTATATTTAGAAATGGAGGAAGTAGAAGCTCACGCCGCGAAACAACCTTGGAGAATAGTATTTCCAGTCCAGGTTTTCTAGACTTAATACCAATGCTCGCATTTTACTAGATTTATTTCATGTCTTTGGTGACGTGTGTTCAGTAAAAGAAAACGTTTTGGTCGCGTCTGTAACGACTTTGTCAATTTCAAAATAATGTGCGGGCTCAGTATCTCGAAAATGCTCGTAAGGAGAGGGTGTGCGTGTGTGCTTTTACATGGATGAGTGTATGTGCGTATGTATAAGCATCTGCATATGTATTGTGTTTAAAAAAATACTAAGGCGCATGCTTTTTCATCATACCGTTGTAAAATTGATTAGTTTTTTGGATGTTTAGTTTGTGTGTTTCTTCCATGATGCATATAAGAAAAATTCCTAGCCTCTGTGAATGTTTTACCTTCTAGAAAATTAAAATACAAATTGTATTAAAATATTCAATGACCAATGAAAAACAAAACAACAATGAAATCTTTATTGTCAGCTAACTCACATATGATTTGGCAAACTGATGCTAAATTATTGTTCGCTGCCTTGTCTTTTTATCCTGTTTGGTAACCACTTGGACAGGAGAATCGGACTTTGCACAAAAGGGTTTATGAAATGATTAGACATGAGAAGTAGATTCTTACTCGCATTCCTTGTTTGGTATATGATCGGAATTAGTGTAGATGAAACTTTGTCCACAAATTAACAAGGTATCATGTGGGATGAATGAAGGAAATATGCCCTAGAGACAATAGTAAATTTTTTATTTATATTTCCTTATATCATGATAAATGTTTATCATTCATGCTAGAATTGTATTAACCGGAAACTTAGTACATGTGTGAATACATAGACAAACAGAGTGTCCCTAGTATGCCTCTACTTGACTAGCTCGTTAATCAAAGATGGTTAGGTTTCCTAGCCATACACATGTGTTGTCATTTGATGAACGGGATCACATCATTAAAAAATGATGTGATGGACTAGATCCATCTGTTAGCTTAGCACTATGATCGTTTAGTTTATTGCTATTGCTTTCTTCATGACTTATACATGTTCCTATGACTATGAGATTATGCAACTCCCGAATACGTGAGGAACACCTTGTGTGCTATCAAACGGCACAACGTAACTGAGTGATTATAAAGATGCTCTACAGGTGTCTTCGATGGTGTTTGTTGAGTTGGCACAGATCGAGATTAGGATTTGTCACTCCGATTGTCGGATAGGTATCTCTGGGCACTCTCGGTAATGCACATCACTATAAGCCTTGCAAGAAATGTGACTAATGAGTTAGTTGCGGGATGATGCATTACGGAACGAGTAAAGAGACTTGCCGGTAACGAGATTGAACTAGGTATGATGATACCGGCGATCGAATCTCGGGCAAGTAACATACCGATGACAAAGGGAACAACGTATGTTGTTATGCGGTTTGACCGATAAAGATCTTCGTAGAATATGTAGGAACCAATATGAACATCCAGGTTCCGCTATTGGTTATTGATCGGAGATGTGTCTCGGTCATGTCTACATAGTTGTCGAACCCGTAGGGTCCGCACGCTTAACGTTCGACGACGATTTGTATTATGACTTATGTGATTTGATATACCGAAGGTAGTTCGGAGTCCCGGATGAGATCACGGACATGACGAGGAGTCTCGAAATGGTTGAGACATAAAGATTGATATACTGGACCATGTTATTCAGACACCGGAAGTGTTTTGGATGGTTTCGGATAAAATCGAAGTGCCGGAGGGTTACCGACCCCCCCCCCCCCGGAAGTTAATGGGCCACCATGGGCCTTAGAGGAGAGAGGGCCGTCCCGGAGGTGGCGCGCGCCCCCCAGTCCAAATTGGACAAGGGGTGGGGGCGGAGCCCCCCTCCTTCCTTCTCTCCCCTTCCTCCTTCCTTCCCCTCAGAGAATGAGTTGTCATTTGATCACCAATATGAGACTCGGAGATGAGTCTCGGTCATGTCTATATAGTTCTCGAACCCGTAGGCTCTATAATGATGTGATCCCGTTAATCAAATGACAACTCATGTCTATGGTTAGGAAACATAACCATCATTGATTCAACGAGCTAGTCAAGTAGAGGCAAACTAGTGACACTTTGTTTATCTATGTATTCACACATGTACTAAGTTTACGGTTAATACAATTCTAGCATGAATAATAAACATGTATCATGATATAAGGAAATATAGATAACAAATTTATTATTGCCTCTAGGGCATATTTCCTCCAGTATGACTATTATCACCCACAACTCTTTGTGTTCTACTCGTGCATTTAACATCTACGCATAGACCTGGCTCGGATTTGTTTGTTGGGGAACACAGTATTTCAAAAAAAATTCCTACAAACATGCAAGATCTATCTAGAAGATGCATAGCAACGAGAGGGGATAGTGTGTCTACGTACCCTCGTAGACCAAAAGCGGAAGCGTTGAGTAACGCGGTTGATGTAGTCGAACGTCTTCGCGATCCAACTGATCAAGTACTGAACGCACGGCACCTCCGCGATCTGCACACGTTCAGCTCGGTGACGTCCCTCGAACTCTAGATCTAGCTAAGGCCGAGGGAGAGTTTCCTCAGCACGACGGCGTGTTGACGATGATGATGAAGTTACTAACGCGGGGTTTCGCCTAAGCACTACGACAATATGACCGAGGTGGAAAACTATGGAGGAGGGCACCGCACACGGCTAAGAAATCAACTTGTGTGTCTATGGGGTGCCCCCTCCCCCGTATATAAAGGAGGGGAGGAGGGGGCCCACCGGCCTTAAGGGGAGCGCCCCACCCCTTGTCCAATTTGGACTGGGGGGAGAGAAGGAAGGAGGGGGGCTCCGCCCCCACGATCTTCGTAGAATATGTAGGAACCAATATGAACATCCAGGTTCCGCTATTGGTTATTGATCGGAGATGTGTCTCGGTCATGTCTACATAGTTGTCGAACCTGTAGGGTCCGCACGCTTAACGTTCGACGACAATTTGTATTATGACTTAAGTCATAATACAAATTGTCGTCGAACGTTAAGCGTGCGGACCCTAGGTTCGACAACTATGTAGATAAGTCATAATACAAATCATCGTCGAACGTTAAGCGTGCGGACCCTACGGGTTCGACAACTATGTAGACATGACCGAGACACATCTCCGATCAATAACCAATAGCGGAACCTGGATGTTCATATTGGTTCCTACATATTCTACGAAGATCGTGGGGGCGGAGCCCCCCTCCTTCCTTCTCTCCCCCAGTCCAAATTGGACAAGGGGTGGGGCGCTCCCCTTAAGGCCGGTGGGCCCCCTCCTCCCTCCTTTTTATATGGGGGAGGGGGCACCCCATAGACACACAAGTTGATTTCTTAGCCGTGTGCGGTGCCCTCCTCCATAGTTTTCCACCTCGGTCATATTGTCGTAGTGCTTAGGCGAAACCCCGCGTTAGTAACTTCATCATCATCGTCAACACGCCGTCGTGCTGAGGAAACTCTCCCTCGGCCTTAGCTAGATCTAGAGTTCGAGGGACGTCACCGAGCTGAACGTGTGCAGATCGCGGAGGTGCCGTGCGTTCAGTACTTGATCGGTTGGATCGTGAAGACGTTCGACTACATCAACCGCGTTACTCAACGCTTCCGCTTTCGGTCTACGAGGGTACGTAGACACACTATCCCCTCTCGTTGCTATGCATCTTCTAGATAGATCTTGCGTGTTTGTAGGAATTTTTTTTGAAATACTGTGTTCCCCAACAAACAAATCCGAGCCAGGTCTATGCGTAGATGTTAAATGCACGAGTAGAACACAAAGAGTTGTGGGCGATAATAGTCATACTGAAGGAAATATGCCCTAGAGGCAATAATAAATTTGTTATCTATATTTCCTTATATAATGATACATGTTTATTATTCATGCTAGAATTGTATTAACCGTAAACTTAGTACATGTGTGAATACATAGATAAACAGAGTGTCACTAGTTTGCCTCTACTTGACTAGCTCGTTGAATCAATGATGGCTATGTTTCCTAACCATAGACATGAGTTGTCATTTGATCACCAATATGAGACTCGGAGATGAGTCTCGGTCATGTCTACATAGTTCTCGAACCCGTAGGGTCCGCACGCTTAACGTTCGGTGACGATCGGTATTATGAGTTTATGTGTTTTGATGTACCGAAGGTAGTTCAGAGTCCCGGATATGATCACGGACACGACGAGGAGTCTCAAAATGGTCGAGACATAAATATCGATATATTGGAAGGCTATGTTTGGACATCGGGATGGTTCTGGGTGAGTTCGGGCATTTACTGGGAGTACTGGGGGTTACCGGAACCCCCCGGGTAGTGTATGGGCCTTATTGGGCCTTAGTGGGAGAGAGGAGGAGGCGGCCAAGGTGGAGGGCACGGCCCCCCAAGCCCAATCTGAATTGGGTGGGGGGGCCCCTTCCTTCCCTCTCTCTCTCCCTTCCTTTCTCTCCTACTCCAACAAGGGAAGGGGAATCCTACTCCCACCGGTAGTAGGACTCCCCCCTTGGGCGCGCCATGAGAGGGTCGGCCCTCCCCTCCTCCACTCCTTTATATACGGGGGAGGGGGCACCCCATAGACACACAAGTTGATTGTTTAGCCGTGTCTGGTGCCCCCCTCCATAGATTTCCACCTTGGTCATATCGTTGTAGAGCTTAGGCGAAGCCCTGCGTCGGTAACTTCATCATCATCGTCATCACGCCATCGTGCTGACGAAACTCTCCCTCGACCTCAGCTGGATCTAGAGTTCGTGGGACGTCACCGAGCTGAACGTGTGCAGATCGTGGAGGTGCCATACCTTCGGTGCTAGGATCGGTCTAATCGTGAAGACGTACGACTACATCAATCGCTTGTCATAACGCTTCCGCTTACGGTCTACGAGGGTACGTGGACAACACTCTCCCCTCTCGTTGCTATGCATCACCTAGATGGATCTTGCGTGAGCATAGGATTTTTTTTGAAATTACTGCGTTCCCCAACAGTGGCATCCGATCCAGGTCTATGCGTAGATGTTATATGCACGAGTAGAACACAAAGGAGTTGTGGGCGTGGGTATATACATATTGCTTGCCGTCACTAGTTGATTCTTGATTCAGCGGTATTGTTGGATGAAGCGGCTCAGACCGACATTACGGGTATGCTTATGCGAGACTGGTTCTACCGACGTGATTCGCACACAGGTGGCTAGTGGGTGTCAGTTTCTCCAACTTTAGTTGAATCGGATTCAATGAACAGGGTTCTTTCTGAAGATCAAAAAGCAATCACTATACCGCGTTGTGGTTTTTGATCCATAGGTAAGAACGGTTCTTGATCAGCCCGTAGCAGCCACGTAAAACTTGCAACAACAAAGTAGAGGACGTCTAACTTGTTTTTGCAGGGCATGTTGTGATGTGATATGGTCAAGACATGATGCTAAATTTTATTGTATGAGATGATCATGTTTTGTAACAGAGTTATCGGCAACTGGCAGGAGCCATATGGTTGTCGCTTTATTGTATGAAATGCAATCGCCATGTAATTGATTTACTTTATCACTAAGCGGTAGTGATAGATGTAGAAGCAATAGTTGGCGAGACGATAATGATGCTTTCATGGAGATCAAGGTGTCAAGCCGGTGAAGATGGTGATCATGACGGTGCTTTGGAGATAGAGATCAAAGACACAAGATGATGATGGCCATACCATATCACTTATATTGATTGCATGTGATGTTTATCCTTTATGCATCTTATTTTGCTTAGTTCGGTGCTAGCATTATAAGATGATCTCTCAATAAATTTCAAGGTACAAGTGCTCTCCCTGAGTATGCACCATTGCTACAGTTCGTTGTGCCGAGACACCGCGTGATGATCGGGTGTGATAAGCTCTACGTTCACATACAACGGGTGCAAGCTAGTTTTGCACACGCAGAATACTCGGGTTAAACTTGACGAGCCTAGCATATGCAGATATGGCCTCGGAGCACTGAGACTGAAAGGTCGAGCGTGAATCATATAGTAGATATGATCAACATAGTGATGTTCACCATTGAAAACTACTCCATCTCACGTGATGATCGGACATGGTTTAGTTGATATGGATCACATGATCACTTAGATGATTAGAGGGATGTCTATATAAGTGAGAGTTATTAAGTAATATGATTAATTGAACTTTAATTTATCATGAACTTAGTACCTGATAGTATTTTGCATGTCTATGTTGTTGTAGATAGATGGCCTGTGCTGTTGTTCCGTTGAATTTTAATGTGTTCCTAGAGAAAGCTAAGTTGAAAGATGATGGTAGAAATTACACGGACTGGGTCCGTAACTTGAGAATTATCCTCATTGCTGCACAGAATAATTACGTCCCGGAAGCACCGCTAGGTGACAAACCCGCTGCAGGAGCAACACCAGATGTTATGAACGTATAGCAGAGCAAAGCTGATGACTACTCGATTGTTCAGTGTGCCATGCTTTACGGCTTAGAACCGGGACTTCAACGACATTTTGAACGTCATGGAGCATATGAGATGTTCCAGGAGTTGAAGTTAATATTTCAAGCAAATGCCCGGATAGAGAGACATGAAGTCTTCAATAAGTTCTACAGCTGGAAAATGGAGAAGAATAGTTCTGTCAGTGAACATATACTCAGAATGTCTGGGTACCACAACCACTTGACTCAGCTGGGAGTTAATCTTCCTAATAATAGTGTCATTGACAGAGTTCTTCAATCACTGCCACCAAGCCACAAGAGCTTCTATAATATGCAAGGGATGGATAAGACAATTCCTGAACTCTTCACAATGCTAAAGGCTGCGGAGGTAGAAATCAAGAAGGAGCATCAAGTGTTGATGGTCAACAAGACCACCAATTTCAGGGAAAGGGGTAAAGGGAAGAAGGGGAACTTCAAGAAAAATGACAAGAAGTTGCTGCTCAAGTGAAGAAGCCCAAGTCTGGACCTAAGCCTGAGACTGAGTGCTTCTACTACAAAGGGACTGGTCACTCGAAGCGGAACTGCCCCAAGTATTTGGCGGAGAAGAAGGATGGCAAAGTGAAAGGTATATTTGATATACATGTTATTGATGTGTACCTTACTAATGCTCGCAGTAGCGCCTGGGTATTTGATACTGGTTCTGTTGCTAATATTTGCAACTCGAACCAGGGGCTACGGATTAAGCGAAGATTGGCTAAGGACGAGGTGACGATGCGCGTGGGAAATGGTTCCAAAGTCGATGTGATCGCCATCGGCACGCCACCTCTACATCTACCTTCGGGATTAGTTTTAGACCTAAATAATTGTTATTTGGTGCCAACATTGAGCATGAACATTATATCTGGATCTTGTTTGATGCGAGACGGTTATTCATTTAAATCAAAGAATAATGGTTGTTCTATTTATATGAGTAATATCTTTTATGGTCATGCACCCTTGATGAGCGGTCTATTTTTACTAAATCTTGATAGTAGTGATACACATATTCATAGTATTGAAGCCAAAAGATATAAGTTTAATAATGATAGTGCAACTTATTTGTGGCACTGCCGTTTAGGTCATATTGGTGTAAAGCGCATGAAGAAACTCCATGCTGATGGGCTTTTGGAATCACTTGATTATGAATCACTTGATGCTTGCGAACCATGCCTCATGGGCAAGATGACTAAGACTCTGTTCTCCGGAACAATGGGGCGAGCAACAGACTTGTTGGAAATAATACATACTAATGTATGCGGTCCGATGAATGTTGATGCTCGCGGCGGGTATCATTATTTTCTTACCTTCATAGATGATTTGAGCAGATATGGATATATCTACTTGATGAAACATAAGTGTGAAACATTTGAAAAGTTCAAAGAATTTCATAGTGAAGTGGAAAATCATCGTAACAAGAAAATAAAGTTTCTATGATCTGATCGTGGAGGAGAATATTTGAGTTACGAGTTTGGTCTTCATTTGAAACAATGCGGAATAGTTTCGCAACTCACACCACCCAGAACACCACCGTGTAATGGTGTGTCCGAACGTCATAACCGCACTTTATTAGATATGGTGCGATCTATGATGTCTCTTACTGATTTATCGCTATCATTTTGGGGTTATGCTTTAGAGACAACTGCATTCACGTTAAATAGGGCACCATATCCGTTGAGACGACACCTTATGAACTGTGGTTTGGCAAGAAACCCAAGTTGTCGTTTCTTAAAGTTTGGGGCTGCGATGCTTATGTGAAAAAGCTTCAACCTGATAAGCTCGAACCCAATTCAGAGAAATGTGTCTTCAAAGGATACCCACAGGAGACTGTTGGGTACTCCTTCTATCACAGATCCGAAGGCAAGATATTCGTTGCTAAGAATGGATCATTTCTAGAGAAGGAGTTTCTCTCGAAACAAGTGAGTGGGAGGAAAGTAGAACTTGATGAGGTAACTATACCTTCTCCCTTATTGGAAAGTAGTTCATCATAGAAATCAGTTCCAATGATTCCTACACCAATAAGTGAGGAAGCTAATGATGATGATCATGAAACTTCTAATCAAGTTACTACCAAACCTCGTAGGTCAACCAGAGTAAGATCCGCACTAGAGTGGTACGGTAATCCTGTTCTGGAGGTCATGTTACTTGACCATGACGAACCCACGAACTATGAGGAAGCGATGATGAGCCCAGATTCCGCAAAATGGCTTGAGGCCATGAAATCTGAGATGAGATCCATGTATGAGAACAAAGTGTGGACTTTGGTTGACTTGCCCGATGATCGGCAAGCCATAGAGAATAAATGGATCTTCAAGAAGATGACTGACGCTGACAGTAATGTTACTGTCTACAAAGCTCGACTTGTCGCAAAAGGTTTTCAACAAGTTCAAGGAGTTGACTACGATGAGACCTTCTCACCCGTAGCGATGCTTAAGTCCATCCGAATCATGTTAGCAATTGCCACATTTTATGATTATGAAATTTGGCAAATGGATGTCAAAACTGCATTCCTTAATGGATATCTTAAAGAAGAGTTGTATATGATGCAAACAGAAGGTTTTGTCGATCCAAAAGGGGCTAACAAAGTGTGCAAGCTCCAGCGATCCATTTATGGACTGGTGCAAGCCTCTCGGAGTTGGAACATATGCATTGATAGTGTGATCAAAGCATATGGTTTTATACATACTTTTGGAGAAGCCTGTATTTACAAGAAAGTGAGTGGGAGCTCTGTAGCATTTCTGGTATTATATGTGGATGACATATTGCTGATCAGAAATGATACTGAATTTCTGAATAGCATAAAAGGATACTTGAATAAGAATTTTTCAATGAAAGACCTCGGCGAAGCTGCTTATATATAGGGCATCAAGATCTATAGAGATAGATGAAGACACTTAATTGGACTTTCACAAAGCACATACCTTGATAAAGTTTTGAAGAAGCTCAAAATGGATCAAGCAAAGAAAGGGTTCTTGACTGTGTTACAAGGTGTGAAGTTGAGTCAGACTCAATGCCTGACCACTGCAGAAGATAGAGAGAAAATGAAAGTCATTCCCTATGCTTCAGCCATAGGTTCTATCATGTATGCAATGTTGTGTACCAGACGTGATGTGTACCTTGCTATTAGTTTAGCAGGGAGGTACCAAAGTAATCCAGTACTGGATCACTGGACAGCGGTAAGGAACATCCTGAAATACCTGAAAAGGACTAAGGATATGTTTCTCATTTATGGAGGTGACAAAGAACTCATCGTAAACGGTTACGTCGATGCAAGCTTTGACACTGATCCGGATGACTCTAAGTCACAAACCGGATACATATTTTTATTGAATGGTGGAGCTGTCAGCTGGTGCAGTTCCAAGCAGAGCGTCGTGGCGGGATCTACATGTGAAGTGGAGTACATAGATGCTTCGGAAGCAGCAAATGAAGTAGTCTGGATGAAGGAGTTCATATCCGATCAAGGTGTCATACCTAGTGCATCAGGTCCAATGAAAATCTTCTGTGACAACACTGGTGCAATTGCCTTGGCAAAGGAATCCAGATTTCACAAGAGAACCAAGCACATCAAAAGACGCTTCAATTCCATCCGCGATCCAGACAAGGAGGGATACATACAGATCTGAATGTTGCAGACCCATTGACTAAGCCTCTCTCACGAGCAAAACATGATCAACACCAAGACTCCATGGGTGTTAGAATCATTACTATGTAATCAAGATTATTGACTCTAGTGCAACTGGGAGACTGAAGGAAATATGCCCTAGAGGCAATAATAAATTTTTTATTTATATTTCCTTATATCATGATAAATGTTTATTATTCATGCTAGAATTGTATTAACCGGAAACTTAGTACATGAGTGAATACATAGACAAAATGAGTGTCACCAGTATGCCTCTACTTGACTAGCTCGTTAATCAAAGATGGTTAAGTTTCCTAGCCATGAACAAGAGTTGTCATTTGATGAACAGGATCACATCATTGGAGAATGATGTGATTGACTTGACCCATCCGTTAGCTTAGCACTTTGATCATTTAGTTTACTGCTATTGCTTTCTCCATAACTTATACATGTTCCTATGACTATGAGATTATGCAACTCCCAAATACCGGAGGAACACTTAGTGTGCTATCAAACGTCACAACGTAGCTGGGTGACTATAAAGATGCTCTACAGGTGTCTCCGATGGTGTTTTGTTGAGTTGGCATAGATCAAGATTAGGATTTGTCACTCCTAGTATTGGAGAGGTATCTCTGGGCCCTCTCGGTAATGCACATCACTATAAGCCTTGCAAGCAATGTGACTAATGAGTTAGTTACGATATGTTGCATTACGGAACGAGTAAAGAGACCTGCCAGTAACGAGATTGAACTAGGTATTGAGATACCGACGATCGAATCTCGGGCAAGTAACATACCGATGACAAAGGGAACAACGTATGTTGTTTCGCGGTTTGACCGATAAAGATCTTCGTAGAATATGTGGGAACCAATATGAGCATCCAGATTCCGCTATTGGTTATTGACCAGAGATGAGTCTCGGTCATGTCTACATACTTCTCGAACTCGTAGGGTCCGCATGCTTAACGTTCGGTGATGATCGGTATTATGAGTTTATGTGTTTTGATGTACCGAAGGTAGTTCCAAGTCCCAGATATGATCATGGACATGATGAGGAGTCTCGAAATGGTCGAGACATAAAGATCGATATATTGGAAGGCTATGTATGGACATCAGAATGGTTCCGGGTGAGTCCGGGCATTTACCGAAGTACCGGGGGGTTACCGGAACCCCCCGGGGATTGTATGGGCCTTATTGGGCCTTAGTGGGAGAGAGGAGGAGGAGGCCAAGGTGGAGGGCGTGCCCCCCAAGCCAATCCGAATTGGGTGGCGGGCGGCCCTCCCTTCCTTCCCTCTCTCCCCCTTCCTTTCTCTCCTACTCCAACAAGGGAAGGGGGAATCCTACTCCCACCGGGAGTAGGAATCCCCCTTGGGCGCGCCATGAGAGGGCCGGCCCTCCCCCTCCTTCACTCCTTTATATACGAGGGAGGGGGGCACCCCATAGACACACAAGTTGATTGTTTAGCCGTGTGCGGTGCCCCACTCCACAGATTTCCACCTCGGTCATATCGTTGTAGAGCTTAGGCGAAGCCCTGCGTCGGTAACTTCATCATCACCGTTATCACGCCGTAGTTCTGACGAAACTCTCCCTCGACCTCAGCTGGATCTAGAGTTCATGGGACGTCACCGAGCTGAATGTGTGCAGATCGCGGAGGTGTCGTACCTTTGGTGCTAGGATCGTGAAGACGTACGACTACATCAACCGCGTTGTCGTAACGCGTGGACAACACTCTCCCCTCTCGTTGCTATGCATCACCTAGATGGATCTTGCGTTAGCGTAGGATTTTTTTTGAAATTACTGCATTCCCCAACACATACTGCTTACCAGCATTTCATACTTTGATTCGGCAGTATTGTTGGATGAAGCGACCCAGACCGACATTACATGACCACGTTCATGAGACTGGTTCTACCGACGTGCTTCGCACACATGTGGCTAGTGGGTGTCCTTTTCTCCAACTTTAGTTGAGTCGAGTGTGACTACGCCAGGTCCTTGTTGAAGGTTAAAACAACACACTTGATGAAAAATCGTTGTGGTTTTTGATGCGTAGTCAAGAACGGTCCTTGCTAAGCCCATAGCAGCCACGTAAAACTTGCAACAACAAAGTAGAGGACGTCTAACTTGTTTTTGCAGGGCATGTTGTGATGTGATATGGTCAAGACGTGATTATATAAATTGTTGTATGAGATGATCATCTTTTGTAACACAGTTATCGGCAACTGGCATGAGCCATATGGTTGTCGCTTTATTGTATGAAATGCAATCACCATGTAATTGCTCTACTTTATCACTAAGCAGTAGCGATAGTCGTGAAAGCAATAGTTGGCGAGACGACAACGATGCTACGATGGAGATCAAGGTGTCAAGCCAGTGACGATGGTGATCATGACGGTGCTTTGGAGATGGAGATCAAAGGCACAAGGTGATGATGGCCATATCATATCACTTATATTGATTGCATGTGATGTTTATCCTTTATGCATCTTATTTTTCTTAGTACGGCGGTAGCATTATAAGATGATCTCTCACTAAATTTCAAGGTATAAGTGTTCTCTCTGAGTATGCATCGTTGCTACAGTTCGTCGTGCCGAGACACCACGTGATGATCGGGTGTGATAAGCTCTACGTTCACATACAATGGGTGGAAGCCAGTTTTGCACAAGCAGAATACTCGGGTTAAACTTGACGAGCCTAGCATATGCAGATATGGCCTCAGAACACTGAGACCGAAAGGTCGAGCGTGAATCATATAGTAGATATGATCAACATAGTGATGTTCACCACTAAAAACAACTCCATCTCACGTGATGATCAGACATGGTTTAGTTGATGTGGATCATGTGATCATTTAGATGACTAGAGGGATGTCTATCTAGGTGGGAGTTCTTAAGTAATATGATTAATTGAACTTTAATTTATCATGAACTTAGTACCTAATAGTATTTTGCATGTCTATGTTGTTGTAGATAAATGGCCCATGTTGTTGTTTTGTTGAATTTTAATGCGTTCCTAGAGAAAGCTAAGTTGAAAGATGATGGTAGCAACTACACGGACTGGGTCCGTAACTTGAGGATTATCCTCATTGCTGCACAGAAGAATTACGTCCTGGAAGCACCGCTAGGTGCAAAGCCCGCTACAGGAGCAACACCAGATGTTGTGAACATCTGGCAGAGCAAACCTGATGACTACTCGATAGTTCAGTGTGCCATGCTTTACAGCTTAGAATCAGGACTTCAACGCTGTTTTGAACGTCATGGAGCATATGAGATGTTCCTGGAGTTGAAGTTAATATTTCAAGCAAATGCCCGAATTGAGAGATATGAAGTCTCCAATAAGTTCTATAGCTGCAAGATGGAGAAGAATAATTCTGTCAGTGAACATATACTCAGAATGTCTGGGTACCACAACCACTTGACTCAACTGGGAGTTAATCTTCCTGATGATAGTGTCATTGACAGACTTCTTCAATCACTGCCACCAAGCTACAAAAGCTTCGTGATGAACTATAATATGCAAGGGATGGATAATACAATTCCCGAGCTCTTCGCAATGCTAAAGGCTGCAGAGGTAGAAATCAAGAAGGAGCATCAAGTGTTGATGGTCAACAAGACCACTAGTTTCAAGAAGAAGGGCAAAGGGAAGAAGGGTAACTTCAAGAAGAACGGCAAGCAAGTTGCTGCTCAAGTAAAGAAGCCCAAGTCTGGACCTAAGCTTGAGACCGAGTGCTTCTACTACATAGGGACTGGTCACTGGAAGCGGAACTGCCCCAAGTATTTGGTGGATAAGAAGGATGGCAATGTGAAAGGTATATTTTATATACATGTTATTGATGTGTACCTTACTAATGCTCGCAGTAGCGCCTGGGTGTTTGATACTGGTTCAGTTGCTAATATTTGCAACTTGAAACAGGGGCTACGGATTAAGCGAAGATTGGCTAAGGACGAGGTGACGATGCGCGTGGGAAATTGTTCCAAAGTCGATGTGATCGCGGTCGGCACGCTACCTCTACATGTACCTTCGGGATTAGTATTAGATCTAAATAATTGTTATTTGATGCCAGCGTTATGCATGAACATTATATCTGGATCTTGTTTGATTCGAGACGGTTATTCATTTAAACCAGAGAATAATGGTTGTTCTATTTATATGAGTAATATCTTTTATGGTCATGCATCCTTAATGAGTTGTCTATTTTTATTGAATCTCTACAGTAGTGATACACACATTCATAGTATTGAAGCCAAAAGATATAAGTTTAATAATGATAGTGCAACTTATTTGTGGCACTGCCGTTTAGGTCATATTGGTATAAAGCACATGAAGAAACTCCATGCTGATGGGCTTTTGGAATCACTTGATTATGAATCACTTGATGCTTGCGAACCATGCCTCATGGGCAAGATGACTAAGACTCCGTTCTCTGGAACAATGGAACGAGCAACAGACTTATTGGAAATAATACATACTGATGTATGCGGTCCGATGAGTCTTGATGCTCGTGGCGGGTATCGTTATTTTCTGACCTTCACAGATGATTTGAGCAGATATGGGTATATCTACATGATGAAACATAAGTCTGAAACATTTGAAAAGTTCAAAGAATTCCAGAGTGAAGTGGAAAATCATCGTAACAAGAAAATTAAGTTTCTATGATCTGAACGTGGAGGTGAATATTTGAGTTGGTGTTCATTTAAAACAATGCGGAATAGTTTCGCAACTCACGCCACCTAGAACACCACAGTGTAATGGTGTGTCTGAACGTTGATACGTCTCCAATGTATCTATAATTTTTGATTGTTCCATGCTATTATATTATCTGTTCTGAATGTTTAATGGGCTTTATTATACACTTTTATATTATTTTTGGGACTAACCTACTAACCCAAGGCCCAGTGCAAATTGCTTTTTTTTGCCTATTTCAGTGTTTCGCAGAAAAGGAATATCAAACGGAACCCAAACAGAATAAAACCTTCGGGAGAGTTATTTTTGGAACAAACGTGATCCAGGGGACTTGGAGTAGACATCAAGAAAGGAGCGAGGAGGTCACGAGGCAGGGAGGCGCGCCCCCCACCCTCGTGGGTCCCTCGCAGCTCCACCGACCTACTTCTTCCTCCTATATATATCTATATACCCCGAAAACATCCAGGAGCACCACGAAACCGTATTTTCACTGCCGCAACCTTCTGTACCCAAGAGATCCCATCTTGGGACCTTTTCCGGAGCTCCGCCGGAGGGGGAATCGATCACGGAGGGCTTCTACATCAACACCATAGCCTCTCCGATGATGTCTGAGTAGTTTATGACAGACCTTCGGGTCCATAGTTATTAGCCAGATGGATTCTTCTCTCTCTTTGGATCTCAATACAATGTTCTCCTCGATCTTCTTGTAGATCTATTCGATGTAATTCTTTTTGCGGTGTGTTTGTCGAGATCTGATGAATTGTGGGTTTATGATCAAGTTTATCTATGAACAATATTTGATTCTTCTCTGAAATGTTTTATGTATGATTGGTTATCTTTGCAAGTCTCTTTGAATTATCAGTTTGGTTTGGCCTACTAGATTGATCTTTCTTGCAATGGGAGAAGTGCTTAGCTTTGGGTTCAATCTTGCGGTGTCCTTTCCCAGTGACAGCAGGGGCAGCAAGGCACGTATTGTATTGTTGCCACCGAGGATAAAAAGATGGGGTTTATATCATATTGCTTGAGTTTATCCCTCTATATCATGTCATCTTGCCTAATGCGTTACTCTGTTCTTATGAACTTAATACTCTAGATGCATGCTGGATAGCGGTCGATGTGTGGAGTAATAGTAGTAGATGTAGAATCATTTCGGTCTACTTGTCACAGACGTGATGCCTATATACATGATCATGCCTAGATATTCTCATAATTATGCACTTTTCTATCAATTTATCGACAGTAATTTGTTTACCCACCGTAATACTTATGTTATCTTGAGAGAAGCCACTAGTGAAACCTATGGCCCCCGGGTCTATCTTTTATCATATAAGTTTGCAATCTATTTTATTTTGCAATCTTTACTTTCATATCTATATCATAAAAATACCAAAAATATTTATCTTATTATCTCTATCAGATCTCACTCTCGCAAGTGACCGTGAAGGGATTGACAACCCCTTTATCGCGTTGGTTGCGAGGTTCTTATTTATTTGTGTAGGTACGACGGACTTGCGTGTAGTCTCTTACTGGATTGATACCTTGGTTCTCAAAAGTTGAGGGAAATACTTACACTACTTTGCTGCATCACCCTTTCCTCTTCAACGGAAAACCAACGCAGTGCTCAAGAGGTAGCAAGAAGGATTTCTGGCGCCGTTGCGGGGGAGATCTACGCACAAGTCAAGACATACCAAGTACCCATCACAAACTCTTATCCCTCGCATTACATTATTTGCCATTTGCCTCTCGTTTTCCTCTCCCCCACTTCACCATTGCCATTTTATTCGCCCTCTTTTCCGCTCGCCTCTTTTTCGTTCACCTCTTTTGGCTTGCCTTTTGCTTGCTTGTGTGTTGGATTGTTTGTCATGATGGCTCAAGATAATACTAAATTGTGTGATTTTTCCAATACCAACAAATGATTTTATTAGCACTCCGATTGCTCCCCTTACCGATGCTGAATCTTGCGAAATTAATACTGCTTTGCTGAATCTTGTCATGAAAGATATGTTTTTTGGCCTTCCTAGTGAAGATGTCGCTACCCATCTAAACAACTTTGTTGATTTGTGTGATATGCAAAAGAAGAAAGATGTGGATCATGATATTGTTAAATTGAAGCTATTCCCGTTTTCGCTTAGAGATCGTGCTAAAACTTGGTTTTTGTCTTTGCCTAAAAATAGTATTAATTCTTGGAACAAGTGCAAAGATGCTTTTATCTCTATGTATTTTCCTGCCGCTAAGATCATCTCTCTTAGAAACGATATTATGAACTTGAAGCAACTAGATCATAAGCATGTTGCACAATATTGGGAGAGGATGAAATTAATGATTCGTAATTGCCCTACAAATGGTTTGAATTTGTGGATGATCATACAAAAATGTTATGCTGGATTGAATTTTGCTTCTAGAAATCTTTTAGATTCGGCCACGGGAGGCACTTTTATGGAAATCACTTTAGGAGAAGCTACCAAACTCCTAGATAATATTATGGTTAATTATTCTCAATGGCACACCGAAAGATCTACTAGTAAAGAGGTTCATGCTATAGAAGAAATTAATGTTTTGAGTGGAAAGATGGATGAACTTATGAAATTGTTTGCTAATAAGAGTGTTTCTTCTGATCCTAATGATATGCCTTTGTCTACTTTGATTGAGAATAATAATGAATCTATGGATGTGAATTTTGTTGGTAGGAATAATTTTGGTAACAACACGTATAGAGGAAACTTTAATCCTAGGCCGTTTCCTAGTAATTCCTCTAATAAATATGGTAATTCCTACAACAATTCTTATGGAAATTATAATAAGATGCCCTCTGATTTTGAATCTAGTATTAAAGAATTTATTAGTTCACAAAAGAGATTCAATGCTTTGATTGCAGAAAAAATGTCTAAGATTGATGAGTTGGCTAGGAACGTGGATAGAATTTCTCTCGATCTTTATTCTTTGAAACTTAGATCTATTCCACCTAAGCATGATATCAATGAGTCTCTCAAAGCCATGAGAATTTCCATTGATGAGTGCAAAGAAAGAACAGCTAGGATGCGTGCTAAAAAAGATTGTTTTATAAAAGCGTGTTCTTCTAGTTTTGATGATAATAAGGATGAAGATCTAAAAGTGATTGATGTTTCTCCTATTAAATCTTTATTTTGTAATATGAATCTTGATAATGATGGGACTGGAGATGAGTCAACTTTAGTTAGAAGGCGTTGATACGTCTCCAACGTATCTATAATTTTTGATTGTTCCATGCTATATTATATCCTGTTTTGGACATTATTGGGCTTTATTATACACTTTTATATTATTTTTGGGACTAACCTATTAACCTGAGGCCCAACCCAGATTTGCTGTTTTTTTGCCTATTTTAGGGTTTCGCAGAAAAAGAATATCAAACGGAATGAAACCTTCGGGAACGTGATTTTTGGAACGAACATGATCCAGAGGACTTGGAACCTACGTCAAGCAATCAACGAGGAAGGCACGAGGTAGGGGGCGCGCCTACCCCCCTAGGAGTGTCCTCCACCCTCGTGGGGCCCATGTTGCTCCACCGACGTACTCCTTCCTCCTATATATACCTACGTACCCCCAAACTACCAAATACGGAGCCGAAACCCTAATTCCATCGCCGTAACTTTCTGTATCCACGAGATCCCATCTTGGGGCCTTTTCCGGAGCTCCGCCGGAGGGGGTATCGATCACCGAGGGCTTCTACATAAACACCATAGCCTCTCCGATGAAGTGTGAGTAGTTTACTTTAGACCTATGGGTCCATAGTTATTAGCTAGATGGCTTCTTCTCTCTTTTTGGATCTCAATACAAAGTTCTCCCCCTCTCTTGTGGAGATCTATTCGATGTAATATTCTTTTGCGGTGTGTTTGTTGATATCGATGAATTGTGGGTTTATGATCGAGTTTATCTATGAAGAATATTTGAATCTTCTCTGAATTCTTTTATGTATGATTGGTTATCTTTGCAAGTTGCTTCGAATTATCAGTTTGGTTTGGCCTACTAGATTGATCTTTCTTGCAATGGGAGAAGTGCTTAGCTTTGGGTTCAATCTTGCGGTGTCCTTTCCTAGTGACAGTAGGGGCAACAAGGCACGTATTGTATTGTTACCATCGATGAGAACAAGATGGGGTTTATATCATATTGCATGAGTTTATCCCTCTACATCATGTCATCTTGCTTAAAGCGTTACTCTATTCTCTTGAACTTAATACTCTAGATGCATGCTGGATAGCGGTCGATGTGTGGAGTAATAGTAGTAGATGCAGGCAGGAGTCGGTCTACTTGTCTCGGACGTGATGCCTATATACATGATCATACCTAGATATTCTCATAACTATGCTCAATTCTGTCAATTGCTCAACAGTAATTTGTTCACCCACCGTAATACTTATGCTCTCGAGAGAAGCCTCTAGTGAAACCTATGGCCCCAGGGTCTATTTTCCATCATATTAATCTTCCAATACTTAGTTATTTCCTTTGCCATTTATTTTACTTGCATCTTTATTTCTCTTTATCATAAAAAATACCAAAAATATTATCTTATCATATCTATCAGATCTCACCCTCGTAGGTGACCGTGAAGGGATTGACAACCCCTTTATTGCGTTGGTTGCGAGGAGTTTATTTGTTTGTGTAGGTGCGAGGGACTCGTGCATGGCCTCCTACTGGATTGATACCTTGGTTCTCAAAAACTGAGGGAAATACTTACGCTGCTCTACTGCATCACCCTTTCCTCTTCAAGGGAAAACCAACGCAGTGCTCAAGAGGTAGCAAGAAGGATTTCTGGCGCCGTTGCCGGGGAGTCTACGCAAAAGTCAACATACCAAGTACCCATCACAAACCCTTATCTCCCGCATTACATTATTTGCCACTTGCCTCTCGTTTTCTTCTCCCCCACTTCACCCTTGCCGTTTTATTCGCCCTCTCTCTCTCTCCATCCTCCCTCTCTTTCTCTATTCGCCTCTTTTTTCTCGTTTTTGTTTGCTTGTGTGTCGGATTGCTTGCTTGTCACGATGGCTCAAGATAATACCAAATTGTATGACTTTACCAATACCAACAACAATGATTTTATTAGCACTACGATTGCTCCTCTTACCGATGCTAAATCTTGTGAAATTAATGCTGCTTTGCTGAATCTTGTCATGAAAGATCTGTTTTCTGGCCTTCCTAGTGAAGATGCCGCTACCCATCTAAACAACTTCGTTGATTTGTGTGATATGCAAAAGAAGAAAGATGTGGACAATGATATTGTTAAATTGAAGCTATTTCTTTTTTCGCTTAGAGATCGTGCTAAAGCTTGGTTTTCGTCTTTGCCTAAAAATAGTATTGATTCGTGGAATAAGTGCAAAGATGCTTTTATCTCTAAGTATTTTCCTCCCGCTAAGATCATCTTTCTTAGAAACGATATTATGAATTTTAAGCAACTTGATCATGAACATGTTGCACAAGCTTGGGAGAGGATGAAATTAATGATACGTAATTTCCCTACACATGGTTTGAATTTGTGGATGATTATACAAAAATTTTATGTCAGATTGAATTTTGCTTCTAGAAATCTTTTAGATTCGGCCGCGGGAGGCACTTTTATGGAAATCACTTTAGGAGAAGCTACTAAACTCCTAGATAATATTATGGTTAATTATTCTCAATGGCACACCGAAAGATCTATTAATAAGAAAGTGCATGTGATAGAAGAAATTAATGTTTTGAGTGGTAAGATGGATGAACTTATGAAATTATTTGCTAATAAAAGTGTTTCTTCTGATCCTAATGATATGCCTTTGTCTACTTTGATTGAGAATAATAATAAATCTTTGGATGTGAATTTTGTTGGTAGGAATAATTTTGGTAACAACGCGTATAGAGGAAACTTTAATCCTAGGCCGTATCCTAGTAATTCCTCTAATAATTATGGTAATTCCTACAAAAATTCTTATGGAAATTTTAATAAGATACCCTCTGATTTTGAATCTAATATTAAAGAATTTATTACCTCGCAAAAGAATTTCAATGCTTTGATTGAAGAAAAATTGCTTAAGATTGATGAGTTGGCTAGGAACGTTGATAGAATTTCTCTAGATGTTGATTCTTTGAAACTTAGATCTATTCCTCCTAAGCATGATATCAATGAGTCTCTCAAAGCCATGAGAATTTCCATTGATGAGTGCAAAGAAAGAACCGCTAGGATGCGTGCTAAGAAAGATTGCTTTATAAAAGCGTGTTCTTCTAGTTTCCATGATATTAAAGATGAAGATCTAAAAGTTATTGATGTGTCCCCTATTAAATCTTTGTTTTTTAATATGAATCTTGATAATGATGGGACTGAATATGATCCACCTTTACCTAGAAGGCATTCCAAAAATTCGGAGTCTTTAGATCTTGATGCTAAAATTGTTAAAAGTGGGATTGAAGAAGTCAAAACTTTAAATATTAATGAACCCACTATTTTGGTTTTAAAGGAATTTAATTATAATAATTTCTCTTTGGTAGATTGTATTTCCTTGTTGCAATCCGTGCTAAATTCTCCTCATGCTTATAGTCAAAATAAAGTCTTTACCAAACATATCGTTGATGCTTTGATGCAATCTTATGAAGAAAAACTTGAGTTGGAAGTTTCTATCCCTATAAAACTTTATGATGAGTGGGAACCTACTATTAAAATTAAGATTAAAGATCATGAATGCTATGCTTTGTGTGATTTGGGTGCTAGTGTTTCCATGATTCCAAAAACTTTGTGTGATTTGCTAGGTTTCCGTGATTTTGATGATTGCTCTTTAAACTTGCACCTTGCGGATTCCACTATTAAGAAACCTATGGGAAGAATTAATGATGTTATTATTTTTGCAAATAGGAATTATGTGCCCGTGGATTTTATTATTCTTGATATAGATTGCAATCCTTCATATCCTATTATTCTTGGTAGACCTTTCCTTGGAACGATTGGTGCAATTATTGATATGAAGGAAGGTAATATTAGATTCCAATTTCTGTTAAGGAAAGGCATGGAACACTTCCCTAGAAATAAAATTAAATTACCTTATGAATCTATTATGAGAGCCACTTATGTATTGCCTTCCAAAGATGGCAATACCTAGATCTATCATTGCTTTCGTGCCTAGCTAGGGGCGTTAAACGATGGCGCTTGTTGGGAGGCAACCCAATTTTATTTTTATTCCTTGCTTTTTGCTCTTGTTTAGTAATAAATAATTTATCTAGCCTCTGTTTTGGTTGTGTTTTTTGTATTTAATTAGTGTTTTTGCCAAGTAGAACCGTTGGGAAGACTTGGGGAAAGTCTTTTTAATCTTACTGTAAAAAACAGAAACTTTGGCACTCACAAGAACTGCTGCCATTTTTATTTGGAAAGTGCTATTTAGTTAATTATTTTTGAAGATTATTAATGGATAAATTCCTCACGTCCAGAATGTTATTTTAGAATTTTTGGGATTCCAGATCTTGGGTTAGCTACAGATTACTACAGACTGTTCTGTTTTTGACAGATTCTGTTTTTCGTGTGTTGTTTGCTTATTTTGATGAATCTATGGCTAGTAAAATAGTTTATAAACCATAGAGAAGTTGGAATACAGTAAGTTTAACACCAATATAAATAAATAATGAGTTCATTACAGTACCTTGAAGTGGTGTTTTGTTTTCTTTCACTAACGGAGCTCACGAGATTTTCTACTTGAAGTTTTGTGTTGTGAAGTTTTCAAGTTTTGGGTAAAGATTTGATGGATTATGGAACAAGGAGTGGCAAGAGCCTAATATTGGGGATGCCCATGGAACCCCCAAGATAATCTAAGGAGACCTAAAAGTCAAATCTTGGGGATGCCCCGGAAGGCATCCCCTCTTTCGTCTACTTCTATCGGTAACTTTACTTGAAGCTGTATTTTTATTTGCCACATGATATGTGTTTTGCTTGGAGCGTCTTGTATTATTTGAGTATTTATTTGTTAGTTTTCCACAATCATCATTGCTGCACACACCTTTTTGAGAAAGACACTCATGATTCGGAAATTGTTAGAATACTCTATGTGCTTCACTTATATCTTTTGAGTTATATAGTTTTTGCTCTAGTGCATCACTTATATCTTTTAGAGCACGTTGGTGGATTTGTTTTATAGAAACCAATGTTCTCTCATGCTTCACTTAGATTATTTTGAGATTCCTACAAAAGAGCATGGTAATTTGCTTTAATTATGTTAGGCATTCAAGATTAATAATAAAATTTTCTTATGAGTGTGTTGAATACTATGAGAAGTTTGAAACTTGATAATTGTTTTGAGATATGGAGATGGTGATATTAGAGTTGTGCTAGTTGATTAGTTGTGAATTTGAGAAATGCTTGTGTTGAAGTTTGTGATTCCCGTAGCATGCACGTATGGTGAACCGTTATGTTAAGAAGTCGGAGCATGATGTATTTATTGATTGTCCTCATTATGAGTGGCGGTCGGGGACGAGCGATGGTCTTTTCCAACCAATCTATCCCCCTAGGAGCATGCGTGTAGTACTTTGCTTCGATAACTAATAGATTTTTGCAATAAGTATGTGAGTTATTTATGACTAATGTTGAGTCCATGGATTATACGCACTCTCACCCTTCCACCATTGCTAGCCTCTCTAATACCGCGCACCTTTCGCCGGTATCATAAACCCACCATATACCTTCCTCAAAACAGCCACCGTACCTGCCTACCATGGCATTTCCATAGCCATTCCAAGATATATTGCCATGCAACTTTCCACCGTTTCGTTTACTATGACACACTCCATCATTGTCATATTGCTTCACATGATCATGTAGTTGATATTTTAGTTGTGGCAAAGCCACCGTTCATAATTCTTTCATATAAGTCACTCATGCATCATTGCTATCCCAGTACACCGCCGGAGGTATTCATATAGAGTCATACTTTGTTCTAACATCGAGTTGTAATCATTGAGTTGTAAATAAATATAAGTGTGATGATCATCATTCATAGAGTATTGTCTCAAAAAAAGGCCAAAAAAAGAAGGCCCAAAAAAGGGGTCAATACTACTATCCTTTTTTTCCACACTTGTGCTTCAAAGTAGCACCATGATCTTCATGATAGAGAGTCTCTTATGCTATCACTTTCGTATACTAGTGGGAATTTTTCATTATAGAACTTGGCTTGTATATTCCAACGATGGGCTTCCTCAAAATGCCCTAGGTCTTCGTGAGCAAGCAAGTTGGATGCACACCCACTTAGTTTCTTTTTGTTGAGCTTTCATATACTTATAGCTCTAGTGCATCCGTTGCATGGCAATCCCTACTCACTCACATTGATATCTATTGATGGGCATCTCCATAGCCCGTTGATACGCCTAGTTGATGTGAGACTATCTTCTCCCTTTTTGTCTTCTCCACAACCACCATTCTATTCCACCTATAGTGCTATGTCCATGGCTCACGCTCATGTATTGCGTGAAGATTGAAAAAGTTTGAGAACAACAAAAGTATGAAACAATTGCTTGGCTTGTCATCAGGGTTGTGCATGATTTGAATACTTTGTGTGGTGAAGATGGAGCATAGACAGACTATATGATTTTGTAGGGATAACTTTCTTTGGCCATGTTATTTTGAGGAGACATAATTGCTTAGTTAGTATGCTTGAAGTATTATTATTTCTATGTCAATATTAAACTTTTGTCTTGAATCTTTCAGATCTGAATATTCATACCACAATTAAGAGAATTACATTGAACTTATGCCAAGTAGCATTCCACATCAAAAATTCTGTTTTTATCATTTACCTACTCAAGGACGAGCAGGAATTAAGCTTGGGGATGCTTGATACGTCTCCAACGTATCTATAATTTTTTATTGTTCCATGCTATATTATATCATGTTTTGGACATTATTGGGCTTTATTATACACTTTTATATTATTTTTGGTACTAACCTATTAACTTGAGGCCGAGCCCAGAATTGCTGTTTTTTTGCCTATTTTAGGGTTTCGCAGAAAAAGAATATCAAACGGAGTCCAAACGGAATGAAACCTTCGGGAACATGATTTTTGGAATGAACATGATCCAGAGGATTTGGACCCTACGCCAAGCAATCAACGAGGAAGGCACGAGGTAGGGGGCGCGCCTACCCCCCTAGGTGTGCCCTCGACCCTCATGGGGCCCACGTTTCTCCACCGACGTACTCCTTCCTCCTATATATACCTACGTACCCCCAAACTACCAGATACGGAGCCAAAACCCTAATTCCACCGCCGTAACTTTCTGTATCCACGAGATCCCATCTTGGGGCCTTTTCCGGAGCTCTGCCGAAGGGGGTATCGATCACGGAGGGCTTCTACATCAACACCATAGCCTCTCCGATGAAGTGTGAGTAGTTTACTTCAGACCTACGGGTCCATAGTTATTAGCTAGATGGCTTCTTCTCTCTTTTTGGATCTCAATACAATGTTCTCCCCCTCTCTTGTGGAGATCTATTCGATTTAATCTTCTTTTGCGGTGTGTTTGTTGAGATCGATGAATTGTGGGTTTATGATTAAGTTTATCTATGAACAATATTTGAATCTTCTTTGAATTCTTTTATGTATGATTGGTTAGCTTGGCAAGTCTCTTCGAATTATCTGTTTGGTTTGGCCTACTAGATTGATCTTTCTTGCAATGGGAGAAGTGCTTAGCTTTGGGTTCAATCTTGCGGTGTCCTTTCCTAGTGACAGTAGGGGCAGCAAGGCACGTTGTAGCGACCCGACCTCAAACGGTCAAGTCTCTGTGCTTCAGTGTCATCCCTGGATCGGTAATGCTGACACACACAACACTCAATGATTTATAACAGAGTGGCAATCACACAGTTATTACATCGAATGTCTCCAAAGAGAACTTATTACAATAAATATGGCTTAAGGCCATTTAATACGATAACAACGGAAGGCTTGGAAGATAAAGTGAGTCCATCAACTCCAACGGCATAGCTAAGCTGCACGACAACGACCTAACAAACCTTACTCCTCGTCTGAAAAGTCTGCAACATAATACGTTGCAGCCCGAAACGGGTCAGCACATGGAATATGCTGGCAAAGTAACACAGTAGAGCAAGAACAGAATAATGCTATCACTACATGCATATTTGGCTGGTGGAAAGCTCTATGGTTACAGTTTTGCGAAAAGCCAATTTTTCCCTACAACAAAGGAATAGATTTTAATTTAACTATCATGGTAGTTGAAACATCATTGAGAAGGTTCCTCCAACTCAATCCCAATTAAAGTAATTATCAACCCAATAGTATTAAATTAAAAGTGATGAGATACTTAAGATACTCCAAGAACTAGATACTCAAGACTGTCCATAACCGGGGACACGGCTAACCATGATTAGATTGTACACTCTGCAGAGGTTTGCACACTTTTCCCCACAAGACTCGATCGCCTCCGTTGAATTTCTCGCACTACATGATGTTTGAGAAACGGATGACCGAGACACAGTCTTTCAGGAACATTAACTCTACTCCGGGCAGACCATACCAAACCTACAACCCACTACCTGCTGATCCACCTCTTAAAGAGCTTCACGTAACTTACTCAACTATGCTAGAGCCCATACTAGCTTGTGGCTGCACACGGAAGTTTCTAGCATGAATCATCTCAGTTCCCTTTGAGCCTGGGTGGCGGTCCATAGGAAAAATCACACGGAACCCCGGGATTTCCAAAAATACAGGCAACACTGGGTCCTCCAGGTGCCTCAATCCACCCAGATGTGTATTCAAGTTGCCACCTTAAGTTAAACCATTATTTAACAATCTCACACCTGTCATGAATTTCACTCACCCAAACCATGTCTACGAGCATAGCATAGCAATATAAGCAATTCGTATAAGTAACTCCCAAGGTTTGAATATAACAGGGCAATAGGCTCTACCTCATCAACTACTTCCCAACCCACAAGTTAATGACATCCTAACCATGCAATGTTTGAGGATTGGAGCTAATGCGTAAAAACTGGGTGATAAAGGGATATGATCAAAGTGTTACTTGCCTTGCTGACGATCCGCGAAACCTAGGGACTCCAAATAACACGCTTCGCACTCCGGGAATTCTATCGCAAACAAACAATAGCATACATAAGCAATCAAGCAAAGAAGCACGAGTAAAACTCAAATAAGAAGATCTACCAGAAAGTTCAACTTAAGGACTCCGGTTAGCAAAAAGAATCGAATCAAACAAAGCAACGAAACTCAAATGGTAAAAGAAACAAGATCCATTTACTAATCTGGACCTAGGTCAAATTTTACAGTAGCAAAAGCTTTTTCAAGCTGAGTAAACAGAAAGAGGGTCTCGAGACGAAGATCTAGGCGCTTGAATCGCCTGATTCCGACAAACGAGCAAAAAGATAAACTAGAACGAAGATCGGACCAGAAATCGCGATCGGAAATAACCGCGGAAAAATCCGATAAAAGAAAGCTGGAGAACAGGCTAACGAATGAGCGTTTGTTGTCTGTAACTAACGAGTGAAAACCGTTTGTTAAAACAAACGTACGGACGAACGTCCGCTAAAAAGAAAAATCGGGGAAAACCGGTGAACCGATCGAACCAAAAAAACGAACTAGGGTTTTTCTAAAAAAAACTGAACCGGGTTTTAAAAAAACGAACGGTTCTACCTCCGGCGAAGTTCGGCGCGGCAGGCAGCTCCGGCGGGCGGTGGGGCAACGAGGGCAGGCGGCGGCGGCGGCTCCGGCGAGCGGCGGCGACGGCGACGAGGGCAGGCGGCGGCGGCGCGGTGCGGCAAGCGAGGCGGCGACGGCGCCGGGGGGGGGGGGGGCTGCGGGCGGCGGTGGCGGGTGGTGGTGGCGGTGGGGGGGGGCTGGGTAATTAAAGGGGAGGGCAAGGGCGGCGGGGAGGAGTCCCGGCCGGACTCCTGGTCCGAGGCGGCGGCGGCGTCGGTCTCCTAGGGGAGACGGTGCGCGGGGAGGTGGGCCGGCGGCTGGGCTTCGGCCAAGTTAGCCACTGCGCACTTTTTTTAAACAATTCCGCTGAACAGAAAAACAAATCCTAGAAAATAAAATAAAAATCTAAAAATGCCAAATTTTCACCATCTAAATAAAATATTTAGAATGAGATGAACATTTTCTTGGCCCTAAAATGCAACTTTGAAAAACGTGCAATTTTTCTAATGCAAATAAAATTGCAATAAAATTCAAATAAAAACAAATATCTGATTTTAATATTCTTCCTCCTATATTTCATTTATTTTGGAGAATTCATATTATCTCCTCTCATATATTTTAATATCAAATATTTCCGGAGAGAAAAATGATTAAAACCAAAAAAATCCTCGTTCCAAAATTTGATAAAATCAAATTTGAAAACCGGGGAAAATCCCCAACTCTCTCCGAGGGTCCTTGAGTTGCTTAGGATTTCGAGGATCACGAGACGAAATGCAATAAAATATGATATGCAAGAATGATCTATGTATAACATTCCAAATTTGAAAATTTGGGATGTTACAAACCTACCCCCCTTAAGATGAATCTCGCCCTCGAGATTTGGGTTGGCTAGAAAATAGGTGTGGGTGGTCTTTGCGAAGATCATCCTCTTGTTCCCAGGTGGCTTCGTCCTCGGTATGGTGGCTCCACTGAACTTTGCAAAACTTGATAACCTTGCTGCGGGTGACTCGACTGGCAAACTCCAAAATCTTGACTAGCTTCTCCTCATAAGTCAAATCATTGTCCAACTGAATCGCCTCCAAGGGTACGGTATGTCTTAGCGGTATATCGGCCATCTCAGCATGGCACTTCTTCAACTAGGAAACGTGAAACACATCGTGAACTCCTGACAGTCCTTCAGGTAACTCCAACTTGTAGGCAACTTCTCCCATCCGTTCCAAAACACGATACGGTCCTAAAAATCTCGGGGCTAACTTTCCCTTGACTCCAAAATGATTCACTCCTCACAAAGGTGATACTCGCAGATATGCTCTATCTCCAATTTCATAGGTTACCTCCTTGCATTTCGAATCTGCATAACTCTTCTGTCTGGACTGAGCTATCTTCAGTCTATCTCGAATCAGTTTAACTTTCTCCTCAGAATCCTTGATCAAGTCTGGTCCAAACAACTGCCGTTCTCCAACTTCATCCCACATCAACGGTGTTCTGCACCTTCGTCCATACAGGGCTTCGAACGGTGCCATCTTCAAACTGGCTTGGTAGCTATTGTTGTATGAGAACTCTGTGTAAGGCAGATTGTCATCCCAACTAGATCCATAATCTAGCGCACAGGCCCTCAACATGTCCTCCAGAATCTGGTTGACTCTCTCGGTCTGTCCATCTGTCTGCGGGTGAAATGTCGTACTAAACTCCAACCTTGTCCCCAAAGTTTGGTGCAGCTGATGCCAAAACTTTGAAGTAAACTGTGTCCCTCTATCTGATACGATGGTCCTCGGAACTCCATGCAGACATACGATCCTGGTCATATATATCTTGGCCAACTTTGCACTGGTATAAGTTGTTTTCACTGGGATAAAGTGTGCCACTTTGGTCAAGCGGACAACTACTACCCATATAGAATCATAACCTGATTTGGTCCTGGGCAGTCCGGTGATAAAATCCATGCCAAGTTTATCCCACTTCTATTCGGGTATCGGCATAGGCTGTAACAATCTTGCTGGCTTTTGATGCTCTGCCTTCACTCTCTAACATACATCACATACGGCTACATACTCGGCAATATCCTTCTTCATCCCTGTCCACCAGAAACGTTCCTTCAAATCCAAATACATCTTGGTGTTTCCGAGGTGTATCGAGTATGGTGAGTCATGAGCCTCCTGAAGTATTAACTTCCTGATCTCTGTGTTATTGGGAACATAAACACGGTCCTCAAACCATAAGGTGTCGTGCTCATCCTCACGAAAACCTTTGGCATTTCCTTCGCTCATTTTCTCTTTTATCTCGGCAATCTCTTTGTCATCCTTTTGAGCTTCTTGAATCTTTCCCAACAATATAGACTGAACCTCCATTGTTGCAACAAAACCTCTAGGCACAATCTCCAATCGAAGTTCCTGGAGATCCTCTGCTAACTCCTTTGGCAATCCCGTGCTCTCTAGGGTATTAGCATAACTCTTCCAGCTCAAAGCGTCGGCTACGACATTGGCCTTTCCTGGATGATAGTGAAGCTTCATGTCATAATCCTTTATGAGCTCCAACCATCTCCTCTGCCTAAGGTTCAGTTCCTTCTGTGTGAAAATGTACTTCAAACTCTTATGATCCGTGTACACATAATGGTTTCCAATAAGGTAATGCATCCATGTCTTCAATGCATGCACTATGGCTGCTAGCTCCAAATCATTCGTAGCGTAATTCAACTCGTGTGGTTTTAGTTGTCGTGAGGCATACGAAATAACTCTTCCGTCTTGCATAAGCACACTTCCAAGTCCTAGGCGAGAGGCATCGCAATACACTTGGAAATCCTTACGTATATCTGGCAGGGTTAGCACTGGGGCTACAGTCAAATGTTTCTTCAGCTCCTGGAAACTTGCCTCGCAATCTTCCGTCCATTTAAACTTGGTATCTTTCTTCAATAACTCCGTCATTGGCTTCGCTATTTTGCAAAAATTCTCAATGAATCTCTGATAATATCCTGTGAGTCCAAGAAAACTGCGGATCTCGCTAACTGAAGTGGGTGCCAACCATTCAGTTACTGACTGAATCTTGGTGGGGTCTACTGCTATACCTTCTCCTGATATAACATGTCCAAGGAATCCGACTTCCTTCAACCAAAACTCGCATTTGCTGAACTTGGCATACAACTGATGTTCCCTGAGTTTCTCGAGAACCAATCACAAATGCTCTTCGTGCTCCTCCTTGTTCTTCGAGTATACCATTATATCATCAATGAACACCACAACAAACTTATCCAAATATTCCATGAATACTTTGTTCATCATGCTCATGAAGTAGGCAGGGGCGTTAGTCAGTCTGAATGACATGACCATATATTCGTATAACCCGTACCGTGTGGTGAATGCTGTCTTTGGTATATCTTTCTCTTGTATCTTCAACTGATGGTATCCTGATCGCAGATCGATCTTTGAAAACACCTTAGCTCCTTGCAGCTGGTCAAACAGATCATTGATCATCGACAATGGGTACTTGTTCTTGATCGTCACTTCATCCAAGGCCCGATAATCAACAACCATTCTTAGGGACTTATCCTTCTTCTCAACCAAAAGCACCAGGGCTCCCCATGGTGATGAACTCCGTCGAATGTAACCTTTCTCCAATAACTCCTTGATCTGTTTCTTAATCTCCTCCAGATCATTTGCGAGCATCCGATAAGGTCTCTTGGATATTGGCCCTGTGCCTGGAAATAGCTCTATCAAAAACTCGAGGTCTCGATCCGGTGGCATGCCTGGTAATTCTTCTGGGAAAACATCCAGGTAATCCTTTACTACAAGCACTTCCTCCTGAACAACTCCCGTGAGGGTATTTACTTTGCTACTTCTTGGCGCATGCCTAGATACGTACTTGATCCTTTTTCCCTCTGGGGTGGTGAGACAAATTGACCTACTAACACAGTCAATGCTTCCTCCGTACTTTGACATCCAGTCCATTCCTAATATCACACCCAATCCTTGTGACTCCAAGATAATTAGGTCGGACGGAAAAACATGGTTGCCAATGGTTAAGGGTATCTAGTCGCACCATCGACTAGCCATATACTCTGCTCCAGTTGAACTTACTAATAGAGGGGTCCTAAGGGTTTGGGTTGGTAGTTTAAACTTATCCACGAATTCCCTTGATATGTATGAATGCGATGCACCAGTATCAAAAAGAACAAGAGCGGTAAATGACTTAACCAAAAACTTACCTATAACTACGTCTGGCTGCTCTTCAACCTTCTCCACGTTAACGTGATTCACTTGTCCTTTGTTGAATGGATTGGGCTTCTTCCCAGCGCTCCCATTTCCGTTTCCATTCTTCCCTTCAGGACACTCCGTGGCATAGTGTCCAGTCTTCCCGCACTTGAAACAAGTAACGTGGCTTAGGTCTCTCTTGGTGGGTGTGGCTGGATTGGGGCGGTTCTGATTGTTGCTTGCTCCATTCCCATTCCCATTCCTTGGGCCCGTATGGTTATGGTTACTTCCTCCATTATGGTTGTAGCCTCCATGGTTATGAACAAGTCCTCCCGAGTTCGGGGTTAGGCGAGGTTTCTGCTGAGCTCCTGAGTTATACCTCCCTTGTCCATATTTCCTCTTACGGTTCTCAATCTGTTGTTGCTTCCCTTCAATCATAAGAGCCTTATCTACCAACTCCTGGTAGTTGTTGAATGTTGCCACCATCAATTGCATGCTCATTTCATCATTTAACCCTTCCATAAACTTCTCCTTCTTTGCGGCATCTGTGGCCACATCATCAGGGGCATAGCGAGATAACTTGCTAAACTCATCCGTGTACTGAGCCACAGTACGATTCCCCTGGCGTAAGTTGCGAAACTCACGCTTCTTCATACTCATTGCTCCAGTTGAGACATGGGCTGTACAGAAGGCTTGCTGAAACTGGTCCCATGTCACCGTGGCTATAGGGTAGGTGACAGTGTAATTCTCCCACCATGAGGCTGCTGGTCCATCCAACTGATGTGTGGCAAAACGCACCTTTTCAGCATCGGTACATCCTGCAGTGGTTAACTCCCTTCCAATCCTACGGAGCCAATCAACTGCTACTATAGGCTCGGTGCTACTGGAAAACATCGGCGGCTGCAACCTCAGAAAACGGGCTAAGTTGTCAACTGGTGGTGGTGGTGGTGGTGGATTGTTGTTGTTTGTTGTTGCTTTGGTTCTGGACTAACAACTGCATCAGGGTATTCTGTTGCTGGATCAACTGAGTGAGCTTCGGTGGGAAGGTAAATCCGGGGTCACTTCTCGGAGGCATCTGATGGGTTTAGAGGGAAGAGATTAGAATAGAATGAGGTCTAATGAGAAAGCACTACCCATATGCACATGAGACAAACACAATCATTTCACTCAATCAATCAAGCAAGGGCATACAATCGGTCTAGAACTATCGCAAAAGTGCTCGGACTACAGTATTTACATGATGGAATACTACTACTGATGTGGTGGTCTACTAAAAATATTCCTCGGTTGAAGACTCCATAATGTCTGCTCCAGCTTCGTCTTCATAGTCATCATCGCTCAGGTCGGAGTCGGTATCGTCGATGATGATGTAGTCCTCCGGGCGAATCTCCTTGGGTTCTTCGTCTTATCCTCCTGGTGCGGGGTCTCCTAGGAATACTCCTAGCTTCCTTTCCAGATCGTCATTCTTCTCCACTAGTACGACGATTTCTTCCTCATAATCTTCACGTGTAGCCTTGAGTTCTTCCTCCAGTTCCGTGATCCTAGTTGTCGGAGTCAAAACCGGCAGATCTCGGGTAGGGGGTCCCGAACTGTGCGTCTAGGCCGGATGGTAACAGGAGGCAGGGGACACGATGTTTTACCCAGGTTCGGGCCCTCTTGATGGAGGTAAAACCCTACGTCCCGCTTGATTAATATTGATGATATGGGTAGTACAAGAGTAGATCTACCACGAGATCAAGGAGGCTAAACCCTAGAAGCTAGCCTATGGTATGATTGTTGTTCGTCCTATGGACTAAAACCCTCCGGTTTATATAGACACCAGAGAGGGCTAGGGTTACACAGAGTCGGTTACAATGGTAGGAGATCTACATATCTGTATCGCCAAGCTTGGCTTCCACGCCAAGGAAAGTCCCTTCCGGACATGGGACGAAGTCTTCAATCTTGTATCTTCATAGTCCAGGAGTCTGGCTGAAGGTATAGTCCGGCTATCCGGACACCCCCTAATCCAGGACTCCCTCAGTAGCCCCTGAACTAGGCTTCAATGACGACGAGTCCGGCGCGCAGATTGTCTTCGGCATTGCAAGGCGGGTTCCTCCTCCAAATACTTCATAGAATATTTTGAACACAAAGGTAGTGTCCGACTCTGCAAAATAAGTTTCCACATATTGCCATAGAGAGAATAATATTTACACAAATCTAATCTGCTGACGTATTTCGTAGCGTGACATCACACCATGGCCAAGTCTTTATTCGAATCGTTTTACTGTCCCACCTCTGCGCGTTTAGCGAGGCGGTTTCCTTGACACGTCTTGTTAAAGCAGAGATCGTGTCCCCTTATTCCGGGATTCTCATCAATACGGGTGTGGGTAACCCAACCGCGCCATTGACTATGGCGCTTGGGAGATAAGCGAGTTTTACCAGGCTGGTGGGGGTGCATAGTCGCGTCCGCCCATATAAGGGGATAATGATCCACCTTTTCGTCCACGCCTTCTTCCTTCTTTGCCTATCCATTTCCGCGCACTCGACTCCAACGCCCAAGTCCGCACACCCCTCCTCAACCTTCTCCAGGCATGTCCGGAGTGGGAGGCAAGTGGATGGTCTCCTCCGTCAAGGAGGGACACATCAAAAAACTGAGGAAGGCCGGATACTTGTCTAACGACATTGCGCACCGGCTTCCTGAAGAGGGGCAGCTCATCCCCACCCCTAGGCCCCACAAGAGGGTGGTGTTCCTCCCCCATTTCCTCTGCGGACTGGGCTTCCCTCTCCACTCATTTGTCTGGGGGCTCATGTTCTACTATGGCCTGGATTTCCACGATCTAGCCCCGAACTTTGTCCTCAATATCTCGGCGTTTATCGTCGTGTGCGAGGCTTTCTTCTACATCCGCCCCCATTTCGGCCTATGGCTCAAGACTTTCAATGTCAAGCCGAAGGTGGTGCGCGGCACCCAGGCGGAGTGCGGAGGCGCCATGGTGGGCAAGATGCCCAACGTCCTATGGCCCAAGGGCTCCTTCGTGGAGTCCATAAAGGGGTTGGCAATCGGGGTGATTTTACATCACCGAGCCGCGCGACCCTGAATGGGTCGCAGCCCCCGAGTTCCGATCCGGACCCCCTACGCGGCTCACCTCCTGGAAAGAGATGGGCCTGTCGTGGGGTAAAGAAGGAGAGCTGACCGGACTCCAAACATGCGTCCAAACCCTGGTGGACAAGAAGCTTAAACTTGTCAACGTAGTCCAGGTTATGCTCATCCACCGGATCCTCCCGTGTCAACAATGGGCTTTCAACCTGTGGGAGTTCAACCCGGCACAACATCGAACTCTGAGTAGGCTCTTCGACACGACGTACGAAGATGCCTGGAAGGTGCTTTTCAAGGGCGCCGAGGCCCCCGCATCCGCTACCGAGGATCGCGGATTCAGCACGCAGCGTCGCGCTCGTGCGGTAAGCTGTTTTTACCTTTTACAGGGTATTAGTTTTTCATAGTTTGACTCCATGCGGGATCTAAGCTCCCTTACCTTTGACAGGATTGGCAGGAGACGTCCGGACAGATCAACTGTTCGGCTCCTTTGCCCGAAGGCCCAGGGGACGCTCGCTTGGTAAAGCTGTTGGTTCCGGCACCCTATGTGGTGCCGGAGAAGAAGGCCAAGAAGAAGGACACAGGGACTCAAAAGAGTGCCCGGCGCCTGGGGGTGTCGGATTCATCATCTGACGACTCCAAGACGCACTCCTCCCGTGAAGACGGGGAGGAGGAAGAAGCGACCTCACCCCCTCCAGCGGGGGGAGAGAAGAAAAGGAAGGCCGCCCCAACTGGGGAGGCCAAAGGGTCCAAGAAGGGAAAAACCCTTCCTCCGGACGACTCCACCAATGCCGAAGACGGCGAAGAGGAGTGGCCGCACAGAGCCAAGCCCCTGGCGAGATCGTAAGTGTCCGGATACCAGAGTGATTCATAGTATTCCTCCATTGCACAACTTTTCCTTATGTCGAACATGTTTATGCAGTCCACCCAAAGACCGGCTCGACGTGTCGTCGAGCGGTTCCCTGGATTCGTCGGATGTGAATTCGCTTTCGACGGCTACCTCTCCCACCCTACGGACGACGCCGAGGTGCTGTCCCAACAGGTTCCAAGCCAGGAGGAGGTGGCCCTTGCGACGCCTCCCGGACTCCAGGCGTGAAGGGGGTAGAACCCCCAAGGGCTCTAAGTCCGGCTTTGAGCCGGACACCGCGCCGGAACCTTCAACGGTTCCGGACTCCGGTAGGCAGCCACCTTCCAAGAGGAGCAAGCCTACCGAGCCGGTGACCTCCGTCCAACCGGAGGCACCGAACAATTTGCTAGAGACGCTTAACGGTGCCTCCATCGACGAGGAGCACCGCACTATTATGAGTGCGGTGATCCAGAAGGTTCAGTCCGCCAAGAGCGTGCTGACTGAAGCCTGTGCCAGCCTTCTAACAGGCTTTGAGGTAAGTAAAGAATAAAAAATATTACCGCATAGATAGTAGCCCCTGATGCTCTGTTCGGCGTTCGGAAAGAAAAGCCGAATAGAGGAACTAATAACATTCGTAGGAGTCTAACATAATCAAGTCAATATGCGTATGCAGGCTTCGCTGCTGGCCTCCGCCGCACTGACTGCGGAGGTGGAGACACTGAAGCAAAACCTTGCGCGGTCCGAGAACGAGCTCGGCCATGCCAAGAGGCAACTCGAGGATAAGGAAGGTAAGTAATACCTTGCGCAAGTATATAGAGAAGATGTGGTTGCAAAAAATGACAGGATCAACATGCTATTATAGGGGTCACGACCGAGGTGGCAACCCTTAAGAAAGCGCTGTTCAAGGCCGAAAACAGAGCGGCCGCGGAGCGTACAGAGAGAGGGAAGCAGGAGGCGCGGGTGGAGGAGGTGCAGAAAGAGCTCCAGGCTCTCGTGAAAAAACACGAGAGTTTGGAGCTTGACTCGAAGACGCAAGCGTCCGAGCTTGCGGCAGCCCTCGAAAGCGCGAAGTCTGCCAAGGCCGAAGCCCAGAAAGCCCTCCAAGAAATTGGAGATATGAAGAAGGTAGCGGCCGGTAAGGCATTCATTATGCAAAGCAAGAACGTGAAAGTGAATTACTTGTCACTTACCCGAGTCCGGAGCTCTCCAGGAGCATTCGCAGATTTGCCCCGTAGTGCATCTGATGCCGCCGCCTTCTACCGAGCCAAGGAGGGGAGCTCGACGGAGATGGTGTTCTGGTCTCAGTATGCTGAGGCCGGACACCTGCTGCCTTTGAGCGACCAGCTGAAGCAAATGGTCGAGCTCCACAAGGTTGCCGAACAGGCCATAAAGGGCCTCATAGTTCGGCTGTGGCCTGGAGAGGCTCTGCCTGGGAGCTACTTCGGGCTGGTGAGGCGGCTAGTGGATGCCTGTCCACGGCTTGAAGTAATCAAGCGCTCCGTCTGCATCGAAGGTGCCCGTAGGGCGCTTGCCTGTGCTAAAGTGCACTGGGGCAAGATGGATGCGGAGAAGCTGGTGAAGGACGGGCCACCGCCGGGCAAGGAGCATCGCATCCCGGAAGCATATTATGCGGGCGTCCTGAAGGGTGCCCGCCTTATAGCGGATGAATGCTCCAAAGATGTAATTTTTGAGTAAACTCGCATTTGTGATCATGTACGCTGAAAACTTGTTCATATGTGCTAAGCAACGCTTTTGAATTTAAAATATTACCTTCTGTGCGGCCGTTTATCAAATTTGAGAGATGGCGAGTCGTCGGCTTCTGCCCCCATGCCACGAGTGCTGGGGTGTTCGGGATAAGCATGAGCGCTCTTTTTCCCATTCTTGGGTCCTTCGAGGGAGGCACTCAACACAACGAACAAGGCAATCGGACTATAATGCTTGAACACTCTCACTTAGCCATAGAATTCTATAATTTTAAATTTCAGCAAAGCCCCTAGTGTTCGGAAGACTGAGTTCGGGGCGCTATCCACGCCTAGGCCGGACAAAGCCGACTCCTCGCTCTAAGCGGCATAAGTCTTTAGGGACTCGAAAACCTCTCGAACAGCGACCAACTCTCGCCTCATCATGACGGTCAGTTTTAGCTTTCTCTACCGAGGTGCTTAGCCCAGCTCAACTGGGGCACAATCGCAGTAGTTCTCCTAGTGCTACCTTAGCCGATATAACGGAACGTAAGGTACCAAAACATAGGAGCCACGCAAACCCAACTATTGACCCAAGACATGATTCAGAGCCGATGCATATAATGCTATAAGTTCGGGGTGCCGCACTTGTGAAAGTGTTCGGACTTCTCACACCGTATTGTGGGGTACTTAAGTCCCTGGCGTATTGGCCGTACCAAAATATACGGGTGCAACATGTCATTAATGAACATATATTCGTAAAAAAGGTAATGCAATAATAGACGGAAGCTATGCATTGTTTATTTAAAAAAGCTGCGATCAAAGCAGAACGATACAAATAGTGCAATAAGCAAAAGATGGGACTATTTAACATGTCCTTTCCAGGGGCGAGCTGCGGAATGGCATGTGAAACAGGTATACTACTCGTTATAGAGACCACCTTAGAGTTCCATAGCGCGGCGTAGCTTTCTGCGTCCCTGGTTGTATCGTTTGTGCGGCAATTATACTGCCGGACAAGCCTTCCGAAGAATGGAGTCCTGAAAATAAGAGAAGATTAAGAAATCGGCAGCCCCTAGTGCGGTTTAAGCCGTGTTTCGGGCGTGCCGTGATGGTGCCCCTCCCCCTGTGCCCATGGTATTTCCAGGGCATAGTTATGTACGCGCAACACTAGTTTCGCAAGTTCGCGAGGGCTGGGGATGGGGCCGCATTGCTACGCTTGCTTGGAACGTGCCAGGCGGTCTTGTTGTAGGTTACTCCAGGCACGCTTGACGGTGTCCAGACGTTTAATGGCCGGACTGGAGAATTGCCTTGAGTGGCTGCTTTGTACCTCCGCTGCGATAGCCGCCGTATGCTCCTCCGTTCGGAGAGAGCGTTCGGTGTTTCCATTGACCGTGATGACTCCTCGAGGGCCTGGCATCTTGAGCTTGAGGTATGCGTAGTGCGGCACCGCATTGAACTTAGCAAATGCGGTTCGCCCGAGCAGTGCGTGATAGCCACTGCGGAACAAGACTATGTCGAAGATTAACTCCTTGCTTTGGAAATTATCCGGAGATCCGAAGACCACTTCAAGTGTAACTGAGCCTGTATAGTTGGCCTCTACACCTGGTATGACGCCTTTAAAGGTCGTTCTAGTGGGTTTAATCCTCGAGGGATCGATGCCCATTTTCCGCACTATATCCTGGTAATTGGGTCTAGAACCAATGCGGCGAATCCGCCATGACGGATGCTAGTGGGGTGGTCCCTTCGATCAAAAGTGATTGGGCAGGAAGACCATGGGTTGAACTTTGGGGCGACTGGCTCCATCGCGTATACGTCCTTTAGCACATGCTTCCGCTCCCTCTTGGGGACGTGGGTTGCGTATATCATGTTCACCGTCCGCACTTGTGGGGGAAAACCTTTATGTCCATTGTTGTTCGGCGGCCGGGGCTCCTCGTCGTCATCGCTATGCAGCCCCTTGTCTCTGCTTTCGGCATTTAACTTGCCTGCCTGCTTGAACACCCAACAATCCCTGTTGGTGTGATTGGCTGGTTTTTCGGGGGTGCCATGTATCTGACATGAGTGGTCGAGTATTCGGTCCAAACTGGACGGGCCCAAAGTATTTCTTTTGAATGGCTTTTTCCGCTGACCGGGTTTAGAGCCTTTGAATCCGGCATTAACTGCAGTATCCTCAGCATTGTCGCCGTTAATGCGGCGCTTTTGCTTGTTGCGACGCGACCTGCCACTGCTGTCCTTGGTATCCGAATTACCAGGGCTCTTGGTCATGTTATTGCTGCGAGCTAGCCAGCTGTCTTCTCCTGCGTAAAAGCGGGTCATAAGTGTCGTGAGGGCTGCCATGGATTTCGGCTTTTCCTGTCCTAGGTGCCGTGCAAGCCACTCGTCGCGGATGTTATGCTTGAAGGCTGATAGGGCCTCTACGTCTGGACAGTCGATGATTTGATTTTTCTTGGTTAGGAACTGTGTCCAGAATTGTCTGGCCGATTCCTCTGGCTGCTGAATTATGTGGCTTAGGTCATCGGCGTCTGGTGGTCGCACATAAGTGCCCTGAAAATTTTCGAGGAATGCGGCTTCCAGGTCCTCCCAACAACCAATTGATTCTGCTGGCAAGCTGTTAAGCCAGTGCCGAGCTGGTCCTTTAAGCTTGAGTGGGAGGTATTTGATGGCGTGTAGGTCATCACCGCGGGCCATGTGGATATGAAGGAGATAGTCCTCGATCCATACCGCATGATCTGTTGTGCCATTGTATGATTCGATGTTCACGGGTTTGAAACCCTCGGGGATTTGATGATCCATTACTTCATCTGTGAAGCATAGTGGGTGTGCGGCGCCTCTCTATTGGGCTATATCACGACGCAGCTCAAACGAGCTTTGTCTACTGTGTTCGGCCCGGCCGGGTTTACTGTATCCGGCGTGACGAGTACCGTCTCGTGCCGTGGGGTGCCCACGTGATCCGTAGATCGATCTTGTTTGCCTTGCCTTGTCCTCCAATATGTCTCGCAGGTCTGGCGCATTTTCCCGTGCCTTGGTATTTTTTGAGCGGCACCGGAGTGCGGCTTGAGTGGAGGGCCGAGAGGCCTCTCTGTCGCGGCCACGGGGTGGCCGGTCAGCCGCATCATGCGTTGGTGATGTAGGTTTAGGTGCTTCCTCCTCTAATTGGGGTAGCAACCTGCGCTTTGGGTAGCTCTTGGAGGGGCGTTCGAGTTCATACTCTTCGGCCGCAAGGACTTCAGTCCATCTGTTGGCTAGCAAATCTTGATCAGCTCTAAGCTGTTGCTGTTTTTTCTTGAGGCTGCTCGCCGTGGCCATAAGCCTGCGTTTGAAACGCTCTTGTTCGACGGGATCCTCTGGCACGACAAATTCGTCGTCGTCGAGGCTTGCCTCGTCTTCAGAGGGAGGCATATAATTATCGTCCTCGACCTCTCTATCTGCCGCTCTCTCATGAGGGCTGGCTTCTCTATCCTCCTGTGCTGAATCTTGCTAGAGGTGGTTGTCTTCGGCACTGTCCGGGGTGTTATTATCTCCTGTGCCGGAATCACCGTTTTTGTTTTGGCGGGATTTAGAGCGGCGCCGTTGACGCCGGCGCTTAGGCTGCTTCTTGGAGGGGTCATCCTCCACTGTTCCATCGCCATTGCCTTCTTTTGGGGTGTCCACCATGTATATATATCATACGACGAGGTGGCTTTCCAGTGCCCTATAGGCGCTAGTTCTTGATCGTCTCCTGCATCGGCGTCCATACCGTCGATGTCTTTGGAGTCGAAGTCAAGCATGTCGGTTAAATCATCGACAGTGGTTACGAAGTGGGTGGTGGGTGGGCTTTGAATTTCTTCATCATTCGCATCCCAACCTTGCTGACCATAGTCCGTCCAGGGCTCTCCTGACAAAGAGAGAGACTTTAGTGAATTCAGAATATCGCTGAAGGGCGAGTGCTGAAAGATGTCCGCGGCGGTGAACTCCATGATCGGCGCCCAATCGAGTTCGATCGGTCAGGGCGCGGAGGGCTCGGAGTCTGGAGAGGAGTCCGGCTCCTTGGAGTCACGGGCTTCATAGAGAATAGGGCTGGTGTTCGGCTCGATCGCCGTAGAGATGCAGCCCCGAGGCGGTGTCTAACCACCCATCATCGGTTGGTGTGATCGACTCCGAGCTAGGGGTCAGAGCAGACACAGGTGCGGCCTCCAGGGCACTGTTCGGTGGCAGAGCTAAATCATGCCCATCATGACAGTGCGGCGTGCTCGGCTGTGGCTCGAATCCGTCGAAGATCAAGTCTCCGCAGATGTCGGCCATGTAGTTCAAACTTCCAAATCTGACCTGATGGCCAGGGGCGTAGCTTTCGATCTGCTCCAGATGACCAAGCGAATTGGCCCGCAATGCAAAGCTGCCGAATAAGAAGATCTGTCCGGGGAGAAAAGTCTCACCCTGGATCGCATCGCTGTTGATGATCGGAGAAGCCATCGGGCCTAAAAGTGACGACACAGAGGAACTCTCAATGAAAGCACCAATGTCGGTGTCAAAACCGGCGGATCTCGGGTAGGGGGTCCCGAACTGTGCGTCTAGGCCGGATGGTAACAGGAGGCAGGGGACACGATGTTTTACCCAGGTTCGGGCCCTCTTGATGGAGTTAAAACCCTACGTCCTGCTTGATTAATATTGATGATATGGGTAGTACAAGAGTAGATCTACCACGAGATCAAGGAGGCTAAACCCTAGAAGCTAGCCTATGGTATGATTGTTGTTCATCCTATGGACTAAAACCCTCCGGTTTATATAGACACCAGAGAGGGCTAGGGTTACACAGAGTCAGTTACAATGGTAGGAGATCTACATATCCGCATCGCCAAGCTTGCCTTCCACACCAAGGAAAGTCCCTTCCGGACACGGGACGAAGTCTTCAATCTTGTATCTTCATGGTCCAGGAGTCCGGCCGAAGGTATAGTCCGGCTATCCGGACACCCCCTAATCCAGGACTCCCTCACTAGTCATTGCCTTCTTCAGATCTATCATGCCTGCGCACATCTGATTCTCGTGGTGTCGAATGTGCTGGTTTAGTTCCTGGATGAAAGCTGCAATTGATCTATCCTTCCTGGTGCTGATCATCTCCCATTGCTCGTCTCGGCACCCAAAAATCTGATAGATAGTATCCTTAAGCTCCTTTTGGTAAAATTCTCCAATGCGTCCCATGGTGATGTGAGCTGCCATACTCTTTCCTAGACTCCAGGTTGGTGCATCAAAGGAAAACTCTATGGGTTTAGTGACTGGCGTGAAGGTCCTTCCTAGAACTTGAACTTGAATCATCCATCGCTCCTCTTCTGGTAAAGTGGCGTTGTAAGTCCCGGTGAAGCTTGGTATTCCTATGTTCAGGTACCTAGTGACTTCCTTCAAGTGTCGTCCAAAAGGTGTGTCTTCATCCGGTTGTGCAAACTTGTTCCTTGCATCCGCCATCCTAAAGAGTGGAAAATGGAGAGGAGTCAGAAATGAGAAGAGAATAGTGATCTATGGTTTTAGCTTAGTGGTCGTGTCCTACACTCGGCGTGTGCTCTGATACCATCTTGTAGCGACCCGATCTCAAATGGTCAAGTCTCTGTGCTTCAGTGTCATCCCTGGATTGGTAATGCTGACACACACAGTACTCGAGGATTTATAACAGAGTGGCAATCACACACTTATTACATCGAATGTCTCCAAAGAGAAATTATTACAATAAATATGGCTTAAGGCCATCTAATACGATAACATCGGAAGGCTTGGAAGATAAAGTGAGTCCATCAACTCCAACGGCATAGCTGAGCTACACGACAACGACCTAACGAACCTTACTCCTCGTCTGAAAAGTCTGCAACATAATACGTTGCAGCCCGAAACGGGTCAGCACATGGACTATGCTGGCAAAGTAACATAGTAGAGCAAGAACAGAATAATGCTATCACTACATGCATATTTGGCTAGTGGAAAGCTCCATGGTTACAGTTTTGCGAAAAGCCAATTTTCCCTACAACAAAGGAATATATTTTAATTTAACTGTCATGGTAGTTGAAACATCATTGAGAAGGTTCCTCCAACTCAATCCCAATTCAAGTAATTATCAACCCAATAGTATTAAATTAAAAGTGATGAGATACTTAAGATACTCCAAGTACTAGATACTCAAGACTGTCCATAATCGGGGACACGGCTAACCATGATTAGATTGTACACTCTGCAGAGGTTTGCGCACTTTTCCCCACAAGACCCGATCGCCTCCGTTGAATTTCTCGCACTACATGATGTTTGAGAAACGGATGACCGAGACACAGTCTTTCAGAAACATTAACTCTCTAATCCGGGCAGACCATACCAAACCTACAACCCACTACCTGCTGATCCACCTCTTCAAGAGCTTCACGTAACTTACTCAACTATGCTAGAGCCCATAATAGCTTGTGGCTTCACACGGAAGTTTCTAGCATGAATCATCTCAGTTCCCTTTGATCTTAGGTGGCGGTCCATAGGAAAAATCACATAGAACCCCGGGATTTTCAAAAATACAGGCAACACTGGGTCCTCCAGGTGCCTCAGTCCACCCAGATATGTATTCAAGTTGCCACCTTAAGTTAAACCATTATTTAACAATCTCACATCTGTCATGGATTTCACTCACCCAAACCACGTCTACGAGCATAGCATAGCAATATAAGCAATTCGTATAAGTAACTCCCAAGGTTTGAATATAACAGGGCAATAGGCTCTACCTCATCAACTACTTCCCAACCCACAAGTTAATGACATCCTAACCATGCAATGTTTGAGGATTGGAACTAATGCATAAAAACTGGGTGATAAAGGGATATGATCAAAGTGTTACTTGCCTTGCTGACGATCCGCGAAACCTAGGGACTCCAAATAACACGCTTCGCACTCCGGGAATTCTATCGCAAACAAAGAATAGCATACATAAGCAATCAAGCAAAGAAGCACGGGTAAAACTCAAATAAGAAGATCTACCAGAAAGTTCAACTTAAGAACTCTGGTTAGCAAAAAGAATCGAATCAAACAGAGCAACAAAACTTAAACGGCGAAAGAAACAAGATCCGTTTACTAATCTGGACCTAGGTCAAATTTTATAGTATCAAAAGCATGTTCAAGTTGATTAAACAGAAAGAGGGTCTCGAGACGAAGATCTAGGCGCTGGAATCGCCTGATTCCGACAAACGAGCGAAAAGATAAACTAGAACGAAGATCGGACCAGAAATCACGATCGGAAATAACCGCGGAAAAATCCAATAAAAGAAAGCTGACGAACAGGCTAACGAATGAGTGGTCATTGTCTGTAACTAATGAGCGAAAACTGTTCGTTAAAACAAATGTACGGACGAACGTCCGCTAAAAAGAAAAACCGGGGAAAACCAGCGAACCGGTCTAACCAAAAAAACAAACTAGGGTTTTTCTAAAAAAATGAACCGGGTTTTTTTTAAAAAAAACTGAACGGTTCTACCTCCGTCGAAGTCCGGCGCGGCGGGCGGCTCCGGCGGGCGGCGGGGTAACGAGGGCAGGCGGCGGCGGCTCCGACGAGCGGCGGCGGCGACGACGAGGGCAGGCGGCTGCGGCGCGGCGCGGCAAGCGAGGCGCGGCTGCGGCGGGGCTGCGGGCGGCGATGGCGGGTGGTGGTGGCGGGTGGTGGTGGCGGTGGGGGGGGGCTGGGTATTTAAAGGGGAGGGGGTGGTGGCTTGGAGGAGGGCAAGGGCGGCGGGGAGGATTCCCGGCCGGACTCCCGGTCTGAGGCGGCGGCGGGGTCGGTCTCCTGGGGGAGATGGCGCATGGGGAGGTGGGCTGGCGGCTGGGCTTCGGCCCAGTTAGCCACTGCGCACTTAAAAAAAACAATTCCACCGAACAAAAAAAATCCTAGAAAATAAAATAAAAATCTAAAAATGCCAAATTTTCACTGTCTAAATAAAATATTTAGAACGAGATGAACATTTTATTGGCCCTAAAATGCAACTTTGAAAAACATGCAATTTTTCTAATGCAAATAAAATTGCAATAAAATCCAAATAAAAACAAATATTTGATTTTAATATTTTCCTCCTATATTTCATTTATTTTGGAGAAGTCATATTATCTCCTCTCATATATTTTAATATGAAATATTTCCGGAGAGAAAAATAATTAAAACCAAAAAAATCCTCGTTCCAAAATTTGATAAAATCAAATTTGAAAACCGGGGAAAATCCCCAACTCTCTCCGAGGGTCCTTGAGTTGCGTAGGATTTCGAGGATCGTGAGACAAAATGCAATAAAATATGATATGCAAGAATGATCTATGTATAGCATTCCAAATTTGAAAATTTGGGATGTTACACACGTATTGTATTGTTGCCATCGAGGATAACAAGATGGGGTTTATATCATATTGCATGAGTTTATCCCTCTACATCATGTCATCTTGCTTAAAGCGTTACTCTGTTCTCTTGAACGTAATACTCTAGATGCATGCTGGATAGCGGTCAATGTGTGGAGTAATAGTAGTAGATGCAGGCAGGAGTCGGTCTACTTGCCTTGGACGTGATGCCTATATACATGATCATACCTAGATATTCTCATAACTATGCTCAATTCTGTCAATTGCTCAACAGTAATTTGTTCACCCACCGTAATACTTATGCTCTCGAGAGAAGCCTCTAGTAAAACCTATGGCCCCCGGGTCTATTTTCCATCATATTAATCTTCCAATACTTAGTTATTTCCTTTGCCATTTATTTTACTTGCATCTTTATTTCTCTTTATCATAAAAATACCAAAAATATTATCTTATCATATCTATCGGATCTCACCCTCGTAGGTGACCGTGAAGGGATTGACAACCCCTTTATTGCGTTGGTTGCGAGGAGTTTATTTGTTTGTGTAGGTGCGGGGGACTCGTGCATGGCCTCCTACTGGATTGATACCTTAGTTCTCAAAAACTGAGGGAAATACTTATGCTGCACTACTGCGTCACCCTTTCCTCTTCAAGGGAAAACCAACGTAGTGCTCAAGAAGTAGCAGGCGTCCCAATGATTCGGAGTTTTTAGATCTTGATGCAAAAATTGGTAAAAGTGGGATTGGAGAGGTCAAAACTTTACACAGCAATGAACCCACTATTTTGGATTTCAAGGAATTTGATTATGATAATTGTTCTTTGATAGATTGTATTTCCTTGTTGCAATCCGTGCTAAATTCTTCGCATGCTTATAGTCAAAATAAAGCTTTTACCAAACATATCGTTGATGGTTTAATACAATCTTATGAAGAAAAGCTTGAATTAGAAGTTGCTATTCCTAGAAACCTTCATGATGAGTGGGAACCTACTATTAAAATTAAAATTAAAGATCCTGAATGCTATGTTTTATGTGATTTGGGTGCTAGCGTTTCCACGATTCCAAAAACTTTGTGTGATGTGTGAGGTTTCCGTGAATTTGATGATTGTTCTCTAAATTTGCACCTCGCGGATTCCACTATTAAGAAACCTATGGGAAGGATTAATGATGTTCTTATTGTTGCAAATAGGAATTATGTGCCCGTAGATTTCATTGTTCTTGATATAGATTGCAATCCTACATGTCCTTTTATTCTTGGTAGACCTTTCCTTAGAACGATTGGTGCAATTATTGATATGAAAGAAGGGAATATTAGATTCCAATTTCCGTTAAGGAAAGGCATGGAACACTTCCCTAGAGAAAAAAATTAAATTACCTTATGAATCTATTATGAGAGCCACTTATGGATTGCATACCAAAGATGATAATACCTAGATCTATTCTTGTTTTTATGCCTAGCTAGGGGCAACCCAATTTTATTTTTCTTTCTTACTTTTTGGTTCTGTTTAGTAATAAATAATTCATCTAACCTCTGTTTAGATGTGGTTTTATGCTTCTAATTAGTGTTCGTGCTAAGTAGAACCTTTGGGAAGACTTGGGGGAAGTTTTTGCGATCTTCCTGCAAAAAACAGAAACTTCAGCGCACACGAGATTTGCTGCCATTTTTTACTGAAGAGTGCGATTAGGTTGATTCTTTTTGCAGATGATTAATAGACAAATTATTCACGTCCACCATTTTATTTCATAATTTGTTGGGTTACAGAAGTATTCGAAACCTACAGATTACTACAGACTGTTCTGTTTTTGACAGATTCTGTTTTTCGTGTGTTGTTTGCTTATTTTGATGCATCTATGGCCAGTATCGGAGGGTATGAACCATAGATAAGTTGGAATATAGTAGGTTTAACACCAATATAAATAAAGAATGAGTTCATTACAGTATCTTAAGTGGATGTTTGTTTTCTTATACTAACGGAGCTCATGAGATTTTCTGTTGAGTTTTGTGTTGCGAAGTTTTCAAGTTTTGGGTAAAGATTTGATGGATGATGGAATAAGGAGTGGAAAGAGCCTATGCTTGGGGATGCCCAAGGCACCCCAAGGTAAAATTCAAGGACAGCCAAAAGCCTAATCTCGGGGATTGATACGTCTCCGTCGTATCTATAATTTTTGATTGTTCCATGCCAATATTATACAACTTTCATATACTTTTAACAACTTTTATACTATTTTAGGGACTAACATATTGATCCGGTGCCCAGTGCCAGTTCTTGTTTGTTGCATGTTTTTTGTTTCGCAGAAAATCCATATCAAACGGAGTCCAAACGGGATAAAAACTGATGGAGATTTTTTTGGAATATATGTGATTTTTTGGGAAGAAGAATCAACGCGAGACGATGCCTAAGGGGGCCACGAGGTAGGGGGCGCGCCCCAGGGGGTCAGGTGCGCCCTGGGCCCTTGTGGCCACCACGTAAGGTGGTTGGCGCCCTTCTTTCGCCGCAAGAAAGCCAATATCCGGATAAAAACCGTGTCCAAAATTCAGCCCAATCGGAGTTACGGATCTCCGGGAATTTAAGAAACGGTGAAAGGGCAGAATCAGGAAATGCAAAAATAGAGAGAGACGGAGAGACAGATCCAATCTCGGAGGGGCTCTCGCCCCTCCCTCGCCATGGGGACCATGGACCAGAGGGGAAACCCTTCTCCCATCTAGGGAGAAGGTCAAGGAAGAAGAAGGGGGACTTTCTCCCCCTCTCTTCTGCTGGCGTCGGAACGCCACCGGGGCCATCATCATCACCGCAATATACACCAACAACTTCACCACCATCAACACCTACTCTTCCCCCCTATATGCAGTGGTGTAACCCCTCTTTTACCCGTTGTAATCTCTACTTAAACATGATGCTCAACTCTATATATTTTTCCCAATGATGTATGGCTATCCTATGATGTTTGAGTAGATCCGTTTTGTCATATGGGTTAATTGATGATCGTGATTGGTTTGAGTTGCATGTTTTATTATTGGTGCTGTCCTATGGTGCTCTCCGTGTCGCGCAAGTGTGAGGGATCCCCGCTGTAGGGTTTGCAATATGTTCATGATTTGTTTATGGTGGGTGGCGTGAGTGACAGAAGCACAAACCCGAGTAAGTAGGTTGTTTGCGTATGGGAGTAAAGGGGACTTGATGCCTTGTAATGCTATGGTTGGGTTTTACCTTAATGATATTTAGTAGTTGCGGATGCTTGCTAGAGTTCCAATCATAAGTGGATATGATTCAAGAAGAGAAAGTATGTTAGCTTATGCCTCTCCCTCATATAAAATTGCAATAATGATTACCAGTCTAGTTATCGATTGCCTAGGGACAAATAACTTTCTTGTGTGACAACAAGCTTTCTACTAAAACTAATTTAGTTGTGTCTTTATCTAAACAGCCCCTACTTTTTATTTACTTCTCTTTATTATCTTGCAAACCTATCCAACAACACCTACAAAGTACTTCTAGTTTCATACTTATTCTAGGTAAAGCGAACGTTAAGCGTGCGTAGAGTTGTATCGGTGGTCGATAGAACTTGAGGGAATATTTGTTCTACCTTTAGCTCCTCGTTGGGTTTGACACTCTTACTTATCAAAAGAGGCTGCAATTGATCCCCTATACTTGTTATCAAGACCTTTTTCTGGCGCCGTTGCCGGGGAGTTATAGCGTGGGGTGAATATTCTTGTGTGTGCTTGTTTGCTTTATCACTAAGTACTTGTTATTTTGTGCTCTTGTTTTCTATCTTTATTTATGGGTAGGAAACGCAAAATACCAAAAAAATAATTGCACCTACTACACCAATGGTTGAAGAACCACTCAAAATCTATCACACTCCTAAAGCTTTTTACTTGGATCATCTTCGATCCCTATGTGCTCGTGCTGAAATCCCAACTAGCTTAGTTGAGGGAAAATCTTTAGATGATTATGTGCGACACCGCTTATCTCAAAAAGGGAAACTTTTACTGGATCAAATTCATCGTTTGCAATGCTATGCTTGGAATTTATGTGAAATATATGATGTTACTTGTTGTTCTGAAAACCCTAAGAAACACCTTCCCTACCAATGTGAGTTTAGTGATAATGGAATCGTATCTTCGTATGCTAAGGGTGTTTATAATTACTATGATGTTGAACAAATTGAAGAATTTGTTGCTTTTAAGGGTGCTTATGAAATTGCTTCTTTGATTGAAAAGTATGATGCTACTCTTTACGAATCTGAAATTTTTTCCATACATAAATATTGTTGTGATAATTACGGTTCTAATGCCTATGTTAAACCATATATTGAGGAGTCCTCCGCTGTCCAAGAAGAGACTAATATTTTGCAGGAGTCTATGGAAGAAGGAATTGATGAAACTGTGGGCTCATTGGATGAAAAAGATGATGAGGAGAGCGAAGAACAAAAGGAGGAAGGAGGATTAGCTACCCGTGCCCACCTTCTAATGAGAGTAACTCTTCAACTCAAACATTGTTTAATTTCCCTTTGTGCTTACCGAAGGATCATTGCTATGATCCCGTTGATTCATTTGAAATATCCCTTTTTGATGAACTTGATGCTTGCTATTCTTGTGGCCAAGATGCCAATATGAATTATGCTTATGGAGATGAACTTGCTATAGTTCCTTATGTTAAACATGAAATTGTTGCTATTGCACCCACGCATGATAGTCCTATTATCTTTTTGAATTCTCCCGACTACACTATATCGGAGAAGTTTGTCCTTATCAAGGATTATATTGATGGGTTGCGTTTCACTACTACACATGATGATTTTGATAGATATAATATGCATGTGCTTGCTACTCCTACTTGCAATTATTATGAGAGAGGAACTACATCTCCGCCTCTTCATGTTTCCAATATGATAAAATTACAAGAAACTTCTTATACTATGCATTGGCCTTTACTATGTGTGCATGAATTGTTCTTTTATGACATGCCGATGCATAGGAAGAGAGTTAGACCTCGTTGTTGCATGATATATGTTACTTTGTGCTCACTACTAAATCACAAATCATTGTTAATTAAAATTGGCTTTGATATACCTTGGGATCCGGGTGGATTCATTACTTGAGCACTATATGCCTAGCTTAATGGCTTTAAAGAAAGCGCTGCCAGGGAGACAACCTGGAAGTTTTAGAGAGTCATTTACTTCTGTTGAGTGCTTTTATATAGTTTAAAAACAAAAAAATAAAGAGGGGAATCCAAAACTTTTCAAAAAGGAAAATGAAAGTGAGAGAGACAAGCATTGTTGAAGTGGGGGAGCTCCTTGAACTTTGTTCATGCTCACGGAAACTTTGTGAATCTTGATTACAGAAACTTTTTAACAAAAATAATTATCCCCTTGTACAATTCCATTATATTATAAAAATAATGTGCCAAGATTTGCCTTTAGGATGTTTACATTGCTTGTTGGTTTATGCGGTGCAGAACAGAAACTTTGGCTGTAGTGCGCGATTTTACATTTTTTACTGGAACATCAAACGGTTCTGAAACTTTCTGCACTGCCTTTCTATAATTTTTTTATTTTTCCTAATTTTTTTCCAGAACTTTTGAACTACCAGAAGTATGGTGAATGTTTAGATTACTACAGACTGCCCTGTTTAAGACAGATTCTGTTTTTGATGCATAGTTTACTTGTTTTGATGAAACTATCAATTTCTATCAGTGGATTAAGCCATGGAAAAGTTATATTACAGTAGCTACAATGCAAAAACAAAATATGAATTGGTTTGCAACAGTACTTAGAGTAGTGATTTGCTTTATTATACTAATGGATCTTACCGAAGTTTTTGTTAAGTTTTGTGTGATTGAAGTTTTCAAGTTTTGGGAGAGATCACGATGGATGAAGGAATAAGGAGTGGCAAGAGCCTAAGCTTGGGGATGCCCGAGGCACCCCAAGGAAATACTCAAGGACACCCAATCAACCAAGCTTGGGGATGCCCCAGAAGGCATCCCCTCTTTCTTCTAGGGATCATCGGTAATTTTACTTGGAGCTATATTTTTATTCGTCACTTGATATGCGGAAAACTTGGAGCATCTTTTGCATTTAGTTTTCACTTTTATTTGATGCACCATGCTGGTATGAGATAGTCCTTGGTTGATTTATAGAATGCTCATTGCACTTCACTTATATCTCTTGAGTATGGCTTTATAGAATGCTTCATGTGCTTCACTTATATCTTTTGAAGTTTGGATTGCCTGTTTCTCTTCACATAGAAAACCGCCATTTGTAGAATGCTCTTTTGCTTCACTTATATTTGTTAGAGCGTGGGCATATCTTTTGTAGAAAGGATTAAACTCTCTTGCTTCACTTATATCTATTTAGAGAGATGACAGGAACTGGTCATTCACATGGCTAGTCATAAAATCCTACATAAAACTTGTAGATCACTGAATATGATATGTTTGATTCCTTGCAATAGTTTTGCGATATAAAGATGGTGATATTAGAGTCATGGTAGTGGGTAGTTGTGGATTGTAGAAATACTTGTGTTCAAGTTTGTGATTCCCGTAGCATGCACGTATGGTGAACCGTTATGTAACAAAGTTGGAGCATGTGGTATTTATTGATTGTCTTCCTTATGAGTGGCGGTCGGGGACGAGCGATGGTCTTTTCCTGCCAATCTATCCCCCTAGGAGCATGCACGTAGTACTTTGTTTCGATAGCTAATAGACTTTTGCAATAAGTATGTGAGTTCTTTATGACTAATGTTGAGTCCATGGATTATACGCACTCTCACCCTTCCATCATTGCTAGCCTCTTCGGTACCGTGCATTGCCCTTTCTCACCTCGAGAGTTGGAGCAAACTTTGCTAGTGCATCCAAACCCCGTGATACGATACGCTATATCACACATAAGCCTCCTTATATCTTCCTCAAAACAGCCACCATACATACCTATCATGGCATTCCCATAGCCATTCTGAGATATATTGCCATGCAACTTCCATCTTCATCATATACATGACTTGAGCATTTATTGTTATATTGCTTTGCATGATCGTAAGATAGCTAGCATGATAGTTTCATGGCTTGTCCGTTTTTTGATGTCATTGCTACGCTAGATCATTGCACATCCCGGTACACCGCCGGAGGCATTCATATAGAGTCATATCTTTGTTCTAATATCGAGTTGTAATATTGAGTTGTAAGTAAATAAAAGTGTGATGATCATCATTATTAGAACATTGTCCCATGTGAGGTTACCAAAATAAAAGTGGCCAAAGAAGCCCCCCAAAAAGGAGAGAGGCCAAAGAAGCCTACAAAAAAAGAAAAAAAAAGAAAAAAGAAAAAGGACAATGTTACTATCCTTTTACCACACTTGTGCTTCAGAGTAGCACCATGTTCTTCATATAGAGAGTCTCTTGAGTTATCACTTTCATATACTAGTGGGAATTTTCATTATAGAACTTGGCTTGTATATTCCAACTATGGGCTTCCTCAAATGCCCTAGGTCTTCATGAGTAAGAAAGTTGGATGCACACCCACTTAGTTTCAGTTTGAGCTTTCATACACTTATAGCTCCTAGTGCATCCGTTGCATGGCAATCCCTACTCCTTGCATTGACATCAATTGATGGGCATCTCCATAGCCCGTTGATTAGCCGCGTCGATGTGAGACTTTCTCCTTTTTTGTCTTCTCCACACAACCTCCACCATCATATTCTATTCCACCTATAGTGCTATGTCCATGGCTCACGCTCATGTATTGCATGAAAGTTAAAAAGGTTTGAGAACGTCAAAAGTATGAAACAATTGCTTGGCTTGTTATCGGGGTTGTGCATGATTTGAATATTTTGTGTGGTGAAGATGGAGCATAGCCAGACCATATGATTTTGTAGGGATAACTTTCTTTGGCCATGTTATTTTGAAAAGACATGATTGTTATAGTATGCTTGAAGTATTATTGTCTTAATGTCAAATGATAGACTATTTCTTTGAATCACTCATGTCTTAATATTCATGCCATGATTAGATTACATGATCAAGATTATGCTAGGTAGCATTCCACATCAAAAATTATCTTTTTTTATCATTTACCTACTCGAGGACGAGCAGGAATTAAGCTTGGGGATGTTGATACGTCTCCGTTGTATCTATAATTTTTGATTGTTCCATGCCAATATTATACAACTTTCATATACTTTTGGCAACTTTTTATACTATTTTGGGACTAACATATTGATCTAGTGCCCAGTGTCAGTTCCTGTTTGTTGCATGTTTTTTGTTTCACAGAAAATCCATATCAAACGGAGTCCAAACGGGATAAAAACTGATGGAGATTTTTTTGAATATATGTGATTTTTGGGAAGAAGATTCAACGCGAGACGATGCCTGAGGGGGCCACGAGGCAGGGGGCGCCACAGGGGGTCAGGTGCGCCCTGGGCCCTTTTGGCCACCACGTAAGGCGGTTGGTGCCCTTCTTTCGCCGCAAGAAAGCCAATATCCGAATAAAAATCATGTCCAAAATTCAGTCCAATCGGAGTTACGGATCTCCGGGAATTTAAGAAACGGTGAAAGGGCAGAATCAGGAAACGCATAAATAGAGAGAGACAGAGAGACAGATCCAATCTCGAAGGGGCTCTCGCCCCTCCCACGCCATGGAGGCCATAGACCAGAGGGGAAACCCTTCTCCCATCTAGGGAGAAGGTCAAGGAAGAAGAAGAAGAAGGGGGGATCTCTCCCCCTCTCTTCCGGTGGCGCCGGAACGCCACTGGGGCCATCATCATCACCGCAATCTACACCAACAACTTCACCGCCATCATCACCACCTCTTGCCCCCTCTATGCAGCGGTGTAACCCATCTTTTACCTACTGTAATATCTTCTTAAACATGGTGCCGAACACTATATATTATTTCCCAATGATGTATGGCAATCCTATGATGTTTGAGTAGATCCGTTTTGTCCTATGGGTTAATTGATGATCGTGATTGGTTTGAGTTGCATGTTTTATTATTGGTGCTGTCCTATGGTGCTCTCCGTGTCGCGCAAGCATGAGGGATCCCCACTCTAGGGTTTGCAATATGTTCATGATTTGCTTATGGTGGGTGGTGTGAGTGACAGAAGCACATACCCGAGTAAGTAGGTTGTTTGTGTATGGGAGTAAAGGGGACTTGATGCCTTGTAATGCTGTGGTTGGGTTTTACCTTAATGATCTTTAGTAGTTGTGGATGCCTGCTAGAGTTCCAATCATAAGTGCATATGATCCAAGAAGAGAAATTATGTTAGCTTATGCATCTCCCTGATATAAAATTGCAAAAAAGATTACCGGTCTAGTTATCAATTGGCTAGGGACAAATAACTTTCTTGTGTGACAACAAGCTATAACAGCCACGATGCGGCTATATCTCCCACGTGTCGAGGCACGACTTAGAGGCATAACCGCATTGTAAGCAATGTCGCAAGTGAGGTAATCTTCACACAACCCATGTAATACAATAGGGGAAAGAGATACATAGTTGACTTACAATCGCCACTTCACACAATACATGAATAAAGCATTACATCATCCAGATACAATCAAGGTCCGACTACGGAGCCAAAATAAAAGAAGACTACCCCAAATGCTACACAGATCCCCGATCGTCCCGACTGGGCTCCACTATTGATCAACTGGAAACGGAAACAACATAAAGGACAAGATCTTCATCTAGCTCCTCCTTGAGCTTGGTTGAGTCACCTGCACGGTAACATCGGCACCTGCAAACTGGTTTTTGATGTATCTGTGAGTCACGGGGACTCAACAATCTTGCACCCTCGCGATCAAGACTATTTAAGCTTATAAGAAGGGTAAAAGGTATGAGGTGGAGCTGCAGCAAGCGACTAGCATATATGGTGGCTAACATACGCAAATGAGAGCGAGAAGAGAAGGCAAAGCACGTTCGAGAAAGTATGATCAAGAAGTGATCCTAAAACAACCTACGTCAAGCATAACTCCAACACTGTGTTCACTTCCCGGACTCCGCCGGAAAGAGACCATCACGGTTACACACGCGGTTGATGCATTTTAATTGAGTTAAGGTTCAAGTTATCTACAACCGAACATTAACAAATTCCCATCTGCCCATAACCGCGGGCACGGCTTTCGAAAGTTCAAATCCCTGCAGGGGTGTCCCAACTTAGCCCATCACAAGCTCTCACGGTCAACGAAGGATATTCCTTCTAGCGGGAAGACCCGATCAGACTCGGAATCCCGGTTACAAGACATTTCGACAATGGTAAAACAAGACCATCAAAGCCACCCAAATGTGCCAACAAATCCCGATAGGAGCTGCACATATCTCGTTCTCAGGGCACACCGGATTGTCCAAACTTCCGGTAGGCCAGCCCAGAGTTGCCCTGGTGGCCACCGGCGGCTGACAAGTTGGACCAACACTCAGAGGAGCACTGGCCCGGGGGTTTAAATAAAGATGACCCTTGAGCCGACCGACTCAAGGGAAAGAAAAGGCTAGGTGGTGAATGGTAAAACCAATGTTGGGCCTTGCTGGAGGAGTTTTATTCAAGGTGAACTGTCAAGGGGTTCCCATTATTACCCAACCGCGTAAGGAACGCAAAATCCAGGAACATAACACCGATATGACGGAAACTAGGGTGGCAAGAGTGGAACAAAACACCAGGCATAAGGCCGAGCCTTCCACCCTTTACCAAGTATATAGATGCATTAATTAAATAAGAGATATTGTGATATCCCAACAAAATATCCATGTTCCAAACATGGAAAAAGCTCCAATCTTCACCTGCAACTAACAACGCTATAAGAGGGGCTGAGCAAAGCGGTAACATAGCCAAACAACGGTTTGCTAGGACAAGGTGGGTTAGAGGCTTGGTTCAACAATATGGGAGGCATGATAAGCAAGTGGTAGGTATCGCAGCGTAAGCATAGCAAAAGAGCGACCAACTAGCAAGCAAAGATAGAAGTGATTTCGAGGGTATGGTCATCTTGCCTGAAGTCCCGCAAGGAAGAAGAACGAGTCCATGAGGAAGACAAACGGGCGTAGACGAATGAATCCTCACAACACGACGTTATCGGAACCAACCCAAAGAAGCAACACCGGAAAGAAGCAAACAACATAGTGAACAACCCACAAAGACATGGCATGATGCAAAACCAAGTATGATGCATGTCCGGTTTTAACGAGGCATGGCATGGCAAAGTGCACAAATAATCCTACAAATTATGTGGAGCTCAATATGCATCGGGGTGCATATTGCCAAAACACCACATAACGTATTTAGTTCGATCTTGTTTATGTACCCAACAATATTAAATGTTGATTAACATGGCAAGAGATGAAGCATAACGAAACTATCTATCTAGGCAAGTTTGAATGAGGCCAGAAATAACAAACAACAATTCCGGAAAACCCTCATATGCATATATTAGGTTTGGTACAGATCTGCCCTAAACACAATTTTAGAGTTGTTAAACATGCAAAGTAAAGCCACCATGTTAAACTAGGCAAAATTCTACCCCATTTACATATAAAGTTTATTAAATTCAGAGTTACGGTTATTTAGTTATGAAACAAAACATTTTAACAAGTTATTTAAGCAAATTTAAACAAACATCAGTTTAAACATTTTAAACATAGATGAAAGTTGCCTATTATGAATCTAGACAAAATTCTAAGCAAGTTTCATATATAAAACATTTTAATCCGATGCACGGTTAGTGAGTTATTAAATGCATGAGCTAGGGGGACTTTTCTGTAAAACTGGCACTCTCTGGAAAATTGCTAAAATCGCAGATCTGAAAAAAACAGGAACTGGGTCGACTCTGGTGCATGAAGGGCCAATCAGAGGAAAACAAAGGAGGCACTCGGGAGGCTCACCATGGGCTTCAGCCCAGTTCGACGGTGAGGTGAGGCCGGGCAGAAGGGAGGCTGGCGCGCTGGGCCTTGGTGCGATCTGGCGCTGGCAGGCTGGATCGAATGAGGCAACGACGCGGTCAACGGGCGCTGCGGGACTTGGCGCTGGTCGTCCTCCTCGCACGTAGAAGCAGGGGAACAGCGCGACGAAGAGGTCAGGCGCGCCGGCGCAATGCAGAGGAGACAGCGGGCGGCGGGGCGCGGGGAGACTGGGCGGAGCTCATCGTGGGCGCCGAGAGGAAGCGGATCTGGCGGCGAGTTGAGGCCAGGGCCGCGGGGTCGATGCGGATGAACGAGACGAGCGCCCCGGCTCGTTGCAGAGGAGGAAAACCGACAGGTTCAGGGGACGACGCCTTGCAGGTGCGAGAGAGCGTCGAGGGGTTCCAGCAATGCGTGAAGGACGAGGTCGCCGGAGGGTGGCAAGGATGGAGCCTTGGGCGACCACTTGGCGGCGGGGACGAGGTTCGGCTCGGAGCCTCAGGCGACGGACGGGCGACGAGGAGGTCGTCCATGGCGACGGAAACCTGCAGGGGGGGTCTCTGTAGGCGCTACGAAGGATTCAGAGAAGGAGATCAGTGTGTGTGAGAGAGAAACAGAAGCAGGAGGGTAAAGGGAGCAGGGCTCTCAGGGCACTCATCTGCTGGTGGTGCTCATCGGCGGAGGGGGCTCCGGTGGCCGGGCAGCGCGAGGGGGGAACGAGGTGAGGAGGAGGCGCTCGGGAGCTGCGCTGTTGTTGCGCCTCGAGAAGAAAACAGAGGAGGAGCTCCTCTCTTGTGGTCTGGATCGAGGCAAGGAGGAGTTGGTGGCGAGCGATGGTTGGTGGGGAATGGACCCCGAGGGGGATTTGGTTGGCGACGGGACAAGCTCCCGAGGAACATGGGTGACGGCGGCGGAAGGATTAGATGGATCGATGGGACAGGACTAGGGTTCCATCTATTTATATAGCAATGAGAATTTTGGTTAGGGGTATTTGGTCCCTCCGATTTTTATCGGACGGTCGAGAAATAAAAGATAGGAAGACCAAATAGGAAAAAGTAGATGTTTTGTAGATGTTTGGGGATGATCCGGACACAACGGTGGCGACAGTCCGGGTCGGGTTCGGGACAACTTTCGGACGCTCACGTGAGGGGTTCGATGCACTATGCAGAGAGGGTTTCGGACCGTGCGGTCGCATCGGACAACTCCGGAAGCGAAGAGGGGAAGGAGGATGGACTAGGTGGGCTCTGGTGAGACTGCGAGGGGGAGAAGAGAGAGAGGGCCTGGCATCTGTTTCCGGAGACCGAAAACGTCCGACGTTAGACCGGCTATACTGCCGCTATAGTTATCCGTTGGGGCATCAAACGATCTCCGAATGCGATGAAACTTGACAGGCGGTCTATCTACACTATAATAAGACCACACGCCAACTTTCATCCCATTCCGGGAACATTCTCCAGCCACTTATAAAATACTATTTTGGACATGCCGCTGGCGCGTGCAAGTGTGTTTGGGCTCAGAACGGACAACGGACGGAACGAGGAGACCAGGATGGATGCAAGTTTTAAAACATGATGATGCAATGCACATGATGACATGATAAGATGCAACACGCAAGCAAATGACATGGCAACGACAACAAATAACTGGAAGACACCTGGCGCAATGGTCTCGAGGCGTTACAACACTCCACCACTATGAGAGGATCTCGTCCCGAGATCTAGAATGGCACCGGAGGGACAACGGAAGAGATAAAGAAGAGGTAAAACTAAGTTGCTTCTTTGACCAATGAGTGAGACCAAAGATCCTTGAAAAGGTAAAGCCATTTTGAGAAAAGAATACAACGGAGATGAACGAAGTTGAAAACACTCCGTTAGAAAAAGAGGAACAAGGGAGAACAACTTCGGGCAGCACTCCGATTGAAAAGAAAAGGAATTGAATAAGAACTTGGCCAGATGAGAACATACTTGATGAAATCACAACACACTGCCTCCGAAACTATTGAATGAATGTAACAAGGGGTAAGAACGATTTTAGACGGCACTCCGGTTGAGAAGGGAGCAAAAACTTGACAGAATGGGAAGAACTTGAAAAGAGGCCATGACACTCCGGTTAAATGGATAAGCACAAAAAGAACATGGTCCTCATAATCTGAGAAGATGCGTGAAGAGAGCAACATCACAATGCCTCTAGAATGAAAGAATAGAAGTTGGATCGTTGGAAAGGAAAGAACTGAGAAGAAAAATGACATCTTCTAGAACAATTGAATTTGAAAAGCATCCTTAAAAAGAAGGATTGGACGGAGTTGTTGGGAAATCAACAACAAAAAGAACAGGCTTGTAGTGGGCTTATGGAGAACATCTCAAAACTACGAGGTGAAATTCTGCCACTAACAGAAATGATAAGTTGGATTGATATAAACAAGAAGACGAGGAACTTATACCACCGGGAGAATAAAAGTACTTGGGTCAGTTATGAGCACCGTATAACAACAATCCTTAGGGAAGGCTTTAGGTAAAATATAACCCAAGACAATTCCAACGAATAGGTTGATGGATTTAAAATACCTCATTCTTAACAATGTGTGAATCATGAAGCATGAACTCAAATTATCAAGAATGATGTAAAACCACCTCCAATGATACGGTAGAAAGAAAAGCACACCGGATAGCAAGATGAAGAAGAACTTGAGCTTCTTAGCAAAGAATGTTGATGAACACTTCGAGAAGAAATTAAATCCTTGATGAATCTATCATGTAGAACCTTCATGAAGAACTCCGGTAATAAAAGAATGATCCAAAATAATAGACTGATGAAAAGAATAAGATTGAAGCCTCGCAATGATTTAGATAGAGATCTCCGTGATAATATAATTGAAAGAGGTAGGAACTCCGGAAAAAGAAAAGATGAAGCATCTCGAATCGATAAATGTGATATGATGAACCACTCCGGAAAAGAAATTGAATAAACTTGATGAAACAAGAATAAGAATTACATTATGCTTTATCCTTCACCAGTTAAATTGATGACAAAACAATGGATTTGGCACACCACTTATTCTTGTAGAGAGGATTAATATAGATATTGCATCAACTTGGGAAGGTCTTCGACGAACCAACGGTAGGATTTGGAAAAGCACGAATGCATTGATATGATAAACGAAGGAAGAAGAATCTTGGAAGAACCACCATAAGAATTAAAAATGAACGAAGAGAAGATAAAGAAAATACCGGAAAGAATTAGCAAATGAAAGAAGATGCTTGAGAGAATTTATATATGAGAGAACGAAGAGATCATGCACTGATTAGAGGATATTTGATCGATGCACCGGTAAGATTTGGAGAATGAGAGCTGAAAACTGAGAATGAATAACCCTGAATTGGTGAACTCCGGATAACAAAACTGAAAAGACTCCTGAATATTTCCTGATGGGTGAAAAGGATTCTCACAATCGAAAATAATTATGAGAGGATGGCAACAAGCTAGCACCACGAATCTCTAAGAGAACGGATAAGATATGGAGGTAAAACTCTTCTTCGGTCTTCAAAATCCGAGAATGACGATGAGAAACACCACCATGAATTGTTGAGACACTACGGAAGAATCAAAAGCGAAGATGTTGAGCCAACGATGAAAAGAATGTGGACGATCTTGGAGAAAAACATAAGACTTATGATAATTCATTCTTACATCAAACTTCGAAAAGAAATTTGAGGATAGCTCCGGGAAAATAAGAAGAGTCAGGTAAGATCCTAGGAAAAGACCTGTGGGTTAGGGCCCACTCAAAAGTAACACCGTTGAAATGATTTAAAAGATAGGTTGCACCGGTTGAATTAAAAGACTTGAATGAGATATGTAAGTGCATCTAGTGCCACCCCTAGTTGGTTTTGGAGTATTGATGACAAACCTAGTTGAGGGACTAATGTGTTTGTGAGAATTGCAGAATAACACAGGTAGAAGTCCCTCATGATTCGGTTTTACTACCAGAGATGACCCCTAAAAATGTATGAAGACATTGAAGTCAAAGGTGGTATATGAAGATATTCACATTGAAGACTATGACAAGAGAAGACACGATATGAAGCCTATGGAGCTCGAAGACTTAGATCTTTCGTAGTTCTTTTTCTTTTGTGTTGAGTCATAGGAACCACCGTACTATTAAGTGGGGTCCAAGAGAACCAGTCAGAATGACTGAAGTGATGCCTAAACCAAAAACCTATGTCTTCGAGTGAAGACTATGAGAGCGAATCTTGTCCAGAGTCGGACAAGTCAGCTTTGCTTGTAGCCCAAGTAAAGTTGCCGTGTGAGTTTGAAATCTGACCGTTGGGACACGTGTCAGTTCCTTAGTGACCCAGGGTCATTTCGGACAAATCAGGTCGGGTTGCCAAGTGGCTATAAATAGCCCACCCCCTACAACCATAAACGGTTGGCTGCTCAGATTGAGCATACGGCTTTTGTCGTTTGAGAGCAACCCACCTCGAAGCCTTTGAGAGAGAATTCCCTGCGAGGATAAAGCCCTAACCACCAGAGCCACAGAGAATTGGGCATCACTTAAGTCTTTTTGTCTGTGTGATCTGAAGACTTATTACACTTGAGGACTGTGCATCCTCCAGACGGTTAGGCGTCGCGTTCTGAGCATCCAAGAGACATTGTGGATTGCCAGTGAACGAAGTCTGTGAAGGTTTGGGAGTCTACCTTGAAGACTTACCAGAGTGATTGGGCGAGGACTATGTGACCTTAGCTCAAGGAGAATACGGTGAGGACTTGGTGTCCTGAGCTGCATGTTCAGGACTGGGTGTCCGGGACTGTGTGTCCTAAGGTTTAAATACCTAGCCGCTCCAACCAGACGTACAGTTGTCACAGCAACTGGAACTGGTCCAACACATCATTGTCTTCAACGAGTCACTGGTTTCATCTTCACTTCACTTTACTTACTGTTACTCCTTGTGAAGTCATTGTATGTTTGCTCTATCATTTGTCTTCACTGAGTGACTGCGTTTTCTGTTTGGCTTCACAATATCTTCCTACCTGATCCTTACTACCTAGCTACTATTAGTCTTTGTGCTTTCACTTCATTGAATACTTGACTATGGTTTGCCTAGTGTAGCCTACCTTCCGCTGCATGGTAATAGGTTTAATTTTACCGTTTGTCTTCAAAACTCCCATGTTCTGAAGACTTTCATAAATATCGCCTATTCACCCCCCCCCTAGTCGATATAACGCACTTTCAATTGGTATGAGAGCAAGGTGCTCCCTAGTTCTGTGTGATTCGGTTTAACCACCTGGAGTTTTAGCTATGTCGACTGCAGGGATAATTAAAGTCTCCGCTGCGTGCCCCGTCTTCGATGGAACTGAATATCCCTACTGGAAGAATAAGATGCGCATGCATCTTGAAGCCATTGACGTCGACCTATGGTATGTCGTCGAGAATGGCGTTCCCAAGGCTGGAGAAGGTGTCACTGCTGCTGATGTCAAGAAATTCGTCCAACTGAACTCTACTGCCAAGAACATCATCTGTGGTGATCTGACCAAAGGACAGTATGGCCGTGTGAGTGCTTTGAAGACATCCAAGCTGGTCTGGGACTGGCTCTCCAAGGTCAATGAAGGCATCTCAACCCAGAGAGATCAGAGAATCAGTGTCCTTCGCAACCTCTTCAACCGCTTCAAGCGAAATGACAATGAGAATGTCCAGCACACATTTGATCGACTCACTGACATCACAAATGAGCTTCAAGCCCTCGGCGCCACTGATATTACCAAACACGAAATCGTCAAGATGCTGCTGAGATCACTTGATAGTTCGTTTGACATCCTGGCCCTGATGATTCAAGAACGTCCTGATTTCAAGACACTCGATCCGTCTGACATACTTGAGAGGCTCAACACACATGAGTTTCAGCTTTCGGAGAAAAGAGAGATCTATGGTCCAAACTATGGGCGAACTCATGCCTTGAAGGCAAAAGCTGTCTCCTCATCTGAAGAAGAATCTGAAAGCAGTTCTGATGACCCTGAAGACATTGGAAGGGAACTTGCTATGCTTGTCAAGAAGTTCCAAAAATTCACCAAGAAGAAAGGCTTCAGAAAGTCTTCTCGATCAAGTTCAAGGAATGATGAAGCCCCTGCTCATGACTACAAGAAGAAAACATGTCACAAGTGCAAGAAACTTGGCCACTTCATCTCTGAGTGTCCACAGTGGGACAATGAGAACAAAAAGAAGAAGAAGAGCAAGGAATATGACTCTGACGACAAGAAGAAGAAGAAGAAATACTCAAAGTCTTCTTCCAAGTCTTCCTCAAAGTCTTCATCACACAAGAAGAGCTCATCTGGTAAGGCACGTGTGTTTGTTGGCAAGGAAATGGATTCAGAGGAGGAGTCTGCTTCTGAGGAGGCGGAGGTGGAGTCTGAAGAGGAATCCAACTCAGGCGTCGCAAGTCTGGCTACAACATACGTTGCCAAGTCCATCTTCAACACTGAAGACAATGACTTCATCACCGACACCGATGCAAATGACAAGGACTACTCCGCTTCTACCTACTGCTTCATGGCACGCGGTGCCAAGGTAAACACACGCACTACTCACTATCAAACATCTAGTGACGATGACTCTGATTGTGGTTCAAAACCTAGCTACAAAACACTTGCTAAAATTGCAACTGAACAACAGAAAGCTATGGAACATATTCAAAAACTGTTAGGCAGAAGCGATGATCTGTTAGGTGCTGAAATGACTCGATCTGAATCCTTAATTGAAGACATAAAAAATCTTCACGTTAAGTATCAGGAACTTGAAAGTCGTCATGAAACTCTCTCAACAACTCATGAAAAGCTTTCCTATGATTATCTTCAAAGGAAGCAAGATCTTGAGAAATTGAGAGCGGTTCATGAAGATCTTCAAACGGAAAACGAGTCACTTCGCGCCAAACAGATCAGTCCCGCTCAGGAAGGATTTGAACCACCATGTCTTAAATGCATTGAGCGTGATAATGCTACTTCTGTTGCTCAATGTTCTACTGCTACTGCTATTGCAATATCTTCAACTGTTGATGCGGTAACTAACCCCTCTGCTGAGGATACCACCGCTATTGCTGATGAGAATGCTAGGTTGAAGACATTGCTTGAAACAGGGATGTACAAAAGTCTTAAAGGGCATCAGACACTATGTGATGTCCTCAAGAAGCAGATCCTGAATCGAAACCCTAGGAAAGAGGGTGTTGGATTTGTGAGGAAAATCAATGCAGATGGCTCTTACTGGAAACCTGAGCAGTACCCCAAAACCACATGGGTTGCTGCAAAGGAACTTTCAGCAGATCCATCCAACTTATCTGGCTTCACTTGTGCTAACCCCATTATCATTGATGAATCCTTTGATGCAAACTATAAACTGTTTAAGAATCAGAATGGTGAAGTGTTTGCCAGGTACATTGGTACTAACTGCAGGAATGGACCGCCTATGAAGAAGATCTGGGTTCCGAAAAAGTGTCTGGAGAGTCTTCCTGTGAATGTCATCATGACACCTCACGTGAAGAAGACAAACCTCAGACCAAAGGCTTCATACGGTCCAAAGGCTTCATACAGACAGAGGACTCACCTGAGTCGCACTAACGCAAATGTTTTGGAGGAAAATCATACTCAGGCATATGAATATGAGAGCGGTTCATCAAACCGCCATGTTCATATGACCAAGAACTATTCTGCTTATTCTTATGAGTACTATTGTCCACCTGCAAGATTGTTTGCTAAGGCTTCAAAGCCAAAATTCTCAGATGCTGCACTTAGACTTATTGCTTCTAAGCCACCCTTGAAGATGTGGGTGGTTAAGAAGGCTTAACTCTCTTTTGCAGGGAAAGGTCTCCAGCAGAAAACCAAAATCATCTGACGCTATTGCTGGGGACCTTAAACATCTTGTAGGGCGCAAGATCAAATGCCCAAATGGTCTTACTATGTACTTCGTACCTAAATCACTTGCCACTCTCCCTATTAGTCCTAACCTGGATCTAAGCTTTCATAACCCACTGGTTCGTCAAATGTTTTTGCTTCACAATGCTCTTGGTGAAGCCTATCCCCCTAACTGCACTGTAGGGTATGACACCAGCGTCTTCAGAATGGATTATTGACAATGGGTGTACAAATCACATGACTGGCAAAAGAAGTCTTCTTATGGACTCAACCTTACGTCCATCCGACAAGAGCCACATCACATTTGCTGACACTGGTAAAAGTAAGGTATTGGGTCTAGGTAGAGTTGCAATCTCAAGGGATCAACACATGGATAAAGTCATGCTTGTTGAATCCCTTGGCTTCAACTTAATGTCTGTCTCAATGCTTTGCGATTTGAACATGATCGTAATGTTTGGAAAATATCGTTGCCTTGTACTAATGGAATCTGACAAGTCTCTAGTGTTTGAAGGGTATCGAAAAGATGATTTGTACGTGGTAGATTTCTCAGCAGGGCCACAGCTTGCAGTATGTCTTCTAGCAAAGGCTTCAGAATGCTGGCTCTGGCATCGGAGGCTTGGACATGCTGGCATGAGGAACCTCCACACCCTTGCGAAGAAGAAGCATGTCATAGGCATCGAGGCCGTCAAGTTCAAGAAAGACCACTTATGCGGTGCCTGTGAAGCAGGGAAGATGACGAGGGCCAAACAACCCTCGAAGATAATCATGACTACTACTCAACCCTTCGAACTGCTTCACATGGATCTTTTCGGTCCCACTCATTACTCAACTCTAACTACTACTGCTCGCCTCTATGGCTCCCTATGAAGCTTATGGAACTCGAAGACTTATATCCTTCGTAGTTTCATTTCATTTATGTTGTGTCGTAGGAACCACCGTACTATTAAGTGGGGTCCAGGAGAACCAGTCAGAATGACTGAAGTGATGCCTAATTCAAATCCTATGTCTTCGAGCGAAGACTATGAGAGAAAATCTTGTCCAGAGTCAGACAAGTCAGCTTTACTTGTAGCTCAAGTAAAGTTGCCGTGTGAGTTCAAAATTCGACCGTTGGTACACGTGTCAGTTCCTTAGTGACCCAGGGTCATTTCGGACAAATCAGGTCGGGTTGCCAAGTGGCTATAAATAGTCCACCCCACAACCATAAACGGTTGGCTGCTCAGATTTTAGTGCACGGCTTTTGTCGTTTGAGAGCAACCCACCTCGAAGCCTTTGAGAGAAAATTCCTAGCGAGGAGAAAAGCCCTAACCACCCAGAGCCAGAGTAAATTGGGCATCACTTAAGTCTTCGTGTCTGTGTGATCTGAAGACTTATTACACTTGAGGACTGTGCATCCTCCAGACGGTTAGGCGTCGCGTTCAGAGCATCCAAGAGAAATTGTGGATTGCCAGTGAACGAAGTCTGTGAAGGTTTGGGAGTCTACCTTGAAGACTTACCAGAGTGATTGGGCGAGGTCTGTGTGACCTTAGCTCAAGGAGGAAACGGTGAGGACTGGGTGTCTTGGACTAAGTGTCCTTGACTGGGTGTCCGGGACTGTGTGTCCTTTGGTTTAAATACCTAGCCGCTCCAACCAGACGTACAGTTGTCACAGCAACTGGAACTGGTCCAACAAATCATTGTCTTCAACGTGTCACTGGTTTCATCTTCACTTCCTTTTACTTACAGTTATTCATTGTGAAGCCATTGCATGCTTGCTTTATCTTTTGTTTTCACAACATGAATGTATGATCTGTTTGGCTTCATAACTTCTTCCTACCTGATCCTTATTACACTGAAGCTGTTTGTCATTGCGCTTTCACTCTATTGAATACATGACCATGGCTGGCCAAGTGTAATCTAACTTCCGCTGCATAGTAATAGGCATAATCTTCACTGTTTGTCTTCATAACTCTCACGTTTTGAAGACTTTCATAAAAATCGCCTATTCACCCACCCTCTAGTCGATATAACGCACTTTCAATTGGTATCAGAGCGAGGTGCTCCCTTGTTCTGTGTGATTCGGTTTAACCACCTGGAGTTTTAGCTATGTCGACTGCAGGGATAATTGAAGTCTCCGCTGCTTGCCCCGTCTTCGATGGAACTGAATATCCCTACTGGAAGAATAAGATGCGCATGCATCTTGAAGCCATTGATGTCGACCTATGGTATGTCGTTGAGAACGGCGTTCCCAAGGCTGGAGAAGGTGTCACTGCTGCTGATGTCAAGAAATTCGTTCAACTGGACTCTACTGCCAAGAATATCATCTGTGGTCATCTGACCAAAGGACAGTATGGCCGTGTGAGTGCTTTGAAGACATCCAAACTGGTCTGGGACTGGCTCTCCAAAGTTAATGAAGGCATATCAACCCAGAGAGATCAAAGAATCAGTGTCCTTCGCAATCTCTTCAACCGCTTCAAGCGAAATGACAATGAGAATGTCCAGCACACATTTGATAGACTCACTGACATCACAAACGAGCTTCAAGCCCTCGGCGCCACTGAGATCACCAAACATGAAATCGTCAAGATGCTGCTGAGATCACTTGATAGTTCGTTTGACATCCTGGCCCTGATGATTCAAGAATGTCCTGATTTCAAGACACTCGATCCGTCTGACATACTTGAGAGGCTCAACACACATGAGTTTCAGCTTTCTGAGAAAAGAGATATCTACGGTCCAAACTATGGGCGAACTCGTGCCTTGAAGGCAAAAGCTGTCTCCTCATCTGAAGAAGAATCTGACTGCGGTTCTGATGATCCTGAAGACATTGGAAGAGAACTTGCAATGCTAGTGAAGAAGTTCCAAACATTCACCAAGAAGAAAGGCTTCAGAAAATCTTCACGATCAAGCTCAAGGAATGATGAAGCTTCTGCTCATGACTACAAGAAGAAAACATTTCACAAGTGCAAGAAAACTGGACCTTCATCTCTGAGTGTCCACAGTGGGACAATGAGAACAGAAGGAAGAAGAAGAGCAAGGAATATGATTCTGACGACAAGAAAAAGAAGAACTACTCAAAGTCTTCTTCCAAGTCTTCATCAAAGTCTTCATCACACAAGAAGAGCTCATCTGGCAAGGCACGTGCGTTTGTTGGCAAGGAGATGGATTCAGAGGAGGAGTCCGCATCTGAGGAGGCAGAGGTGGAATCTGAGGAGGAGTCTGATTCTGGCATTGCGAGTCTGGCTACAACATACGTCGCCAGGTCCATCTTCAACACTGAAGACAATGACTGCATCACCGACACCGACGCAAATGACAAGAACGACTCCACTCCCACCTACTGCTTCATGGCACGCGGTGCCAAGGTAAACACACGCACTACTCGCTATGAAACATCTAGTGACGATGACTCTGAATGTGATTCAAAACCTAGCTACAAAACACTTGCTAAAATTGCAAGTGAACAACAGAAAGCTATGGAACATATTCAAAAACTGTTAGACATAAGCGATGATCTGTTGGGTGCTGAAATGACTCGTTCTGAATCCTTAATTGAAGACATAAAAAATCTTCACGTTAAGTATCAGGAACTTGAAGATCGTCTTGAGACTCTCTCAACTACTCATGAAAAGCTTTCCTATGATTATCTTCAAAAGAAGCAAGACCTTGAGAAGTTGAGAGCAGATCATGAAGATCTTCAAAAAGAAAACGAGTCACTTCACTCCGAACAGATCAGTCTCGCTCAGGAAGGATTTGAACCACCGTGTCTTAAATGCATTGAGCGTGATAATGCTACTTATGTTGCTGAATGTTCCACTGCTACTGCTGTTCCAATATCTTCAACTGTTGATGTGGCAACTAACCCCTCTGCTGAGGATACCACTGCTATTGCTGATGAAAATGCTAGGTTGAAGACATTGCTTGAAATAGGGATGTACAAAAGTCTGAAAGGGCATCAGACATTATGTGATGTCCTTAAGAAGCAGATTCTGAACCGAAACCCTAGGAAAGAGGGTGTTGGGTTCGAGAGGAGAATCAATGCAGATGGCTCTTACTGGAAACCTGAGCAGTACCCCAAAACCACATGGGTTGCTGCAAAGGAATCCTCAGCAGATCCATCCAATCTGTCTGGCTTCACTTGTGCTAACCCAATTATCATTGATGAATCCTTTGATGCAAACTATAAACTGTTTAAGAATCAGAATGGTGAAGTGTTTGCCAGGTACATTGGTACTAACTGCAGGAATGGACCGCCTATGAAGAAGATCTGGGTTCCGAAAACATGTCTGGAAAATCTTCCTGTGAATGTCTTCTTGACACCTCACTTGAAGAAGACAAACCTCAGACCAAAGGCTTCATATGGTCCAAAGGCTTCATACAGACAGAGGACTCACCTGAGTCACACTAATGCCAATGTTTTGTAGGGAAACCATACTCAGGCATATGAATATGAGAGCGGTTCATCGAACTGTCATGTTCATATGACCAAAAATTATTCTGCTTATTCCTATGAGTATTATTGTCCACCTGCTAGACTGTTTGCTAAGGCTTCAAAGCCAAAATTCTCAGATGCTGCACTTAGACTTATAGCTTCTAAGCCACCCTTGAAGATGTGGGTGGTTAAGAAAGCTTAACTCTTTTTTGCAGGGAAAGGTCTCCAGCACAAAAACAAAATCTTCTGATGCTATTGCTGGGGACCATAAAAATCTTGTGGGGCGCAAGATAAACTGCCCAAATGGCATCATTATGTACTTCGTTCCTGAATCGCATGCTACTCTCCCTATCAGTCCTAATCTGGATCTAAGTTTTCATAACCCACTGGTTCGTCAAATGTTTATGCTTCACAATACCCTTCGTGAAGCCTATCCCCCTAACTGCACTGTAGGGTACGACACCAGCAACTTCAAAGTCTTCAGAATGGATTATTGACAGTGGGTGTACAAATCACATGACTGGCAGAAGAAGCCTTCTTATGGACTCAACTTTACGTCCATCCGACAAGAGCCACATTACATTTGCTGACACTGGTAAAAGTAAGGTATTGGGTCTAGGTAGAGTTGCAATCTCAAAGGATCAACACATGGATAAAGTCATGCTTGTTGAATCCCTTGGCTTCAACTTAATGTCTGTCTCAATGCTTTGCGATTTGAATATGATTGTAATGTTTGGCAAATATCATTGCCTGGTGCTAATGGAATCTGACAAATCTCTAGTGTTTGAAGGGTATCGGAAAGGTGATTTGTACGTGGTAGATTTCTCAGCAGGACCACAACTTGCAGTATGTCTTCTTGCAAAAGCTTCAGAATGCTGGCTTTGGCATCGAAGGCTTGGGCATGCTGGCATGAGGAACCTCCACACCCTTGTGAAGAAAAAGCACGTCATAGGCATCGAGGGCGTCAAGTTCAAGAAAGATTACTTATGCGGTGCCTGTGAAGCAGGGAAGATGACAAGGGCAAAACATCCTTCGAAGACTATCATGACTACTACTCAACCCTTTGAACTGCTTCACATGGATCTTTTCGGTCCCACTCACTACTCAACATTTACTACTTCTGCTTGCCTCTATGGCTTCGTAATTGTTGATGATTATTCTAGATATACTTGGGTGCACATAATCCTTTACAAGACTGAAGTGCAGGATGTCTTTAGACGCTTCGCCAATCGAGCCATGAACAACTTTGGCGCCAAGATAAAGCACATCAGAAGTGACAATGGCACTGAATTCAAGAACACTGGCCTTGATACATATCTGGATACCTTGGGCATCACACATGAATTCTCAGCTCCATACATGCCACAGCAAAATGGCGTCGTCGAACGCAAGAACAGAACACTCATTGAGATGGCCAGAACAATGCTAGATGAATACAAGACTCCAAGAAAATTCTGGACTGAAGCCATTGACACTGCATGCCATACAATCAATCGTGTTTATCTTCACAAGCTTCTGAACAAGACATCTTATGAACTCCTAACTGGCAAGAAGCCAAATGTCAGTTACTTCAGAGTATTTGGCGCAAAATGCTGGATCAAGGACCCACACCACACCTCAAAGTTTGCACCAAAAGCACATGAAGGCTTCATGCTTGGATATGGAAAGGATTCGCACTCCTACAGAGTCTTCAATCTCTTCCACTACAAAGTGGTTGAAACAGTGGATGTGCGGTTTGATGAAACCAGTGGATCACAATGAGAGCAATTGCCAAATGTGCTAGATGAAGTTCCAGCAAATGAATCAATCAAGCTTATGGGAACTGGAGAGATTGTACCTTCTGAAGCTCATCCAGAAGAAGAACTTATCATCTCAGCACCTGATCCACATGAAGACAATGCTCAGCCTGAAGATATACCTCCAAATGACAACACAGATCAGCAAGAGCAAAGTCTTCGCCCTATACATCCTCGTGTTGCAAATGAAGTACAGATTGAAAAAATACTTGACAGCATCAATGCACCTGGTCCACTCACTCGCTCAAGGGCAACTCAGCTAACAAACTTCTATGGGCATTTCGCATTTGTCTCAATATCAGAACCCAAGAAAGTTGAAGAAGCCTTCATGGACCATAAAAATCTTGTGGGGCGCAAGATAAACTGCCCAAAGTCATTGTATGTTTGCTCTATCATTTGTCTTCATTGAGTGACTGCGTTTTCTGTTTGGCTTCACAATATCTTCCTACCTGATCCGTACTACCTAGCTGCTATTAGTCTTTGTGCTTTCACTTCATTGAATACTTGACTATGGTTTGCCTAGTGTAGCCTACCTTCCGCTGCATGGTAATAGGTTTAATTTTATCGTTTGTCTTCAAAACTCCCATGTTCTGAAGACTTTCATAAATATCGCCTATTCACCCCCCCTAGTCGATATAACGCACTTTCAAGATAACAGACTCGAGATATCTTGAACACTCCGGAACAACTGAATAGCGAGAAATGGAAGCTTATGAGGTGCACCGGCATAAGAAGGTATTGAAACGAGGAAAAAGGTATGATCAACAAAGATTGACTTGAAACCACCGGAGAAGAAAAAAGAACGAAGAACGATGAACATGAAGCTCCCTTAGCATCTTCGTGAGAATCACCGGATAAGAACATTGACGGAAAAGAATGGAAGGACTTCACATCAATAAGATGGATACTTGATTAAGAAATCTGAATCCTTGAAGAAAAAGGGTGGGTGGGAGGGAAAAACAAAGGCAACTTGGAGACGGATGGAACAAACACCGTTGAGAATAACTGATAATTGATCTTGCGGAAGTTGAAATGATCGGATCCACTTGAAGAGAAACACACCGGTTGACAAGGATTGACATGACAATCTCGATTATCATGAAGGATTTGTATTCACATAGGAGTATGAGAACACCACTTAGGAAAGATATGGAATCAACATTTGACATTGAAGCAACTCGAATAGCACAACTCCAAACAAAAACAAAGGATTGGCTTGCAGGATAAGCCGGAACAAACATATGATAGAGATTTCGTCTGTAGTTTTCGTGGTGGGGCCTACACGGGCTCGATCGTACAACACCATCATGTACAAGGCAGTGCACATGACATACGAAGCGTCCCTGAGTCGGCATAGCCAAGGACTCTTTAAGACACAACAAGACCACTGTAAAACCAACCGTGGATAGGCGGACCACTAGAGGTCGAACCCCAATTTCATATCATACATCCGTCGGAAAGATATCCTAAGAGCTACTTGAATTCCCACTTATAAACTCCTGAAATTTTCCGGTTATGCAATCAGGTGTTGGGGATACAGGGGAAGCATAATATCTCACCCAAAACTAACAAATCCTACATCCAGCTGTATCCATCCTTCAACACATAACCAAAAAACCTTTGGAAATCGTCTACCTCAACCTTCGAAAAGCATCCGTTATACGAGTTATGGCAACACTCCCGAACTCCCGCCCCAGTACTGGGTGGCGTCGAGGTTATCTCACCAACAACTGCATAAAAGAGATTTTCGATGTCGGTGAACTAAACTCAGGTATTCCAGAACCGCAACGATAAAATTGTGACGACAACACCTCGGAGCTCAACTCCCCGGGACACTGCCACAACCCCTAAATGACAGGAGGCACCAAGAATAATGTTCTCGTCACAAATCGATCGGAACGATTCCAAGATACCCGCGTGATCCTAAATTTTTTTTAGTGAAATTTGAGAAGAGAAGAGTCAAAACTCTACGTCAGGATGCCTTACCAGAGCGATGAGGGGACTAGGGAGTAAAAAGAATTCCTAAACTCTCCGATATATAATTCCTAAATGACTCAAAACATTTTTCTAGACTCAACAACGGCTGCTAAAAACGATCAATCAGTGGGGGCTCCTAAGGTCGGGGAAGGCTCTGATTACCAACTTATAACGCCCACGATGCGGCTATATCTCCCACGTGTCGAAGCACGACTTAGAGGCATAACCGCATTGTAAGCAATGTCGCAAGTGAGGTAATCTTCACACAACCCATGTAATACAATAGGGGAAAGAGATACATAGTTGGCTTACAATCGCCACTTCACACAATACATGAATAAAGCATTACATCATCCAGATACAATCAAGGTCCGACTACGGAGCCAAAATAAAAGAAGACTACCCCAAATGCTACACAGATCCCCGATCGTCCTGACTGGGCTCCACTACTGATCAACTGGAAACGGAAAAAACATAAAGGACAAGATCTTCATCTAGCTCCTCCTTGAGCTTGGTTGAGTCACCTGCACGGTAACATCGGCACCTGCAAACTGGTTTTTGAAGTATCTGTGAGTCACGGGGACTCAGCAATCTCGCACACTCGCGATTAAGACTATTTAAGCTTATAGGAAGGGTAAAAGGTATGAGGTGGAGCTGCAGCAAGCGACTAGCATATATGGTGGCTAACATACGCAAATGAGAGCGAGAAGAGAAGGCAAAGCACGTTCGAGAAAGTATGATCAAGAAGTGATCCTAAAACAACCTACGTCAAGCATAACTCCAACACTGTGTTCACTTCCCGGACTCCGCCGGAAAGAGACCATCACGGTTACACACGCGGTTGATGCATTTTAATTGAGTTAAGGTTCAAGTTATCTACAACCGGACATTAACAAATTCCCATCTGCCCATAACCGCGGGCACGGCTTTTGAAAGTTCAAATCCCTGCAAGGGTGTCCCAACTTAGCCCATCACAAGCTCTCACGGTCAACGAAGGATATTCCTTCTAGCGGGAAGACCCGATCAGACTCGGAATCCCGGTTACAAGACATTTCGACAATGGTAAAACAAGACCAGCAAAGCCACCCGAATGTGCCGACAAATCCCGATAGGAGCTGCACATATCTCGTTCTCAGGGCACACCGGATTGTCCAAACTTCCGGTAGGCCAGCCCAGAGTTGCCCCTGGTGGCCACCGGCGGCTGACAAGTTGGACCAACACTCAGAGGAGCACTGGCCCGAGGGTTTAAATAAAGATGACCCTTGAGCCGGCCGACTCAAGGGAAAGAAAAGGCTAGGTGGCGAATGGTAAAACCAATGTTGGGCCTTGCTGGAGGAGTTTTATTCAAGGTGAACTGTCAAGGGGTTCCCATTATTACCCAACCGCGTAAGGAACGCAAAATCCAGGAACATAACACCGATATGACGGAAACTAGGGCAGCAAGAGTGGAACAAAACACCAGGCATAAGGCCGAGCCTTCCACCCTTTACCAAGTATATAGATGCATTAATTAAATAAGAGATATTGTGATATCCCAACAAAATATCCATGTTCCAAACATGGAAAAAGCTCCAATCTTCACCTGCAACTAACAACGCTATAAGAGGGGCTGAGCAAAGCGGTAGCATAGCCAAACAACGGTTTGCTAGGACAAGGTGGGTTAGAGGCTTGGTTCAACAATATGGGAGGCATGATAAGCAAGTGGTAGGTATCGCAGCGTAAGCATAGCAAAAGAGCGACCAACTAGCAAGCAAAGATAGAAGTGATTTCGAGGGTATGGTTATCTTGCCTGAAGTCCCGCAAGGAAGAAGAACGAGTCCATGAGGAAGACAAACGGGCGTAGACGAACGAATCCTCACAACACGACGTTATCGGAACCAACCCGAAGAAGCAACACCGGAAAGAAGCAAACAACATAGTGAACAACCCACAAAGACATGGCATGATGCAAAACCAAGTATGATGCATGTCCGGTTTTAACGAGGCATGGCATGGCAAAGTGCACAAACAATCCTACAAATTAAGTGGAGCTCAATATGCATCGGGGTGCATATTGCCAAAACACCACATAACGTATTTAGTTCGATCTTGTTTATGTACCCAACAATATTAAATGTTGATTAACATGGCAAGAGATGAAGCATAAAGAAACTATCTATCTAGGCAAGTTTGAATGAGGCCAGAAATAACAAACAACAATTCCGGAAAACCCTCATATGCATATATTAGGTTTGGTACAGATCTGCCCTAAACACAATTTTAGAGTTGTTAAACATGCAAAGTAAAGCCACCATGTTAAACTAGGCAAAATTCTACCCCATTTACATATAAAGTTTATTAAATTCAGAGTTACGGTTATTTAGTTATGAAACAAAACATTTTAACAAGTTATTTAAGCAAATTTAAACAAACATCAGTTTAAACATTTTAAACATAGATGAAAGTTGCCTATTATGAATCTAGACAAAATTCTAAGCAAGTTTCATATATAAAACATTTTAATCCGATGCACGGTTAGTGAGTTATTAAATGCATGAGCTAGGGGGACTTTTCTGTAAAACTGGCACTCTCTGGAAAATTGCTAAAATCGCAGATCTGAAAAAAATAGGAACTGGGCCGACTCTGGTGCATGAAGGGCCAATCAGAGGAAAACAAAGGAGGCGCTCGGGAGGCTCACCATGGGCTTCGGCCCAGTTCGACGGTGAGGTGAGGCCGGGCAGAAGGGAGGCTGGCGCGCTGGGCCTTGGTGCGATCTGGCGCTGGCAGGCTGGATCGAACGAGGCAACGACGCGGTCAACGGGCGCTGCGGGACTTGGCGCTGGTCGTCCTCCTCGCACGTAGAAGCAGGGGAACAGCGCGACGAAGAGGTCAGGCGCGCCGGCGCAATGCAGAGGAGACAGCGGGCGGCGGGGCGCGGGGAGACTGGCCGGAGCTCATCGTGGGCGCCGAGAGGAAGCGGATCCGGCGGCGAGTTGAGGCCAGGGCCGCGGGGTCGATGCGGATGAACGAGACGAGCGCCCCGGCTCGTTGCAGAGGAGGAAAACCGACAGGTTCAGGGGACGACGCCTTGCAGGTGCGGGAGAGCGTCGAGGGGTTCCAGCAATGCGTGAAGGACGAGGTCGCCGGAGGGTGGCAAGGACGGAGCCTTGGGCAACGACTTGGCGGCAGGGACGAGGTTCGGCTCGGAGCCTCAGGCGACGGACGGGCGACGAGGAGGTCGTCCATGGCGAGGGAAACAGAGAAGGATTCAGAGAAGGAGATCAGTGTGTGTGAGAGAGAAACAGAAGCAGGAGGGAAAAGGGAGCAGGGCTCTCGGGGCACTCATCTGCTGGTGGTGCTCCTCGGCGGAGGGGGCTCCGGTGGCCGGGCAGCGCGAGGGGGGAACGAGGTGAGGAGGAGGCGCTCGGGAGCTGCGCTGTTGTTGCGCCTCAAGAAGAAAACAGAGGAGGAGCTCCTCTCTTGTGGTCTGGATCGAGGCAAGGAGGAGTTGGTGGCGAGCGATGGTTGGTGGGGAATGGACCCCGAGGGGGATTTGGTTGGCGATGGGACAAGCTCCCGAGGAACATGGGTGACGGCGGCGGAAGGATTAGATGGATCGATGGGACAGGACTAGGGTTCCATCTATTTATATAGCAACGAGAATTTTGGTTAGGGGTATTTGGTCCCTCCGATTTTTATCGGACGGTCAAGAAATAAAAGATAGGAAGACCAAATAGGAAAAAGTAGATGTTTTGTAGATGTTTGGGGATGATCCGGACACAACGGTGGCGACAGTCCGGGTCGGGTTCGGGACAACTTTCAGACGCTCACGTGAGGGGTTCGATGCACTGTGCAGAGAGGGTTTCGGACCGTGCGGTCGCATCGGACAACTCCGGAAGCGAAGAGGGGAAGGAGGATGGACTAGGTGGGCTGTGGCGAGACTGCGAGGGGGAGAAGAGAGAGAGGGCCTGGCATCTGTTTCCGGAGACCGAAAACGTCCGACGTTAGACCGGCTATACTGCCGCTATAATTATCCGTTGGGGCATCAAACGATCTCCGAATGCGATGAAACTTGACAGGCGGTCTATCTACACTATAATAAGACCACACGCCAACTTTCATCCCATTCCGGGAACATTCTCCGGCCACTTATAAAATACTATTTCGGACATGCCGCGGGCGCGTGCAAGTGTGTCTGGGCTCAGAACGGACAACGGACGGAACGAGGAGACCAGGACGGATGCAAGTTTTAAAACATGATGATGCAATGCACATGATGACATGATAAGATGCAACACGCAAGCAAATGACACGGCAACGACAACGAATAACTGGAAGACACCTGGCGCAACGGTCTCGAGGCGTTACACAAGCTCTCTACTAAAAGTAATTTAGTTTTGTATTTATCTAAACAGCCCCTACTTTTTATTTACGTGCTCTTTATTATCTTGCAAACCTATCAAACAACACCTACAAAGTACTTCTAGTTTCATACTTGTTCTAGGTAAAGCGAACGTTAAGCGTGCGTAGAGTTGTATCGGTGGTCGATAGAACTTGAGGGAATATTTGTTCTACCTTTAGCTCCTCATTGGGTTCGACACTCTTACTTATCGAAAGAGTCTACAATCGATCCCCTATACTTTTGGGTTATCAGCGATGCCCCGGAAGGCATCCCCTCTTTCGTCTTCTTCCATCGGTAACTTTACTTGAGGTTATATTTTTATTCACCACATGATATGTGTTTTGCTTGGAGCGTCTTGTATGATTTGAGTCTTTGCTTTTTAGTTTACCACAATCATCCTTGCTGTACACACCTTTTGGGAGAGACACACATGAATTGGAATTTATTAGAATACTCTATGTGCTTCACTTATATCTTTTGAGCTAGATAATTTTGCTCTAGTACTTCACTTATATCTTTTAGAGCACGGTGGTGGTTTTATTTTATGGAAATTATTGATCTCTCATGCTTGACTTATATTATTTTGAGAGTCCTTTAGAACAGCATGGTAATTTTCTTTGGTTATAAAATTAGTCCTAATATGATAGGCATCCAAGATTGGTATAATATAAACTATCATAAAAAGTGCATTGAATACTATGAGAAGTTTGATACTTGATAATTGTTTTGAGATATAAAGATGGTGATATTCATATTAGAGTGTGCTAGTTGAGTAGTTGTGAATTAGAGAAATACTTGTGTTGAAGATTGCAAGTCCTGTAGCATGCACGTATGGTAACCGTTGTGTAACAAATTTGAAACATGAGGTGTTCTTTGATTGTCTTCCTTATGAGTGGTTGTCGGGGACGAGCGATGGTCTTTTCCTACCAATCTATCCCCCTAGGAGCATGCGCGCAATGCTTGGTTTTTGATGACTTGTAGATTTTTGCAATAAGTATGTGAGTTCTTTATGACTAATGTTGAGTCCATGGATTATACGCACTCTCACCTTTCCATCATTGCTAGCCTCTTCGGTACCGTGCATTGTCCTTTCTCACCTTGAGAGTTGGTGCAAAATTCACCGGTGCATCCAAACCTCGTTATATGATACACTCTATCACACATAAACCTCCTTATATCTTCCTCAAAACAGCCACCATACCTACCTATTATGGCATTTCCATAGCCATTCCGAGATATATTGCCATGAAACTTTCCACCGTTTCATTTATGACATGCTTCATCATTGTCATATTGCTTTGCATGATCATGTAGTTGACATCGTATTTGTGGCAAAGCCACCATGCATAATTTATCATACATGTCACTCTTGATTCATTGCCCTTCCCGGTACACCGCCAGAGGCATTCATATAGAGTCATATTTTGTTCTAGTATCGAGTTGTAATCATTGAGTTGCAAATAAATAGAAGTGTGATGATCATCATTAATAGAGCATTGTCCCCCCAAAAAATAGAAAGGCCAAAAAAAGAGAAAGGCCCAAAAAAAGAGAAAAAAGGGACAATGCTACTATCCTCTTTTTCCACACTTGTGCTTCAAAGTAGCACCATGATCTTTATGATAGATAGTCTCTTGTTTTGTCACTTTCATATACTAGTGGGAATTTTTCATTATAGAACTTGGCTTGTATATTCCAACAATGGGCTTCTTCAAATGCCCTAGGTATTCGTGAGCAAGCAAGTTGGATGCACACCCACTTAGTTTCTTTTGTTGAGCTTTCATACATTTATAGCTCTAGTGCATCTGTTGCATGGAAATCCCTACTCCTTGCATTGACATCAATTGATGGGCATCTCCCTAGCCCGTTGATTAGCCGTGTCAATGTGAGACTTTCTCCTTTTTGTCTTCTCCACATAACCCCCATCATCATATTCTATTCCACCCATAGTGCTATATCCATGGCTCACGCTCATGTATTGCGTGAAAGTTGAAAAAAGATTGAGATTACTAAAGTATGAAACAATTGCTTGGCTTGTCATCGGGGTTGTGCATGATCGGAGTATTCTTGTGTGATGAAAATGGAGCACCAAACTATATGATTTTGTAGGGATGAACTTTCTTTTGCCATGTTATTTTGAGAAGACATGATTGCTTAGTTAGTATGCTTGAAGTATTATTATTTTTATGTCAATATTAAACTTTTGTCTTGAATCTCTCGGATCTGAATATTCATGCCACAATAAAGAAAATTACATTGAGAATTATGCTAGGTAGCATTCCACATCAAGAATTCTGTTTTTATCATTTACCTACTCGAGTACGAGCAGGAATTAAGCATGGGGATGCTTGATACGTGTCCAACGTAGCTACAATTTTTGATTGTTCCATGCTATTATATTATCTGTTTTGGATGTTTAATGGGCTTTATTATACACTTTTATATTATTTTTGAGACTAACATACTAACCCAATGCCCAGTGCAAATTGCTGTTTTTTTTGCCTATTTCAGTGTTTCGCAGAAAATGAATATCAAACGGAATAAAACCTTCGGGAGAGTTATTTTTGGAACAAATGTGATCTAGGGGACCTGGAGTAGACATCAAGAAAGGAGCGAGGAGGCCACGAGGCAGGGAGGCGCGCCTGCCCCCTAGGCGCGCCCCCACCCTCGTGGGCCCCTCGCAGCTCCACCGACCTACCTCTTCCTCCTATATATATATATATCCATATACCCCGAAAACATCCAGGAGCACCACGAAACCCTATTTCCACCGCCGCAACCTTCTGTACCCAAGAGATCCATCTTGGGGCCTTTTCCGGAGCTCCGCCGGAGGGGGAATCGATCACGAAGGGCTTCTACATCAACACCATAGCCTCTCCGATGATCTGTGAGTAGTTTACCATAGACCTTCGGGTCCATAGTTATTAGATAGATGGCTTATTCTCTCTCTTTGGATCTCAATACAATTTCTCCTCGATCTTCTTGGAGATCTATTCGATGTACTTCTATTTGCGGTGTGTTTGTCGAGATCCAATGAATTGTGGGTTTGTGATCAAGTTTATCTATGAACAATATTTGATTCTTCTCTTAAATCCTTTATGTATGATTGGTTATCTTTGCAAGTCTCTTCGAATTATCAGTTTGGTTTGACCTACTAGATTGATCTTTCTTGCAATGGGAGAAGTGCTTAGCTTTGGGTTCAATCTTGCGGTGTCCTTTCCCAGTGACAGCAGGGGCAGCAAGGCACGTATTGTATTGTTGCCATCGAGGATAAAAAGATGGGGTTTATATCATATTGCTTGAGTTTATCCCTCTACATCATGTCATCTTGCCTAATGCGTTACTCTGTTCTTATGAACTTAATACTCTAGATGCATGCTGGATAGCAGTCGATGTGTGGAGTAATAGTAGTAGAAGCAGAATCGTTTCGGTCTACTTGTCGCGGACATGATGCCTATATACATGATCATGCCTAGATATTCCCATAATTATGCACTTTTCTATCAATTGCTCGACAGTAATTTGTTCACCCACCGTAATACTTATGCTATCTTGAGAGAAGCCACTAGCGAAACCTATGGCCCCCGGGTCTATCTTTTATCATATAAGTTTCCAATCTATTTTATTTTGCAATCTTTACTTTCCTATCTATATCATAAAAATACCAAAAATATTTATCTTGTTATCTCTATCAGATCTCACTCTCGTAAGTGACCCTGAAGGGATTGACAACCCCTTTATCGCGTAGGTTGCGAGGTTCTTATTTGTTTGTGTAGGTGCGAGGGACTTGCATGTAGTCTCCTACTGGATTGATACCTTGGTTCTCAAAAGCTGAGGGAAATACTTACGCTACTTTGCTGCATCACCCTTTCCTCTTCAAGGGAAAACCAACGCATTCCTCAAGAGGTTGCAAACGTCGTAACTGCACTTTATTAGATATGGTGTGATCTATGATGTCTCTTAGTGATTTACCGCTATCGTTTTGGGGTTATGCTTTAGAGACGGTTGCATTCACGTTAAATAGGGCACCATCGAAATCCATTGAGACAACACCATGTGAACTGTGGTTTGGCAAGAAACCCAAGTTGTCGCTTCTTAAAGTTTGGGGTTGCGATGCTTATGTGAAAAAACTTTGACCTGGTAAGCCGGAACCCAAATCGGAGAAATGTGTCTTCATAGGATACCCAAAGGAGACTGTTGGGTACACTTTCTATCATAGATCCTAAGGCAAGATATTTGTTGCTAAGAATGGATCCTTTCCAGAGAAGGAGTTTCTCTCGAAATAAGTGAGTGGGAGGAAAGTAGAACTTGTTGAGGTAACTTTACCTTCTCCCTTACTGGAAAGTAGTTCATCACAGAAATCAGTTCCAGTGATTCCTACACCAAATAGAGAGGAAGCTAATGATGATGATCATGAAACTTCTGATCAAGTTACTACCGAACCTCGTAGGTCAACCAGAGTAAGATCCGCACCAGAGTTGTACGGTAATCCTGTTCTGGAAGTCATGTTACTTGACCATGACGAACCTACGAACTATGAGGAAGCGATGATGAGCCCAGATTCCGCAAAATGGCTTGAGGCCATGAAATCTGAGATGGGATCCATGTATGAGAACCAAGTGTGGACTTTGGTTGACTTGCCCGATGATCGGCAAGCCATAGAGAATAAATGGATCTTCAAGAAGAAGATTGGCGTTGACGGTAATGTTACTGTCTACAAAGCTCGACTTGTTGCGAAAGGTTTTCGACAAGTTCAGGGAGTTGACAATGATGAGACCTTCTCACCCGTAGCGATGCTTAAGTCCATCCGAATCATGTTAGCAATTGCCGCATTTTATGATTATGAAATTTGGCAAATGGATGTGAAAACTGCATTCCTTAATGGATATCTTAAAGAAGAGTTGTATATGATGCAGCCGGAAGATTTTGTCGATCCAAAAGGTGCTAACAAAGTGCAAACTCCAGCGATCCATTTATGAACTGGTGCAAGCATCTCAGAGTTGGAATATACGCTTTGATAGTGTGATCAAAGCATATGGTTTTATACAGACTTTTGGAGAAGCTTGTATTTACAAGAAAGTGAGTGGGAGATCTGTAGCATTTTTGATATTATATGTGGATGACATATTGTTGATCGGAAATGATACTGAATTTCCGAATAGCATAAAAGGATACTTGAATAAGAATTTTTCAATGAAAGACCTCGGTGAAGCTGCTTATATATTGGGCATCAAGATCTATAGAGATAGATCAAGACGCTTAATTGGACTTTCACAAAGCACATACCTTGATAAAGTTTTGAAGAAGTTCAAAATGGATCAAGCAAATAATGGGTTCTTGCCTGTGTTACAAGGTGTGAAGTTTAGTCAGACTCAATGCCCGACCACTGCAGAAGATAGAGAGAAAATAAAAGGCATTCCCTATGCCTCAGCCATAGGTTCTATCATGTATGCAAAGTAATCCGGGAGTAATGCCAGACCTGATGTGTGCCTTGCTATTAGTTTAGCAGGGAGGTACCAAAGTAATCTAGGAGTGGATCACTAGACAACGGTCAAGAACATCCTGAAATGGATGCAAGCTTTGACACTAATCCGGATGACTCTAAGTCACAAACCGGATACGTATTTTTATTGAATGGTGGAGCTGTCAGTTGGTGCAGTTCTAAGCAGAGTGTCATGGCGGGATCTACGAGTGAAGCAGAATACATAGCTGCTTCGGAAGCAGGAAATGTAGGATTCTGGATGAAGGAGTTCATATCTGATCTAGGTGTAATACCTAGTGCATCGGGTCCAATGAAAATCTTTTTTGACAATACTGGTGCAATTGCCTTGGCAAAGGAATCCAGATTTCACAAGAGAACCAAGCACATCAAGAGACGCTTCAATTCCATCCGCGTTCAAGCCAAGGAGGGGGACATAGAGATTTGCAAGATACATACAGATCTGAATGTTGCAGACCCGTTAACTAATCCTCTCTCACGAGCAAAACATGAACAACACCAAGACTCCATGGGTGTTAGAATCATTATTGTGTAATCTAGATTATTGACTCTAGTGCAAGTGGGAGACTGAAGAAAATATGCCCTAGAGGCAATAATAAAGTTGTTATTTATATTTCCTTATATCATGATAAATGTTAACCATTCATGCTAGAATTGTATTAACCGGAAACTTAGGACATGTGTGAATACATAGACAAACAGAGTGTCCCTAGTATGCCTCTACTTGACTAGATCATTAATCAAAGATGGTTAAGTTTCCTAGCCATAGACATGTATTGTCATTTGATGAATGGGATCACATCATTAGAGAATTATGTGATGGACTAGACCCATCTGTTAGCTTAGCACTATGATCGTTTAGTTTATTTCTATTGCTTTCTTCATGACTTATACATGTTCCTATGACTATGAGATTATGCAACTCCCGAATACCGGAGGAACACCTTGTGTGCTATCAAACGTCACAATGTAACCAGGTGATTATAAAGATGCTCTACAGGTGTCTCCGATAGTGTTTGTTGAGTTGGCATAGATCAAGATTAGGATTTGTCACTCCGATTGTCGAAGAGGTATCTCTGGGCCCTCTCGGTAATGCACATCACAATAAGCCTTGCAAGCAATGTGACTAATGAGTTAGTTGCGGGATGACGCATTACAGAACGAGTAAAGAGACTTGTTGGTAACGAGATTGAACTAGGTATGATGATACCGACAATCGAATCTCGGGCAAGTAACATACCGATGACAAAGGCAACAACGTATGTTGTTATGCGGTTTGACCGATAAATATCTTCGTAGAACATGTAGGAACCAATATGAGCATCCAGGTTCCTCTATTGGTTATTAACCGGAGATGTGTCTCGGTCATGTCTACATAGTTCTCGAACCTATAGGGTCCGCACGCTTAACGTTCGATGACGATTTGTATTATGATTTATGTGATTTGATGTACCAAAGGTTGTTCGGAGTCCCGGATGAGATCACGGACATGACGAGGAGTCTCGAAATGGTCGATACATAAAGATTGATATATTGGAGCATGTTATTCAGACACCGGAAGTGTTCTGGATGGTTTTGGATAAAACCGGAGTGCCGGAGGGTTACCGACCCCCCCCCCCCCCCCGGAAGTTAATGGGACACCATGGGCCTTAGAGGAGAGAGGGTCGGCCAGGAGGTGGCGCGCGCCCCCCAGTCCAAATTGGACAAGGGGTGGGGGCAGTGCCCCCTCCTTCCATCTCTCCCCTTCCTCCTTCCTTCTCCTCCTTGTTGGACTAGGAAAGGGGGGGAACCTACTCCTAGTAGGAGTAGGATTCCACCCTTGGGGCACGCCCCTTGAGGCTGGCCGGCCGGCCCCCTCCTCCCCTCCTTTATATATGGGGGAGGGGGGACCCCATGGACACACAAGTTGATTTCTTAGCCGTGTGCGGTGCCCCCCTCCACAGTTTTCCACCTCGGTCATATTGTCGTAGTGCTTAGGCGAAGCCCTGCGTCAGTAACTTCATCATCACCGTCAACACGCCGTCGTGCTGAGAAACTCTCCCTCGGCCTCAGCTGGATCTAGAGTTCAAGGGACGTCACCGATCTGAACATGTGCATATCACGGAGGTGCCATGCGTTCGGTACTTGATCGGTTGGATCGCGAAGACGTTCGACTACATCAACCGCGTTACTCAACGCTTCCGCTTTCGGTCTATGAGGGTACGTAGACACACTCTCCCCTCTCGTTGCTATGCATCTCCTAGATCAATCTTGCGTGTTTGTAGGATTTTTTTTGAAATACTGCGTTCCCCGACAAAGAAAATGATGATAATTGACTTCTTCAACTCTTATTTTCCTTCACACTTAAACTCCTATCCCCTCTAACCAATCAGTAGACTTTTAATCTTCTCACCCCTCAACTTCCATTCTTCATCTCCAATTTCCATGAACCGAACACGTTATAAGGTTTGTGTCAAAGGATAGTAGCTAAAGTTGTGATTAGCAACATCAAACATTGCTCATAAATGTCATCTCATAAAGTAGAGGTGTGAAGATTAAGAGGTGAACAAATAAAGTAAATTACTTCGTATTAAACATGAACATCAACTACCATGTTTCCAAAAAAGCAGCTGCTACTATGGCCTTATTCGGAGTCCCTCTGCTCCACAACTCCGCAGCAGGAGCAAGCGGCGCTGCAGTTGAAAATCAAGGACCAAGATTTTGGGATTTTTGGAAGTTGGTGGATTGCCTAATAGGGTCCATGTACTTGAAACCTCAAAAGCTCATGGATGTGGGACACCGTCGCCCTCCGTGTGCCCCCACGCAACCGCCGAGCACCCAGATCCCCTGCCGCGTGATCAACCTACCTAGAGTCTTGCTCGTAAACAGTACAAGGGCCGGGTTAATTTGGCTAATTTATAGGATTACACTACATGTATATTTTTTGAAATTAGAGAATTGTTTGAGATTAGAGTCTCCCTACCAGTTTGATGTCGCGCCTTCACCGTAACCCATGTAACGCGCCAAATCCATTAGCACAAGATGCGTCGGTCTCGGACACTAGCTGGAGAACGTTCGTTCTCTAAAAATAGATGATTTCCCTATGCCTTGGGGCAAGAAGTTAAAGATTAATTTTAAATGAGTTATGTATGAAGAAAATGATCTATCAAAATCTACTCTTATTTATTTTGAAACGAAGGCAAAAGTTTTGCCTCATCGATTAATTAAGAAAAAGAGAATTGACCAGTTAATTAATGGAAAACTAACTAAAATCAATACAAACGGAGCACGGACTAACTACTCACATGGCAAGAAAACCCCACCACCACACAGGCGGCCCCTCCCAGACTCTTCGATTACACAACATTCACAAACCTCGACATTCCTACTACGCCATGTGACCCTCGACAAGAAAACCTTGACATAAGACATCAAACATCTTCCAACCCACAACGACAACCCAATCCAAGAGGACTGACCGAGAGACTCAAGATCATCCGTCAAGAATTCAGAGACACCTTGCCTAAGGCACCACTCTTGCCTTTTTCTCACCTTCTTTTATTTGCCTCTTATTGGCATCCTCGTCAGGAGGCAAGCAATCGACCAACCCAAACCAGGTCTAGCAACCTCCACACTGGCTAGCAAGTCACATAGTTTTTTGGTGAAGAGAGCATCTGGATTTGGAGTAGGTGCAACCACTCTTGGCTCGGGGGTCATGTCACTCACAAGCATCACCTTCTCGATGGTCACAGATGAGGGAAGGACAACAACATCTAAAACTCCATGCTCCATGATACCGAGAGGAAGGCTGGCTGACACGTGACACTTAATGGACTTAGGCGAGCGATAGACTACAACGCCCAAATCACCACATCCCTCAGCATCAGGTATCTAGCTAGATTCCAGGGCTGATGATGGCGGTAAAGCCACAATTGAGATCTCAAGGGGTCCACCTTTAGTTTTTCGACGGATAAAGGAAGAACCGGCCCCCACATAGCTCCCGCAACTCAGGCATGGTCTGCAACACTGGAGTCACAACCACATCATTGTCCAATATCTCATAAGCTGACGACGGCTAATGGGTTCTAGCATGAGGGGAGAAATGACCATGAAGCTCGGTACCCATATCGACCTCGAAGCTATCTATAGGCACAACCAAAGGGTGCAATACATGAGGAGTCTACAACACAGGCGGCACCATGGAGAACTCACATAGTGTGACCTCAACACGCTCCATTGAAGCTCTCCATCCGCAACATCCAACCTTGCAAGGAGTCAATGACATCATGTAGAGGCTGTTGGGGAATGTAGCACGCAATTAAAAAAATATCCTACGATTGCTCAAGATCTATCTAGGAGATGCATAGCAATGAGAGGGGGAGAGTGTCTCCACGTACCCTCGTAGACCGAAAGCGGAAGCGTTAGGTTAACGCAATTGATGTAGTCGAATGTCTTCACGATCCAACCGATCCAAGTACCAAACGTATGACACCTCTGTGTTCAACACACGTTCAGCTCGATGACGTCCCTTGAGCTCTTGATCCTATAGAGGGTCGAGGGAGAGTTCCGACAGCACGACGGCGTGGTGGCGGTGACGGTGATGTGATCCGCGCAGGGCTTCGCCTAAGCACTATGACAATATGACCGGAGGAGTAAACTGTGGAGGGGGCACCACACACGGCTAAGAAAAATCTTGGTGTGCCTTTGGGGTGCCCCCTGCCCCCGTATATAAAGGGGGGAGGAGGAGGTGGCCGGACCAAGGGGACGCGCCTAGGGCGGAGTCCTACTTGGACTCCTAGTCCAAGTAGGACTCACCCTGCTTCCTTCCAACGGAAAGGGGAAAGGAGGGAGAAGGAGAAGGAAAGAGGGGGTCCGCACCCCCTCCCCTTGTCCAACTCGGATTGGGCAAGGGGGCGGGCACCACCTCCCGTGTCCTGCCTCCTCTCCTCCACTATGGCACATTAGGCCCATTAACTTTCCCGGGGGTTCCGGTAGCCTCCTGGTACTCCGAAAAATCCTCGAACCTTATCGAAACCATTCTGGTGTCTGTGTGTAACCTTCCAATATATCAATCTTTACCTCTCAACCATTTCGAGACTCCTCGTCATGTCCCTGATTTCATCCGAGACTCCGAACAAACTTCGGTCACCAAAACACATAACTCATAATACAAATCATCATCAAACGTTGAGCGTGCGGACCCTACGGGTTTGAGAACTATGTAGACATGACCGAGACACATCTCTGGTCAATAACCAATAGCGGAACCTAGATGCTCATATTGGCTCCTACATATTCTATGAAGATCTTTATTGGTCAAACCGCATAACAACATACATTATTCCCTTTGTCATCGGTGTGTTACTTGCCCGAGATTCGATCCTCGGAATCATCATACCTAGTTCAATCTCGTTACCGGCAAGTCTCTTTACTCATTCTGTAATTGTCGTGGTTTTGTCACGGCAGATGTCCTCATGAAAGGACTTAGTCGTGGAGCCATCGCTACGGGTTAGCTTAAAGGGGTTAAACCGGACAAGGGACACGAGGGTTTTTATACTAGTTCGGCCCCTTCAATGAAGGTAAAAGCCTACGTCTAGTTGTGTTAGTATTGCTAGGGTTTCGATGGCCAGGGAGCGAATCCGCTTTGCCTGGCTCTTGAGTTGTTGTGTGTTGTCCCTAAACCGCTACCGGGTTGTCCTTTTAAATACATAGGTTGACGCCTGCCGGTTTACAGAGTCCCGAGGCCGGATCATAAACGTGTCCGGCTCGGTCTCTATCCTTCCTATCTTACAATACAAGTTACATGAGAAAGTCGATTTACATCTACAGACCTTAATCCGCCTTTGGGCCTTGAGCCTTTTTAAAGCACCACCATCCTTACGTCTTCATGGGCTTCTAATCTTCATAGAGTTAACCTGGCTACTCCTGGACGGTTTACATCCAGTAGTAATATCCCCAACATTAGGCCCCAGATTGATTTGAACTTGTTCATGTCAATCTTCAACACTTAGAAAAATTCCTTTCAGTTATACTCCAGGATCATGATAAATCGCCATGACGTCACTTTGTTATTTAAAAATGATACATCTCCCTTTCAGTTAATGAGCCTCCGACAATCGAGGCGACCGCTCCTGTTAGGTATCCAATATTCCGGCTCCTCTATTCTCGCGCTTGTCACCTGTCCCTTTACCTTATAAATAGAACCAGGGGTCATTTTCTTTTTCCCCCTTTGTCTCCTCGCTTCTTCTTCCTCCTTGCGAAGCCCCTGCACCCGAGCGGCGCCGTCGTCGTCGAGCTTCGCCTCTGCATCTTCGTTGGCCGCTACATCAACCTGGTTGCATCAGAAAGACACGACGCATCTCCGTGACCTCAACCGCCGCTGTAAGCCTCTCCTCTTTCCTCTGTAGATCCGTTAGGGTTCATGCAGGTTCATGTTGCTTTCCTCGTGTTCTTCGTCAACCCATAAATAGCCGATCTTGATCTTGATGTGTTCCGCATAGTAGCTACAGGACTCCTTATCTCAGCCATTTGATCCAAACCTTAAATACATAGTAACTTGATCTGGACCTTTTGTGAACTGTTTCGGGACCAAACTTTTAAGTATCAATAATTTTCCCTTTCTTGACTTATGGTAGATCCAAAATTTCACTGTGATCTTGTGAAACCTGTTTTACCTTACTTAGTCGTTCTTGCCTTAGATCTGTACCTTCTTTATCACATAGGCGGTTTACCTTTGTAGAAAGCAATCTATCACATACCATTAGTCCCCTTGTAAACCGGCAATCCCTTTATCTTTGTTGTCATACTCCGGTTTAATAATATGTGTACATCTCTTTTTCCACTTATCGCTTTGTCATTCATAATTGTATCATCCTCCGGTTTACCAATTTCACATACTTGGATTCCTTTGTCCTGTTGCACCTTATGCATCACTATGAATGAATTGTAAACCGGCATTTCTTTCCAGCTTTTCACTTGCAATGGACAAGCAGCTTTATTCCTGCAACTGGGCTCCCTCCTGGGTTACAGAGGAGCAACTGAATGGAATGGTCAAGATCGGCACTTTACCAAAGAAGAATGAGATCCGGTGGAGAGTTCCTGGGCCGGAAAATCCTCCCACCCCTAAGCAGGGTGAGGTAGTGGTGTTTGTTGATCACATAGGCCGTGGTTTCAAACCGCCCGGATCAAAGTTTTTCCGGGATGTGCTTGCCAGCTTTCAACTCCACCCTCAAGATATTGGACCCAACTCGGTATCCAATATATGCAACTTTCAAGTTTTCTGTGAAGTGTACCTACAAGAAGAGCCAACTGTTGAGTTGTTCCGAGATTTCTTCCATCTGAACCGCCATACTGAGTTTGTAGATGGACCCAATACTGAACTTGGCGGCGTCTCTATTCAGAAAAAGAAAAGAGGTTGAATTTCCTCATGCCAAGATGCACAGTCACCCTAAAGAATGGAATCAAACTTGGTTCTATTGTAGAGACACCTCCCCTGAAGATGAGAACCCTCTACCGGGTTACCGTGCCCACCGTCTTGCCAATACCCATCCACTTCCACAACGACTAAGTGCCCAAGAATGGGCCCCGTACGCACCTCAACTCGCCAAGCTGAGAGCCTTCTTGGCCAACGGTTTAACAGGTGTAGACTTCGTCCGTTGCTAGATATCCTGGAGTATCTTGCCGTTAAGTCGCCACTCCGGCTTAATGTGCGGGTATACTAGTGAAGTAGAAGACTCCCAACGTCATATCAATATTTAGCTAAGAGATGAAGAAGTCACTGAGGCTGTCAAGAAAATATTGAACGAATCGGAAGCTGTCTGTCGTCAAACCGGATTAAACCCCTTTTACACGCAAAACAAACCGCCCGCTGTAAGTATTGTTCTTCCGCTTTACACTTGATATCTTTAGACTGTACAATCATTGAATACCCTTCTGCTTATTTTTAAACAGGGCGATGACCCGTTCTGGAAGAAGAAACCTCAAGAGAAAGCGGCAAAGCCTTCCCGTCCTAAAACAAAAGCCGTCAAGAAAACCACAAAGCGGAAGGCACCTGAACGCATCAGTATGGAACTGGATGATGACCTGGATGAACCGGAAGTTGAGGTAGAACTTGATTCACTTGGTTCACTTTTCATGCATCTCATTGACAATGATACTTATCAGGAGGACGTTGAGGGCAGCCAAGCTGACGATGCAGAGGTAATTATCCTTTCCTCCGGTTCAGACTCTATGCCAACACAAAACATCCATCAAGCGGTCCAGAAAGTAAGCTTTTCTCATCCTCTAGCTCACTTGGATCCAACATTTATTTTGAAGAAACAGCAGCATGAGGCTCGCCGCACAACCCGGCACAGCGGTCAAAAGGTCACTTCAACCGGTTTACTGGACACCCCAGTTCGAAAACGCCGATCTGAGGTCTCATCCACTTCTGACACTTCTTATCCCAAGGCAGGCTATTTCCTACAACCTCTTAATCCGTCTGATTCGAATTATCAGGTGACACCTCCTTCATCCTCTGGTGAATCAACAGTGACCCAACTCCCTCCTCTCAAAACTGTAGCTGGGTAAGTACTTCACCCCCTTCTTTTGATGTTTCATACTTTATATGCTATGCTAACATTTGCATCTTATTCTGTTTAGAGCCAAAGCAAGACCCAGTAAAAAGGGTCGGGTGAATAATCCGCCCGAAGACCAGGTGGTTATTGAACCGGAGCAAACTGCTGGACCGGAGGATCTGAATACTGAGGCCATATTTGATGAACCACCCCCTCAAGATCATAATACTGATGAACAAGAAGAAGTTGATACTGCTGTGCCTGATGATGAACCGGCAAATCCAATCCGGACTGATGACAGACCTTCTAGTCTAGTGAAAACTGCTGACACCCCATCAACTCCAGAAAAGGCTGCTGGAGACAAAGAAGGCGAGGTTATCATTACTGGTATTGGTCACACCTCCCCTGGCCATCCTATTATTTTGGCAAAACATAGTGCCAAGGAAGAGCGTGCTGCTATGGAGAAAGGCAAATGGAGCACTGATTTATCCAGCTATGCCCATCTTAGTGCTCAAGAACTCCACTCTGGTTTCCTAAACCGTCTTCACTCAAACCGTGATTATGAAGCCGGTCTAGTGAATCTTATGAAGGAGCGCTATGAGGTATTTTCATCACTTTCCCTTTCATAAATCCAATTTGTAAATATCAACTCAAGTAGCCCCCAAGGGCCGGTTTATGATGACAATCATAAATCGGGACTTTGTAATGTCTCAATCCTTGCATGCTTTATCCTCCATATGTCAGGTGATCCTGTATTCCTGTAGTTTTCATTTGTGTAGCCCCAAAGGGCCAGTTTATCTTTTCAAGGTAAACCGGATCGTGAATCAATGCTTCAACTTTGAACAGATGTACATTAGCCCTCAAGTGTCAAGGATAATGCGTGCATTGTACTTGAGACTTGCAAAAATTTCTGATAATAGAACCAATAGGCATTAGCCCCCAAGTACAAAGTGCATAACTTGTTATACGCTTGGTACTTCAAATATGCATATCTCTTTGATGACTTATCTTGCTCTTGCAGGCCGAATTGAGTAAGAAGGACGCTCAAACCGCTGACCTTCAGGAGAATGTTAAATCTCAGCAAGCAGAGGCTTCAAAGGCCAAGGAAGAACTGACAAATGCCTTAGCAGCCATGGAGAGGCTGAAATAAACCTTTAACAAAGAGCGAGGAGACAGAAAATGCCGGTTTAACAAAGAAGGCCGAAGACGCAGAAGCAGCCTTGAAGCCGGCGGTTGAAGAACTGACCGGCTTAAAGCGGCATATTAATGCTATGACTTATGCTGTGTTTGGTGAGTACCCTCTCATGAAGTTTTTCTAATTCATAATATCTTATCAATGACCGATTTACTGATATTTTACCATGACAGGGATCCGCATTACTCATCTGGGCTCTGACATGCGGATGAAGCTTAAAGCGGCCTATACTTTGATAGAACAGCTATATTCTGGATCCCAGCAAGCGATTTGCATGGCAACTTATAACAAGCCTCCTCCAACGTTGATAAAAGAAACCATCGAAAATCTGGCCATGCTGCCTGCCCGGTTGGATGAACTGAAGAGATTAGCCGCAAGGTCCGGTGCGCTGACCGCACTAATCCGGGCTAAGGTGTGGATTCCAGATCTTGAACCAGCAGATATCGTCAAATGCTATCCTAGTGTGAAGGAAGACGGTTCAGATTTCAATAATGACGATCTCCGAAGGATGATAAAGGAGATGCAGCCTATAGCAAGCAAATTGGCGGATGACACATATCTATCTCATTTCCAACCGGTTTACGATTTTGAGGGGAAAAGATAGCCCGCGCTGATTCATAATGTAGAACATCTTGTTCCGCCAATCCGTAAGCATACTTACGCTCCTGACATTGACCCTTCCAACCTTATTCATGAAGATGCCGTTTTTCAAGCCTTAACTGGAATCGATTGGTCAACGATTGATTTCCAGCGACTGGGTAGGGATGAGGAGAATGCGACCACTCAAGATGACCCTCAATCTTCAAGCCGTCCAAAGGAGGAATCATAAACCGGAGGCCGTTTTATCAGTTGCAGCCTGCCACTTGTATTAAAACAATTGTTCAATTTGGGCTGTTTAAAGCGCCTTGTAATAGGATAGCGTGAATACTTTATCTGTCATGCCATCGAGCATGTTTGCCTCGCTTGATACTGAGAACTTGTCATGCCTTTGGGATTTATATGCATAGTCCATTATGGCTTTGATTTAACTTGCTCCTGCAGATAAGAACTTGAAAGTGTCCTAGTGGTTTAGCACTGGACGGGTCATGATGCCCAAAATATATACATAACTTGGATGGATAACCAAGATTGTAATATAAAAGAGATGATACCTGTGATATGTCTTGTTGGCTGTCCAACCGTTGGTATAGTAAGGGTGAAAACACCAATCTGGAGTATTGATGACTCCTTTTCCTCTTGCCGGTTATGATAACCACCGGTTTGTTTGTATAATGCTGGTGACATCTAGTCAAAACCAGATCGGAGCAACTTACTGCCAGTTTAGAACTGATCATGTACTGACAATTGAGCGTTGAAAGCCACACCGGGTTGTAATAAACACCGGTTTATCAAAAAATATTCATAAAACCCTTATCAAAAGATGTTTAAAAACAGCAAATCCAAAAGAAATATGCAAGGCTTTTCATGGGCTGCCAGGCCCTAAATCGAGGCTTTTCATGAGCTGCCAGTCCGGTGAGTTAAACCATTTTGCAAAGCCTTTTAAGATGGACATTAATCTTTAACCAATCGCCGTTTTAACTTTGACAAGTTCAAGGTCTATGAGATTGACTTGTCAAACATTCGATGGGTCATACCAGGTTTACCTGGATGGAGTGGCTTACTTAAAGAGGCAGGATAACCCGGGGTTTTAGGTGAATACACCTAGCTTCCAAGCCTGGCTTGATAGCCTATTACAAGGGTGGAAACTCGTTGTTCTTTGAGAAGGAAGGAGCCCCCAAGTAATATTTGAGCTATGCTCAGTGGTTACCTATGTTTGAGTTGTGCTATATGCAACAGACTCTCTTTGGTTCCACATAATGTCCTTTTGGCTTTAAGCCTATCAAAAGGTGTAGCTATGGTATAAATACAACCAAGCCCCCTAGTGATTTCCCTTTTTGGTTTTAAACCGATCAAGAGGTGTAGCTATGGTTTGGATACGACCAAGACCCCTAGTGATTTCCTTCATATCTGTGTGGCTTTATAGGCCGGGTTAATAGAACTCCGCTTTGTAAGTAGAAGCCCCCATGGAACCACACATGATGTAAAAAGAATAGAGACCCCGCTTTAGCTGAGGCTCTGGTTTATTATATAATATATACATTTTCATAAGTATGTACATAAGAAGATCCTGTGGCTCAAGTATAGTAAGGCCGAAGAAGAGCTATATTCCATGGCCGCTGGGTCTCCTCCTCCGCTTTGCGTGAGTCTTTGTGCTCTCGGACATCGATAAGGTAGTATGACCCGTTGTGCAAGTTTTTGTTGACCACAAAAGGTCCTTCCCAAGGTGGGGATAACTTGTGCATATCAGTCTGATCCTGGATGAGCCGGAGCACCAAATCGCCTTCTTGAAAAGTTCTGGTCTTAACCCGGCGGCTGTGATAACATCGGAGATCTTGCTGATAAATCACCGAACGTGCTGCTGCTAAATCACGTTCCTCATCTAACAGGTCCAGTGAGTCCTGGTGTGCTTTCTCATTCTCAGCATCAACGTAAGCCGCCACCCGGGGCGAGTCATGACGGATGTCACTAGGAAGAACCGCCTCTGCTCCATAAACCATGAAGAAAAGGCGTGTAACCCGTTGATCTATTTGGTGTGGTGTTGATACTCCATAACACAGAAGGTAACTCCTCCACCCAACAACCCGGTGTCCGCTTTAAAGGAACCATAAGATGGGGTTTGATACCTCTCAAAATTTCTTGATTTGCCCTCTCTGCTTGACCATTAGACTGAGGGTGAGCCACTAACGCTACATCAAGCCGGATGTGCTCACGTTGACAAAATTCCTCTATATCACCTTTGGACAGATTAGTGCCATTATCAGTTATAATGTTGTGTGGAAAACCAAACTAGAATATCACCTTTTTGGTGAATTGAACTGCCATGGCTGCATCACACTTACTGACTGGCTCTGCCTCGACCCACTTGGTAAACTTGTCAACTACTACCAACAGGTGGGTCTTTTTGTCCTTGGATCTCTTAAAGGGTCCAACCATATTGAGCCCCCAAGTTGCAAACAGCCAAGTGATTAGAATCATTCTCAACTCCTAAGCCGGAACATGAGTGCGGCGTGCAAATTTCTGACAACCTTCACACCTTTTTACTAAATCCTCAGCATCAGCATGAGCCGTCAACCAGTAGAAGCCATGACGAAAAGCCTTAGCCACCAAGGATTTTGAACCGGCATGGTGACCACAATCTCCTTTGTGGATTTCTCGTAAAATCTCACAACCCTCTTGAGGAGATACACAACGCTGAATTGCTCCTGTGACGCTGTAATGATGTAGCTCCCCATTGATAATGGTCATTGACTTGGATCGCCGGATTATCTGTCGGGCCAAGGTTTCATCATCTGGTAACTCGCCCCGGTTCATGTAAGCCAGGTACGGGACTGTCCAATCCGGTATAACATGCAAAGCCGCCACCAAATGGGCCTCCTGGTCAGGTATAGCCAACTCCTCCTTTGTGGGTATCTTGACCGACAGATTATAGAGTGTGTCGAGGAAGACATTAGGTGGCACCGGTTTACGCTGAGAGCCCAGACGACTTAAAGTGTCCACCGCTTCATTCTTTCGCCGGTCTATGTGGTCAACTTGATAGCCCTTGAAATGACCAGCCACTATGTCCACCTCCCGTCGATATGCAGCCATGAGTGGATCCTTAGAACCCCAAGTGCCAGATACCTGCTGAGCAACCAGGTCCAAGTCACCGAAGCACTTAACCCGGCTTAAGTTCATCTCCTTAGCCATCCGTAGACCGTGGAGTAAGGCCTCATACTCAGCTGCATTGTTAGTACAAGGGAACATTAAACGGAGAACATAACAAAACTTATCACCTCGTGGGGAAGTTAATATGACTCCAGCCCCCGAGCCCTCCAATTGCCTGGACCCATCAAAGTGAACAGTCCAAGAAGTGTTGTCTGGCTTTTCCTCTGGTGCCTGCAACTCTGTCCAATCATTGATGAAGTCCACGAGTGCTTGAGATTTGGTCGCTGTGCGAGGTGTATATTTAAGCCCGTGAGGTCCAAGCTCAATAGCCCACTTGGCAATCCGGTCAGTCGCCTCTCTGTTTTGGATGATATCTCCCAAAGGGGCTGAACTAACCACTGTGATAGGATGACATTGAAAATAATGTTTGAGCTTTCGGCTTGCCATAAACACCCCATACACCAGCTTCTGCCAATGCAGATACCTCTGCTTTGATTTGATAAGCACCTCACTGATATAATAAACCGGCCGTTGAACCGGATACTCCTTTCCAGCCTCCTTGCACTCCATAACAATAGCCCCACTAACAGCCTGGACATTAGCAGCTACATATAGCAATAAAGGCTCTTTATCGACCGGAGCCGCAAGGACAGGCGGTTCAGCTAACTGTCTCTTCAAATCCTCAAACGCTTTATCAACCGCATCGCTCCAGACAAAGTCATCCGTTTTCTTTAGCATCTGATATAAAGGGATAGCCTTCTCCCCAAGATGACTGATAAACTGGCTCAAAGCCGCAATCCGGCCTGCCAAACGCTGAACGTCATTGATACATGCCGGTTTAGCCAGAGAGGTGATAGATGTGATCTTCTCCAGATTATCCTCAATGCCCCTGTTAGACACTAGAAAACCCAAGAGCTTGCCTGCCGGAACACCAAAGACACATTTGTCCGGATTAAGCATCATCTTATAAACCCGGAGGTTGTCAAAAGTCTCTCTCAAGTCATCTATAAATGTTTCCTCCTTCCTGGACTTCACCACAATATCATCCACATATGCATGAACATTGTGCCCAATCTGCTTATGAAGACAATTCTGAACACAGCGCTGATAAGTCGCCTGGGCACTCTTGAGCCCAAAGGGCATAGAGACATAGCAGAAGGCTCCAAAGGGAGTTATAAAAGTCGTCTTCTCCTGGTCCTTAACTGCCATTTTGATCTGATGATAACCAGAATAAGCATCCAGAAAACACAACCTGCCGTAGCATCAATAATCTGATCAATACGAGGGAGGGCAAAGGGATCAGCTGGACAAGCCTTGTTCAAGTCTGTGTAGTCCACACACATACGCCAAGTGCCGTTTTTCTTAAGAACCAGCACCGGATTAGCCAGACACTCCGGGTGAAAGACCTCCACAATAAACCCTGCGGCCAACAGCCGAGCTACCTCCTCACCAATAGCCTTACGCCTTTCTTCGTTGAAGCGGCGGAGAAACTGCCTGATCGGTTTAAACTTAGGATCTATATTAAGTGTGTGCTCAGCGAATTCCCTCGATACACCTGGCATGTCAGAAGGCTTCCATGCAAAGATGTCCCAGTTCTCACGGATGAACTCGATGAGTGCGCTTTCCTATTTGAGATCCAGGTTAGCGCTGATGTTGAACTGCTTGGATGAATCGCCAGGAAAAAAATCAACCATCTTAGTGTCTGTAGCCGATTTAAACTTCAACGTCGGATCATGCTCCATAGTTGGTTTTTTCAAGGGAGTCATGTCTGCCGGATCAACCTTGTCTTTATAAAACTTCAGCTCCTCTGTGGCACAAACCGACTCAGCATAAGCCGCATCTCCCTCTTCACATTCCAAAGCAATCTTCCTGCTCCCATGTACTGTGATGGTCCCCTTATGACCCAGCATCTTAAGCTGTAGATACAGATAACACGGCCTCGCCATGAACTTGGCATAAGCCGGTCGTCCGAACAAGGCATGATACGGACTTTTGATTTTCACCACTTCGAAAGTCAACCTTTCTGACCTTGAATCATGATCATCTCCAAAAGCCACCTCTAGGGATATCTTGCCTACTGGATACGCCGATTTACCAGGCACCACACCATGAAAAACGGTGTTCGACGGTTTAAGATTCTTATCTGCCAATCCCATACGGCGGAAGGTATCATAGTAAAGGATATTGATACTACTTCCTCCATCCATAAGCACCTTAGTGAACTTATACCCCCCAACTTGAGGTGCCACCACTAAGGCCAGATGACCTGGATTATCAACCCAGGGTGGGTGATCCTCTCGACTCCATAAAATTGGTTGTTCAGACCAGCGCAAATACTGAGGCACTGCCGGTTCAACAGAGTTCACGACACTCTTGTGAAGCTTCTGATCACGCTTACACAAGCTAGTGGTGAAAACGTGATACTGCCCACTATTCAACTACTTCGGATTGCTCTGATAACCCGACTGCTACTGCTGCTGATTCCCCTGATGGTTATAACCTCCCTGATTGCCCTGATTACCTTGATTACCGTGTCCGATCTGATGGCCTTGGAATCCTAAATCGGAGCTGCCGCCTCCATAACCCGGCCCATGAAAACCGCCTCCTGAACCGATGGGCGGGCCATTGTCGTATTGGAACATATTGGAATTTTTGAACTCTCGCATGATGTAGCAATCCTTCCAAAGATGAGAAGCTGGTTTCTCCTTCGATCCATGCTTTGGACAAGGTTGATTTAACAGGCACTCCAGATTGGGGCTTGACCCTCCGCCCCTCTAGGGCAGTTTGCCCTTACGACGCTGACCGTTATCCTGAGCATTGGTGTTAGCCACAAAGTCCAAACTATTGTCTGCCTTGCACTTACCGTTATTCCCATGACCTGCCGGATTGTGCTGCTGCCCCTTGTTATTACCGTTCTTTTTCCCCTTCACCGGTTTGTCATCCTCGTACTCACGGTCTTTGGTACTATCTGAATCGGCATATTTCACAAAAGCAGCCATAAGGGTTGACATGTCATTGCAGTGACATTTGAGCCTCCCTAACTTCAGTTTTAATGGCATAAACCGGCAATTGCCTTACAACGTCAAAACTGATGTATCCGCATTGATGCGGTCCAACGAATGTAGAATAGCTGAGACCCGCTACACCCAATGGGTTGTAGACTCCCCATCCTCTTGAACACAAGCGGCCAGGTCCACAATCGACATAGGTTGCCCATGACCCGACGGAGTTAGCCGGTAAGCTCTTTAACCAAGTACGAGTTGTCCCCTCCAACATAATGGTGAAGTACTTAGCACACAGTGCTTCATCCACATCCAGCATCTCCATCGCCATCTCATAACTCTCGACCCATGACTCGGGGGGTAAATCGGCAGTGTAATTGGGCACCTTACAGGGGTCTTTGAAATCCTTGGGTAGTCGTACATTACGCAAAGCGGGGGTGAGACACGGCACCCCTAAAGAACTGAAGACCACACCTGACTCCACTGACGCGATAGGACGAATCAGAGTAAGCTGACGAGCCGCATGCTGTGCTACTAACTCGGCTTCTCGACGTGCACGACCATGATCCACCACATCTTGCGCATTAGCACCACCACCTGCCGGGTTATGCCCTCGCGGTGAGTTACGGTGACGCGCACTGCTTGACACGGCCGGTTCCTCCTCAACGTGCCTGCTGTAGCTCCGACTCGGACGGGGGGTGGAATGAATCCTCTCGCGACTATGCGAATAAGCCTGCTGCTGTCTAAAGCTGTTTGAAGGAGCTCTCTGGCCCGTCGTGTCTGAGTCGCCACTGGTGACTCGCCGTCAGTTGGGAGGGCTGCCAATCGTGAAGCGGTGGCCACAATGTTATCCAACGGGTTGGAGTAATGCCCCGGGGGCGTCGGAACGTACTGTGGCACAATGTTGTTCTGACGAGGCGGGTTCATCACACGTGGCTGAACCGGCACTCCTGTTCCCGGTGCCTCAGTCCGGTTCCCCACCGGCTGGTTACTGGTTCCTGCTCCTGGTGTGTTGAAGAGATTTCTTGGTTCATAGCCCGGCGGGAGGTGCGACCGGTATGTCCTCCTCATGACATTGTCTGAGGCACTCTGATCCAGCCTAAGCCGGTAGGCCTGAGCTTCCAACTCGGCCCGTTCTGTAGCCATCCCGGCGTTCTCTGCTGCCAGGTCCGCTTTAGCCTGAGTTATCTGATTTTTCACCTTTGCAATCTCTGTATTGTGTTGATCTCGGGTCGCCGCATCTACTTTCGCTGCCATCAACGTTGCTAAGGCGTCGAATAAATCAGACAGAACCTGAGCCGGAGGCGGCGCAGAGCCCCCTGCTCCTGCTGGCGTTGCTGTTGCTGAACCGGAGAGCATTGTCGTGGCGGTAGAAGAGTGTTGCGCTAGTTGTGTACCGGCCATGAAGACCGCGACCCGGCTTGGCAGATCGAGGGGGTCCGAAATACTGTTGCCATCGGAACCTCCACCAATTCGGTCGTCCTGTAGATGATATAGCGACTCGGTGTCTCCGGTTGAAGACTCGTCATCAGAACAGACAACGGTTTCCCCATCAGATGCCGGTCCATCCTCATATTCCGCTCCATGGACGACACCTACGAAAACATGCCTTGCTGCAGGCTGAACCTAGGCTGGGCTGCACGCTGAGCCGTCTCGATGATGTTGGTGCAGGTGTCCGGCTCAGGGCCCGGTTCACCAATCTTGCCAATGAAGACGTGAATCCCGCCAAAGAGGACCCGGTATCCGTATTCAATTGAACCGGCCTCGGGACCCCATCCTGCATCGTCGATGTAGAGCTTGCCGTGACAACTCTTAGTAATCCGGCCCACGACGTATCCCTTGAGTCCTTCGAAGCTGCCCTTCAAGACCTCAAAACCATCATGCGATAGCCCCATGGTGGGTGCCAACTGTCGTGGTTTTGTCACGGGAGATGTCCTCGTGAAAGGACTTAGTCGTGGAGCCATCGCTACGGGTTAGCTTAAAGGGGTTAAACCGGACAAGGGACACGAGGGTTTTTATACTAGTTCAGCCCCTTCGATGAAGGTAAATGCCTACGTCTAGTTGTGTTGGTATTGCTAGGGTTTCGATGACCAGGGAGTGAATCCGCTTTGCCTGGCTCTCGAGTTGTTGTGTGTTGTCCCTAAACCGTTGCCGGGTCATCTCTTTAAATACACAGGTTGATGCCCGCCAGTTTACAGAGTCCCGAGGCCGGATCATAAACGTGTCCGGCTCGGTCTCTATCCTTCCTATCTTACAATACAAGTTACATGAGAAAGTCGGTTTACATCTACAGACCTTAACCCGACTTTGGGCCTTGGGCCTTTGTAAAGCGCCACCATCCTTATGTCTTCATGGGCTTCTAATCTTCATAGGGTTAACCCGGCTACTCCTGGCCGGTTTACATCCAGTAGTAATATCCCCAACAGTAATGCATCATCCCACAACTAACTCATTAGTTACATTGCTTGCAAGGCTTATAGTGATGTGCATTATCGAGAGGGCCCAGAGATACCTCTCCGATACTCGGAGTGACAAATCCTAATCTCGATCTATGCCAACTCAACAAACACCTTTAGAGACACCCGTAGAGCATCTTTATAATCACCCAGTTATGTTGTGACGTTTGATAGCACACCAGGTGTTCCTCCGGTATCCGGGAGTTGCATAATCTCATAGTCAGAGGAATATGTATAAGTCATGAAGAAAGCAATAGCAATAAAACTAAACGATCATTATGCTAAGCTAACGGATGGGCCTTGTCCATCACATCATTCTCTAGTGATGTGATCTCGTTCATCAAATGACAGCACATGTCTATGGCTAGGAAACTTAACCATCTTTGACTAACGAGCTAGTCAAGTAGAGGCATAATAGGGACACTCTATTTTTCTATGTATTGACACATGTACTAAGTTTCCGGTTAATACAACTCTAGCATGAATAATAAACAATTATCATGATATAAGGAAATATAAATAACAACTTTATTATTGCCTCTAGGGCATATTTCCCTCAGTCTCCCACTTGCACTAGAGTCAATAATCTAGATTACATAGTAATGATTCTAACACCCATGGAGTCTTAGTGCTGATCATGTTTTGCTCGTGAGAGAGGCTTAGTCAACAGGTCTGCAACATTCATATCCGTATGTATCTTGCAAATCTCTATGTCTCCCTCCTTGACTTGATCGCGGATGGAATTGAAGCGTCTCTTGATGTGTTTGGTTCTCTTGTGAAATCTGGATTCCTTCGCCAAGGCAATTGCTCCAGTATTGTCACAAAAGATTTTCATTGGACCTGATGCACTAGGTATTACACCTAGATTAGATATGAACTCCTTCATCCAGACTCCTTCATTTGCTGTTTCTGAAGCAGCTATGTACTCCGCTTCACACGTAGATCCCGCCACGACGCTCTGCTTGGAACTGCACCAACTGACAACTCCACCATTCAATATAAATACATATCCGGTTTGTGACTTAGAGTTATCCGAATAAGTGTCAAAGCTTGCATCGACGTAACCATTTATGATAAGATCTTTGTCACCTCCATAAACGAGAAACATATCCTTAGTCCTTTTCAGGTATTTCAGGATGTTCTTGACCATTGTCTAGTGATTCACTCCTGGATTACATTGGTACCTCCCTGCTAAACTTACAGCAAGGAACACATCAGGTTTGGTACACAACATTGCATACATGATAGAACCTATGGTTGAGGCATAGAGAATGACTTTCATTTTCTCTCTATATTTTGCAGTGGTCGGGCATTGAGTCTGACTCAACTTCACACCTTGTAACACAGGCAAGAACCCTTTCTTTGGCTTATGTATTTTGAACTTCTTCAAAGCTTTATCAAGGTATGTGCTTTGTGAAAGTCCAATTAAGCATCATGATCTATCTCTATAGATCTTGATGCCTAATATATAAGCAGCTTCACCGAGGTCATTCATTGAAAAATTCTTATTCAAGTATCCTTTTATGCTATCCAGAAATTCTGTATTATTTCCAATCAACAATATGTCATCCATATATAATATTAGAAATGCTACAGAGCTCGCACTCACTTTCTTGTAAATACATACTTCTCCAAAAGTCTGTATCAAACCATATGCTTTGATCACACTATCAAAGCGTATATTCCAACTCCGAGAGGCTTGCACCAGTCCATAAATGGATCGCTAGAGCTTGCACACTTTGATACCACCTTTAGGATCGACAAAACCTTCTGGTTTCATCATATACAACTCTTCTTTAAGATATCCATGAAGGAATGCAGTTTTGATATCCATTTGCCAAATTTCATAATCATAAAATGCGGCAATTGCTAACATGATTCAGATAGACTTAAGCATCGCTACGGGTGAGAATGTCTCATCATAGTCAACTTCTTGAACTTGTCAAAAACCTTTCGCAACAAGACGAGCTTTGTAGACAGTAACATTACCGTTAGCGTGAGTCTTCTTCTTGAAGATCCATTTATTCTCAATGGCTTGTCGATCATCGGGCAAGTCCACCAAAGTCTACACTTTGTTCTCATACATGGATCATATCTCATATTTCATGGTCTCAAGCCATTTATCAGAATCTGGGCTCATCATCGCTTCCTCATAGTTCGTAGGTTCTTCATGGTCTAGTAACATGACTTCTAGAATAGGATTACTTTACCACTCTGGTGCGGACCGTACTCTGGTTGACCTACGAGGTTCGGTAGTCACTTGATCTGAAGTTTCATGATCATCATCATTACCTTCCTCACTAATTTGTGTAGGCATCACTGGAACTGATTTCTGTGATGAACTACTTTCCAATTCGGGAGAAGGTACAATTACCTCATCAAGTTCTACTTTCCTCCCACTCACTGTTGTGGAACGTTGCAGAAAACAAAAATTTTCCTACGGTTTCACCAAGATCCATCTAGGAGTTCATCTATCAACGAGTGATCGGATTGCATCTACATACCTTTGTAGATCACGCGCGGAAGCGTTCAAAGAACGGGGATGAGGAAGGCGTACTCGACGTGATCCAAATCACCGGAGATCCTAGCGCCGAACGGACGGCACCTCCGCGTTCAACACACGTACGGTCAGCGTAATGTCTCCTCCTTGATCCAGCAAGGGGGAGAAGAGGTTGAGGAAGATAGCTCCAGCAGCAGCACGACAGCGTGGTGGTGATGGAGCTGCAGTACTCCGGCAGGGTTTCGCCAAGCTCTATGGAGGAGGAGGATGTGTTGGAGAGGGAGAGAGAGGCACCAAAGGCGTGGTGTGAGAGGCCCTCCTTCCCCCACTATATATAGGGAGCCTAGGGGGGGCGCCTGACCTAGGAGATGCAATCTCCTAGGGGGGCGGCGGCCAAGGGAGGAATCCCTCCTCCCCAAGGCACCTAGGAGGTGCCTTCCCCTTTTAGGACTCTTCCTTTCTTGATCTCCTGGCGCATGGGCCTCTTGGGGCTGGTGCCCTTGGCCCATATAGGCCAAGGCGCACACCCCTACAGCCCATGTGGCCCCCCGGGGCAGGTGGCCCCACCCGGTGGACCCCCGGGACCCTTCCGGTGGTCCCGGTACAATACTGGTGACCCCGAAACTTGTCCCGACGGCCGAAATAGCACTTCCTATATATAATTCTTTACCTCTGGGCCATTACGGAACTCCTCGTGACGTCCGGGATCTCATCCGGGACTCCGAACAACATTCGGGTTACTGCATATACATATCCCTACAACCCTAGCGTCACCAAACCTTAAGTGTGTAGACCCTACGGGTTCGGGAGACATGTAGACATGACCGAGATCGCTCTCCGGTCAATAACCAACAACGGGATCTCGATACCCATGTTGGCTCCCACATGCTCCTCGATGATCTCATCGGATGAACCACGATGTCGAGGATTCAAGCAACCCCGTATACAATTCCCTTTGTCAATCGGTATGCTACTTTCCCGAGATTCGATTGTCGGTATCCCAATACCTTGTTCAATCTCGTTACCGGCAAGTCACTTTACTCATACCATAATGCATGATCCCGTGACCAGACACTTGGTCACTTTGAGCTCATAATGATGATGTATTACCGAGTGGGCCCAGTGATACCTCTCCGTCATACGGAGTGACAAATCCCAGTCTTGATCCGTGTTAACCCAACAGACACTTTCAGAGATACCCGTAGTATACCTTTATAGTCACCCAGTTACGTTGTGACGTTTGGTACACCCAAAGCACTCCTACGGTATCCGGGAGTTACACGATCTCATGGTCTAAGGAAAAGATACTTGACATTGGAAAAACTCTAGCAAACGAACTATACGATCTTATGCTATGTTTAGGATTGGGTCTTGTCCATCACATCATTCTCCTAATGATGTGATCTCGTTATCAATGACATCCAATGTCCATAGTCAGGAAACCATGACTATCTGTTGATCAACGAGCTAGTCAACTAGAGGCTTACTAGGGACATGTTGGTGTCTATTATTCACACATGTATTACGATTTCCAGATAACACAATTATAGCATGAATAAAGACAATTATCATGAACAAGGAAATATAATAATAATGCTTTTATTATTGCCTCTAGGGCATATTTCCAACAGTCTCCCACTTGCACTAGAGTCAATAATCTAGTTACATTGTGATGAATCGAACACCCATGGAATTCTGGTGTTGATCATGTTTTGCTCTAGGGAGAGGTTTAGTCAATGGATCTGCTACATTCAGGTCCGTATGTACTTTACAAATATCTATGTCTCCATCTTGAACATTTTCACGAATGGAGTTGAAGCGACGCTTGATGTGCCTGGTCTTCTTGTGAAACCTGGGCTCCTTGGCAAGTGCAATAGCTCCAGTGTTGTCACAGAAGAGTTTGATTGGCCCCGACGCATTGGGTATGACTCCTAGGTCGGTGATGAACTCCTTCACCCAAATTGCTTCATGTGCTGCCTCCGAGGCTGCCATGTACTCCGCTTCACATGTAGATCCCGCCACGACGCTCTGCTTGCAACTGCACCAGCTTACTGCCCCACCATTCAAAATATACACGTATCCGGTTTGTGACTTAGAGTCATCCAGATCTGTCTCGAAGCTAGCGTTGACGTAACCCTTTACGACGAGCTCTTCGTCACCTCCATAGACGAGAAACATTTCCTTAGTCCTTTTCAGGTACTTCAGGATATTCTTGACCGCTGTCCAGTGTTCCTTGCCGGGATTACTTTGGTACCTACCTACCAAACTTACGGCAAGGTTTATATCAGGTCTGGTACACAGCATGGCATACATAATAGAACCTATGGCTGAGGCATAGGGGACAACACTCATCTTTTCACTATCTTCTGCCGTGGTCGGGCATTGAGTCGTGCTCAATCTCGTACCTTGCAATACAGGCAAGAACCCCTTCTTTGACTGATCCATTTTGAACTTCTTCAATATCTTGTCAAGGTACGTACTCTGTGAAAGACCAATGAGGAGTATCGATCTATCTCTATAGATCTTGATGCCTAATATATAAGCAGCTTCTCCAAGGTCCTTCATTGAAAAACACTTGTTCAAGTAGGCCTTTATGCTTTCCAAGAATTCTATATCATTTCCCATCAAAAGTATGTCATCCACATATAATATGAGAAATGCTACAGAGCTCCCACTCACTTTCTTGTAAACGCAGGCTTCTCCATAAGTCTGCGTAAACCCAAACGCTTTGATCATCTCATCAAAGCGAATGTTCCAACTCCGAGATGCTTGCACCAGCCCATAAATCGAGCGTTGGAGCTTCCACACCTTGTTAGCATTCTTAGGATCGACAAAACCTTCCGGCTGCATCATATACAATTCTTCCTTAAGGAAACCATTAAGGAATGCTGTTTTGACGTCCATTTGCCATATCTCATAATCATAGAATGCGGCAATTGCTAACATGATTCGGACGGACTTTAGCTTCGCTATCGGTGAGAAAGTCTCATCGTAGTCAACCCCTTGAACTTGTCGATAACCCTTAGCGACAAGCCGAGCTTTATAGATGGTCACATTACCATCCGCGTCTGTCTTCTTCTTAAAGATCCATTTATTTTCTATGGCTCGCCGCTCAACAGGCAAGTCAGTCAAAGTCCATACTTCGTTTTCATACATGGATCCTATCTCGGATTTCATGGCTTCTAGCCATTTGTCGGAATCCGGGCCCGCCATCGCTTCTTCATAGTTCGAAGGTTCACCGTTGTCTAACAACATGATTTCCAAGACAGGGTTGCCGTACCACTCTGGTGCGGAACGTGTCCTTGTGGACCTACGAAGTTCAGTAGCAACTTGATCTGAAGTTTCATGATCATCATCATTAACTTCCTCTCTAGTCGGTGCAGGCACCTCAGGAACATTTTCTTGAGTTGCGCCATTTTCCGGTTCAAGAGGTAATACTTCATCAAGTTCTACTTTCCTCCCACTTACTTCTTTCGAGAGAAACTCCTTCTCTAGAAAGGATCCATTCTTGGCAACAAAGATCTTGCCTTCGGATCTGAGGTAGAAGGTATACCCAATAGTTTCTTTAGGGTATCCTATGAAGACGCATTTTTCCGACTTGGGTTCGAGCTTTTCAGGTTGAAGTTTCTTGACATAAGCATCGCATCCCCAAACTTTCAGAAATGACAGCTTAGGTTTCTTCCCAAACCATAATTCATACGGTGTCGTCTCAACGGATTTCGACGGAGCCCTATTTAAAGTGAATGCGGCAGTCTCTAAAGCATACCCCCCAAAAGATAGCGGTAAATCGGCAAGAGACATCATAGATCGCACCATATCTAATAGAGTACGATTACGACGTTCGGACACACCATTACGCTGAGGTGTTCCAGGCGGCGTGAGCTGTGAAACTATTCCACATTTTCTTAAGTGTGTGCCAAACTCATGACTCAAGTATTCTCCTCCACGATCTGATCGCAGGAACTTGATTATCCTGTCACGTTGATTCTCAACCTCACTCTGAAATTCCTTGAACTTTTCAAAGGTCTCAGACTTGTGTTTCATTAAGTAGACATACCCATATCTACTCAAGTCATCAGTGAGGGTGAGAACATAACGATAGCCACCGCGAGCCTCAACACTCATTGGACCGCACACATCAGTATGTATGATTTCCAATAAGTTGGTTGCTCGCTCCATTGTTCCTGAGAACGGAGTCTTGGTCATTTTACCCATGAGGCATGGTTCGCATGTGTCAAATGATTCATAATCAAGAGACTCTAAAAGTCCATCAGCATGGAGCTTCTTCATGCGTTTGACACCTGTGTGACCAAGGCGGCAGTGCCACAAGTATGTGGATCAATCTTACATCTTTTGGTACTCACACTATGAACATGTGTAGCATTACGCTCGAGATTCATTAAGAATAAACCATTCACCATCGGAGCATGACCATAAAACATTTCTCTCATATAAATAGAACAACCATTATTCTCGGATTTAAATGAGTAGCCATCTCGAATTAAACGAGATCCTGATACAATGTTCATGCTCAAACTTGGCACTAAATAACAATTATTGAGGTTCAAAACTAATCCCGTAGGTAAATGTAGAGGTAGCGTGCCGACGGCGATCACATCGACCTTGGAACCATTCCCGACGCGCATCGTCACCTCGTCCTTCGCCAGTCTCCGCTTATTCCGCAGCTCCTGCTTTGAGTTACAAATGTGAGCAACTGCACTGGTATCAAATACCCAGGAGCTACTACGAGTACTGGTAAGGTACACATCAATTACATGTATATCACATATACATTTCGTTTTGCCGGCCTTCTTGTCTGCTAAGTATTTGGGGCAGTTCCGCTTCCAGTGACCACTTTCCTTGCAATAAAAGCACTCGGTCTCGGGCTTGGGTCCATTCTTTGGCTTCTTCCAGGCAGCTTGCTTGCCGGGCGCGGCAACTCCCTTGCCGTCCTTCTTGAAGGTTTTCTTACCCTTGCCTTTCTTGAACTTAGTGGTTTTATTCACCATCAACACTTGATGTTCCTTTTTGACTTCTACCTCTGCTGATTTCAGCATTGCAAATACTTCAGGAATGGTCTTTTCCATCCCCTGCATATTGAAGTTCATCACAAAGCTCTTGTAGCTCGGTGGAAGCGACTAAAGGATTCTGTCAATGACCGCGTCATCCGGGAGATTAACTCCCAGCTGAGTCAAGCGGTTATGTAACCCAGACATTGTGAGTATGTGCTCACTGACAGAACTATTTTCCTCCATCTTACAGCTGAAGAATTTGTCGGAGACTTCATATCTCTCGACCCGGGCATGAGCTTGGAAAACCATTTTCAGCTCTTCGAACATCTCATATGCTCCGTGTCTCTCAAAACGCTTTTGGAGCCCCGGCTCCAAGCTGTAAAGCATGCCGCACTGAACGAGGGAGTAGTCATCAGTACGTGCCTGCCAAGCATTCATAACGTCTTGTTCTGCAGGGAGAACAGGTGCGTCACCCAGCGGTGCTTGTAGGACATAATCTTTCTTGGCAGCTATGAGGATGATCCTCAGGTTCCGGACCCAGTCCGTGTAGTTGCTGCCATCGTCTTTCAGCTTGGTTTTCTCTAGGAACGCGTTGAAGTTGAGGACTACGTGGGCCATTTGATCTACAAGACATATTGTAAAATATTTTAGACTAAGTTCATGATAATTAAGTTCATCTAATCAAATTATTAATGAACTCCCACTTAGATTAGACACCCCTCTAGTCATCTAAGTATTACATGATCCGAGTTAACTAGGCCGTGTCCGATCATCACGTGAGACGGACTAGTCAACATCGGTGAACATCTTCATGTTGATCGTATCTTCTATACGACTCATGCTCGACCTTTCGGTCTTCTGTGTTCCGAGGCCATGTCTGTACATGCTAGGCTCGTCAAGTCAACCTAAGTGTTTGCATGTGTAAATCTGTCTTACACCCGTTGTATGTGAACGTTGGAATCTATCACACCCGATCATCACGTGGTGCTTCGAAACAACGAACTGTCGCAACGGTGCACAGTTAGGGGGAACACTTTCTTGAAATTATTATGAGGGATCATCTTATTTACTACCGTTGTTCTAAGCAAACAAGATGCAAAAACATGATAAACATCACATGCAATCAAATAATAATAGTGACATGATATGGCCAATATCACATAGCTCCTTTGATCTCCATCTTGGGGCTCCATGATCATCTTGTCACCGGCATGACACCATGATCTCCATCATCGTGTCTCCATGAAGTTGCTCGCCAACTATTACTTCTACTACTATGGCTAACAGGTTTAGCAATAAAGTAAAGTAATTTACATGGCGTTTCTCAATGACACGCAGGTCATACAAAAATAAAGACAACTCCTATGGCTCCTGCCGGTTGTCATACTCATCGACATGCAAGTCGTGATTCCTATTACAATAGCATGAACATCTCATACATCACATATATATCATTCATCATTCATCACAACTTTGGCCATATCATATCACAAAGCACTTGCTGCAAAAACAAGTTAGACGTCCTCTAATTGTTGTTGCAAGTTTTACGTGGCTGAAATAGGGTTCTAGCAAGAACGTTTTCTTACCTACGTTAAAGCCACAACGTGATCTGTCAACTTCTATTTACCCTTCATAAGGACCCTTTTCATCGAATCCGCTCCAACTAAAGTGGGAGAGACAGACACCCGCCAGCCACCTTATGCAACTAGTGCATGTCAGTCGGTGGAACCGGTCTCACGTAAGCGTACGTGTAAGGTTGGTCCGAGCCGCTTCATCCCACAATACCGTTGAAGCAAGATAATACTAGTAGCGGCAAGAAAGTTGACAACATCAACGCCCACAACAAATTGTGTTCTACTCGTGCAAGAGAACTACGCATAGACCTAGCTCATGATGCCACTGTTGTGGAACGTTGCAAAAAACAAAAAATTTCCTACGGTTTAACCAAGATCCATCTAGGAGTTCATCTAGAAACGAGTGATCGGATTGCATCTACATACCTTTGTAGATCACGCGCGGAAGCGTTCAAAGAACGGGGATGAGGAAGGCGTACTCGACGTGATCCAAATCACTGGAGATCCTAGCGCCGAACGGACGGCACCTTCGCGTTCAACACACGTATGGTCATCGTAATGTCTCCTCCTTCTTGATCCAGCAAGGGGGAGAAGAGGTTGAGGAAGAAGGCTCCAGCAGTAGCACGATGGCGTGGTGGTGATGGAGCTGCGGTACTCCGGCAGGGCTTCGCCAAGCTCTATGGAGGAGGAGGAGGATGTGTTGGAGAGGAAGAGGGAGGCACCAAAGGCGTGGTGTGAGAGGCCCTCCTTCCCCCACTATATATAGGGAGCCTAGGGGAGGGCGCCGGCCCTAGGATATGCAATCTCCTAGGGGGGCGGCGGCCAAGGGAGGAATCCCTCCTCCCCAAGGCACCTAGGAGGTGCCTTCCCCTTTTAGGACTCTTCCTTTCTTGATCTCCTGGCGCATGGGCCTCTTGGGGCTGGTGCCCTTGGCCCATATAGGCCAAGGCGCACACCCCTACAGCCCATGTGGCCCCCCGGGGCAGGTGGCCCCACCCGGTGGACCCCCGGGACCCTTCCGGTGGTCCCGGTACAATACTGGTGACCCCGAAACTTGTCCCGACGGCCGAAATAGCACTTCCTATATATAATTCTTTACCTCTGGGCCATTACGGAACTCCTCGTGACGTCCGGGATCTCATCCGGGACTCCGAACAACATTCGGGTTACTGCATATACATATCCCTACAACCCTAGCGTCACCAAACCTTAAGTGTGTAGACCCTACGGGTTCGGGAGACATGTAGACATGACCGAGATCGCTCTCCGGTCAATAACCAACAGCGGGATCTGGATACCCATGTTGGCTCCCACATGCTCCTCGATGATCTCATCAGATGAACCACGATGTCGAGGATTCAAGCAACCCCGTATACAATTCCCTTTGTCAATCGGTATGCTACTTGCCCGAGATTCGATCGTCGGTATCCCAATACCTTGTTCAATCTCGTTACCGGCAAGTCACTTTACTCATACCGTAATGCATGATCCCGTGACCAGACACTTGGTCACTTTGAGCTCATAATGATGATGTATTACCGAGTGGGCCCAGTGATACCTCTCCGTCATACGGAGTGACAAATCCCAGTCTTGATCCGTGTTAACCCAACAGACACTTTCGGAGATACCCGTAGTATACCTTTATAGTCACCCAGTTACGTTGTGACGTTTGGTACACCCAAAGCACTCCTACGGTATCCGGGAGTTACACGATCTCATGGTCTAAGGAAAAGATACTTGACATTGGAAAAACTCTAGCAAACGAACTATACGATCTTATGCTATGTTTAGGATTGGGTCTTGTCCATCACATCATTCTCCTAATGATGTGATCTCGTTATCAATGACATCCAATGTCCATAGTCAGGAAACCATGACTATCTGTTGATCAACGAGCTAGTCAACTAGAGGCTTACTAGGGACATGTTGGTGTCTATTATTCACACATGTATTACGATTTCCGGATAACACAATTATAGCATGAATAAAGACAATTATCATGAACAAGGAAATATAATAATAATGCTTTTATTATTGCCTCTAGGGCATATTTCCAACACTCACTTCTTTCGAGAGAAACTCCTTCTCTAGAAAGGATCCGTTCTTAGCAACGAATATCTTGCCTTCGGATCTGTGATAGAAGGTGTACCCAACAGTTTCTTTTGTGTATCCTATGAAGACACATTTCTCCGATTTGGGATCGATCTTATCAGGTTGAAGCCTTTTCACATTCGCATCGCACCCCCAAAGTTTAAGAAACGACAGCTTAGGTTTCTTGCCAAACAACAGTTCATATGGTGTCGTCTCAACGAATTTAGATGGTGCCCTATTTAACGTGAATGCAGCCGTCTCTAAAGCATAACCCCAAAACGATAGCCGTCTCTATAGCTCCCCTGTTTTATTTTTGATATGTTCCTAGAGAAAACTAAGTTGAAAGATGATAGTAGCAAAGATGATATGTCCCATCCATGTGTAAGTGGTAGTGATGGGAGATAGTTTTTTCTTTTTTCTTTTCTTTGGGTGGGTCCCACCTGTATGTGACATAGGCAGCGAGGGGTACAAATGTCCACATAACAGCTCACTAACGGTCAAAGACCTTTGACCAGACGGAAACGACACGAAAGGGTATTTTCATAAGGGCACCAAACGAAACAGCGGTATAGTTGAGCACTGTTTTTTATTAGGGGTAAAGATGAGGTCGGGACAAAGTTGGGGGGGGGAGGAAATGGAATTGGCCCATTAAAAAAGGTCCATTGATTTTGGAAAAAGTTCAATGGTTCAAAACAAATTCATGAACATGAAAAAGGTTCACATATTTGATTAAAAAGTTTATAAATTTTAAAAAAAATCGTGAATTTAAGAAAACATTCATAAACATTTAAAAATTCACAAAATTGAACAAGTTAATGAATAAAAAAATATTCAAAAATTGCAAAGTTAGGGAAGTTCATGAAAACCAATCAAACAAAAAAAAGTTCATGTATTTAGAAAAAGAAAAGGAAAAGGAACAAAACAAATAAAAAGGAAAAAAAGCCAGGAAGGCTTCGCAAAACCAGCAACCGGTCCATTGAGTACCTATAAATGGGTCGGCCCACGGAGAATCGATCATGAGAGGGTGTGTATCAGGTTTGAAAACGTTTGTAAGAGCATCTACAACCAAACGCTTCAAACCATCTCTCATACGCCCGCAGACGCGTCCGATCAGTGACCGAACAAAAGAAGAGAGAACTAATCGGACAGAAGAGAGAAAGAAAAACGTGACCCAATCTGACCCCTCATATCATTCCTATATGCCTCCGGGCTGTTCATGAACCCTCATATATATCTTAAATATAAGGAGGATAGGAGGGCTCGCAGACGCGCCCGGACAGTCTGTCACGTAGAACGCGGCCCCACCATGGACCATCTTTTCTCTTTCTTTTTTTATTTTTTTTATTTATCTCTCTTCATCTCCACCAATCACGTGCAAGTGACTGGACATATGAGGAGAAAAATAAGAAGGGTGGCTGCGCGGACGAACAAATAGGGGCTCAAAACGGACACGCCTGATCACTGACCGGACGCGTCCGTGGACGTTTAAGAGGTCATATTTGCTTTTTTTGGCTGTAGATGCGCTGAATGACGTTAAAGACGTCGAATAGGAATTGGCATGAAGTATCACTCATATGAGATGTCGAATAGGAATTGGTAGGAAATGTAGCCCTCATATGAGATTTTATTTTTCATGGTAGAATGCTTCCGGAGACAGACGATTCCATAACTTCCCTACATAATGCCGCCTCAGTCCCCCTTCTCTTCCCAGTCCGGCCTTGATGGCGGCTAGAGGAGTGGAGACCTATCTGTCTCTTTTGCAGGTGTTTTTTCCTCAACATCACCGAGGTGGTGACCATGATGGCTAGTTTTAATAATACTTCATGACACTTACTTCAGATCGGAGAGGATTCATGAATTTAGTTTATATTTAAACTACAACCATGACACTTATTTTTGAGTGGGACTAGGAGATTGGATGAAAACCTGACCAGACATCTTTTTCTTATCCATGATGTAGAGGAGATCCTAAAGTTGCGCACTCTTAGAATGGGCGAGGGAGATTTTATTGCTTAGCATTACGAGAAAAGTGGTTTAATGTCGGTGAAGAGTGTGTATAGTCTGGCTCTGGATCATAAGGTTCCGAAGATCGATTTAGGCAATTTTAGTGGTGCCATGAATGGGATAGGAGGCTCTCAAATATAATTTGGAATGCTAATGTTTCCCAAAAAGTTAAATTTTTTACGTGGAGGGCTGCTTCTAATAGTCCGACGGTTCAAGTCAATAGGGTCAAACATCATCAATCTATTCTAGGTACGTGCTCAATTTGTGATACTGAAAATGAATGTATTTTTCACACATTGGTGAGTTGCGTTTCGTATGGCGTCGAAGGAAGTGTGGAATTTACCATTTGAGGAGATTTTCAAATATTCTAGACCGGAATGATTTCTTATTTTATTGGATCAATTAAATTCGCTTGTGCATGAGCAAATTATTAAATTATTTTCATGTTCTTGAGAGTTTGATATTTAAGAAATGATTTGATCTTTAGTAAGGGAACATAATCCATCTCAGCCTCAGTGAGCTTCGTAGAAAATTATTGGGCATCTTTCTCGTCTTATCATGCTAAATTGCAAGGGAAGACAGTAAAGATAAGCAAGTGGAGCTGAAATTTCAGCAAAGCATTAATATTGAGAGGAAGGTTATTCATTGGCAGCCCCCCATCTCAGCAAAGCACTAATATTGAATCTCAGCAAAGCACTAATATTGAGAGGAAAGTTATTCGTTAGCAGCCCTCATCTCAGAGGTCTACAATATTAATATAGCACTAATATTGAATCTCAGCAAAGCACTAATATTGAGAGAAAGGTTATTCATTGGCAGCCCCCCATCTCAGAGGTCTACCCCCTCCTTTCTGATTTATAAGGCTTAATTTAAAAATCTCATCAATCAAGATAAATGATGAGTGGTGAAATATTTTTTGTAGTTTGCAAAAACACCCAATTAATGTTTTTATTTTCTTCAAAAAATTATGTTTACGAATACATTAATTGCAATGCAATGCATGCATACAGTGCATGCATTAGTTAGTTTTCTCTTAATACTTGCATGCAATGATTTAATGCAATGCAATGATTTAATGCACTTTAAAGTCTGAACATGTGATGATAAACAACCAAATTGAGCTTTGTAAAATAAAAAAGGTAAAATTTTGAGATAAGCCCTATAAACCAGAAATGAGGGAGTACAATATTAAAGGTCTACAATATTAATATCAACGTAAGAGTGGGTGGTTGTGAGAAACCATTGTGGACAAATTATTCTTTCTTTCTAGGATTGTATTAGAGTTTGTAAGAAACCATTGTGGACAGATTATTCTTTCTTTCTGAGATTGTATTAGAGTTTGCTATAGCGTCGAGGAAGCGGAATTTAGAGCGTTCCTATCGGCCTGTATATTAGTACAACACTAGACATGCCCATCATTTTGGAGGAAACTGATCGCTCCTTTGCTGCCTCTGTTCTTGGAAGAGATTGTATGGACAGGTCCTCCCTTGTTGATTTAAAGAAGGCGGTGGTAAATGTCTCAAAGATGCCGGTGAATTTACATATTTCAAAGATCAACATGAGGGCAAATTTAGAGGCCACCAGGTTGCAAAGTTTAGTTTTGATAATAGATATGATAATTTTCCTTTTCATTCTATTTCGTCATGGGTGACAAAGTTTGTAATGAATGATTGTACAGACATTTTAAGTTGATTAATAAAAAAACCATGACACTTATTTTATTTGGTATAGGAGGAAACATTACATAAGGAGCATTTTTCGAAAAAGAGAAGATCGGAGGGAGCACTACATAAAGAGCATTTTCCGAAAAGAGGAGTCAAAGTTGATCGATGCTATTACACAGCACTCGGGGTAACCAAAAAGGCTACTCTACTTTACATCGACGAACAAATATTTGGTACAACCACGGCGAAGCCTTGCAAATACTACAACAACAAAAACCTCGCTTTATTAAACACATGCTGAAAGTCGGAGAGACGAATCTCCCAGATTACATGACACAGCTTGACAAGCCAACGGCGGTACCTCGTGACAGATCACCACCGAAGACGAAGATGCTGCGGTCGATTAGATGGGGATTGCGCCGGTGACGCGAGGGTACACGACCCTGGCCGGGTGACCCATGATGCGGCGGCCCTTGCGGTGGCGGAAAAGGTACACGGCAGCACCCAGCGGCCACTCCACCACTCCGGCCACGACGAGCGCCACGAATCCCAGCGTCGGGCCGACCACCTTGCACCGGCACGGGTTGCTCCTCGTCCCGCACTGCACGCAGATCGGCACGAACGCCATTGTTGTCGCTGAACCAGCCTCTGCTAGTGCTGTCAGATAGAATGTTTGCGTCGCAATTTGATGGATGGATAGATGCGCTAGAAATTGATGGTCCGCTTGCTAATCGTTGTGATGTGGTCGGTCTCTCGCATCTCGGGCATATATATAACGTCGTTGCGTTGAGGACGGTTGGCGCGACTGCCGGCACGCGTGGCGCTCGCAGCATGGTTGCAAAAAGTTGGTGATGACTCCGCTTGCTGGATCACTTCCACGTTGCACGGGACTCCGCTCACGTGTGTTCAGTTGTTCTTAGAGTTCTCTGGAACTTTCTCAACAAAAGAAAGATGCACAAGCAACGGGACACGTAATTGCACATCAGACTATGTTCTATGTATAATAACATGATCTCCTCAGCACCAGTTTGTGAAAAAAAAATAGCTCCAGTTTGTGAATTGACACTAGCGCACATGCCGTTATCTGATGATAGATGATGGTGAAACCCGATACGTCCTCGTATGGAAAAAAAACGTATAGTGCACATGCCGTCAGACCATCAGAAAAAGCACTAATAATTGACATTTGAAACTGAAATTGCTTTTGAAGGCCGAGCTTCATGAAGGCATCTAAATGCAAAATGCAAAATTCATGAAAATTCATATTTTTACATTTAAAAAATTCTAAAGAAAATACTGACATACATGAGGGCATAATACACAAGTGTGTAAATTTTTAGGATGAAATATGTTGAGATAAGGGTTGTGCAAAAAAACCATGGCTTTTTAACACGTGATACTATTCATTCTCTCATATCATAAATTTGTTTTTTTTGTACAGGTCGCCACTGCATTGTATTTTATTCTGAAAGTTTACACGCATACACCTTATATCCTTGTTTACTTGTACACTCTTTTTTTGAATTTTCCAAGATCCAAAACGCCATTCTATATGTATACATTACATAGTAAAATAATTTTACTAGTAAGATATATGTGCATAGCTTAGATATCCAAGTATAAACTGATGAAAATTACCGTACAATGATTGTGTTACACTCTGGTGCTTCAATCATGTAGACATGTAAGTTTGGAGTTGTATATCTATAATGTGGCTGTAAAACCAACTCTAGGCCATACCCGATCCCCCATACTCAAGATGCGTTGTCAGAAAAAAAACTATGTCCAACAAGTTTTTTTTTATAAAAGAAGGAGGACCTCCGGCCTCTGCATTTGGGGATGCATACAACCATTTTATTAATTATTTTTACAAGACATTATAAAGTCATACAACAGTAAGACTAAAGCCACAATTTAAGCAACAACTATCGCTACTCCTATCCAAATAATGAAGGGGCACTGATAGTTTGGGCCTAATACCAAACATATATCGCAGCCAAACCTAAACATTTAAGACCTGAGGTTCCAACCAGGATGCCTGCTGGGTATGTGGCACCTACCAGTCCGGCGCACTCCCAATCAGGACGCCTGCCGGGTATGAGGCCGCCGCAGCCACCTGTCACCAATCCATCTTTAGTATTGTACTGCTGCACCAACTTGTCCGGCCTCTCTGCCATCGACGCCACCACGACGCATGATAACGTCACCCTCCCGCGCGAGTCCCTCGCCACACATCGGGCGCCGAGTCTCCACTGCGCCACGGCGCCGAGAAACACCACAAATGTGCAGGATGGAACACCGCTCCACCAATTATTCCGTCCACTCGTCCCTCGAGCCCATGTACACCTCCAAGAATGACGCCACAAGAGGGAAACGACACAATAATGCTGCCGTCATCCAATCTACTGATCTAGGGTTTCCCCCGGAGGTAGCAGATAGTGGCCTGGAACTTCTCAACAGCGATGCCTTCAACAAGGGAACGACGCCGAATAGTGCCACCATCGCCGGCCTCGGCTGCAGCCGTAAGCAGGTCTTCACCCAGATCTGTTCCAATGGCCTCCATTTAGCGTTTTGTGCACGGATTGTCCACCACCGCGGCCGCTGCGTCGCCCGTTGCGAGTCCACAGCCGCCGACACATCCTCCGCCGTCCGAGGCCGCCGCCCCGGGATCCAGCCCTCGCTGGCCGCCGGAACGAAGCCACCGAGCCCCATCGAGGGCGGCCAACGGGGACGGAGAAGCTAGATCCGGCCAAGCCCGGCTAGGATCCGGCCTCTCCCCGCGCTGAAGCCACTCCCGCAGCCCTGCATCTCGCCCACGCCCAAGGCAACACAGGCAGCACATGCGCGCGCAACGCCGCGGAGAGGGGAAATGCCCCGCGCGCCACCTTCCCTGGGGCGCGCGCGGACTTTGCCGACGGCCCCTCCAGCGGCGGCGAAGCGAGGGAGGGGGCGAGGGGGATCTGACGGCGGCGGCGCTAGGGTTCCCCCGTGTCGCCCGGGGGCGACGCGGGGGCGAGAGGAGGGGGGCTGGTAAGCCAATTTTTGTCCAGCAATAATACACCTGCGTTTTTTGCCTTACGCAACCTTGCACATAAGCTTTCCTGATTCTTCGGCCAATTAGACAAAAGAGGAACTGCAGATATAATCGTGTGCCTGATTTTATAGATGAGAATGGTGCTTGGATGAAAGAATGACTTGAGAACATTTTTTCTGGCCTATGGATGTTATACAGATACTTAAGATCAGAACCTCACCATAGAGCGGGACGTTTTTTGGCTTGGCACCCAGAGCGGTCGGGGTTGTCTATTGTACGTAGTGCGTACTGGCTAGCGACACTACAACATGATGATGAGTTTGCAGAGGGTGTGATTAGTGCACATCCGGAGGGAGAGAAAGGCTGCAATGGAAGTTTATATGGCAAGCGAAGGTCCCGCAAAAGATGAAAATTTTGGCGTGAAAGGTGGAGTCAGGAGCTATTTACCAACGGCAAAAAATAAAGTATGGCATCGCATACTCACGCGGGCTACTTGTCCCATCCACAGAAGGGAAGAGGAAGGGTCACACCGTGCACTAGTTGCATGCATGCGGCCACGCTATGGGATGACATGGCCAAGTTCTAGTATGTGGCACACAAAGAGGGGGTGGTGGAATCTGGGAAAGATTGATTGTTGCTACTGTAGGGGAACGTAGCAGAATTTTAAAATTTTCTATGCATCACCAAAATCAATTCATGGAGTCATCTAGCAACGAGGGAGAGAGGAGTGCATCTACATACCCTTGTAGATCACGAGCGGAAGCGTTCAAGAGAACGGGGTTGATGGAGTCGTACTCAACATGATCCAAATCACCGAAGATCCTAATGCCGAACGGACGACACCTCCGCGTTCAACACACGTACGGAGCGAGGACGTCTCCCGCGCCTTGATCCAGCAAGGAGGAGGGAGAGCAGTGGCGGAGACAAGGGGGGGCGAGCAGGGGCCTGGCCCCCCCTAATGATCGAGCGATGCTGTGGTGATTAGCGATACAAAGGCACGTATTTCCCACGTATATACATACTTGGCCCCCCTATCTCAACGTTGATTCTAGAAAAAGGCCCATGTAAACCCCACTAGCGGCCAGGTAGGGCGCTGCGTTCTCCTGTGATGATTAGCCTGTACGTGGATTTCGCTCCCAAAAAAAGCCTGTACGTGTATTAGTACCCAGAAATTAGTCGCCGCCGTTCCGTGCCTTCGGCTGCCCGGCCTCTGCTCTCCCTGCCCTGCTGTGATCTCGATCCTATTCGTACGGCGACGGCGCGACACTGCCTTCTTCACTTGTTAAATCTTCCGGCTGCAACCAACAGGAACTAGCCGAGGACCCAAGATTTAACACACATCAGTACATCACACAATCAACTAATCTCAATTCTCATCATGTATCATCAGATTTTTGTTATCTACTTGTTTTGGTTGTGTGATTAGCGATGCTATGATTCTATGAACAGTTCCTATATTATATGTGTACTAGAAATTATCGTGGTCTGATGCAAATTACCTTGTATGAGTTATTATTTGGGATGCAATTTTTTCCTATGTCAAACTACAATATAGCTAATTGTGAAATTGCAATTCAGCAGATATGAAGAGAAAAGCGCTGTCATACACCGTTAAGATTAATTCATTCTTTAGGCTGGTTGCTTCAAGTTCTCAACCTAGTGAAATTTTTAATGACGCTGATATGTTGGACATAGTAAATGTTGCAGAACAAGAATAAAATTGGCTTATCATAAAGACCTTGGTAAACATTGTCAAATTTGAGAGCTGCCACTGGACAAGGAAGATGAAGGTCGGCATTTTTATATATCCGAGGAACCATATCTGCCGAAAAGTGCCCCGAAACACTCTAAACAGTAATTTATCATTTAAGCGCCGCCAAATGGGATATGACTTACTTCGGTGTTCCATGGTATACATTGAAAAAATTAGTAGGTAATTTCTCTTCCAATGAAATTATTAAATTTTCTCATCTTATTGGCAATTGTAGAGCAAAATTTAAACTCGTACAATATTTTATAGTCTGGCGCATTATTATAGTATGATGATAGTTTTTTTTCAGTCAAGAAAAAAAATATATGAACTTGACTTGGCCCCCCCCTATACCAAAATCCTGGCTCCGCCCCTAAGGGAGAGGTTGGTGAAGAGGGCTCCAATAGCAGCACGACGGCGTGGTGGTGATGAAGCTGCAGTACTCCGACAAGGCTTCGCCAAGCTCTTATGGAGGAGGAGAGGTGTTGGGGAGGGGAGGGGCTGCGCCTTGGATGTTGTGTGCAGCCCTCCCCTCATCCCTCTATTTATAGGGGAAAGGGGAAGGGGGCCGACCCCCTCTAGATGAGATCTAGAGGGGGGGCGGCGGCCAAGGGGAGGGAGGCTTGCCCCCCAAGCAAGGGGGCGCCCCCCCTTAGGGTTTCCTCCAACCCTAGGCGCATGGGCCCTAGGGGGGTGTGGCGCCCCAACCCACTTGGGCTGGTTCCCTTCTTCATATAGCCCATAAGGCCCTCCGGAAGAGGTGGACCCTCCCGGTGGACCCCCGGAACCCCTTCGGTGGCCCCGGTACAATACCGATATGCCCCCGAAACTTTCCGGCGACCATATGACAACTTCCCATATATAAATCTTTACCTCCGGACCATTCCGGAACTCCTCGTGACGTCCGTGATCTCATCCGGGACTCCGAACAACATTCGGTAATCACATACAAGTCTTCCTAACAACCCTAGCGTCACCGAACCTTAAGTGTATAGACCCTACGGGTTCGGGAGACATGCAGACATGACCGAGACGACTCTCCGGTCAATAACCAATAGCGGGATCTGGATACCCATGTTGGCTCCCACATGTTCCACGATGATCTCATTGGATGAACCACGATGTCGAGGATTCAATCAATCCGTATACAATTCCCTTTGTCAATCGGTACGTTACTTGCCCGAGACTCGATCGTCGGTATCCCAATACCTTGTTCGGTATCGTTACCGGCAAGTCACTTTACTCGTACCGTAATGCATGATCCCGTGATCAATCACTTGATCACTTTGAGCTCATTATGATGATGCATTACCGAGTGGGCCCAGAGATACCTCTCCGTCATACGGAGTGACAAATCCCAGTCTCGATTCGTGCCAACCCAACAGACATTTTCGGAGATACCTGTAATGTACCTTTATAGTCACCTAGTTACGTTGTGACGTTTGGCACACCCAAGGCACTCCTACGGTATCCGGGAGTTGCACAATCTCATGGTCTAAGGAAATGATACTTGACATTCAGAAAAGCTACAGCAAACGAACTACACGATCTTTGAGCTAAGCTTAGGATTGGGTCTTGTCCATCACATCATTCTCCTAATGATGTGATCCCGTTATCAATGACATCCAATGTCCATATCAGGAAACCATGACTATCTTTTGATCAACGAGCTAGACAACTAGGGGCTCACTAGGGACGTGTTGTGGTCTATGTATTCACACATGTATTACGATTTCCGGATAACACAATTATAGCATGAACAATAGACAATTATCATGAACAAAGAAATATAATAATAACCATTTTATTATTGCCTCTAGGGCATATTTCCAACAGTCTCCCACTTGCACTAGAGTCAATATTCTAGTTATATTGTGATGAATCGAACACCCATGCAGTTCTGGTGTTGATCATGTTTTGCTCTAGGGAGAGGTTTAGTCAACAGATCTGCTACATTCAGGTCCGTATGTACTTTACAAATCTCTATGTCTCCATTTTGAACACTTTCACGAATGGAGTTGAAGCGACTCTTGATATGCCTGGTCTTCCTGTGAAACCTGGGCTCCTTGGCAAGGGCAATAGCTCCAGTGTTGTCACAGAAGAGAGTCATCGGGCTCGACGCTTTGGGTATGACTCCTAGGTCGATAATGAACTCCTTCACCCAGACTGCTTCTTGTGCTGCCTCCGAGGCTGCCATGTACTCCGCTTCACATGTAGATCCCGCCATAACGCTTTGCTTGCAACTGCACCAGCTTACTGCCCCACCATTCAAAATATACACGTATCCGGTTTGTGACTTAGAGTCATCCAGATCTGTGTCAAAGCTAGCATCGACGTAACCCTTTACGACGAGCTCTTCGTCACCTCCATAAACGAGAAACATTTCTTTAGTCCTTTTCAGGTACTTCAGGATATTCTTGACCGCTGTCCAGTGTTCCATGCCGGGATTACTTTGGTACCTTCCTACCAAACTTACGGCAAGGTTTATATCAGGTCTGGTACACAGCATAGCATACATGATAGATCCTATGGCCGAGGCATAGGGGACGACACTCATCTTTTCTCTATCTTCTGCCGTGGTCGGGCATTGAGCCGTGCTCAATCTCGTACCTTGCAATACAGGCAATAACCCCTTCTTTGACTGATCCATTTTGAACTTCTTCAATATCTTGTCAAGGTACGTACTCTGTGAAAGACCAATGAGGCGTATCGATCTATCACTATAGATCTTGATCCCTAATATATAAGCAGCTTCTCCAAGGTCCTTCATTGAAAAACACTTGTTCAAGTAGGCCTTTATGCTTTCCAAGAATTCTATATCATTTCCCATCAACAGTATGTCATCCACATACAATATGAGAAATGCTACAGAGCTCCCACTCACTTTCTTGTAAATGCAGGCTTCTCCATAAGTCTGCATAAACCCAAACGCTTTAATCATCTCATCAAAGCGAATGTTCCAACTCCGAGATGCTTGCACCAGCCCATAAATCGAGCGTTGGAGCTTGCACACCTTGTCAGCATACTTAGAATCGACAAAACCTTCCGGCTGCATCATATACAATTCTTCCTTAAGGAAACCATTAAGGAATGCCGTTTTGACGTCCATTTGCCATATCTCATAATCATAGAATGCGGCAATTGCTAACATGATTCAGACGGACTTCAGCTTTGCTATGGGTGAGAAAGTCTCATCGTAGTCAACCCCTTGAACTTGTCGATAACCCTTAGCGACAAGCCGAGCTTTATAGATGGTCACATTACCATCCGCGTCTGTCTTCTTCTTAAAGATCCATTTATTTTCTATGGCTCGCCGGTCAACGGGCAAGTCAGTCAAAGTCCATACTTCGTTTTCATACATGGATCCTATCTCGGATTTCATGGCTTCCAGCCATTTGTCGGAATCCGGGCCCGCCATCGCTTCTTCATAGTTCGAAGGTTCACCGTTGTCTAACAACATGATTTCCAAGACAGGGTTGCCGTACCACTCTGGTGCGGAACGTGTCCTTGTGGACCTACGAAGTTCAGTAGCAACTTGATCTGAAGTTTCATGATCATTATCAACTTCCTCTCCAGTCGGTGCAGGCACCTCAGGAACATTTTCTTGAGTTGCGCCACTTACCGGTTCAAGAGGTAATACTTCATCAAGTTCTACCTTCCTCCCACTTATTTCTTTCGAGAGAAACTCTTTCTCTAGAAAGGACCCATTCTTGGCAACAAAGATCTTGCCTTCGGATCTGAGGTAGAAGGTATACCCAACAGTTTCTTTAGGGTATCCTATGAAGATGCATTTTTCCGACTTGGGTTCGAGCTTTTCAGGTTGAAGCTTCTTGACATAAGCATCGCATCCCCAAACTTTTAGAAACGACAGCTTAGGTTTCTTCCCAAACCATAATTCATACGGTGTCGTCTCAACGGATTTCGACGGAGCCCTATTTAAAGTGAATGCGGCAGTCTCTAAAGCATAGCCCCAAAATGATAGCGGTAAATCGGTAAGAGACATCATAGATCGCACCATATCTAATAGAGTACGATTACGACGTTCGGACACACCATTACGCTGAGGTGTTCCAGGCGGCGTTAGTTGTGAAACTATTCCACATTTTCTTAAGTGTGTGCCAAATTCATGACTCAAGTATTCCCCCCCACGATCTGATTGCAAGAACTTGATTTTCCTGTCACGTTGATTCTCAACCTCACTCTGAAATTCCTTGAACTTTTCAAAGGTCTCAGACTTGTGTTTCATTAAGTAGACATACCCATATCTACTCAAGTCATCAGTGAGGGTGAGAACATAATGATAGCCACCACGAGCCTCAACACTCATTGGACCGCACACATCAGTATGTACGATTTCCAATAAGTTGGTTGCTCGCTCCATTGTTCCTGAGAACGGAGTCTTGGTCATCTTACCCATGAAGCATGGTTCGCACGTGTCAAATGATTTGTAATCAAGAGACTCTAAAAGTCCATCTGCATGGAGCTTCTTCATGTGTTTGACACCTATGTGACCAAGGTGGCAGTGCCACAAGTATGTGGGACTATCATTATCAACCTTACATCTTTTGGTATTCACACTATGAATATGTGTAGCATTACGCTCGAGATTCATTAAGAATAAACCATTCACCATCGGAGCATGACCATAAAACATATCTCTCATATAAATAGAACAACCATTATTCTCGGATTTAAATGAGTAGCCATCTCGTATTAAACGAGATCCTGATACAATGTTCATGCTCAAAGCTGGCACTAAATAACAATTATTGAGGTTTAAAACTAATCCTGTAGGTAAATGTAGAGGTAGCGTGCCGACGGCGATCACATCTACCTTGGAACCATTCCCAACGCGCATCGTCACCTCGTCCTTCGCCAGTCTCTGTTTATTCCGCAGCTCCTGCTTTGAGTTACAAATTTGAGCAACCGCACCGGTATCAAATACCCAGGAGCTACTACGAGTACTGGTAAGGTACACATCAATTACATGTATATCACATATACCTTTCGTGATGCCGGCCTTCTTGTCCGCTAAGTATTTGGGGCAGTTCCGCTTCCAGTGACCACTTCCCTTGCAATAAAAACACTCAGTCTCGGGCTTGGGTCCATTCTTTGGCTTCTTCCCGGCAGCTTGCTTGCCGAGCGCGGCAACTCCCTTACCGTCCTTCTTGAAGTTCTTCTTACCCTTGCCTTTCTTGAACTTAGTGGTTTTATTCACCATCAACACTTGATGTTCCTTTTTGACTTCTATCTCTGCTGATTTCAGCATTGAAAATACTTCAGGAATGGTTTTTTCCATCCCCTGCATATTGAAGTTCATCACAAAGCTCTTGTAGCTCGGTGGAAGCGACTGAAGGATTCTGTCAATGACCGCGTCATCCGGGAGATTAACTCCCAGCTGTGTCAAGCGGTTATGCAACCCAGACATTTTGAGTATGTGCTCACTGACAGAACTATTTTCCTCCATCTTACAGCTGAAGAACTTGTCAGAGACTTCATATCTCTCGACCCGGGCATGAGCTTGAAAAACCATTTTCAGCTCTTCGAACATCTCATATGCTCCCTGTCTCTCAAAACTCTTTTGGAGCCCTGGTTCTAAGCTGTAAAGCATGCCACACTGAACGAGGAAGTAATCATCAGCACGTGTCTGCCAAGAGTTCATAACGTCTTGGTTCTGTGGGACGGGTGCGTCACCTAGCGGTGCTTCTAGGACATAATCTTTCTTGGCAGCTATGAGGATGATCCTCAGGTTCCAGACCCAGTCCGTATAATTGCTGCCATCGTCTTTCAGCTTGGTTTTCTCTAGGAACGCGTTGAAGTTGAGGACAACGTGGGCCATTTGATCTACAAGACATATTGTAAAGATTTTAGACTAAGTTCATGATAATTAAGTTCATCTAATGAAATTATTCAATGAACTCCCACTCAGATAGACATCCCTCTAGTCATCTAAGTATAACATGATCCGAGTTAACTAGGCCGTGTCCGATCATCACGTGAGACGGACTAGTCAACATCGGTGAACATCTTCATGTTGATCGTATCTTCTATACGACTCATGCTCGACCTTTCGGTCTTCTGTGTTCCGAGGCCATGTCTGTACATGCTAGGCTCGTCAAGTCAACCTAAGTGTATTGCGTGTGTAAATCTGGCTTACACCCGTTGTATTCGAATGTTAGAATCTATCACACCCGATCATCACATGGTGCTTCAAAACAACGAACCTTCGCAACGGTGCACAGTTAGGGGGAACACTTTCTTGAAATTATTACGAGGGATCATCTTATTTAAGCTATCGCCGTTCTAAGCAAATAAGATGTAAAACATGATAAACATCACATGCAATCAAATAGTGACATGATATGGCCAATATCATTTGCTCCTTTGATCTCCATCTTCGGGGCTCCATGATCATCGTTGTCACCGGCATGACACCATGATCTCCATCATCGTGTCTTCTTGAAGTTGTCACGTCAACTATTACTTCTACTACTATGGCTAACGGTTTAGCAATAAAGTAAAGTAATTACATGACGTTTATGTTGATACGCAGGTCATAAATAAATTAAGACAACTCCTATGGCTCCTGCCGGTTGTCATACTCATCGACATGCAAGTCGTGATTCCTATTACAAGAACATGATCAATCTCATACATCACATATATCATTCATCATTCATCACAACCTTTGGCCATATCACATCACAAAACACTTGCTGCAAAAACAAGTTAGACGTTCTCTAATTGTTGTTGCAAGTTTTTACGTGCTATAGGTTTCTAGCAAGAACATTTCTTACCTACGCCAAAACCACAATGTGAATTGCCAATTTCTATTTACCCTTCATAAGGACCCTGTTCATCGAATCCGATCCGACTAAAGTGGGAGAGACAGACACCCGCCAACCACCTTATGCAACTAGTGCATGTCAGTCGGTGGAACCGGTCTCACGTAAGCGTACGTGTAAGGTTGGTCCGGGCCGCTTCATCCCACGATGCCGCCGAATCAAGATAAGACTAGTAACGGCAAGCAAATTGACAATATCGACGCCCACAACTACTTTGTGTTCTACTCGTGCATAGTAACTACGCATAGACCTAGCTCTGATACCACTGTTGGGGAACGTAGCAGAATTTTAAAATTTTCTACGCATCACCAAGATCAATCTATGGAGTCATATAGCAACGATGGAGAGAGGAGTGCATCTACATACCCTTGTATATCACGAGCGGAAGCGTTCAAGAGAACGGGATTGATGGAGTCATACTCGACGTGATCCAAATCACCGAAGATCCTAGTGCCGAACGGACGGCACCTCCGTGTTCAACACACGTACGGAGCGAGGACGCCTCCCGCGCCTTGATCCAGCAAGGAGGAGGGAGAGGTTAGTGAAGAGGGCTCCAACAGCAGCACGACGGCGTGGTGGTGATGAAGCTGCAGTACTCCGGCAGGGCTTCGCCAAGCTCTTATGGAGGAGGAGAGGGGCTGCGCCTTGGATGTTGTGTGCAGCCCTCCCCTCACCCCTCTATTTATAGGGGAAAGGGGAAGGGGGCCGGCCCCCTCTACATGAGATCTAGAGGGGGGACGACCAAGGGGAGGGGGGCTTGCCCCCCAAGCAAGGGGGCGCCCCCCTTAGGGTTTCCCCCAACCCTAGGCGCATGGGCCCTAGGGGGGTGTGGCACCTCAGCCCACTTGGGCTGGTTCCCTTCTCCATACAGCCCATAAGGCCCTCCGGAAGAGGTGGACCCTCCCGGTGGACCCCCGGAACCCCTCCGGTGGCCCCGGTACAATACCGATATGCCCCCGAAACTTTCCGGCGACCATATGACAACTTCCCATATATAAATTTTTACCTCCGGACCATTCTGGAACTCCTCGTGACGTCCTGGATCTCATCCGGGACTCCTAACAACATTCGGTAATCACATACACGTCTTCCTAACAACCTAGCGTCACCGAACCTTAAGTGTGTAGACCCTACGGGTTCGGGAGACATGCAGACATGACCGAGACGACTCTCCGGTCAATAACCAACAGCGGGATCTGGATACCCATGTTGGCTCCCACATGTTCCACGATGATCTCATCGGATGAACCACGATATCGAGGATTCAATCAATCCGTATACAATTCCCTTTGTCAACCGGTACGTTACTTGCCCGAGACTCGATCGTCGGTATCCCAATACCTTGTTCAGTCTCGTTACCGGAAAGTCACTTTACTCATACCGTAATGCATGATCCCGTGATCAATCACTTGATCACTTTGAGCTCATTATGATGATGCATTACTGAGTGGGCCCAGAGATACCTCTCCGTCAGAGTGACAAATCCCAGTCTCGATTCGTGCCAATCCAACAAACACTTTCAGAGATACCTGTAATGTACCTTTATAGTCACCTAGTTACGTTGTGACATTTGGCACACCCAAGGCACTCCTACGGTATCCGAGAGTTGCACAATCTCATGGTCTAAGGAAATGATACTTGACATTCAGAAAAGCTACAGCAAACGAACTGCACGATCTTTGAGCTAAGCTTAGTATTGGGTCTTGTCCATCACATCATTCTCCTAATGATGTGATCCCGTTATTAATGACATCCAATGTCCATAGTTAGGAAACCATGACTATCTTTTGATCAACGAGCTAGTCAACTAGAGGCTCACTAGGGACGTGTTGTGGTCTATGTATTCACACATGTATTACGATTTCCGGATAACACAATTATAGCATGAACAATAGACAATTATCATGAACAAAGAAATATAATAATAACCATTTTATTATTGCCTCTAGGGCATATTTCCAACAGCTGCTGCTATTGAGTTGCTGAGATATGGCCATTATGTTGGTATGGAGAGTTTGACGGACCCGGTATCTGATATCACTCATGGAAAGGAGACCACCCTATGGCTGCATGTGCGGATTTTCTTGTTAGTTATAGCTAGCTCAAAAATACTCTAGAGAAGATATGCTAAAAGGAAATATGTTAGTGATGGACAATGAAGAGCGTTCGAAGCATCACCCGCCGACCCAGGTGCTCCCGTGGCCTACACTCCATGCAGCTCCGCGACACTCTTGGTGGATGGGTCATTTCGCGAGGAGGATGGTACGACGACAGCTAGGATGATTCTATAGAGACACGATGGATCGGTCATCTTTGTCACGTACCTCTATCTGTTCAATTGTAACGACGCATCGGAGGCGGAGATCCATGCTATTAAGATCAGTTTTGGTGCTTGCTCGTCAACATACGGAGCTACCGGTCATGGTTCAGTTTGATTAGTAGACTGCCCTTTCTTCTATTTCCGATTCTAGTTTAGATCGTTCGGATTATGGTCACTTAGTAGCCGAGATTAAGTCTCTAATGATTGGTAGAGTATTTATTCCACAAAAACTACATAGGTCTCAAAATAGTGTTGCAAATTGTCTGGCAAGGTATAGTCGCTCTGAGCGAGCCACGCTCGAAAGAGGAACCCCATGTATTGAGGAACTCTTGCCGAGGGATTGTAGCCCTACCATAATGGAATAAACTACTATTGTTCTCTCAAAAAAATGTGGATGTAAATTTAATTTTTGTAGCTCATCCTAATTATAGCTATAAAATATTTGAAGATTGTATGTCACAATACTACATGACAAACAAAGGGAAGCCTTACGGAGTAGGCCCCTAATGACACATGACCCAGCTTCCAGGCTCAGAGACGCTATGATCTAGTTAGCTGCAATAAAGAAGAGTCGTAACCAATGGAAGTGGTGCTATCAATCAGACATGATTGTCCAGTCAGGCAGCAGTGGAGCAATGATCCTCATTCAGTCTCAAGGCATCAGTCAGACCAACGACAAGTCAACTGATGGACGTTACAAGATGCATCTCCCACGACCACTATGATTCATCAACTAATGGTGTTACCTTGGAAATAAAAAATGACGTTACCTTTTGTAGTAATCGTATGTAGTAATATTCAGCCATCAATGTATCATTAACCATATTTATTGTACTGACAGTTATTGCTGCTCTTCATGTCACACTCAATATAAGCCAAGGAGGGTAATAGGTGACATCATTTGTACTCATCCTATACACAAGGAAGAAAACAACACACATGAAGTAGGGTATTATCTCCATCGTTGAGGGCATGAGTATGTATAATTTCTTGTGTATACACCCATTTGCATCTTTGGTAATCAATGTGCTCCTCTATGCACATCCCCATACGTATTGTCGGGAAAATAACCACGAGAGTTGGAATTCACTGTAGAGAATGACCATGTGATGGTGGTTAACATTAGCAACACTCGACTTATGCACAAAAGGATGATACACTATGTAGTTGTCACTAAAGAGAGCATGTGTCATGGAGAATAACTAGTGATAGTTAAGATTGACCCCGCAAGTGTGAAAGCAGGTGTCAACAAGCTCCTTTCAGGTTCACTAAGTTCCTCAAGAGCTACAAAGGATACAAAAGAGGGGAAATGAGACATGAGACAAACCTGGTGTTTGTCGATAAAAATACACAAAGAATACCAACAACTTACCAACCCAAGGTAAAGAGAGCAACAATATTGCACAACCATAAATGTCAACATCAAGGAACATCCCAAAATTCTCAAGTCCAACAATCAATGAATCACGAGGACGAAATCCGTAATCAACAACTACTTCCTCCCAGTTAGGACCATGAAATTTTCTACTGATTTTACCATATGGTATACCCTCAGAAGTGTGAAGGCCAGGTTTAGTATCCCTGCCCCTCTCCTCTGAGTAGCTAAAGACCTGCATTGCTCAATGTACTATGCAAGATGAGCCCTGGCATTACACACGAAGAACAAACAAAACCCAATAAATGAAAAACAACTAAAATTTTACAATTAATGTCATCAACTAATTATCAGTGAAACTTATCCAATTATGCAAAGTCACATTGAACAACAAACATGCATAAGAATAAACCTAGAGCTAATTATGCATAATAACGAAACTAGAACTAACTATACATCACCACACTTATTACAAAAATATCAACTCAAGAAATTGTTGAACTTATCTCACACCTCGAGCGCCACCCATCTAGGACCATAGTGAACTGGCCGGGGGCAAGAGCCATTTGCCTGTGGGAAGAAGGGCAAGCCATGGCTACAAAAACAGAAGAAAAAAAAGAGATAAATTACTAATAACTGAATCAATAAACATGTTTTCATCAAGTTGAAAGCTATCATTTCATAGAATTGAAAGCACCACCAATTTTTACCCCATAAACTCCTTATCACAGAAATATAATGGAAAAAAGAAATTGAAAAAGTGAGAGCAATGGAAGTAACAAACTAACCACAACCCACATAAAATTAGGAATTCAACAGAGAAGACGATCGAGGCAGAGCAAGAGAGGAGGCGACGGCCGTCAAAGGACCGGGGGTGGAGGAAAAACAATAGGAGGCGACGGCGCGAGAGGCAATAGCAAAGGTGGAGGAAACAAGTGCGGCGGCGGTGCGAGGGTGAGGAAGAAACACGGATGGCGGAATACAGAAGGTAGGTTAAGAAATCTAAAGGCTTAAGGACTAAAGTGAAAATAGAAATCCTGAAACCGGAAGCTGGATACCGGAAACAAGAAACATGCACGGTCATCTCTCATTATACCACATGTCAACAACAGAGCGCAACGGGAAATCCTCTCGACGCACGAAGTTGCGACACTTGCCGCGCTGGGCCGCCATGCGAAGTGACCTTCGTGGGGTACCCTCTAACTAGTGATTTCGGTTTTATAGATGGAGATTCAAATCTCACTCCTATACTAGAAGAAAAACCTCCCGATTCAAAAAAAACACTCAAATATGCTTTCTTCTCTCAAATAAAAGAATCACCAAGTATTCTCACCAAAAGTTTTTATCTCGTATAAAATAGAAACTAGATCAACTCCATGTCTATCAGCTTTTGTTCTTGTATGTATCAAGGGAGTACAATACGTCACAAAGATAATCATTGTAGTAATACCTTAGAAAAGGTTCCTCTTCAAAGAAAGATTAGAGTTTCTTTGTCTCCCATCAGCGCCGCCGCCGGTCCGCCTCGTCTTTGGTGGCCTTAGGGCCATGGGGACGCAGTGGATGTTAACCCTTGCCAGTAGAAGGGCTTTATTTTTAGATGTTTCTTCGAGTTTTGTTAGAGTTTGTGTCCTGCTCGAAAAGGTGAGACGTCAACGGCTTCCTGAAGATGGAATAAGGTTCTTCCCGCCTAACCCCCACCTTGTTGGCGCGTTTAGCATCGTCAATGGGCGTGTGAAGGTGTGTCTCGATAGATCTGTCTTTGATGAATTTGCTCGGATTTAGTCGTCGTTCGCCTATATTCGTGTGTCTTCAGGTTTAATCATTTTGATCTACGCTACTTTTCAATCTAAGCTACTCTTCATTGGTGATTGTTGTTGTTCTTCATTGGTGATTATTGTTGTTCTGTGTGCTAATTCTATGGGGCCTGAGCACGACGACTTCCCAACTATATATTACAACAAGTTTTGCCTGGCTCGGGTGAGGAAGAGGCTACAGCGGCGGCATGCTCTCAACTCGCTTTAGTGTTTGTAGTCCTCGCTATGTGGTTTAAGGATATGAATGTACTTTTTATTATTTGTGATGTTCATTATACTGCCATTATCGAAGATGAATAAATCAGAATTTTCCAAAAAAAAAGTACAACATAGTCATGAAAAACAATGCAGCGAGGAACAGGAAAGTTCTTTTGCAAGGTTGCTTGGTTCCAATTGTTATTAGTACATTCAGAATAGTGTTAAGTATAGCACTTAGCATAAACATAAGATTTACAACGAAACGATGCCTTTCAGATGTAAGCATCGACCAAAGTAGGAGGGATCAACAAGTTCGCCACAGACTCCTTGCTCGTGTCCTCTTTCTTCTCCTTTGAGCTCAGGGCCTCCTCCCGGACCTTCTCCAACTTCTCCATTACTTTCCTCTTGTTCTCTTGTCTGGAGGTTCTAGCTTCAGCATGTTCAGCCACCAGGAACATTGCAAAGAAGGCAGACGAAATGTATGCCAGGGTACCTCTGCGGGATGTCCTGCTGGCTACTTGGACAATGGTTGACTGCAGAAACAAGTGCTAAACTGATAAGTAACAGGGGCAGTTCAAGCCTCGACAGAGGTTAGTAATAATTAAATCACGCACGAAAGTGACAACCTTGACATGATAACTCTGTCTACAAGAGAAAATTGGCTTCAGTCCAAGTGTGATTAGATGACAGGATACACATCTTAACAATTTACGTAGAGATAAAGCAGGACTAGAATCGAAGTTTTGATGCTCTATACGTGTATATCTTCTAAAAAGTGGACAGAACTGTCTCTGCATCAGTTTGCACACAGCAACGAGTATATGCATGAAAACTTAAAGACTGAAGAGTTCGTTCACACTACCCTCAAATGAATACGCACCATACATTTAGTCAAAAAATCTAGGTAAGATAACCAGTAGTACTTCAACTAAGTGTCATGGCGTACTGTCCCCAAATGTTGGGGAGTACCATGACATTAACAATATAATCATAGTCTATAAATGTTGTAATTTTCATTAACTTATATAAGGAGTGCCATGGAACATCCTAGAAGTTTCTCTACTGGACATTGTATGAGTGAAGATCTAGGATGTTGGCTGGGGATCTGCTGGAGGACCAATACGGAAAGTACGTACAGGATTTACAAACTCTTACCAAGCTACTCATTCAACCTGTCAAAACAAAAACACAGGAATCAGTAGAGAAAATTGTAGGATGTTCCCTCCCTTTGCTCACTCGACGGCACGCTACTCTGCTCATATCCCTGATCTGATATTTGCAGAGAGAAGTGTGCTTTTCTGGTTACGAAACTTGTATCTCTAAAATTACTGTAAGCGGCAGCCAATCAAGCGAGGCATACAAAAGAGACACATCGGATCTATCAACTGGCTACTGCTAACACATCGAATCATTCAGAACTTGCCCCGGCTTACTATAGATTCGATGTGTTCATGTGGTAGAATAATTCTGATGAGCCGCAAAAATGATTCCTTAAATTCAGTGCGTACCTGGTTGTGTTTGCAGCTAAGCAGAGTAGCCCGTGACCTTGTGCGGGTGCGCCCATTTCTAGCAGGAGTAAGGCCGTGGATCTGAGAGGGCAGCTGCAGAGAAGTGATGGCCATTGTTGTTGCTCCTAGGCGAGAACCGAGAAGCTGGCGCGTGTACTGGTGGTGGTAGTGCCGTGGAAGGCAAGTGCTTCCTCCGTGGCTTTCTTGACTCTTCTCAACAGTTCCACTGCCCACTGGAGGACAAACGCACGTTTGTCTTGACAAATAAGACCCTGCATTACGCTGTATTTCAAACAAGATTAGTGATTCAGGCAAGAAAAGAAAAAACAAGATTAGTGAGGAAAATCATACGTAAATAAAAGTGCACGAGACGGCCACGTTGCCATGCTGCAGTCAGCCTGGAGTGTAAACCACTCTGGTCACTCACACCGCGCACGAGGCAGACGAGCCAGCCGAACGGCGCAGCCGCACAGGCGAGGGATTCCGTTAAGCTTTCAACCTCTTCTGCGCAATAGACTCCATTTCGAAATACTGTTCCTGAATTTATTCATCTGATCCCGAGGTGTCAAACGGTCCGCTGATCTTCCAGACCCTAGCTCCCATATTAATATCCTTCGTAAACCCACCCCGCCTAGTAGCAAATCAAAGGATCGTCATCACACCATGTTCGCTGCCATGGCCATCCTCCTCTCCTCCATCGCTAGCCGGCTGAGGCTCCGCCGCCGGAACAAGAGGATCACGTCCTCTTCGGTCAATCCCCGCCCACCCTTCTTCTCCTGCGGCGGCGGCGGCGGCGGCGACGCCCTCAGCCCTTTCGTGAAGCCGAAGACGACGAGGAAGCTCAAGGCGCCGTCGAGCAAAAGATTCACGGAGCATGGTCAGGACGGCCGCACGGTGGACGACGACGACGTCGACGAGCCGTGCCTGTGGCGGCGAACGATACTGCTCGGCCAGAGGTGCCAGCCGCTGGAGTTCAGCGGGGCGATACACTACGACAACGATGGGCGGCGGCTCCGGCATGCACGGACTCCGCTCCTGAGCCCCGGCCGTTCTTCGGAATTCGGATACATTGATAGGGCATGAGACGCCTTTCGACAACTCAAGGACGAACAACCGAAGATCTGCTCAGGATATCGACATTGATAGGGCATGATTCTCCGATTTTTAAATTTCCTCCTCCTGCTCTCAGATATCGCCGAGGCACTAGTTTTTTTTTTTCTTTCCTTTCTACTAAATCACTCTCAGTCCCCACCGTTTCCCGTCCCTGGTACTACTATCCAGTATGATTGCATTAAGATCATGTTGTTATGTTCTCTCTTGGTCCTGCGTAGTTGGCAGTATGTTGGAACGGAAAAACTGAGCATTTCTTTTACTCCAATGCGATGTACTCTCACTCTTGCGTGTAACATTCGATACAATCGTTGTCGACAAACGATTTGGCAGACGATAAGCGGTTCAAACTGTTTATCGTTTGGACGCATGCGTACCAATGACGATTCCCAGTACACCAAACCTGGAGCTGAACTGAGCCACCTATCTAACACTAGTAGAAAACAGGGCTTTGGTCCAGGCTGGGTCAGCCCATTAATCCCGGTTCAGTCTAGAACCGGGACTAATATGGGCATTGGTCCCGGTTCGTGAGCCCAGGGGGCCGGCCGGGCCATGTGGGCCATTAGTCCCGGTTCATCTGAACCTTTTGGTCCCGATTGATGGGATGAACCGGGACCAATGGGCCTCGCTCCTGGCCCATCATCATTGGTCCCGGTTGGTGGCTTGAACCGGGACCAAAGGCTCCCCTTTAGTCCCGGCTCATGTCACCAACCGGGACCAATGAGGTGCCTATATATACCCTCTCGCGCAAGAGCAGAGCACAGTGCTCTGTTTTTTCTGGCCGAGGGGGAGAGGGCTTTGTGGTGCTCTAGCTCACCTCCTATGCACATGAGGTGTTCGATGGAATGCCCAAGCCACACTACTTAAGCTTTCTCCTCTCGAAGTTCGACCTCCAAACTCCATTTTCCTCGAGATTTGTCTAGATTTAGCGGTCCGTCACGCCCCGTCCCCGTCTTCACCGCCGTCGATTACCCGCGCCGATCTCATCACCGACACCACCGTGGTGAGCCTCTTATTCTTATCTTCTTTCTGAAAGGAAAAATATTCTTACTTGTATGTTTAGATAGATACTTGTATCATTTTCTTACATTTATTATTGCATCTTATATAGTGCGATGGTTTTGGTATCCGCCCTCGTCAGCCCTCGTCCTGTCTATGATTCGGATGTGGTATGTATATTATCTTTATAACTATTGGTTCATTTATTGTTTATGAAAATTATGCCGACCAACGTGACATAGATTTTATTTATCTAGGATGTATGTGAATCGGAAATGCCAACCGACCCTATTGTCGAAAGGTTAAATTTAGTTGAAGAAGAAAACAATTTGTTGAAGGAAAAAATAAAAAAAATTGAGGAGGAGAAGATGATATTGGAGTTGCATGTTGCGGATGTCGTCGATGATCACAAGATCAAGATGGATGCAATGCGCTTGAAGATTAGAAAGATTAGAAAATATGCCATTCATATCGAGGCTTGGTATCATTATGCCGTTGGATCAATTGTTACCTTGGTTGCGATTATGATCGCATTTGTTTTCGCATTGAAATGTTTTACATAGTTTCAATGTATGGTTTAATTAATTAGATGCTCTGAAGAGCTATATGTTGTTAGATGAGAACTATGTATGCACTTTGGTTTTAATGTGATGATGAACTTCTATTAATTTGAACACTTAATTATATATAATGCACGCAGATGAACCGGCAATGGATGTACGGTGACAGACACACCCGCGAGTACATTAAGGGCGTGTATGAATTTCTCGATGCGGCTGAGGCAAACAAGCAGAATGGTTTTATGTGTTGTCCATGCACTGAATGTGGGAATACGAGGTCTTACTCTAACCGGAAAATCCTTCACTCCCACCTGCTTTACAAGGGTTTCATGCCACACTATAATGTTTGGACGAGGCACGGAGAAATAGGGGTTATGATGGAAGACGGCGAAGAAGAAGACTACGATGACAACTATGTGCCCCCTGAATACGGTGATGCTGCAACGGGGGGAGCTGGTGAAAATCAAGAGGAACCAGACGATGTGGCCAATGATGCTGCAACGGGTGAAGCTGCTGAAGATCAAGAGGAACCACGATGTGCCCGATGATGATGATGATCTCCGCCGGGTCATTGTCGATGCAAGAACGCAATGCATTGGTCAAAAGGAGAAGTTGAAGTTCGATCGCATGTTAGAGGATCACAAAAAAGGGTTATACCCCAATTGCGAAGATGGCAACACAAAGCTCGGTACCGTACTGGAATTGCTGCAGTGGAAGGCAGAGAATGCTGTGGCTGACAAAGGATTTGAGAAGCTACTAAAAATATTGAAGAAGAAGCTTCCAAAGGATAACGAATTGCCCGACAGTACATACGCAGCAAAGAAGGTCATATGCCCTCTAGGATTGGAGGTGGAGAAGATACATGCATGCCCTAATGACTGCATCCTCTACCGCGGTGCATACAAGGATCTGAACGCATGCCCGGTATGCGGTGCATTGCGGTATAAGATCAGACGAGATGACCCTGGTGATGTTGATGGCGAGACCCCCAGGAAGAGGGTTCCTGCGAAGGTGATGTGGTATGCTCCTATAATACCACGGTTGAAACGTCTGTTCAAAAATGAAGAGCATGCCAAGTTGATGCGATGGCACATTGAGAACCGAAAGAAAGATGGGAAGTTGAGAGCACCCGCTGACGGGTCGCAGTGGAGAAAATTGAAAGAAAGTATTGGGATGAGTTTGCAAAGGACCCAAGGAATGTATGGTTTGCTTTAAGCGCGGATGGCATTAATCCTTTCGGGGAGCAGAACAGCAATCACAGCACCTGGCCCGTGACTCTATGTATGTATAACCTTCCTCCTTGGATGTGCATGAAGCGGAAGTTCATTATGATGCCAGTTCTCATCCAAGGCCCTAAGCAACCCGACAACGAAATTGATGTGTACCTAAGGCCATTAGTTGAAGAACTTTTACAGCTGTGGAATAAAAACGGTGTACGTACGTGGGATGAGTACAGACAGGAGGAATTTAACCTTAAGGCGTTGCTGTTCGTGACCATCAACGATTGGCCCGCTCTCAGTAACCTTTCAGGACAGACAAATAAAGGATACCACGCATGCACGCACTGTTTAGATGACACTAAAAGTATATACCTGGACAAATGCAGGAAGAATGTGTACCTGGGCCATCATCGATTTCTTCCGACCAACCATCAATGTCTAAAGAAAGGTAAGCATTTCAAAGACGAGGCAGATCACCGGAAGAAGCCCGCCATGCGCACCGGTGATCACGTGCTTGCTATGGTCAATGATTTACACTACGTAATCTTTGGAAAGGGTCCCGGTGGACTAGCTGTTCCAAATGACGCTGAGGGACACGCACCCATGTGGAAGAAGAAATCTATATTTTGGGACCTACCCTATTGGAAAGACCTAGAGGTCCGCTCCTCAATCGACGTGATGCACGTGACGAAGAACCTTTGCGTGAACCTGCTAGGCTTCTTGGGCGTGTATGGGAAGACAAAAGATACACCTGAGACACGAGAGGACCTGCAATGTTTGCACGAAAAAGACGGCATGCCTCCGAAGCAGTATAAAGGTCCTGCCAGCTACGCTCTTACGAAATAAGAGAAAAAAAAAATCTTCTTTGAATGCCTGCTCAGTATGAAGGTCACGACTGGCTTCTCGTCGAATATAAAGAGAATAATAAATATGCCAGAGAAAAAGTTTCAGAACCTAAAGTCTCATGACTGCCACGTGATTATGACGCAACTGCTTCCGGTTGCATTGAGGGGGTTTCTATCGGAAAACGTCCGATTAGCCATTGTGAAGCTATGTGCATTCCTCAATGCAATCTCTTAGAAGGTGATCGATCCAAAAATCGTACCAAGGCTAAGGAGTGATGTGGCGCAATGTCTTGTCAGTTTTGAGCTGGTGTTCCCACCATCCTTCTTCAATATCATGACGCACATCCTAGTTCATCTAGTCGACGAGATTGTCATCCTGGGGTCCGTATTTCTACACAATATGTTCCCCTTTGAGAGGTTCATGGGAGTCCTAAAGAAATATGTCTGTAATCGCGCTAGGCCAGAAGGAAGCATCTCCATGGGCCATCAAACAGAGGATGTTATCGGGTTTTGTGTTGACTTCATTCCTGGCCTTAACAAGATAGGTCTCCCTAAATCACGGTATGAGGGGAGACTGACTGGAAAAGGCACTCTTGGAAGAGACTCAATAATATGCAGGGACGGATATTCTTGGTCTCAAGCACACTACACAGTTCTACAGAACTTTACCTTGGTGACCCCGTATGTCGATGAACACAAGAACAGTCTGCGCTCCAAACACCCGGAGCAGTGCGACGACTGGATTACATGTGAGCACATCAGGACTTTCAGCAGTTGGTTGAAAACACGTCTCAGAGGTGACAACACTGTTTGTGATGAGTTGTACTTGTTGTCTAGGGGACCATCTTTGACTGTATTGACTTACGAAGGATACGAGATAAATGAGAATACATTTTACACGATCGCCCAAGATCAAAAGAGCACCAACCAAAACAGCGGTGTCCGCTTTGATGCAGCAACCGAGAGGGGAAAGGATACATATTATGGTTACATAGTGGACATATGGGAACTTGACTACGGACCTGATTTTAAGGTCCCTTTGTTTAAGTGCAAATGGGTCAATCTGTTAGGCGGCGGGGTACAGGTAGACCCATAGTACGGAATGACAACAGTGAATCTGAAAAATCTTGGGTACACTGACGAACCGTTCGTCCTAGCCAATGATGTGGCACAGGTTATCTATGTGAAGGACATGTCTACCAAACCGAGAAAAAAAGATAAGGAAGCGAATACATCATACGATGAGCCAAAGCGCCACATAGTTCTTTCAGGAAAAAGGGACATCCTGAGAGTGGACGGCAAGACAGACATGTTTGAAGATTATGAAAAGTTTCATGAAATTCCTCCCTTCAATGTCAAGGCTGACCCAAGCATCCTGATAAACAATGAAGATTATCCATGGTTACAGCGCAATAAGCAAATGACACAAGCGAAGAAAAAGTAAAGACTTTCTCCCGCAACTATTATGATGATACCATGCCAAATTTGTAACAGACGAGTATGCTATGCCAATTTTTTTAGAGTTCATTTGAAAACTATGAATTTAGGTCGAATTTTCTCTATAGGTGCATCTATGTTCAAATTTTAACTATTCAAATTTGAAAACTAATGGCACTAACAGAAAGTTTATAATTTTGCTGACCTGAAAGCAAAAGGAATTAAAAAATAAAGCAAAAAACAAAAAAAAATACAGAAAACAAAACAAAAAAACTGGAAAAAAAAATAAAAATAGCAACAATAAGTATTTTGTTGTAAGTAGAAACAAAATAAAATAAATAAAGCAACAAAGAAAAAAAAACTAAAAAAGTGTTTTCAAATTTGAAAACTAATGGCACTAACAGAAAGTTTATAATTTTTCTAAAACTAAAAGCAAAAAGAATTAAAAAATAAAGCAAAAAACAAAAGGAAATAAATAATGCAGAAAACAAAACAAAAAAACTGGAAAAAATAGGGCTCACCCCTATAATATTTGATATGACTAACTGAAATTACCAAATTGAGTATAATGATAAAACACAGCAATATTAAATAGCAGGAAAAAGATTGACTCAAAAATCAATTTTTATAGTAAAGTTATTCATAAACTAGTGATTCACACAAAATTTTAAAAAAAAATAAAATTTAAACTATCCAAATTTTAAAACTAATGGCACTAACAGAAAGTTTATAATTTTTGTGACCTAAAATAAAAAAGAAATCACTACAAAACTATAAGTATTTAGTTCTAAGTAGAAACAAAAAAACAAAAAAACAAAAAAATGCCATCTACTGGGCTCCCACGGCGTGAATACGACTAGAAACCCTACCATGGGCCAGGATTCAGGCCCGCGGGAGGCCCAGTAGGCCCACAGGCACAGATTGCAGTGTTAGGCCCGAAAGCCTGCTTTAGAGAGGAGCTCGAGAGGGAAGGCGCACGGCACCTTATAAACAGGTGCGCCTCCCTCTCAACTAGCGAGGTGGGACTAAATATTTGGGTTCGGGGCAGCACAGGCCGTTGGTCCCGGTTGGTGGCACCAACCGGAACTAAAGGGGGGCATTAGTCCCGGGTCGTAGCACCAACCGGGACTAATGCCCCCCTTTAGTTCCGGTTGGTGCCACCAACCGGGACCAAAGGCCGCCGCTTCCCGCCCTTTCGGCTGCTGAAAAGAGGCCTTTGGTCCCGGTTGGTGGCACCAACCGGGACTAAAGGTAGCATTCGTCCCGGTTGTTGCCACGAACCGGGACCAATGCTCTCGGTATATAAGCTGGACTTGTGAAAATTTCACAACTTCACCGTCAGTTCGTGCCCGACGCCCCAGCGCTGCTCCTCGTCGCCGTCGCCATCATCGCCCCTGCCTCCGACGCCGTCGCCGCGCCGCCCCTGCCCCGACGCTGTCGCCGTGCCACCCCTGCCTCCGGTGCCGTCGTCGCACCGCCCCTGCCGCCGACCACGTCATCGCCGCGCCGGCCCCTGCCCCGCGCTCTAGCCCCTTCCCGCGGCCCGCCCCCGCCTGCCGGCGCCCTTGCCTCCCCCGCCGTCGCCATCGCCAGACGCCCTCGCTGTGAGCCGCCACGCCGGTCCGGCTCTGCTTTGATTTTGTATTAGATTAATTTTTTGTTCATATATATAATGTATATTTGTATGTATGTGGATATATGTAAGTTCAGAGCATGTTTTTTATTAGATTAATTTCTTATTAGATTTATTACATTAATGTTTTTGTTCACAGCATGTTTTTGTTCATATATGTATTTTTTTTGTTCATATGTGTATTAATGTTTTTGTTGCATATATGTAATTTTTTTCAATGTATCTATGTATGTGGTAGCTATATATGCATGATGAGGGGGGTGGGGGTCGATATACCCCCTCCCCGATAATTTCAACATTGAGCGGAGGTCGATATACCCCTTCCCCGATAACATTTTTTTAGAAAAGTTTTATATATCTAGCTAGGAAGAAAGGAAGAAGGAATGAACTAAGAAGAGGAAGAAGAAGAAAAAAGAGGAGAAGAAGAAGGAATAGAGGAGAAGAAGAAAAAATAGAGTATATATTTTCTTCTTCTCCTCCTTTTTTTCTTCTTCTCCTCTTTTTTTTATCTTCTACTTCTTCTTCTTAATTTTTGTTTATAGCTATATGATGAATGGATGTGGCTATATATGTATGTATGAATATAATGTTCATAGCATTTTTTTGTTTATATATGTTTTTTCATATATGTATTAATTTTTTATTTAGTTTGTTAGTAGATATCAATTTTAGGTTAGTGCATTTTAATTAGGTTAGTGTAGAGGAAAAAGTAAAATAAGGAAAAGGAAGAAAAGAGGAAGAAGGAAGAAGAAGAAGAAAAGGAAGGAGTGGAAAAAGGAAAATAAGAAGATGATGATGAGGGGTCGAGAGTGGGACGAGAGGTCGAGAGGTGTCGAGGGGAGAAAAAAAATGTTATCAGGGACGAGGGTCGTCGAGGGGTCGAGAGAGGGACGAGGGGTCGAGAGAACTAAATAAGAAGAAGAGGAGAGGAAGAAGAGGAGAAATAAATAAGAAGAAGAAAAAAGAAGAAAAAGAAGAGGAGAAGAAGAAAGGAATAGTGGAGAAACTATTCCTTTCTTCTTCTCCTCTTCTTTTTCTTCTTGTTTTTCTTCGATCTTCTCCTCTTTCTTCTTCTTCTTCTTCTTCTTCTTAATTTTTATCGGGAACGAGGGTGTCAAGGATCGTCGAGGGGTCGAGGGTCAGGAACTAGGGTAGAGGGTCGAGGGTCGTTAAGGGGTCAAGGGTCGAGGGTTTCAGGGTTGAGGGTTCCAGGGTTCTATAGGGTCGAGGGTCGAGGGTTCCAGGGTCGTCTAGGGGTCGAGGGTTCCAGGGTCGTCGAGGGTTCGAGGGGTCGAGGATCGCCGAGGGGTCGAGAGAGGTTTCCTAGTGTCAAAGTATTGAAGAAATCCATGGCTTCATCATTAGCCGGAAGTAACCAGGGCATGGCGAAGTCCTCCAAAATTATTTTGGAATGGTGTCCCGGATAGGATAATTTGCCTTTTTGTATGAATTTCAGCAAAGGCCTTCCAAATAACGATATTTGGAAGGTTCTTGCTGAACTTTGTACCAAAAAGCGAATTATCCTATCTAGGACTCCGTTCCAAAATAACTTTGGAGAGATTCGTACCATCATGCACATGTTACTTTCGCCTAATGATGAAGACATGGTTTTGTTGAATCCTTTGACACTACGCAACCTCCCGACCCCTCGGCGATCCTCTCGAACATGAGAGGAAGAAGAGGATCGCCGAGGGTCGAGGGTTCCAGGGTCGTCGAGGGTTCGAGGGGTCGAGGATCGCCAATGGGTCGAGAGAGGTTTCCTAGTGTCAAAGTATTGAAGAAATCCATGGCTTCATCATTAGCCAGAAGTAACCAGGGCATGACGAAGTCCTCCAAAATTATTTTGGAATGGTGTCCCGGATAGGATAATTTGCCTTCTTGTATGAATTTCAGCAAAGGCCTTCCAAATAACGATATTTGGAAGGTTCTTGCTGAACTTTGTACCAAAAAGCGAATTATCCTATCTAGGACTCCGTTCCAAAATAACTTTGGAGAGCTTCATACCATCATGCACATGTTACTTTCGCCTAATGATGAAGACATGGTTTTGTTGAATCCTTTGACACTAGGCAACCTCCCGACCCCTCGGCGATGCTCTCGAACATGAGAGGAAGAAGAGGATAAAAAAAGAAGAGGAAGAAGAAAAAAAGAGGAGAATAAAGAATAGAGGAGTTCTTCTCCTCTATTATTTCTTCTCCTCTTTTTTTTCTTCTTCTTCCTCTTTTTTTATCGGGAACGAGGGTCGTCGAGGGACATAGATGTAGTGTCGTCGTTGTCGATATATACCCCCTCCCGATAGCTTACTATGATTAGGTAGCTAGTTCTACGTTTGGCACTAATATATCCATCTGTCATGTTTGAATAATAATTGCCATATTGTAAATATTTGTAGAAACTATGGACACCGCCCGAGACGAAGGAAAAGAAGCGTTGTTGAGGGACATAATCGCAGAAGGAAGTGATGCCGTCTCGTTGTTTCTCAACGACACCGATGGTCTGGAAGGAGAGGGTGAACAAGCTGGCTACGGTGACCTAATGCCGGTGCAAGAAGAACATGAGGACGGCTCCGGTGACCCAATGCCGGTGCAAGAAGGAGACCGTGATGACGGCTCCGGTGACCGAACCGAGTCCGGCCAGGTATATATATTAGTTAAGCCTGTGCTGACTAGCTGATTGATGCATTCACTGTTTTGGTATGTACACATATTAATTAAGTCTTTGTTCTTTTTTCTAGCCCTCCGGATCGAGCACAACTTCGGTAAAGAGACGAGGCCCGAAGAAAAAGTTGAGCTCGGATGAATAGTTTGAGATCATAGCAATCGCGCCCGATGGCCAACCGATTGAACCCATCCGAACAAAGAACGCATTTGTTGCTCAGTGCAGGGTTCTGGTTAGGGACAAGATCCCGATAAGCATCCAGCAATGGTTTAAGCCGGCTACAGAAGACCCTGAGGTGTCTTATGTCAATGATATGCAGAAAAATGATCTTTGGACTGAGCTGAAGTCAAATTTCACCCTACCGCCAGAGGATAATCCAGAGAACCCAGTTAAAGAGAAATTAATCAAGTCTTTTGCTCTTAAGAGGATGGCAGAACTATTCAGGAGGTGGAAGAAAGAGCTGAACAAGTTTGTCGAAAATAATGAGACACCAGAATTCAAGGGCGGATATGAGAAGATCAGAGATCACAGGCCCGCATTTGTGGCCCACAAGACATCGAAAAAGAGTAAGAAGATGTCGGCGACAAACAAGCAAAATGCTGCGAAGAAGATGCTTCACCATCGCACGGGGTCAGGTGGCTACCTCGTAGCCCGGCCTAAGTGGGCCAAGACTGAGAATGATCTGGTTGATAAAGGGATCGAACCAGAGACAATTAGCTGGCCAGACCGTTGCCGGACTTGGTTCTTCGGGGCTGGCGGAACCTTGGACCCTGTAACAGGGAAGTGCATTTGGACGAACGATCAAATGGACATACCAGTCAGGAAGCTTAAGCAGTATATCGAAGCAGCGCGGCAAGGGAAGTTCTTTCCAGACAGAGAGAACGACGAGCTCACAATGGCCCTCGGGAATCCTGAGCACCCTGGACGGACACGAGGCACGCCAGGCTCCATTCCGTGGAAGGTTGGGTTTCTGGACGCAGGCGGTTACAAATCCCATGAGAGGAGGAAAAAAGTGCAGCAGACCCAAATGCAAGCGCTGCAAGCAAGGGTAGACGCGATAGAGGAACGAGAAGCAAATCGCAGCAAATGTACTACCGAAGCCTCCCCCGAAGCTACCCCGCCATCTCAGCGCAGAAGCAGCGTGGCTTCCACCGAGCTGCTTCAGCCGGAGCATGCCTTGATGGCTCCTGCCAGCTATCCCATGGATGCTATCACGGAGTCTCAAAATTGCCACCTTATGACGCAATGGATGAATTTGAAGGTCAAGGCGGTTGTTGGCTCTGTTTATCCTACTGAACCCGACACAACTTTTCACTGCCGGCCGATTCCAGAAGGATATTGCTAGGGTGATGGTGGATGAAATAACGGAGGGATTTGAGGACCTCCAGCTTGACCACCCTACCGGTGAAGGGGAGACTCGGCTGGGGTCTGCTCTAAAGACTCCATGCCTATGGCGGAAGGAGCTCATCAACCTTCCGAACTGGACGCCTCCGCCTCCTCCTCCTCCTCCGGTGAGTTAGGGCACTCCGCCTCCTCCACCGCCTCCTCCTCCGGCGAGTGACGATCAGGGCCCTAGGCCGGCTCCTTCTCCGGCGCGTGGCGGCACTCCACCTCCTTCTCCGCCTGCGCCAACGCGCCCGAGCAGCCAGCCTCCTCCTTCTCCGCCTCGTCAGCAAGGGCGGAAGAGACCTACCGCCGCTCCAGCTGCTCCGGCGCGTCGTAGTCCTTCTCCTCCGCCTCGTAAGCAAGTAAAGAAGACAACCGCTCCGTCTGCTTGGTCGGCGTCTAGCAGTACAACCAGAGGCGGGAGGACATACAGATTCGGTCCTTCTCTGAAGACTCCAGAGAAGTTACCATATGAGAGGACCCCGGAGGAGAACGCCGAGATCGCGCGAACCAAAGTGGATGACTGGTTTCAAGGGTTGAGAGCAAAGAGACATCCACCTCCGGAGGAGAAGGTAGATCCGGTGAAAGTGAAGCGCACTCTGGCTGCCCTGGCAAAACCACCCAAGTCTCCGTCGAAAGGCAACTATGAGCGCATTATTTCAAAGACATGGGCCAAAGCGGAGCGGTCGGGAAGTACAGTCAGTGATCAAAGGCTGAAAGAACGACGAGCAGCTGGGAAACAAATTGCCCAGCTCGGCGAACAAGCGAAGCAATCGTGCCCCCCCCTCAAGGTGCCTAGCGACATCGTCGATCCGAGGATGGTGCCCGGTTATGGCAATGTTGACGATTACCTGCCTGACGATGTACATTATGATACCATGGAGGTGCAGATACACAGATACGAGTACGGGAAGCCTCTCGTCAAAGATGAAAAATCTTTAACAACGATGATGCGAAGATTACATGATTGGTACTTGAAAATCTGCAGAGAGTCTGGGGGGAGGAGTACTTTGTATGCGAGAGTTAAACCGGAGCATGACCTCGGTGGAATTGAACTGTTGCCTATTCCATTTGAGGAGTTCTATCAGTTTTTCAATCAATTGGCCCTCGATAAAACAACGATCACCTGCTAGTGTCTGTAAGTACTACTACTTCTGTCATTAAGTCTCTCTATATAGCTCATCTCTTTCATTGCATGTATTTATAATTATCCTCACTATATTATGCAGAATGAAGATCGCCGAATTGAAGAAAAGACAAATCGGTGATATTGGGTTCATTAACACATATCTCATAGATGCAACTGAGGTTCAACATCGTCCCGGAGATACCGAGGCCAACTTGCTACGATCATTCAAAAAAAAATGAAAACAAAGATATAATACTCTTTCCTTACAACTTCAAGTGAGTGTTACTGTGTTGTGCATATTCGGTTTCCCTTATATATTAGTCCATGTTATAGTAATGTAATTGATGAGTTATGCATGCGTGTGCAGTTTCCACTATATTCTCCTAGAGATTAGGCTTGAGCAGGGAGTAGTAACCGTCTTGGACTCTAAACGAAAAGATCCCCAGGAGTATGTGGACATGACTGAAATCCTCAAGAAGTAAGTTAAATCGATCATTATCCACCATATCAGCAACTTTGTTCATTTCCTGATATCAAGTAATTGTTTTGTTTGTCCGGCAGGGTTTGGAGAAAATTCACTAAAACAGTTCTGGGACTGCCGAAGGAGCTGGAATTTAGACACCCAAAAGTAAGTACTATAGTAGCATGTTCCGCGCATCTCCTAGTGATTCAAGCGCTAGTTTCATCAATACCATTTAGCATTCTTGCTTATCAGTTTGATTGACCTCTATTTCTTGTAAAGTGGTTGTGGCAGGAAAAAGGGAATGATTTCTATGGATACTACGTCTGTGAGTCCATCTGCCACACGACCTGTGAGCGGGGCGGGTACTCTGACGAACAATATGAAGTACGTAAATAACAACATTCACAATTTTATTTTATTACCATCATTTGTATTGAGTTTCATTCATTCATATATATATGTATTGACCCCCTTCTTCAAATTAGATGTTTCGGAAGCGGGATGAACTCCTAGCACCAGCTCGCATGCGAGCAATTCAAGAGGAATTGGCGGCATTGTTTCTTGACCAAGTGATCGCTGAAGACGGAGAATACTATGTGGACCATGAGTTCCTATGATTATATTTGTAAGAGATAATTATTGTATATATGTAGCCGGTAGTGTCGGATAGATATACGAGAACTTGTTGTTCGACCAATCTCTCGAAGAAGGAGAGGTGGTCGATATCACTTCTCTCTGTATGCATATATGTTCATGACAATCTTCTGTTTCCTTCGTTTGCTTACTAGCTAACTAGCATGTCTAGTCCTCTCTATACGTATGTATAGTACGTAGCGTTGACCAAGCACGGACGTAAGAGAGGACACTTCTCTCTATTAATTATAGCTAGCTAACACAATATATGAAACACCTAAATTAACCCCCCAAAACCCCCAAACCCCCCCCTTAAAAAAAAACAAAAACCCCAGCCACAGAAATGCTGACGCGTGGATGCCTATTGGTCCCGGTTGGTGCACTGCCCACGTGGAGGCCCATCAGTCCCGGTTCTGGATTGAATCAGGACTAAAGGTACAGGGCATTAGTACCGACACTTTAGTCCCGGTTCAGGAACCGGGACTAAAGGCCCTTACGAACCGGGACTATAGGCCCTTTTTCTACCAATGTAATGGTACGTACTGAGAGAGGGCGACGGGGCGGGCGATTTAAATTCGCCATGGCTCCGGCCGGCAGCTCCGCCGGCGACGCCGCTGTGTCAGTCAGGGCGGAAACATGTGGGGCCTCACCGACGCCTGGGGCGCGACCAACCTGGGCATCGCCGACATGCAGTTGTAGTCGGGTTACAATGCTTGTAGTTGCGAATCTAGTGATGGGCATACAATTGGCCGGCATTTTAATTAAAAAAATGTGTAGTTGCGACCCTTTTTGAAACATGCAGTTGTGACCCGAACTTAAAAACATACAGTTGCGACCCCATTATGAAAATTTGCAATTGCGATCCCTTGAAAAACAAGCGGTTGTAATCCCATTTTTCAAAACTTGCAGTCATGGACCTTACTGAAAACTTGAAATTGCAATCCCATATGAAAGAACTTGCAGTTGCCACCCCCATTTAAATATGCAGTTCTGACCTCCCTTGAAAACGTGTAGTTGTGATCTCCTTTTGAAAACTTGCAGTTACGACCCAATTTGAAACTTGTAGTTGCAGCACTGTTTGTATATTTTACAGTTGTGAACCCTCTTAAAACCGTGCAGTTGCGAGTCCTTTTTGAAAATTTGCAGTTGCGACACCATTATGAAAACTAGTAATTGCGATCCCTTAAAAAACAAGTAGTTGCAATCTCATTTTAAAAACTTGCAGTTGCGACCCTCACTAAAAACTTGCGGTTGACCCCCCTTAAAAATGTGCAGGTGCAACCTCTCCTTGAAAACTTGCAGTTGTGACCCCATTTGAAACTTGTAGTTGCAGCCCCGTTTGAAAAACTTGTAGTTTCCACGCCCCTTTAAAACGCATTCGAACACATGAACTTGCGATCCTTCACTAAAAACTTGCCATTGCGATGCCATTTCAAACTTGTAGTTGCGGCCTCTTTTGAAAAACTTGTAGTTGTGACTCTCCTTGAAAAGGTGCAGTTGCGAGCCTTCTTGAATACTTGTGGTTGCGACCAACGTTTGACCACATGCAGTTGTGATCCCATCTAAAAACTAGAGGTATATAGGATATAGGATAAGTAGATATGCATTTGTGATTACAAAGAGCTGATCTGGAAGACCTGGGACCTTGGAAAGATCAAAGCTTTCTTCTGGCTGCTGCTGCAAAACTGCTTATGGTGCAATGACAGATTGCAACGTAGTGGTTGGGAAAATGGACACTTCTGCGCCCTGTGCATGAGAAATTTGGAAACGGCTACTCATCTCTTCTGGGACTGCCCGGTGACAAAGGAAATCTGGCAGAGAACCTTAATGTGGCCGGGCTGTAGGCAGATTGTCCTCCTAACACAAGGCAGAGATGAGCCCTCCGAGCAAAGAATCAAGAGTGCCCTGCAACAGACAAGGAGAAACCTCAGGGCGAAGCTTAAAACTATGATCTTCCTTGTCACGTGGCACATTTGGACGAAAAGAAATAATCGCATCTTCAGAAATACGCCAAAGCAGATCAATGACACGATGGCAGCCATTCGGAGTGACATGGACTGCTGGAAACTGGCCGGAGCCAACTGCCTTCAGACACCACTAGGCGACCCAGGCTGAAATGCCTTTTTCTTTTTGCCCGCCCAAAACTCTTGTAACCATCATGACCAGGCTTCTGGTCATGAACGCATTTGCCATCTTCTTCCCGCTTAATTTATGTATGCCAGTGATACATTGGTTCTTTCAAAAAAAAGATATGCTCACCCATCTCCTCTCTTTTCATAAATTTGACTAGAAAATTCACGGAGAAAGAATTTCCGCCAAAGGATAGGCTTGGCTTTTCATTTCAATAGAATAAAAGGGGGAAACATAAAAACACAACAACAAAAATACAAATGAGTAATAAAAACATAAAAATAAAAAGCTAAAAACAAAAAATATATAGCAATTAAAAAGGTGAATAAATAAAATGCCAAGAAAAAATAAAGCGGAAAAGGCCAACATGGCCCGATACTCGTATAATAATAATAATGATAACAACAACAACAACAACAACAATAACACATATAAAGAAAATAAGGCAGCATCGCTACTGTGAAAAAAACTAGGCAACATCGCTACCTTTTTTGAGGGGTGAGAAAAAAAATTATTCATCACCAAAGTCCACATGTTATGGGGTACATCGAGAGTCATGGGGATGGCCAAGCCAGACGTGCCGTCCCGGACCCTGAGAAAGAGAAAAATTTAACTAAGCTATGTGCTTCATAGTTGACAGCACGATCCTCGAAAGAAAAATTACAATTGAAAGAAATTGCTTTTAGATTGATCTCTCTAATGACCGCACCATACAAGCCTTGGGTCCCTTTAGATATATTAGAGATAACTTGTTTGCCATCAAATGTGACGATGATCTTCTGCAAGAGGTCCTCCACGAGTGCTATTGCCTCCCAACAAGCTATGGCCTCCAATGATGTTGGGTCACATACTCCATAGATGACCAAAGCAGAGCTTCCCAGATAGTTTCCATGCTCATCCCGACAGATAGCACCCGCAGATCCTCCTCGTTCGTGCTGCACGCCCGTGTCAACATGTATTTTAGCATTGCCGGCCAGTGGAGCCTTGGGTCTCACTGGTGGTGGCACATCTAATATAGAAGCATGACCCGCAGGTGGGTTCAGGGAGCAACCGATGATCTCTAGATCAGAGACTCTAGTTATAAAAGATTGGGTGGCCTATGGACTCTATAAGATGTATTTGTGTATTGTTTTCCGACGTGCCGACCAAATGGCCTACAATGTAACCGAGAGTAGAACGAACTTATCATGTGGTAATGACTCCTTCAAAGTGAACAGTGAATGCTTTGCTAATGGTTCTGCCACAGTCATCATTCTATGTGCTCGATCATTGTCAACGAGGACCCAAATGCTTCTGGACATCGTGCATTCAAAGAGAGAATGCCTCCATGAGTCGGTATGCCGCATAGACCGCAATTAGCTCAATCAGTCTTGTGTCAATGCATATGCACGTACTGTTGGAAATATGCCCTAGAGGCAATAATAAAAGCATTATTATTATATTTCCTTATTCATGATAATTGTCTTTATTCATGCTATAATTGTGTTATCCGGAAATCGTAATACATGTGTGAATAACAGACACCAGCATGTCCCTAGTAAGCCTCTAGTTGACTAGCTCGTTGATCAACAGATAGTCATGGTTTCCTGACTATGGACATTGGATGTCATTGATAACAAGATCACATCATTAGAAGAATGATGTGATGGACAAGACCCAATCCTAAACATAGCACAAGATCGTATAGTTCGTTTGCTAGAGTTTTTCCAATGTCAAGTATCTTTCCTTAGACCATGAGATCGTGTAACTCCCGGATACCGTAGGAGTGCTTTGGGTATACCAAACGTCACAACGTAACTGGGTGACTATAAAGTTAGACTACGGGTATCTCCGAAAGTGTCTGTTGGGTTGACATGGATCAAGACTGGGATTTGTCACTCCGTATGACGGAGAGGTATCACTGGGCCCACTCGGTAATGCATCATAATAATGAGCTCAAAGTGACCAAGTGTCTGGTCACGGGATCATGCATTACAGTACGAGTAAAGTGACTTGCCGGTAACGAGATTGAACGAGGTATAGGGATACCGACGATCGAATCTCGGGCAAGTAACATATCGATTGACAAAGGGAATTGCATACGTGGTTGATTGAATCCTCGACATCGTGGTTCATCCGATGAGATTATCGTGGAGCATGTGGGAGCCAACATGGGTATCCAGATCCCGCTGTTGGTTATTGACCGGAGAGTCGTCTCGGTCATGTCTGCTTGTCTCCCGAACCCGTAGGGTCTACACACTTAAGGTTCGGTGACGCTAGGGTTGTGAAGATGTGTATATGCAGTAACCCGAATGTTGTTCGGAGTCCCGGATGAGATCCCGGACTTCACGAGGAGTTCCGGAATGGTCCGGAGGTAAAGAATTATATATAGGAAGTGCTGTTTCGGCCATCGGGACGAGTTTCGGGGTTATCGGTATTGTACCGGGACCACCGGAGGGGTCCCGGGGGCCCACCGGGTGGGGCCACCTGTCCCGGGGGGCCACATGGGCTGTAGGGGGTGCTCCTTGGCCTAGATGGGCCAAGGGCACCAGCCCCAAAAGCCCATGCGCCTAGGGTTCCACTTAAGGAAAGAGTCCCGATGGTGGAAGGCACCTCTAGGTGTCTTGGGGGGGGAGGGAAACCTCCCCTTGGCTGCCGCACCTAGGAGATTGGATCTCCTAGGCTGGCGCACCACCCCCCTTGGCACCCCTATATATAGTGGGGGAGAGGAGGGACTTCATACACCAGCCCCTGGCGCCTCCCTCTCTCCTCGTTACGTCTCTCTCTCGTAGTATAGGCGAAGCCTTGCTACTGTGACGCCCTGCATCCACCACCACGCCGTCGTGCTACTGGATCTTCATCAACCTCTCCTTCCCCCTTTCTGGATCAAGAAGGAGGAGACGTCTCCCGTCCCGTACGTGTGTTGAACGCGGAGGTGCCGTCCGTTCGGCGCTTGGTCATCGGTGATTTGGATCACGTCGTGTTCGACTACATCATCACCGTTCCTTGAACGCTTCCGCACGCCATCTACAAAGGTATGTAGATGCATCCGATGACTCGTTGCTAGATGAACTCCTAGATGGATCTTGGTGAAACGAGTAGGAAATTTTTTGTTTTCTGCAACGTTCCCCAACAGTGGCATCATGAGCTAGGTCTATGCGTAGTTCTTCTTGCGCGAGTAGAACACAATTTGTTGTGGGCGTAGATTTGTCAACTTCCTTGCCGCTACTAGTCTTTTCTTGCTTCAGCGGCATTGTGGGATGAAGCGGCCCGGACCAACCCTACACGTACGCTTACGTGAGACCGGTTCCACCGACTAACATGCACTAGTTGCATAAGGTGGCTGGCGGGTGTCTGTCTCTCCCACTTTAGTTGGAGCGGATTCGATGAATAGGGTCCTTATGAAGGGTAAATAGAAGTTGACAAATCACGTTGTGGCTTTAACGTAGGTAAGAAGTCGTTCTTGCTAGAACCCTAAATTCAGCCACGTAAAACTTGCAACATCAATTAGAGGACGTCTAACTTGTTTTTTGCAGCAAGTGGTTTGTGATATGATATGGCCAAAGTTGTGATGAATGATGAATGATCTATATGTGATGTATGAGATGTTCATGCTATTGTAATAGAAATCACGACTTGCATGTCGATGAGTATGACAACCGGCAGGAGCCATAGGAGTTGCCTTTATTCTTTTATATGACCTGCGTGTCATTGAGAAACGCCATGTAAATTACTTTACTTTATTGCTAAACGCGTTAGCCATAGTAGTAGAAGTAATAGTTGGTGAGCAACTTCATGGAGACACGATGATGGAGATCATGGTGTCAAGCCGGTGACAAGATGATCATGGAGCCCCAAGATGGAGATCAAAGGAGCTATGTGATATTGGCCATATCATGTCACTATTATTATTTGATTGCATGTGATGTTTATCATGTTTTGCATCTTGTTTACTTAGAATGACGGTAGTAAATAAGATGATCCCTCATAATAATTTCAAGAAGTGTTCCCCCTAACTGTGCACCGTTGCGACAGTTCGCTGTTTCAAAACACCACGTGATGATCGGGTGTTTTATTCAGACGTTCACATACAACGGGTGTAAGACAGATTTACACATGCAAACACTTAGGTTGACTTGACGAGCCTAGCATGTACAGACATGGCCTCGGAACACAGAAGACCGAAAGGTCGAGCATGAGTCGTATAGAAGATACGATCAACATGAAGATGTTCACCGATGTTGACTAGTCCGTCTCACGTGATGATCGGACACGGCCTAGTTAACTCGGATCATGTAATACTTAGATGACTAGAGGGGTGTCTAATCTAAGTGGGAGTTCATTAATAATTTGATTAGATGAACTTAATTATCATGAACTTAGTCTAAAATATTTTACAATATGTCTTGTAGATCAAATGGCCCACGTAGTCCTCAACTTCAACGCGTTCCTAGAGAAAACCAAGCTGAAAGACGATGGCAGCAACTACACGGACTGGGTCCGGAACCTGAGGATCATCCTCATAGCTGCCAAGAAAGATTATGTCCTACAAGCACCGCTAGGTGAAGCTCCCGTCCCACAGAACCAAGACGTTATGAACGCTTGGCAAACACGTGTTGACGACTACTCCCTCGTTCAGTGCGGCATGCTTTACAGCTTAGAGCCGGGGCTCCAAAAGCGTTTTGAGAGACATGGAGCATATGAGATGTTCGAAGAGCTGAAAATGGTTTTTCAAGCTCATGCCCGGATCGAGAGATATGAAGTCTCCGATAAGTTCTTCAGCTGTAAGATGGAGGAAAATAGTTCTGTCAGTGAGCACATACTCACTATGTCTGGGTTACATAACCGCTTGTCTCAGCTAGGAGTTAATCTCCCGGATGATGCGGTCATTGACAGAATCCTCCAGTCGCTTCCACCAAGCTACAAGAGCTTTGTGATGAACTTCAACATGCAGGGGATTCAAAAGACCATTCCTGAGTTGTTCTCAATGCTGAAATCAGCGGAGGTAGAAGTAAAGAAGGAACATCAAGTGTTGATGGTCAATAAAGCCACTAAGTTCAAGAAAGGCAAGGGTAAAAAGAACTTCAAGAAGGACGGCAAGGAGGTTGCCGCGCTCGGCAAGCAAGCTGTCGGGAAGAAGCCAAAGAATGGACCCAAGCCCGAGACTGAGTGCTTTTATTGCAAGGGAAGCGGTCACTGGAAGCGGAACTGCCCTAAATACTTAGCAGAGAAGAAGGCCGGCAAAACAAAAGGTATATGTGATATACATGTAATTGATGTGTACCTTACTAGTGTCCGTAGTAGCTCCTGGGTATTTGATACCGGTGCAGTTGCTCACATTTGTAACTCAAAGCAGGGGCTGCGGAATAAGCGGAAACTGGCAAAGGACGAGGTGACGATGCGCGTCGGGAATGGTACCAAGGTCAATGTGATCGCCGTCGGCATGCTACCTCTATATCTACCTTCGGGATTACTTTTAAACCTTAATAATCGTTATTTAGTGCCAGCTTTGAGCATGAACATTGTATCGGGATCTCGTTTAATTCGAGATGGCTACTCATTTAAATCCGAGAATAATGGTTGTTCTATTTATATGAGAGATATGTTTTATGGTCATGCTCCTATGGTGAATGGTTTATTCTTTATGAATCTCGAACGTAATACTACACATGTTCATAATGTGAGCACCAAAAGATGTAAGGTTGATAATGATAGTCCCACATACTTGTGGCACTGCCGCCTTGGTCACATAGGTGTCAAACGCATGAAGAAGCTCCATGTAGATGGACTTTTAGAGTGTCTTGATTATGAATCATTTGACACGTGCGAACCATGCCTCATGGGTAAGATGACCAAGACTCCGTTCTCAGGAACAATGGAGCGAGCAACCAACTTATTGGAAATCATACATACTGATGTGTGCGGTCCAATGAGTGTTGAGGCTCGCGGTGGCTATCGTTATGTTCTCACGCTCACTGATGATTTAAGTAGATATGGGTATATCTACTTAATGAAACACAACTCCGAAACCTTTGAAAAGTTCAAGGAATTTCAGAGTGAGGTTGAAAATCAACGTGACAGGAAAATCAAGTTTCTACGATCAGATCGTGGAGGAGAATACTTGAGTCATGAATTTGGCACACACTTAAGAAAATGTGGAATAGTTTCACAACTCACGCCGCCTGGAACACCTCAGCGTAACGGTGTGTCCGAACGCCGTAATCGCACTCTATTAGATATGGTGCGATCTATGATGTCTCTTACCGATTTACCGCTATCTTTTTGGGGCTATGCTTTAGAGACTGCCGCATTCACTTTAAATAGGGCTCCGTCGAAATCCGTTGAGACGACACCGTATGAATTATGGTTTGGGAAGAAACCTAAGCTGTCGTTTCTAAAAGTTTGGGGATGCGATGCTTATGTCAAGAAACTTCAACCTGAAAAGCTCGAACCCAAGTCGGAAAAATGCGTCTTCATAGGATACCCAAAAGAAACTATTGGGTACACCTTCTACCTCAGATCCAAAGGCAAGATCTTTGTTGCCAAGAATGGGTCCTTTCTAGAGAAAGAGTTTCTCTCGAAAGAAGTAAGTGGGAGGAAAGTAGAGCTTGATGAAGTATTACCTCTTGAACCGGAAAATGGCGCAACTCAAGAAAATGTTCCTGAGGTGCCTGCACCGACTAGAGAGGAAGTTAATGATAATGATCAAGATACTTCTGATCAAGCTCCTACTGAAATTCGAAGGTCCACAAGGACACGTTCCGCACCAGAGTGGTATGGCAACCCTGTCTTGGAAATCATGTTGTTAGACAACGGTGAACCTTCGAACTATGAAGAAGCGATGGTGGGCCCGGATTCCGACAAATGGCTAGAAGCCATGAAATCCGAGATAGGATCCATGTATGAAAATGAAGTATGGACTTTGACTGACTTGCCCGTTGAACGGCGAGCCATAGAAAATAAATGGATCTTTAAGAAGAAGACAGACGCGGATGGTAATGTGACCATCTATAAAGCTCGACTTGTCGCTAAGGGTTATCGACAAGTTCAAGGGGTTGACTACGATGAGACTTTCTCACCGGTAGCGAAGCTAAAGTCCGTCCGAATCATGTTAGCAATTGCCGCATTCTACGATTATGAGATATGGCAAATGGACGTCAAAACGACATTCCTTAATGGTTTCCTTAAGGAAGAATTGTATATGATGCAGCCGGAAGGTTTTGTCGATCCTAAGAATGCTGACAAGGTGTGCAAGCTCCAACGCTCGATTTATGGGCTGGTGCAAGCATCTCGGAGTTGGAACATTCACTTTGATGAGATGATCAAAGCGTTTGGGTTTACGCAGACTTATGGAGAAGCCTGCGTTTACAAGAAAGTGAGTGGGAGCTCTGTAGCATTTCTCATATTATATGTAGATGACATAGTATTGATGGGAAATGATATAGAACTCTTGGACAGCATCAAGGCCTACTTGAATAAGAGTTTTTCAATGAAGGACCTTAGAGAAGCTGCTTATATATTAGGCATCAAAATCTATAGAGATAGATCGAGACGCCTCATAGGTCTTTCACAAAGCACATACATTGATAAGATATTGAAGAAGTTCAATATGGATCAATCTAAGAAGGGGTTCTTGCCTGTGGTACAAGGTATGAAATTGAGCTCAGCTCAATGTCCGACCACGGCAGAAGATATAGAAGAGATGAGAGTCATCCCCTATGCATCAGCCATAGGTTCTATTATGTATGCCATGCTGTGTACCAGACCTGATGTAAACCTTGCCATAAGTTTGGTAGGAAGGTACCAAAGTAATCCCGGCAAGGAACACTGGACAGCGGTCAAGAATATCCTGAAGTACCTAAAAAGGACTAAGGAAATGTTTCTCGTTTATGGAGGTGACGAAGAGCTCGTCGTAAAGGGTTACGTCGACGCTAGCTTCGACACAGATCTGGATGACTCTAAGTCACAAACCGGATATGTGTATATTTTGAATGGTGGGGCAGTAAGCTAGTGCAGTTGCAAGCAAAGCGTCGTGGCGGGATCTACATGTGAAGCGGAGTACATGGCAGCCTCGGAGGCAGCACATGAAGCAATATGGGTGAAGGAGTTCATCACCGACCTAGGAGTCATACCCAATGCGTCGGGGCCAATCAAACTTTTCTGTGACAACACTGGAGCTATTGCACTTGCTAAGGAGCCCAGGTTTCACAAGAAGACAAGGCACATCAAGCGTCGCTTCAACTCCATTCGTGAAAATGTTCAAGATGGAGACATAGGTATTTGTAAAGTACATACGGACCTGAATGTAGCAGATCCGTTGACTAAACCTCTCCCTAGAGCAAAACATGATCAACACCAGAATTCCATGGGTGTTCGAGCATCACAATGTAACTAGATTATTGACTCTAGTGCAAGTGGGAGACTGTTGGAAATATGCCCTAGAGGCAATAATAAAAGCATTATTATTATATTTCCTTATTCATGATAATTGTCTTTATTCATGCTATAATTGTGTTATCCGGAAATCGTAATACATGTGTGAATAACAGACACCAGCATGTCCCTAGTAAGCCTCTAGTTGACTAGCTCGTTGATCAACAGATAGTCATGGTTTCCTGACTATGGACATTGGATGTCATTGATAACGAGATCACATCATTAGGAGAATGATGTGATGGACAAGACCCAATCCTAAACATAGCACAAGATCGTATAGTTCGTTTGCTAGAGTTTTTCCAATGTCAAGTATCTTTCCTTAGACCATGAGATCATGTAACTCCCGGATACCGTAGGAGTGCTTTGGGTATACCAAACGTCACAACGTAACTGGGTGACTATAAAGGTAGACTACGGGTATCTCCGAAAGTGTCTGTTGGGTTGACATGGATCAAGACTGGGATTTGTCACTCCGTATGACGGAGAGGTATCACTGGGCCCACTCGGTAATGCATCATCATAATGAGCTCAAAGTGACCAAGTGTCTGGTCACAGGATCATGCATTACGGTACGAGTAAAGTGACTTGCCGGTAACGAGATTGAACGAGGTATTGGGATACCGACGATCGAATCTCGGGCAAGTAACATATCGATTGACAAAGGGAATTGCATACGGGGTTGATTGAATCCTCGACATCGTGGTTCATCCGATGAGATTATCGTGGAGCATGTGGGAGCCAACATGGGTATCCAGATCCCGCTGTTGGTTATTGACCGGAGAGTCGTCTCGGTCTTGTCTGCTTGTCTCTCGAACCCGTAGGGTCTACACACTTAAGGTTCGGTGACGCTAGGGTTGTGAAGATGTGTATATGCAGTAACCCGAATGTTGTTCGAAGTCCCGGATGAGATCCCGGACGTCACGAGGAGTTCCGGAATGGTCCGGAGGTAAAGAATTATATATAGGAAGTGCTGTTTCGGCCATCGGGACGAGTTTCGGGGTTATCGGTATTGTACCGGGACCACCGGAGGGGTCCCGGGGGCCCACCGGGTGGGGCCACCTGTCCCGGGGGGCCACATGGGCTGTAGGGGGTGCGCCTTGGCCTAGATTGGCCAAGGGCACCAGCCCCAAAAGCCCATGCGCCTAGGGTTCCACTTAAGGGAAGAGTCCCAATGGTGGAAGGCACCTTTAGGTGCCTTGGGGGGGAGGGAAACCTCCCCTTGGCTGCCGCACCTAGGAGATTGGATCTCCTAGGCTGGCGCACCACCCCCCTTGGCACCCCTATATATAGTGGGGGAGAGGAGGGACTTCATACACCAGCCCCTGGCGCCTCCCTCTCTCCCCGTTACGTCTCTCTCTCGTAGTATAGGCAAAGCCCTGCTACTGTGACGCCCTGCATCCACCACCACACCGTCGTGCTGCTGGATCTTCATCAACCTCTCCTTCCCCCTTGCTGGATCAAGAAGGAGGAGACGTCTCCCGTCCCGTACATGTGTTGAACGCGGGGGTGCCGTCCGTTCGGCGCTTGGTCATCGGTGATTTGGATCACGTCGTGTTCGACTACATCATCACCGTTCCTTGAACGCTTCCGCACGCGATCTACAAAGGTATGTAGATGCATCCGATGACTCGTTGCTAGATGAACTCCTAGATGGATCTTGGTGAAACGAGTAGGAAAATTTTTGTTTTCTGCAACGTTCCCCAACACGTACGTTGACGGTGTCCTAGACTAGGGGGTACCAACCTAGTTCTCCCACAGTCCTCGGGCCGAGCTCATGTGCCCTCATTCTCATAAGTAAGGACTCCGGAAGCCTCGCACCTCGAAGACTTGACGTGTTCTCGAAGGACATCTTCGGCCGCCGCCCTATGCATCCCTAGACCTACAACCGACTATGTAACCCTAGGCACCCCTCTAACATGTATATAAGCCAAGGGGTTTAGCCTGTGAAGGGACCCGATCATAATCTCATTCACCTAGCCTTAGGGTTAGAACACAACTTACCATCTCGAGGTAGATCAAGGTTGTACTCGATACACAACCATCAATATAATCAGAGCAGGACGTAGGGTATTACCTCTTCGAGAGGGCCCGAACCTGGGTAAACACCACGTCCCTTGTCTCCTTTTACCATCGATGCGAGATCCACAACTCGGTACCCCCGAAGGAAATATGCCCTAGAGGCAATAATAAAGTTGTTATTTATATTTCCTTATATTATGATAAATATTTATTATTCATGCTAGAATTGTATTAACTGGAAACTTAGTACATGTGTGAATACATAGATAAACAGAGTGTCACTAGTTTGCCTCTACTTGACTAGCTCGTTGAATCAATGATGGTTATGTTTCCTAACCATAGACATGAGTTGTCATTTGATTAACGGGATCACATCATTAGAGAATGATGTGATTGACTTGATGAAGGAAACATGCCCTAGAGGCAATAATAAAGTTATTATTTATTTCCTTATAATCATGATAAATGTTTATTATTCATGCTAGAATTGTATTAACCGGAAACATAATACATGTGTGAATACATAGACAAACAAAGTGTCACTAGTATGCCTCTACTTGACTAGCTCGTTAATCAAAGATGGTTATGTTTCCTAACCATGAACAATGAGTTGTTATTTGATTAACGAGGTCACATCATTAGTTGAATGATCTGATTGACATGACCCATTCCATTAGCTTAGCACCCGATCGTTTAGTATGTTGCTATTGCTTTCTTCATGACTTATACATGTTCCTATAACTATGAGATTATGCAACTCCCGTTTACCGGAGGAACACTTTGGGTACTACCAAACGTCACAACGTAACTGGGTGATTATAAAGGAGTACTACAGGTGTCTCCAATGGTACATGTTGGGTTGGCGTATTTCGAGATTAGGTTTTGTCACTCCGATTGTAGGAGAGGTATCTCTGGGCCCTCTCGGTAATGCACATCACATAAGCCTTGCAAGCATTACAACTAATATGGTAGTTGTGAGATGATGTATTACGGAACGAGTAAAGAGACTTGCCGGTAACGAGATTGAACTAGGTATTGGATACCGACGATCGAATCTCGGGCAAGTAACATACCGATGACAAAGGGAACAACGTATGTTGTTATGCGGTCTGACCGATAAAGATCTTCGTAGAATATGTAGGAGCCAATATGGGCATCCAGGTCCCGTATTGGTTATTGACCGGAGACGTGTCTCGGTCATGTCTACATTGTTCTCGAACCGTAGGGTCCGCACGCTTAACGTTACGATGACAGTTATTATGAGTTTATGCATTTTGATGTACCGAAGGTTGTTCGGAGTCCCGGATGTGATCACGGACATGGCGAGGAGTCTCGAAATGGTCGAGACATAAAGATTGATATGTTGGAAGCCTATGTTTGGACATCGGAAGTGTTCCGGGTGAAATCGGGATTTTACCGGAGTACCGGGAGGTTACCGGAACCCCCCGGGAATCATATGGGCCTTAGTGGGCCTTAGTGGAAAGGTGAAAGGGCTGCCCATAAGGGCTGCACGCCTCCCCCCTCCCCTAGTCCTATTAGGACTAGGAGAGGTGGCCGGCCACCCCTCTCCCTCTTTCCCCCTTGGGAATCCTAGTTGGAATAGGATTGGGGGGGGGGGGCGGGGAGTCCTACTCCCGAGTAGGACTCCTCCTGCGCCCTCCTCCTGGCCGGCGCACCTCTCCCCCTTGGCTCCTTTATATACGGAGGCAGGGGGCACCTTTAGACACACAAGTTGATCATTGAGATCGTTCCTTAGCCGTGTGCGGTGCCCCCTGCCACCATATTCCACCTCGATCATATCGTTGTAGTGCTTAGGCGAAGCCCTGCGTCGGTAGAACATCAAGATCGTCACCACGCCGTCGTGCTGACGGAACTCTTCCCCGACGCTTTGCTGGATCGGAGCCCGGGGATCGTCATCGAGCTGTACGTGTGCTAAGAACTCGGAGGTGCCGGAGTAACGGTGCTTGGATCGGTCGGATCGGGAAGAATACGTACGACTACTTCCTCTAACGTTGTGTCAACGCTTCCGTTGCGATCTACAAGGGTACGTAGATCATACTCTCCCCTCGTTGCTATGCATCACCATGATCTTGCGTGTGCGTAGGAAATTTTTTGAAATTACTACGTTCCCCAACAGTGGTATCAGAGCCTAGGTTTTATGGTTTGATGTTATATGCACGAGTAGAACACAAGTGAGTTGTGGACGATACAAGTCATACTGCCTACCAGCATGTCATACTTTGGTTCGGCGGTATTGTTGGACGAGACGACCCGGACCAACCTTACGCGTACGCTTACGCGAGACCGGTTCCCCCGACGTGCTTTGCACACAGGTGGCTTGCGGGCGACTGTCTCTCCAACTTTAGTTGAACCGAGTGTGGCTACGCCCGGTCCTTGCGAAGGTTAAAACGGAGTCTATTTGACAAACTATCGTTGTGGTTTTGATGCGTAGGTGAGATTGGTTCTTGCTTAAGCCCGTAGCAGCCACGTAAAACATGCAACAACAAAGTAGAGGACGTCTAACTTGTTTTTGCAGGGCATGTTGTGATGTGATATGGTCAAGGCATGATGCTGAATTTTATTGTATGAGATGATCATGTTTTGTAACCGAGTTATCGGCAACTGGCAGGAGCCATATGGTTGTCGCTTTATTGTATGCAATGCAATCGCGATGTAATGCTTTACTTTATTACTAAACGGTAGTGATAGTCGTGAAAGCATAAGATTGGCGAGACAACAACGATGCTACGATGGAGATCAAGGTGTCGCGCCGGTGACGATGGTGATCATAACGGTGCTTCGGAGATGGAGATCACAAGCACAAGATGATGATGGCCATATCATATCACTTATATTGATTGCATGTGATGTTTATCTTTTTATGCATCTTATCTTGCTTTGATTGACGGTAGCATTATAAGATGATCTCTCACTAAATTATCAAGAAGTGTTCTCCCTGAGTATGCACCGTTGCTAAAGTTCGTCGTGCCCAGACACCACGTGATGATCGGGTGTGATAAGCTCTACGTCCATCTACAACGGGTGGAAGCCAGTTTTGCACATGCAGAATACTTAGGTTAAACTTGACGAGCCTAGCATATGCAGATATGGCCTCGGGACACGGAGACCGAAAGGTCGAGCGTGAATCATATAGTAGATATGATCAACATAACGATGTTCACCATTGAAAACTACTCCATCTCACGTGATGATCGGTTATGGTTTAGTTGATTTGGATCACGTAATCACTTAGAAGATTAGAGGGATGTCTATCTAAGTGGGAGTTCTTAAGTAATTTGATTAATTGAACTTAAACTTATCATGAACTTAGTACCTGATAGTATCTTGCTTGTTTATGTTGATTGTAGATAGATGGCTCGTGCTGTTGTTCCGTTGAATTTTAATGCGTTCCTTGAGAAAGCAAAGTTGAAAGATGATGGTAGCAATTACACGGACTGGGTCCGTAACTCGAGGATTATCCTCATTGCTGCACAGAAGAATTACGTCTTGGAAGCACCGCTGGGTGCCAGGCCTGCTGCTGGAGCAACACCAGATGTTATGAACGTCTGGCAGAGCAAAGCTGATGACTACTGATAGTTCAGTGTGCCATGCTTTACGGCTTAGAATCGGGACTTCAACGACATTTTGAACGTCATGGAGCATATGAGATGTTCCAGGAGTTGAAGTTAATACTTCAAGCAAATGCCCGGATTGAGAGATATGAAGTCTCCAATAAGTTCTATAGCTGCAAGATGGAGGAGAACAGTTCTGTCAGTGAGCATATACTCAAAATGTCTGGGTATAATAATCACTTGATTCAATTGGGAGTTAATCTTCCGGATGATTGCGTCATTGACAGAATTCTCCAATCACTGCCACCAAGCTACAAGAGCTTCGTGATGAACTATAATATGCAAGGGATGAACAAGACTATTCCCGAGCTCTTGGCAATGCTGAAAGCTGCGGAGGTAGAAATCAAGAAGGAGCATCAAGTGTTGATGGTTAACAAGACCACTAGTTTCAAGAAAAAGGGCAAAGGGAAGAAGAAGGGGAACTTCAAGAAGAACAACAAGCAAGTTGCTGCTCAGGAGAAGAAACCCAAGTCTGGACCTAAGCCTAAAACTGAGTGCTTCTACTGCAAGCAGACTGGTCACTGGAAGCGGAACTGCCCCATGTATTTGGCGGATAAGAAGGATGGCAATATGAACAAAGGTATATGTGATATACATGTTATTGATGTGTACCTTACTAGAGCTCGCAGTAGCACCTGGGTATTTGATACTGGTTCTGTTGCTAATATTTGCAACTCGAAACAGGGACTACGGAATAAGCGGGCACTGGCAAAGGACGAGGTGACGATGCGCGTGGGAAACGGTTCCAAAGTCGATGTGATCGCGGTCGGCACGCTACCTCTACATCTACCTTCGGGATTAATATTAGACCTAAATAGTTGTTATTTGGTGCCAGCGTTGAGCATGAACATTATATCTAGATCTTGTTTAATGCGAGACGGTTATTCATTTAAATCAGAGAATAATGGTTGTTCTATTTATATGAGTAATATCTTTTATGGTCATGCACCCTTGAAGAGTGGTCTATTCTTATTGAATCTCGATAGTAGTAATACACATATTCATAATGTTGAGGCCAAAAGATGCAGAGTTGATAATGAAAGTGCAACTTATTTGTGGCACTGTCGTTTAGGTCATATCGGTATAAAGCGCATGAAGAAACTCCATACTGATGGACTTTTGGAACCACTTGATTATGAATCACTTGGTACTTGCAAACCGAGCCTCATGGGCAAGATGACTAAAACACCGTTCTCCGGTACTATGGAGAGAGCAACAGATTTGTTGGAAATCATACATACCGATGTATGTGGTCCGATGAATATTGAGGCTCGTGGCGGATATCGTTATTTTCTGACCTTCACAGATGATTTAAGCAGATATGGGTATATCTACTTAATGAAACATAAGTCTAAAACATTTGAAAAGTTCAAAGAATTTCAGAGTGAAGTTGAAAATCATCGTAACAAGAAAATAAAGTTTCTACGATCTGATCGTGGAGGAGAATATTTGAGTTACGAGTTTGGTGTACATTTGAAAAACTGTGGAATAGTTTCGCAACTCACGCCACCCAGAACACCACAACGTAATGGTGTGTCCAAACGTCGTAATCGTACCTTACTAGATATGGTGCGATCTATGATGTCTCTTACAGATTTACCGCTATCGTTTTGGGGTTATGCTCTAGAGACGGCCGCATTCACGTTAAATAGGGCACCATCAAAATCCGTTGAGACGACGCCTTATGAACTATGGTTTGGCAAGAAACCAAAGTTGTCGTATCTTAAAGTTTGGGGCTGCGATGCTTATGTGAAAAAGCTTCAACCTGATAAGCTCGAACCCAAATCGGAGAAATGTGTCTTCATAGGATACCCAAAGGAGACTGTTGGGTACACCTTCTTTATATCACAGATCCGAAGGCAAGACATTCGTTGCTAAGAATGGATCCTTTCTAGAGAAGGAGTTTCTCTCGAAAGAAGTGAGTGGGAGGAAAGTAGAACTTGATGAGGTAACTGTAACTTCTCCCGAATTGGAAAGTAGTTCATCACAGAAATCAGTTTCAGTGATCCCTACACCAATTAGTGAGGAAGCTAATGACGATGATCATGAAACTTCAGATCAAGATACTACTGAACCTCGTAGATCAACCAGAGTAAGATCCGCACCAAAGTGGTACGGTAATCCTGTTCTGGAAGTCATGCTACTAGATCATGATGAACCTACGAACTATGAAGAAGCGATTGTGAGCCCAGATTCCGCAAAGTGGCTTGAAGCCATGAAATCTGAGATGGGATCCATGTATGAGAACAAAGTATGGACTTTGGTTGACTTGCCCGATGATCGGCAAGCAATTGAGAATAAATGGATCTTCAAGAAGAAGACTGACGCTGACGGTAATGTTACTGTCTACAAAGCTCGACTTGTCGCGAAAGGTTTTCGACAAGTTCAAGGGGTTGACTACGATGAGACTTTCTCACCTGTAGCGATGCTTAAGTCTGTCCGAATCATGTTAGCGATTACCGCATTTTATGATTATGAAATTTGGCAGATGGATGTCAAAACTGCATTCCTGAATGGATTTCTGGAAGAAGAGTTGTATATGATGCAACCGGAAGGTTTTGTCGATCCAAAGGGAGCTAACAATGTGTGCAAGCTCCAGCGATCCATTTATGGACTGGTGCAAGCATCTCGGAGTTGGAATAAACGCTTTGATAGTATGATCAAAGCATTTGGTTTTATACAGACTTTCAGAGAAGCCTGTATTTACAAGAAAGTGAGTGGGAGCTCTGTAGCATTTTTGATATTATATGTGGATGACATATTATTGATTGGAAATGATATAGATTTTCTGGATAGCATAAAGGGGTACTTGAATAAGAGTTTTTCAATGAAAGACCTCGGTGAAGCTGCTTACATATTAGGCATAAAGATCTATAGAGATAGATCAAGACGCTTAATTGGACTTTCACAAAGCACATACCTTGACAAGATTTTGAAGAAGTTCAAAATGACTCAAGCAAAGAAAGGGTTCTTGCCTGTGTTACAAGGTGTGAAGTTGAGTAAGACTCAATGCCCGACCACTGCAGAAGATAGAGAGAAAATGAAAGATGTTCCCTATGCTTCAGCCATAGGCTCTATCATGTATGCAATGCTGTGTACCAGACCTGATGTGTGCCTTGCTATAAGTTTAGCAGGGAGGTACCAAAGTAATCCAGGAGTGGATCACTGGACAGCGGTCAAGAACATCCTGAAATACCTGAAAAGGACTAAGGATATGTTTCTCGTATATGGAGGTGACAAAGAGCTCACCGTAAAAGGTTACGTTGATGCAAGCTTTGACACTGATCCGGACGATTCTAAATCGCAAACCGGATACGTGTTTACATTGAACGGTGGAGCTGTCAGTTGGTGCAGTTCTAAACAAAGCGTCGTAGCGGGATCTACATGTGAAGCGGAGTACATAGCTGCTTCGGAAGCAGTGAACGAAGGAGTCTGGATGAAGGAGTTCATATCCGATCTAGGTGTCATACCTAGTGCATCGGGTCCAATGAAAATCTTTTGTGACAATACTGGTGCAATTGCCTTGGCAAGGGAATCCAGATTTCACAAAAGGACCAAGCACATCAAGAGACGCTTCAACTCCATCCGGGATCTAGTCCAGGTGGGAGACATAGAGATTTGCAAGATACATACGGATCTGAATGTTGCAGACCTGTTGACTAAGCCTCTTCCACGAGCAAAACATGATCAGCACCAAGGCTCCATGGGTGTTAGAATCATTACAGTGTGATCTAGATTATTGACTATAGTGCAAGTGGGAGACTGAAGGAAATATGCCCTAGAGGCAATAATAAAGTTATTATTTATTTCCTTATAATCATGATAAATGTTTATTATTCATGCTAGAATTGTATTAACCGGAAACATAATACATGTGTGAATACATAGACAAACAAAGTGTCACTAGTATGCCTCTACTTGACTAGCTCGTTAATCAAAGATGGTTATGTTTCCTAACCATGAACAATGAGTTGTTATTTGATTAACGAGGTCACATCATTAGTTGAATGATCTGATTGACATGACCCATTCCATTAGCTTAGCACCCGATCGTTTAGTATGTTGCTATTGCTTTCTTCATGACTTATACATGTTCCTATAACTATGAGATTATGCAACTCCCGTTTACCGGAGGAACACTTTGGGTACTACCAAACGTCACAACGTAACTGGGTGATTATAAAGGAGTACTACAGGTGTCTCCAATGGTACATGTTGGGTTGGCGTATTTCGAGATTAGGTTTTGTCACTCCGATTGTAGGAGAGGTATCTCTGGGCCCTCTCGGTAATGCACATCACATAAGCCTTGCAAGCATTACAACTAATATGGTAGTTGTGAGATGATGTATTACGGAACGAGTAAAGAGACTTGCCGGTAACGAGATTGAACTAGGTATTGGATACCGACGATCGAATCTCGGGCAAGTAACATACCGATGACAAAGGGAACAACGTATGTTGTTATGCGGTCTGACCGATAAAGATCTTCGTAGAATATGTAGGAGCCAATATGGGCATCCAGGTCTCGTATTGGTTATTGACCGGAGACGTGTCTCGGTCATGTCTACATTGTTCTCGAACCGTAGGGTCCGCACGCTTAACGTTACGATGACAGTTATTATGAGTTTATGCATTTTGATGTACCGAAGGTTGTTCGGAGTCCTGGATGTGATCACGGACATGGCGAGGAGTCTCGAAATGGTCGAGACATAAAGATTGATATATTGGAAGCCTATGTTTGGACATCGGAAGTGTTCCGGGTGAAATCGGGATTTTACCGGAGTACCGGGAGGTTACCGGAACCCCCCGGGAATCATATGGGCCTTAGTGGGCCTTAGTGGAAAGGTGAAAGGGCTGCCCATAAGGGCTGCGCGCCTCCCCCCTCCCCTAGTCCTATTAGGACTAGGAGAGGTGGCCGGCCACCCCTCTCCCTCTTTCCCCCTTGGGAATCCTAGTTGGAATAGGATTGGGGGGGAGTCCTACTCCCAGTAGGAGTAGGACTCCTCCTGCGCCCTCCTCCTGGCCGGCGCACCTCTCCCCCTTGGCTCCTTTATATACGGAGGCAGGGGGCACCTTTAGACACACAATTTGATCATTGAGATCGTTCCTTAGCCGTGTGCGGTGCCCCCTGCCACCATATTCCACCTCGATCATATCGTTGTAGTGCTTAGGCGAAGCCCTGCGTCGGTAGAACATCAAGATCGTCACCACGCCGTCGTGCTGACGGAACTCTTCCCCGACGCTTTGCTGGATCGGAGCCCGGGGATCGTCATCGAGCTGTACGTGTGCTAAGAACTCGGAGGTGCCGGAGTAACGGTGCTTGGATCGGTCGTATCGGGAAGAATACGTACGACTATTTCCTCTAACGTTGTGTCAACGCTTCCGTTGCGATCTACAAGGGTACGTAGATCATACTCTCCCCTCGTTGCTATGCATCACCATGATCTTGCGTGTGCATAGGAAATTTTTTGAAATTACTACGTTCCCCAACACTTGACCCATTCCGTTAGCTTAGCATGATGATCGTTTAGTTTGTCGCTACTGCTTTCTTCATGACTTATACATGTTCCTCTCACTATGAGATTATGCAACTCCCGAATACCGGAGGAACACTTTGTGTGCTACCAAACATCACAACGTAACTGGGTGATTATAAAGGTGCTCTACAGGTGTCTCCGATGGTACTTGTTGAGTTGGAATAGATCGAGATTAGGATTTGTCACTCCGATTGTCGGAGAGGTATCTCTGGACCCTCTCGGTAATGCACATCACTATAAGCCTTGCAAGCAATGTGATTAATGAGTTAGTTGCGGGATGATGCATTACCGAACGAGTAAAGAGACTTGCCGGTAACGAGATTGAACTAGGTATTGAGATACGAACGATCGAATCTTGGGCAAGTAACATACCGATGACAAAGTGAACAATGTATATTGTTATGCGGTTTGACCGATAAAGATCTTCGTAGAATATGTGGGAGCCAATATGAGCATCCAAGTTCCACTATTGGTTATTGATCGGAGACGAGTCTCGGTCATGTCTACATAGTTCTCGAACCCGTAGGGTCCGCACGCTTAATGTTCGGTGACGATCGGTATTATGTGTTTATGTGTTTTGATGTACCAAAGGTAGTTCAGAGTCCCGGATGAGATCGGGGACATGACGAGGAGTCTCAAAATGTTCGAGCCGTAAAGATCGATATATTGGAAGGCTATATTCAGAAATCTGAAAGGTTTCGAGTGATCCCGGTATTTTTTGGAGTACCGGGGGAGTTACGGGAATACGGGAGTACACATGGGCCTTAGTGGGCTTTAAGGGAAAAAGAGGAGAAGCCACGAGGGCTGGCCGCGCGCCCCCATGGGCCTAGTCCGAATTGGACTAGGGGAGGGGCTGCGCCCCCTCTTTCCTTCTCCTCCCTTTCCCCTCCTAGTAGGACTAGGAAAGGATGAATCCTACTCCTACTAGGAGGAGGATTCCTCCCCCCCTTGGCGTGCCTAAAGAGGCCGGCCAGCCTCCCCTCCCTCCTTTATATACATGGGGAGGGGGGCACCCTAGAGCACACAAGATGATTGTTCCAAGCCGTGTGCGGTGCCCCCCTCCACCATAATCCACCTCGATCATATCGTAGCGGTGCTTAGGCGAAGCCCTGCGTCGGTAGCAACATCATCACCGTCATCACGCCGTCGTGTTGACGGAACTCTCCTGTGAAGCTCTGCTGGATCAGAGTTCATGGGACGTCATCGAGCTGAACGTGTGTTGAAATCAGAGGTGCCGTACGTTCGGTACTTGGATCGGTCGGATCATGAAGACGTACGACTACATCAACCGTGTTCTCATAATGCTTCCTCTTACGGTCTACGAGGGTACGTGGACGATACTCTCCCCTCTCATTGCTATGCATCACCATGATCTTGCGTGTGCGTAGGAAATTTTTTGAAATTACTACGATCCCCAACACCCCCTACCCCGAGGTCTGCCGGTTTTACCACCGACATACGTCGTTAGTTGGTAGTGAGTGTTTGGACAACCGCCACAGGAACATCCGCACCTTTCCGGGGAGATTTGTTTTCCATAGAGACTTCCAAGCTCCTTATTCTGCATTCATGCTAGAAGAGCCCACGTTTCCCACCAGCCATGCTTCTCTCCGTTGTTTTGTTGTTACGAGCATTTTATAATCTGATTTCACCGAAAAGGAGTCGTGTTTCTCAGGCTGCCAACTCCAGAAGTTAGGAAGGTTTCGAGTGCAAAGTGGTATGCCCAAAATAACTCGAGCATCCACTGGCATGAATGTCACTTTGACCCTTGCTCTATCCCATGAAGTAGATGTGTGGTCAATTAACTCTGATACCAAAGGCGGGTTCGAGATCAAGTAGCCATATGAGTGTAGCATCTCGACTCAGGGCAACCAATTATCGCTCCAAATGTGTGTTGTCTCGCCATTACCAACACGCCTAATCAACATTGCTTTGAAGTGTCTCTACCCTCTACTATAGCCCTCCATACCTGGCTAGGGTGGCCTCCGAGATTAGCTTGGAGAATATTATAATTTGAAAAATATATGCTTTTCAATAATCGTGCACTCAGAGTGTCAGGATACTGTAGCAGGCGCCGCGTCCTCCTAGCAAGCATTGCGAGGTTGAAAAGCTCGAAATCTTTAAACCATAAACCCACATTTCTTTTGGTTGAGTCATGGTTTGCCAGGAGACCCAGTGTTTTTTGCGTTTGCCGTCTTTTTTAGGTGTTAACATAAACCTCTAGGAGTTTGAAACATGACATGGAGTAAACATGCACTGACTGAGCAACAACTTTGACCAGAACTTCATTGTCTGATGTAGACATGGTATTTTCAATCCATCCTTGTACCTTACTGCATGATCAGTCCTTCAAATATTTGAAAGCACTGTATTTTGACCTCCCAATATTTGGTGGCATTCCCAAGTATTTCTCATTAAGACTTTCATTGGGAACATTAAGCAAACATTTTCTCTCTGTCTTATATTCTTAGGAACTCCTTTGCTGAAGAAAATTGAGGACTTTGAATAGTTTATGCTTTGGCCTGTTGCATGATAGTACATATTCAGAACCTGGTTTACCTCAGTAGCGCCCCACATTGTTGGACTTCAAGAACAAGAGGCTATCATCAGCAAATAGAAGATGGTGAAGGAAATATGCCCTAGAGGCAATAATAAAGTTGTTATTTATATTTCCTTATATCATGATAAATGTTTATTATTCATGCTAGAATTGTATTAACCAAAAACTTAGTACATGTGTGAATACATAGACAAACAGTGTGTCCCTATTATGCCTCTACTTGACTAGCTCGTTAATCAAAGATGGTTAAGTTTCCTAACCATGGACATGTGTTGTCATTTGATGAATGGGATCACATCATTAGAGAATGATGTGATGGCCAAGACCCATCCGTTATCCTAGCATAAATGATCGTTTAGTTTTATTGCTATTGCTTTCTTCATGACTTATACATATTCCTCTGACTATGAGATTATGCAACTCCCGAATACCGGAGGAACACTTTGTGTGCTATCAAACGTCAGAACGTAACTGGGTGATTATAAAGATGCTCTACAGGTGTCTCCAATGGTGTTTGTTGAGTTGGCATAGATCGAGATTAGGATTTGTCACTCCGAGTATCGGAGAGGTATCTCTGGGCCCTCTCGGTAATGCACATCACTATAAGCCTTGCAAGCAACATGACTAATGAGTTAGTTATGGGATGATGCATTACGGAACGAGTAAAGATACTTGCCAGTAATGAGATTGAACTAAGTATGAGGATACCGACGATTGAATCTCGGGCAAGTAACATACCGATGACAAAGGGAATAACGTATGTTGTTATGCGGTTTGACCAATAAAGATCTTCGTAGAAAGCCAATACGAGCATCCAGGTTCCGATGTTGCTTATTGACCAGAGATGTGTCTCGGTCATGTCTACATAGTTCTCGAACCCGTAGGGTCCGCACTCTTAATGTTCGATGATGATTTGTATTATGAGTTATGTGATTTGATGACCGAAGATTGTTCGGAGTCCCGGATTAGATCACGGACATGACGAGGAGTCTAGAAATGGTCGAGAGGTAAAGATTCATATATTGGAAGGTTGCATTCGGACACCAGAATGGTTTCGGGAAGTTTCGGAGTGCTGGGGGTGATCGGAACCCCCTTGTCGGTGTCAAAACCGGTAGATCTCGGGTAGGGGGTCCCAAACTGTGCGTCTAAGGATCGAAGGTAACAGGAGACAGGGAAACGATGTTTACCTAGGTTCGGGCCCTCTTGATGGAGGTAATACCCTACATCCTGCTTGATTGACTTTGATGAGTATAGGGGTTACAAGAGTTGATCTACCACGAGATCGTAATGGCTAAACCCTAGATGTCTAGCATGTATGATTATGATTGCCTCTACAGACTAAACCCTCCGGTTTATATAGACACCGGAGGGGGCTAGGGTTATACAAAGTCAGTTTACAGAGAAAGGAATCTTCATATTCGCACACCAAGCTTGCCATCCACACAAAGGAGAGTCTCATCCGGACACGGGAAAAAGTCTTTCATCTTGTATCTTCACAGCCCATCAGTCCGGCCCATGTCACATAGCCCGGACGCCCGAGGACCCCCTAATCCAGGACTCCCTCAGTAGCCCCTGAACCAGGCTTCAACGTCGATGTGTCTGGCGCGCAGATTATCTTCGGCATTGCAAGGCGGGTTCCTCCTCCGAATACTTCAAAGTAGTTGATCAATGAGAACTATGTCTGGGTCTGTTTAACAAGTTAACTCTCCAACCATAAAAGGATAATACTTAAAATAAGGTATATCTATTGACAGTTTTTTCTGGTGAAACGTCATGCTTAGCTCTACTATTATTTCGAACGGTTTTTGGGGCCTCCCGCTTCGTGTTTTAACATGCAACTCCTATCGGCACGTCTTGTCAAAACAGAGATCGTGTCCCTTATTGCGGGATTCTTATCAATACGAGTTTTGGTAATCTAACCATGCTGTTTGCACGACCCCTTGGGAACAGGCGAGTTTTAAGGCTCAAAAAGGGGGGGGGGGGCGCTTGATATTCACAGTCCATATAAGTGGATAGAATCCAACTCTTCTGTCCCATGCCTCATTCTCTCTTTCTGCTTCCCCATCCTTGAGCTCCAACGCCCAAGTTCCAAGCTTTTCTTCCCTCCACAACTCCTCCGACCATGGCAGGCTCTTAGGGCAAGTGGATGGCTTCCTCCGTCATGGTGGAGAATATCAAGGAGCCGCCGGAGGCGCGGTATCTAACCGCATAAATCAAGCACAGGCTTCCTGATCCGGCGCAGGTCATCCCCACTCCGGAGCCCGGTGAGAGAGTGGTATTCATCCCCCACTTCCTCCGCGGACTCGGATTCGCCCTCCACCCCTTTGTGAGGGGTCTCATGTTCTACTACGGGCTAGATTTTCACGATCTGGCCCCAAATTCGTTCCTTCACATCTCGGCGTTCATCGTTGTATGTGAGGCCTTGCTCCGTGTCCCTCCACACTTCGTCTTATGGCTCAAGATTTTCAACGTGAAGCCGAAGGTGGTCGATGGACAACATGCGGACTGCGGTGGCGCCATGGTGAGTAAGCTCCCCAAAGTCAACTGGCCAAAGGGAGTCTTTGTGGACACCGTCAGGATATGGCAACAGGAGTGGTTCTATATCACAGAATCCCGTGGTTCCATGTGGGCAGCCGCTCCAGCCTTCAGATTCGGACCCCCACTAAGGCTCACATCCTAGAGTGACAAGGGTCCGGACTGGGGGTCGGTCAATGAGATGATGCGGCTGCAGAAGCGCGTCAAAGGCATGATAGCGAAGGACATTACCCTCGTTGATGTGATCCAAGTGATGTTGATCCGCCGAGCACTTCCCTGCTAGCGGCGATCCCTCAGGATGTGGGAGTTCAATCCGGAAGGGCCGCAGACCCTACAACGGTTCTACGACACAATGCATAAGGGGATCTGGACGCTGCTTTTCAAGAAGCAGAAGTCGTCGCCAAAGTCATCGGATGACACCGGCCTCGACTGCAATCATCCAGCCTCTGAGGTAAGTTAAAAACCTCCAAACACCAATTGGTGCATCCATCTTAAGGAGAAGTATTAAGTAGTCTATCGCCAAACAGGTCTGGACCAAAAAGGCAGAGCAGATCCGGTGTCCAGCTCCGCTCCCTGAAAACCCAGTCGATCCTCTATTAATGAGGATGCTGGTCCCGGCGCCATACCAGGCGCCGGTAAAGAAGGACAAGAAGAAGAAGAAAGAGGAGGATACTTCGGACGCAATGTCCGGAGAAGCTGATGCCCAGTCCTCTCACGAGGGCGACGACGAGGAGGAGGAGTAGGAAGAAGAAGATCCTCCCCGCAAAGGCAAGAAAAGGGTGGCCTCCGAAGACCTGGAGGCCGAAGCCTCCAAGAGGGACAAAATTTCCCTCTTCGATGACTCGAAGTCAGACGTCGAGGCCATCCCAACACACCGTCGCCAGACCAAGCCCCAAGCTGACTCATAAGTAGTCCGAGATTTTTCCACATACATCCAATCTCTATGGACTATGATGATAACTCTAAGTTCTATTTTTTTGTTAGTCCAGCCCGCAGTCTTCCCCAGCAATCCTCATCCTTGGGGGATCTACCGCCTGAGTTGATGGAGAGCGAATCGCCTCCCCTAGCTTCCACACCGCCTAGAGCGGATGACACCGAGGTGTCATCGCATAGGCTCTCCCCGGGCCCTTGAAGAGATGCGAGGGGGGGGGGGACTTGACGGCGCCGGAGGGTAACACCTCGATTGCCGAAGGGCTGGGGGGTACGGCCCCCATGAAGACCACCGACGGGGGCCCCGGTCAATCCGACCCACAGTCGCATACTACTCCGGAGACCGATACGACTCCGAAGTATAGTAAGCGACCCCCTGCAAGGAAAGGGGGAGTGCCGTCCTGTGTTAATCCAGAGGCGCCGAATACCACGGTGGACGTACTGCAAAGTGCATCCATCCTGGACGAGCACCGCATCCTGATGGGTACGGTGGCTGAGAAGATTCAGTCCGCCGAGAGCGGGCTAAACGAAGCCTTCTCCAGCCTGATAGCAGGCTCCGAGGTATGCAATGTAATATTTTTGATCATTTTTATGAGAAATATGCCTGTATATAGACAGTATCCCCTGAGACTATGTTCGGTCTTTGAAAGAAAAGCGAGCAGAGGATCAATAGTCAGTTATCAGGTGGTAACATGCTATTTCATTTGTTTTAAAAACAGGCCTCCTTGTTGGCGATGACTACCCAATCAGCGAAAATTTCCAAACTCAAACGAAAACTAGAGCGGGCTGATGAGGATCTAGTCCTTGTTAACAAGCGGCTCGACCAGGCGCAAGGTATGAGATACTCTTATGTTCTGCCTGTTTATGTCCGTATTCTGTGGGATTTCCAGAGCTGCAGTGTGTGCGTTTGTGCAGATGGTGCTGCCGCGATTGAAACCCTCAAGGGTGAGCTTACCCAAGCCAAGGAGTAGGCTAGGGTAAGCAAGGTAGCCGCTGATAAAGCGGCTGCGGATTTAACGGCCGAACAGGCCGCTTGGTGCCGTTTTGAGGAATGGGTGACCGAGGTGGAGCAGAGGCTCAAGGACACCGCCCATAAGTGTGAGTCCTTAGAAGAGGAAAATAAGGCGAAGGGGACTGAACTCGCCAAGGCCCTTCAAGATGCCAAGGAGGCGCGGTCCGAATCCCGCGCGGTGCGCGAGGAAATCTGTCAAGCTGGACAGATAGCGACTGGTAAGCCTTTTCCGTTATAGGCTAAATTTGGGGATCATGGGTATGCCTTGCTTAATCGACTATGGAGTTCTCCAGACGCATATGCGGATCTGCCGAAGAGTGCTGCGGATGCCGCCCAATTCTTCTGGGCTCAGGAGGGGTACGCAACGGAGAAGCTTTTATGGTCGCACTTTGCAGGGCAGGAGCATCCTGCGCTGCTAAATGACTAGATAGCACAGTGGGCGGAGCTGCATAACATGTCAAGCGCAGCCATGAAGGACGTCATAGTCCGGTTGTGGCCAACCGAGGCCATTCCAGACAGCTACTTCAGCCTTGTGCAACCCCGAGTTGATGCCGTTAAGAGGTGGTCCTGCATAGAAGGAGCGCGGATGGCCTTCGCCCATGTTAAGATGCACTGGGTGAAAAGGAAGGCCAAAAAGGTGGCAGTTGAGGGTCCGCCTGAAAGCAAGGGCCATCGCACACCAGAGCGCTATTTTGAGGACGTACTGAAAGGTGCTCGCCTTGTAGAAGGCCAATGCTCTAAGGATGTAGTGTTCGAATGAACGAGTCCGAACTGTTCGGGAATTTGTATTAAGCACTAAGTCTTGTGTAATATATTCCTTCCTTTATGAAGACTTTTATCCTCCTGTGTGGCCGTTTTTTATATCTGAGAGTTCCCAGTCATCGGCTTCAACCCCCACGTAGATACTACCGGGGTGTTCGTAATTGCACATGAATACACTTAACCCAACATCTTGGACCATGAAGGAGGTATCAGTGCGGCGAACCAGGCAATCAGACTATTTGGTTTTATTGCTCTCGCTTAGCTGTAGGAGTTTGACGATGGGTCTACAGAGTAGCCCCTAGTATGTACGCGGCCGTCCCAATGCGGATGCGTTATGTATGTGACCGGGAAACAATCCTTCGTGTAATACGGAAAAAATCGCTAAAGATTGTAATAAGTTGCCGAGTGGCTGACCAGCTCTCGCCACATCATGACAGTCCGTTTTCGGCTTTCTCTATTGAGGTGCTTAACCGGACGAACCAGAAACATAATCGCAGTAGTTCTCCCTTTACTATCCTAGCCGATAAGATGAAACATAAGGTAGCAAACACAGGAGCCGTGCAACCCAACTATTGACCAAAGACATGATTCGGAGCTGATGCATATAGTGCCGAACTCGGGACCCGAATTGTGCTATGAAGCTGTTCGGACTTTTACACATATGTTACCGTGTAGAGCCCCTGGAAATTTGTGCTGAGGCGACTAAAGAGACAGAATAAAGTCTATAAGAAAAGACGATACCAAAGAAGAAGAAAAGTTGGTTTGCTGGAATCTGGTTGATACGTCAAAACGTAATCTTACAGAGGGTACCGTAATCACCAAGGCCATTTTACATGCAAGGGGTCTATGGTGAGGGAAAAAGCTCTATACAGGTTCTTCAGTGAAGTTATGGTCTACGAAGTCCTTTGCACCTTCCTGCCACATGTCTGCGCCGCTTTCGCCTGAGTAAGAAAAATTCCTTGAGAGGAATGGTTTTCAACTATTTGTACGGAACCGAGCTCAGATAGAGTCCTTATGAGTCTGTAGGATGGGCAGGTTTTGACGCACCTGTGGTAATAGATAAAAAGAAAAATAACTAAAGAAAAGGGGAAGGCCATATAGGGTCGAGCCGTAATATAGGCCTGTCCGAATTGTGCCTCCGTTGATGCCCAAGGTACTTTGAGTGTGTAGTGATGCACGCACGGTACGGCTTTCGCGGATATACATGGAAATCGACGGAGGAAAAGCTTGTTAATCTAGCTTTGGAGTTGTCAAGCTGTTAGCATGCAGAATTGGCCGGCCTTGTGTAATAGGGTACGGCGGCTTAATAGCCGATGAGGTGTGTGGCTTGACAGGGCCGCTTTGTATTTCGGCCACAATGGCCGCGGTATGCTCCTTAGTACGTAGGGAGTGTTCTGTGTTTCCGTTGATTGTAATGACGCCACGTGGACTGGGTATCTTGAGCTTTAGATAGGCGTAGTGCGGAACCGCATTAAAGCGGGCGAAAGCGGTTCGTCCGATTAGTGCGTGATATTCTCTGCGGAAGGGGACGATATCAAAGATCAAGTCTTCGCTTCTGAAGTTATCCGGCGAACCGAAGATGACTTATAGTGTGATTGAGCCCGTGCAACGGGCCTCTACACCAGGTATTACTCCTTTGAAGGTAGTTTTAGTGGGCTTGATTCTTGACAGATCAATGCCCATTTTGCGGGCAGTGTCTTGATAAAGTAGATTGAGACTGCTGCCGCCGTCCATGAGGACTCGCGAGAGGTGGAATCCGTCGATGATTGGATCGAGGAATAGAGCTGCCGAACCTCCATGACAGATATTGGTTGGGTGATCCTTTCGATCGAAAGTGATCGGACAAGTCGACCATGGGTTGAATTTTGGGGCGACCGGCTCTATGGTGTAGATGTCCTGTAATGCGTGCTCGCACTCCTTCTTAGGGATATGTGTGAGATATATCATTTTCACCGTTTTTACCCCGGGGGGAAATTGCTTCTATCCCCCGTGTTCGGTTGACGAGTCTCTTGGTCATCGTCGTCGTTGGGCGGCCCTTTCCCCTTGTGCTCGGCGTTGATTTTGCCGGCCTGTAAAAAGACCCAACAATTCCAGTTGGTGTGATTGGCGGGTTTATCGGGGGTGCCATGAATCTGGCAGGGCCGACCAAGTATTCGGTCGAAACTGGATGGGCCATCTCTGTTTGCCTTGAATGGCTTCTTCCGTTGACCGGGTTTGGAGCCACTGAATCCGGCGTTGACCGCCATGTCTTGGGTTCCTTCATTATTGTTTCGACGCTTGTGCTTGTCGCGTTGTGGCTTGTCATTGCCGTCCCTGGTTTCGGAGGTGCCAGGGTCGCTGGTACTGTTGCTTCTACGAGCAAGCCAGCTATCCTCTCCCGCGCAAAAGCGGGTCATCGGTGCGGTAAGGGCTGCCATGGACTTCAACTTTTCTTGGCCGAGGTGTCGGGCGAGCCACTCATCTCAGACGCTATGTTTGAAGGCCATGAGGGCTTCAGCGTTCGGACAATCCACAATCTGGTTCTTTTTGATTAGGAACCTGGTCCAGAGCTGCCGGGCCGATTCCCCGGGTTGCTGAATTATATGACTAAGGTCATCGGCATCTGGGGGCCGAACATAAGTACCTTGGAAGTTGTCTCTAAATGCGTCCTCCAAGTCTTCCCAGCTACCGATAGAGTTTTCTGGTAGGCCGTTCAGCCAGTGTCGTGCTGGCCCCTTGAGTTTTAGGGGGAGGTACTTGATGGCATGTAGATCATCACCGCATGACATGTGAATGTGGAGAAGAAAGTCTAATACATACTGAAGGATCTGTTGTGCCATCGTATGATTCGATGTTCACAGGATTAAACCCTTATGGGAACTGGTGCTCCATTACTTCATCGGTGAATCATAGGGGGTGTGCGGCGCCTCTGTATCGGGCAACATTATAGCGCAATTTGGATGAAGTCCATATGCGGTTTTCGGCCCTGGTGGGGTTGTGTTTGTCGCGCCAGGCCTGATGGCCGTCTTCTCGCACTTGGGCATGCACCCTTGATCCGTAGATTGACCTGGTCTGGCCGGCTCTATTGTCTAGGTCCTGACGTAGGTCATAAGTGTATCCTCGAGCTGTTGTTTCTCTGCTTTTATGGCGAGGTGGTGCGGGCTGGTGTTCGGCTTGAGTTGTCGTTCTGTCCCGGCCACGTGGTGGTCGGTCAGGTCCGCTAGGCGCATTACGTGTGAGTGGTATGGGCTCCAACGCCTCATCGTCAAATTGGCGTAGCAGTTTACGCTTCGGGTAACTCTTCGTTGGGCGTTTGAGGTTATATTCTTCGGCTGCCAGGACATTAGTCCATATGTCGTTGAGTAGATCTTGGTCAGCTTGAAGCTGCTGCTGCTTTTTCTGTAGGCTTCTAGAAGTGGCTATTAGTTGGCGCTTAAAGCGCTCTTGTTCAAGGGGTTCGTCTAGCATGATGAAATCTTTGTCGCCGAGGCTCACGTCGTCCTCGGAGAGTGGTATGTAGTTGCTATCCTCCGAGTCTTCGTTCCCTACTTGATCGTCAAAGTCAATTTGCCCATCCTCCCGATCATCATGTTCGGATGTTGGTTTGATTGGGTCTTCTTGGTCTTCGGCGTTCTCCAGTGTGTCATCATCTCCGGTGCCGATATTGTTGTTTTTTCCGCGACGCGATTTAGAGTGGCGCCAATGTCGTTGATGCTTTGGTGGTATCTCAGGAGGTTTTCCCTTGATTGGATCCTTCTCATCATTGTCGTCGCCCTTTTTAGGTGTGTCCACCATGTACACGTCGTACAAGGAAGTGGCCGTCCAGCGTCCGGTGAACGGCGAGTTTTGGGCCTATTCCTCTCCAGCATCATCGTTCATACCGCCGATGTCTTCGGAGGCGTAGTCGAGCATATCGGTTAGGTCCTCGACAGTGGCTATAAAGTGGGTGGTGGGTGAGAAGTAAAATTCCCTATTTTCAGCCCCTAGTCCGGGCTAGGCGCAATTCGGAAGCGGTTCCTCTGTGATGGCGAGGGGTCGCATTAGGTCCAGAGCCTCGTTTAAGAGCGAGGTTTGGATGGGGACCGAAGTTCCCTGGCCGGGCTTGCAAGACACGGACTGCGAGGGTCCGGAGCTAGTGTCCAGAGAAGAGTCTGGCTTTGTGATGGCTGCCGGTGGCGCTATCCTCTCCGGTTCTCCAGCATTGATCTCTATAGCCGCAAATAGTCTGACGGACTCTAGACTACCGTCTTCTGACCTGGTGATGCGCTCCGGATCTAAGGCCGGAGCGGTGGTTGGAGCCGTGAACCCTTGGAATATCAAGTCTCCTCGGATGTCGGCGACATAGTTCAGATTTTCGAAACTAATCTGGTGACCAGGGGCGTAGCTGTCGATCTGCTCCAGGAGGCCAACCGAGTTGGCTCGCAGTAGGAAGCCGCCGAATACGAAGATCTGGGCGGGGAGAAAAATCTCCTTCCCAGCAGCATTGTTGTAGATGATCGATGAAGCCATCGAGCCTTTCGATGACGACACAGTGGAACTCTCAATGAAAGCACCAATGTCGGTGTCAAAACCGGCAGATCTCGGGTAGGGGGTCCCGAACTGTGCATCTAAGGATCGAAGGTAACAGGAGACAGGGACACGGTGTTTACCCAGGTTCGGGCCCTCTTGATGGAGGTAATACTCTACGTCCTGCTTGATTGACTTTGGTGAATATAGGGGTTACAAGAGTTGATCTACCATGAGATCGTAATGGCTAAACCCTAGATGTCTATCATGTATGATTATGATTGCCTCTACAGACTAAACCCTCTAGTTTATATAAACACAGGAGGGGCTAGGGTTGTACAAAGTCGGTTTACAAAGAAAGGAATCTTCATATTCGCACGCCAAGCTTGCCATCCACGCAAAGGAGAGTCTCATCCGGACACGGGAAAAGTCTTTTGTCTTGTATCTTCATGGATCATCAGTTCGGCCCATGTCACATAGCCCGGATGCCCGAGGACCCCCTAATCTAGGACTCCCTCACCCCCCCCCCCCGTGAAGTTAATGGGTCAACATGGGCCTTAGTGGAGAAGAGAGAGGGCCGGACAGGAGGTGGCGCCCCCCTTGCCAATCTGAATTGGACAAGGGGTGGGGACAGCGCCCCCTTTCCCTCTCCTACTCCTGCTCTCTTTCCCTCTTTGCTACTTCGGAAAAGGAAAAAGGAGAGGGGAATCCTACTAGGACTAGGGAGTCCTAGTATGACTCCCCACACTTGGCGCGCCCCTAGGGGGCCGGCCTCCTCCTCCTCCCCCTTTATATACGGAGGCGGGGGGCACCCCAAAGGCACCCCAAAGGCACATCAAGTCTTCTGTTAGCTGTGTGCGGTGCCTCCCTTCACAATTTATTAATTCCTGCTCGTCCTCGAGTAAGTAAATGATAAAAACAGAATTTTTGATGCGAAGTGCTACTTGGCATAATTTCAATGTAAATCTTCTTAATTGTGGTATGAATATTCAGATTCAAAAGATTCAAGACAAAAGTTCATGTTGACATAAAAATAATAATACTTCAAGCATACTAACAAAGCAATTATGTCTTCTCAAAATAACATGGCCAAAGAAAGCTATCCCTACAAAATCATATAGTCTGGCTATGCTCTATCTTCATCACACAAAGTATTTAAATCATGCACAACCCTGATGACAAGCCAAGCAATTGTTTCATACTTTTGACATTTTCAAAACTTTTTCGATCTTCACGCAATACATGAGCGTGAGCCATGGATATAGCACTATATGTGGAATAGAATGGTGGTTGTGGAGAAGACAAAAGGAGGGGAAGATAGTCTTGCATCAACTAGGCGTATCAACGAGCTATGGAGATGCCCATCAATAGATATCAATGTGAGTGAGTAGGGATTGCCATGCAACGGATGCACTAGAGCTATAAGTATATGAAAGCTCAACAAAAGAAACTGAGTGGGTGTGCATCCAACTCGCTTGCTCACGAAGACCTAGGGCATTTTGAGGAAGCCCATCATTGGAATATACAAGCCAAGTTCTATAATGAAAAATTCCCACTAGTATATGAAAGTGACAGAATGAGAGACTCTCTACCATGAAGATCATGGTGCTACTTTGAAGCACAAGTGTGGTAAAAGGATAGTAACATTGTCCCTTCTCTCTTTTTCTCTCATTTTTTTGTTTGGGCCTTCTCTTTTTTATGGCCTCTTTTTTTTCATCTAGAGTCTCATCCCGATTTGTGGGGGAATCATAGTCTCCATCATCCTTTCCTCACTTGGGACAATGCTCTAAAAATGATGATCATCACACTTTTTATTTTTCTTACAACTCAACAATTACAACTCAATACTTAGAACAAAATATGACTCTATATGAATGCCTCCGGCGGTGTACCGGGATATGCAATGAATCAAGAGTGACATGTATGAAAGAATTATGAACGGTGGCTTTGCCACAAATACGATGTCAACTACATGATCATGCTAGCAATATGACAATGATGGAGTGTGTCATAATGAACGGAACTGTGGAAAGTTGCATGGCAATATATCTCGGAATGGCTATGGAATGCCATGATAGGTAGGTATGGTGGCTCTCTTGAGCAAGGTATTTGGTGGGTGTATGATACCGGCAAAAAGTGTGCGGTATTAGAGAGGCTAGCAATGGTGGAAGGAAGGAAAGTGCGTATAATCCATGGACTCAACATTAGTCATAAAGAACTCATATACTTATTGCAAAAATCTAGAAGTTATCAAAGCAAAGTATTACGCGCATGCTCCTAGGGGGATAGATTGATAGGATAAGACGATCGCTCGTCCCCGACCTCCACTCATAAGGAAGACAATCAATAATTAAATCATGCTCTGACTTCATCACATAACGGTTCACCATACGTGCATGCTACGGGAATCACAAACTTTAACACAAGAATTTCTCAAATTCACAACTACCCAACTAGCATGACTCTAATATCACCATCCTCATATCTCAAAACAATTATCAAGCATCAATTTTTTTTCTTAGTATTCAACGCACTCAAAAGAAAGTTTTACAAATCTTGAATACCAAGCATATTATTATTAAGCAAATTACCATGCTATTAAGACTCTCAAAATAATCTAAGTGAAGCATGATAGATCAATAGTTTCTATAAAACAAATCCACCACCGTGCTCTAAAAGATATAAGTGAAGCACTAGAGCAAAACTATAAAACTCAAAAGATATAAGTGAAGCACATAGAGTATTCTATCAAATTCCAAATTATGTATGGCTCTCTAAAAAGGTGTGTACAGAAAGGATGATTGGGGTAGACTAACAAGCAAAGACTCAAATCATAAAAGACGCTCCAAGAAAAACACATATCATGTGGTGAATAAAAATATAGCTCCAAGTAAAGTTACCGATAGAAGTAGACGAAAGAGGGGATGCCTTCCGGGGAATCCCCAAGTTTTGGCTTTTAGGTGTCCTTAGATTATCTTGGGGGTTCCATGGGCATCCCCAAGCTTAGGCTCTTGCCACTCCTTGTTCCATAATCCATCAAATCTTTACCCAAAACTCGAAAACTTCACAACACAAAACTTAAAGTAGAAAATCTCGTGAGCTCCGTTAGCGAAAGAAAATAAAAGACCACTTCAAGGTACTGTAATGAACTCATTCTTTATTTATATTGGTGTTAAACCTACTGTATTCCAACTTCTCTATGGTTTATAAACTATTTTACTAGCCATAGATTCATCAAAATAAGCAAACAACACACGAAAAACAGAATCTGTCAAAAACAGAACAGTCTGTAGTAATCTGTAGCTAGCGCAAGATCTGGAACCCCCAAAATTCTAAAATAAATTGCTGAACGTGAGGAATTTATCTATTAATCATCTGCAAAAATAATTAACTAAATAGCACTCTCAAAATAAAAATGACAGCAGTTCTCGTGAGCGCTAAAGTTTCTGTTTTTACAGCAAGTTCAACAAGACTTTCCCCAAGTCTTCCCAACGGTTCTACTTGGCACAAACACTAATTAAACACAAAAAAACATAACCAAAACAGAAGCTAAATAATTTATTTATTAAATAACAGCAAGGATAAATATTGGGTTGACTCCCAACAAGCGCTTTTCTTTAAAGCCTTATAGCTAGGCATAATATTTCAATGATGCTCATATGAAAGACAAGAATTAAAGCACAAAGAGAGCATCATAAAACACGTGACAAACACATTTAAGTCTAACATACTTCCTATGAATAAGCATCTTATAGGCGAACAAATTATCAAGGCAAGCAAAAACTAGCATATGCAAGGAAGCGGAAAGAAACAATAACAATCTCAACATAACGATAGGTAATTTAGTAACATGAAAATTTCTACCACCATATTTTCCTCTCTCATAATAATTGCATGAGGGATCATAAGCAAATTCAACAAAATAGCTATCACACAGAATATTTTCAACACGATCCATGCATGCAAAGTTGACACTCTTCCAAAATAGTGGGATCTAAAGTTGACACTCTTCCAAACCCACTTTCAATAATATTGGAAACACTATTATCAATCTCATATTCGTCATGAGGTTTAAATAAATTTTCAAGATCATAAGAAGAATCACCCCAATCATGATCATTGCAACAAGTAGGGGACATAGCATAACTAGCATCCCCAAGCTTAGAGTTTTTCATATTATTAGCACAATTGACATCAAGAGAGTTTATAGTAAAATCATTGCAATCATGCTTTTTATTCAAAGATCTATCGTGAATCACTCCATAAGGTACTTCATCACAATTTTCAGATTCACAAATTTCAAGCAAAACTTCATAAAGATAATCTAGTGCACAAAACTCACTAGCAATTGGTTCAACATAATTGGATCTCTTAAAAAGATTAGCAAGTGGACGAGGATCCATAGATCTTAGGTTCTCTGTTTAGTAATAAATAAACAACTATTCTAACCATACGAGCAAACAAGAAACGGGCAAAAGAGGCAAATAGAGAAAGAGAGGGAGGATAAAGAGAGAGGGCGAATAAAACAGCAAGGGTGAAGTGGGGGAGAGGAAAACGAGAGGCAAATGGCAAATAATGTAATGCGGGAGATATGGGTATGTTATGGGTACTTGGTATGTTGACTTTTGCGTAGACCTCCCCGGCAACGGCGCCAGAAATTCTTCTTGCTACCTCTTGAGCACTGCGTTGGATTTCCCCGAAGAGGAGAGGATGATGCCTTAAAGTAGGGTAAGTATTTCCCTCAGTTTTTGACAACCAAGGTATCAATCCAGTAGGAGGCTACGCGCGAGTCCCTCGTACCTACACAAAAACAATAGCTCAACGCAACCAACGCGCTTAGGGGTTGTCAATCCCGTCACGGTCACTTACGAAAGTGAGATCTGATAGAGATGATAGATAATATTTTTGGTATTTTTGGTATAGAGATGCAAAGTAAAAAGTAAAAGGGCAAAGTAAAAAAGCAAAGTAGTAGTAAAGTGATGGAGATTGATATGATGAGAAAGAGACCCGGGGGCCATAGGTTTCACTAGTGGCTTCTCTCAAGAGGATAAGTATTCTACGGTGGGTGAACAAATTACTGTTGAGCAACTGACAGAATTGAGCATAGTTATGAGAATATCTAGGTATGATCATGTATGTAGGCATCACGTCCGAGACAAGTAGACCGACTCCTGCCTGCATCTACTACTATTACTCCACTCATTGACCGCTATCCAGCATGCATCTAGAGTATTGAGTTAAAACAGAGTAACGCCTTAAGCAAGATGACATGATGTAGAGGGATAATTTCATGCAATATGATAAAAACCCCATCTTGTTATCCTCGATGGCAACAATACAATATGTGCCTTGCTGCCCCTTCTGTCACTGGGAAAGGACACCGCAAGATCGAACCAAAAGCTAAGCACTTCTCCCATGGCAAGAAAAACCAATCTAGTAGGCCAAACCAAACTGATAATTCGAAGAGACTTGCAAAGATAACCAATCATACATAAAAGAATTCAGAGAAGATTCAAATATTATTCATAGATAGACTGGATCATAAACCCACAATTCATCAGTCTCAACAAACACACCGCAAAAAGAAGATTACATCGAATAGATCTCCACGAGAGAGGGGGAGAACATTGTATTGAGATCCAAAAAGAGAGAAGAAGCCATCTAACTACTAACTATGGACCCGTAGGTCTGAAGTAAACTACTCACACTTCATCGGAGGGGCTTGGATGATGATGTAGAAGCCCTCTGTGATTGATGCCCCCTTCGGCGGAGCTCCGGAATAGGCCCCAAGATGGGATCTCGTGGATACAGAAAGTTGCGGCGGTGGAATTAGGTTTTTGGCTCTGTATCTGATCGTTTGGGGGTACGTAGGTATATATAGGAGGAAGGAGTACATCGGTGGAGCTTCGAGGGGCCCACGAGGCAGGGGGGCGCGCCCTAGGGGGGCGCCATCCACCCTCGTGACTGCCTCGTGGCTTTCTTGATGGAGGGTCCAAGTCTCATGGGTCTTATATGATGAGAAAATCGCGTTCCCGAAGGTTTCATTCCGTTTGGACTCCGTTTGATATTCTGTTTCTTCGAAACACTGAAATAGGCAAAAATAAGCAATTCTGGGCTGGGCCTCCGGTTAATAGGTTAGTCCCAAAAATAATATAAAAGTGGAAAATAAAGCCCAATATAGTCCAAAACAGTAGGTAATATAGCATGGAGCAATCAAAAATTATAGATACGTTGGAGACGTATCATTTATCACCTCGGTCATATCGTCGTAGTGCTTAGGCGAAGCCCTATGCCGGTAACTTCATCATCACCATCGCCACGCCGTCGTGCTGACAGAAGTCTCCCTCGTCCTCAACTAGATCAAGAGCTCGAGGGACATCATCATGCTGAATGTGTGCTGAACACGGAGGTGCCATACGTTTGGTGCTAGGATCGGTTGGATCACGAAGACGTTCGACTACATCAACCGCGTTACTAAATGATTCCGCTTTTGGTCTATGAGGGTACATGGACACACTCTCCCCGCTTGTTTCTTGCATCTCCTAGATAGATCTTACGTGATCGTAGGAATTTTTTTGAAATACTACATTCCCCAATAGTGGTAGCAGAGCCAAGTCTATGCGTAGATATTATATGCACGAGTAGAACACGAGTTGTGGGCGATAATAGTCATACTGCTTACCACCAACGTCTTACTTTCATTCGGCGGTATTGTTGGATGAAGCGTCCCAGACCGACATTACATGATCGCGTTCATGAGACTGGTTCTACCGACGTGCTTCGCACACAGGTGGCTGGCGGGTGGCTGTTTCTCCAACTTTAGTTGAATCGAGTTTGAGTACGGCTAGTCCCTTGTTGAATGTTAAAACAACATATTTGACAAAAAATCATTGTGGTTTTGATGCGTAGGTAAGAACATTTCTTCCTAGAAGCCCGTAGCAGCCATGTAAAACTTGCAAAAACAAGGTAGAGGACGTCTAACTTGTTTTTGCAGGGCATGTTGTGATGTGATATGGTCAAGACGTGATAAGATATAAATTGTTGTATGAGATGATCATGTTTTTAAAAAGTTATCGGCAACTGGCAGGAGCCTTATGGTTGTCACTTTATTGTATGAAATGCAATCGCCATGTAATTGCTTTACTTTATCACTAAGCAGTAGTGATAGTCGTGGAATCAATAGTTGGCGAGACGACAACGACGCTACGATGGAGATCAAGGTGTCAAGCCGGTGACGATGGAGATCATGATGGTTCTTTGGAGATGGAGATCAAAGGCACAGGATGATGATGGCCATATCATGTCACATATTTTGATTGCATGTGATGTTTATCCTTTATGCATCTTATTTTGCTTAGTACGGCGGTAGCATTATAAGATGATACCTAACTAAATTTCAAGGTATAAGTGTTCTCCCTGAGTATCCACCGTTGCTACAGTTCATCGTGCCGAGACACCACGTGATGATCGGGTGTGATAAGCTATACATTCACATACAATGGGTGCAAGCCAGTTTTGCACGTGCAGAATACTCGAGTTAAACTTGACGAGCCTAGAATATGCAGATATGTCCTCGGAATACTGATACCGAAAGGTCGAACGTGAATCATATAGTAGATATGATCAACATAGTGATGTTCACCATTGAAAACTACTCCATCTCATGTGATGATCGAACATGGTTTAGTTGATATGGATCACGTGATCATCTAGATGACTAGAGGGATGTCTATCTAAGTGGGAGTTGAGGGAGTCCTGGACTAAGGGGTCCTCGGGCGTCCGGCCTGTTATCCTTTGGGCCGAACTAATGGGCTGTGAAGACATGAAGGCCAAAGAATGCACCGTGTCTGGATTGGAATCTACTTGGCGTGGAAGGCAAGCTTGGCGACCGAAGATTCCTTGTTATGTAACCGACTCCATGTAAACCCTAGATCCCCTCGGTGTCTATATAAACCAAAGGGGATAGTCCGGAAAGGACACCACATATACTCATTACCATACCCACATAGGCTAGACTTTTAGGGTTTAGCCATTACGATCTCATGGTAGATCCACTCTTGTAATACTCGTATTCATCAATATCAATCAAGCAGGACGTAGGGCATTACCTCCATAGAGAGGGCCCGAACCTGGGTAAACATCGTGTCCCCCGTCTCCTGTTACCATCGATCCTAGACGCACAGTTCGGGACCCCCTACCCGAGATCCGTCGGTTTTGACACCAACATTGGTGCTTTCATTGAGAGTTCCACTGTGCCGTCGACAAAAGGTTCGATTCCCCCTTCAATCGTCAATAATGACACTGTCCAAGGAGGAATCTTCCTCCCCGGATAGATCTTCGTATTCGGCGGCTTCGTACTGCGCCAACTCGCTTGGCCATCTGGAGCAGATCGACAGCTACGCCCCTGGCCATCAGGTCGGATTCTGTAGCTTGAGCTACGTCGCTGATATCCGTGGAGACCTGATCTTCGAGGGATTTGAGCCCACGGCGATTGCTTCCCCTCATCTCGATGAACGTGACTTAAATCTGTCATCGGATCACACCCAGGAGATGGACCCTGCGGCTGCAACGACCTTAGAGCCGAAGCAGATCGAGCCATCCTAGGCCGCAGAGTCCGTGGCGTTGGAGCCGCACATGGACTCGACGCCCGGCAATATTCGCTTTAACGAAACTTCAGACTCGTATCCGGTTATAAGTTCTGGATTGTGTACGCCCGCGGACACCGAGCTAGATCGTTTATCGATCTTCAAGTTCAGCGCCGCTGACGTTTTCCAGCACTCACCTTTGGGTGACGTGCTAAAATCTTTAAAGAATTTGTCCTTGGAGAAGGACTCATAGCCGAAGTATGTCCGGTTCGAGCTAGAGATGGATGATGAGGAATCTTGCTTCCCACCCGCCACCCACTTCGTAGCCACCATCGATGACTTAACCGACGTGCTTTACTATGGCTCCGAACACATCGACGGCATGGACGACGATGCCGACAAGGAGAAAATTCAAGACCCGCCATTCACTGTACGTTGGATGGCGACCTCTTCATACGACGTGTACATGGTTGATACACCTAAAGGATCTGGCGACGGCAAAGAAGAGCCAGATGCGAATAAAACCTCCGAGACACAGTCCAAGTGCCGGCGGCCCAAGCGCCGCCCCAAGCCCTGCCGCTCAAAGGACGACAACACTGGCACCGGAGAAAATAGTACTCCGGGTGACAGCGAAAACAATGAAAACCCTGTCGGGGCCACATCCGAATAGGAACACGATAGCAGGCAAGACAACCCTGACGAACAGGCCATAGAAGATGACTCGGAGGATGATAGTTACCGTCCACCCTCCGAGGAGGAGACAAGCCTTGGCAACAAAGACTTCATCATGCCTGAGGATCCTCTTGAGCAGGAGCGCTTTAAGATTCAGCTCATAGCCACTGCAAGGAGCCTAAAAAAGAAATAACATCAGCTTCAAGCTGAACAAGACCTGCTCGTCGATAGATGGACTGATGTCCTGACAGCCGAGTAATACGGCCTCAACCGCCCAGCCAAGAGCTACCCGAAACGCAGACTGCTACCTCAATTCGATGAGGAGGCGCCGGAGCACATATCTCCCTCGCATAATGCGGATCGACCACCACGTGGTCGGGGCAGGGCGATGGAACGGCCACCCCGCGGTCGGGATAAAGCGGCAACTCAGGCCGAACAGCAGACCGCCTCACCACCCCGTCAAAATAGGGACGGTAGAGTCCGGAGTCACATGTACGACCTCTGACAGACCCTGGACAGTAGAGAATGACACACAAGATCGATCTACGGATCACGAGGACGTGACAAACCTAATCACGCTCGGGCCGAATGCTACAGACAGACTCCTCCAGATCTCCGCCATGATGCGACCCGATATAGAGGTGCCGCACACCCGCTCTGCTTCATAGATGAAGTACTAGATCATGAATTCCCCGAGGGGTTCAAGCCCGTCAATATCGAATCATACGACGGCACAACCGATCCTGCAGTATGGATCGAGGATTTCGTCCTCCACATCCACATGGCCCGAGGAGACGACCTCCACGCCATCAAATACCTCCCATTAAAGCTCAAAGGACCAGCTCGGCACTGGTTAAATAGCCTGCCCGAGAACTCCATCGGCAGCTGGGAGGACTTGGAAGAGGCTTTCCTCGACAACTTCCAAGGAACTTATGTCCAGCCACCAGATGCCGATGACCTAAGCCACATAGTTCAACAACCCGGAGAATCAACCAGAAAATTCTGGACTAGGTTCCTAACCAAAAAGAACCAGATCATTGACTGTCCGGATGCCGAGGCCCTAGCGGCCTTGAAGCACATCATCCGTGACGAATGGCTAGCACGCCACCTCGGACAAGAAAAGCGGAAGTCAATGGCAGCCCTTACGGCACTCATGACCCGCTTTTGTGCAGGCGAGGATAGCTAGCTGGCTCGTAGCAAAAACACAGCCAGCGAGGCAAGCCCCACCGAGGCCAAGATCAGCACTGGCAAGCTCCGGCACAATAGACACAAACGCCGAAGCAACGGTGACAACACCGAGGACAACACAGTCAACACCGGATTCAGTGGCTCCAAGTCCGGCCAACGGAAGAAACCCTACAAAAGAAACAACGAAGGACCTTCCAGCCTGGACTGCATACTCGACCGTCCGTGCCAAATTCACGGCACCCCGGATAAGCAAGCCAATCATACCAACAGGGATTGTTGGGTCTTCAAGCAGGCTGGCAAGTTGAATGCCAAAAACAAAGAAAAGGGATCACAAAGTGAGGACGAGGATGAAGAGCCCCGGCTCCGAACACCGGGGGACAGAAGAAATCGCCGCTAAGTCAAAATGGTGAACATGATATACGCCACGCACATCCCCAAAAAGGAGCGCAAACAAGCACTCAAAGACGTCTACGCGGTAGAGCCAGTCGCCCCAAAGTTCAATCCATGGTCGTCATTTCCTATCACCTTCGATCGACGAGATCATCTGACTAGTATCCATCATGGCGGTTCGGCCGCACTGGTGCTTGACCCAATCATTGATGGATTCCACCTAACACGAGTCCTGATGGATGGTGGAAGCAGCCTCAACCTGCTATACCAGGATACAGTACGGAAGATGGGCATTAATCCCTCACGAATCAAACCAACAAAGACTACCTTTAAAGGATTCATACCAGGTGTAGAGGCCCGCTGCATGGGCTCAATCACGCTAGAGGTGGTCTTCGGTTCTCCGGAAAACTTCCGAAGCGAAGAGCTAATCTTCGATATCGTCCCCCTCCGCAGTGGCTACCATGCACTGCTCGAACGAACCACGTTTGCTAGATTTAACGTAGTGCCACACTATGCTTATCTCAAGCTCAAGATGCCCGGTCCACGCGGCTTCATAACAGTCAATGGCAATACGGAACGCTCCCTCCGGACAGAGGAGCAAACCGCCGCCCTAGCAACAGAAATACAAAGCGGCCTTGTCAAGAAGCATTGTAATCCAGCTGCCAAGCCCCCGAACACTATCAAGAGGGTCCGGACTACACTGCAACAGGACAGCGCAGCTCGTTAAGAGCTCGACTAGTAATTCGGCCTCCGTCCCAGCCCCAATGAGGTAGTGGCATTCGTACCACACGTACACAATTACGCACTCAAAATTCCATGAACGCCGACGGAGGCACGAGATAACTCAGGGTCTACAATTCGGCAAAACCGATCCCGGACACACATACTTTCACTTCTTTTTCTTGTTTCAGGCACCTTCTTTCCGCGGGCCTGATATCAAGTCCTTTAGAAGGACTGGAATACAACGGAGGCAAGCAACACAGGTGTGTAGGGTAAACTTTATACGTTCTTCTTGATGGTATCATACTTATTCCTCAGGACCCGCATGCTGCGCCCTATTGATTCCGGCATGTTAAATGGACGGATACTTCTCGCACCATCTGTACAAGATACGCCTTGACGTATCCATCCAATTATAATAAAAATGGTTCGTGGCCCAGTTTCTGTGGTTTTTGCTTCTTACTTCATTTTATTTCGATCTGCTTATTTGCTGCATCGACACTCTTTTACGTTTCATATTCGCCAGGGGCTACCTATCGCCCCCACAATACGGCAACACAGACCGAACACTTCTTATATATAAGTTCGGCACCCCGAATTTAGCATTATATGCATTGGCTCCGAATCATGTCTTTGGTCAATAGTTGGGTTGCCCGGCTCCTGTGCTTGCTACCCTACGTTCCGCTCCATCGGCTACGGTAGTAAAGGGAGAACTACTGCGATTGTGCCCTGGCTTTGACCAGACGAGCACCTCAGTAGAGAAAGCCGAAAACTGACTATCATGATGTGGCGAGAGCCGGTCAGCTACTCGAGGGTTACAAATCGTTGGAGATTTTTTCTGCATTACGCGAGAGATCGGCACTTCCCGGTCAGATGCTGACAGTACTCTGGCTTAAACCAGGGGCTGTGCCCATGCTTTATTATAAAACTCCTATGGATAAGTGAGGGCGTTAAAGCCATAAAGTCTGATTGCCTTGTTCGTTGCGCTAAACAACTCCTTCAAGGACCATGTAATTGGATCAAGATTGTTTAGATTCCATCCCGAACACCTCCGTACTATCTACGTGAGGGCAGAAGCCAACGACTGGCCAACCCTCAGATTACACACAACACGGCCGTACAGTAGGAAACTATTCAAAGCATAATAAAATTACTTTACAAAAAACTGGCTTTGTTCCCATAACACAAGACAAAGGCAACATGAATACATTTATTCAAATACAATGTCCTGCGAACATTGCGCCGCTACAAGTCGAGACCCTTCCACGACATCCTCGAAATATCGCTCGGGTGTGCGGTGCTCCTTGCCCTCCGGCGGCCCGCTGGCGACTTCAACAGCGTTCATCTTCGCCCAACACATCTTGCAGTGAGCGAAGGCCATATGGGCACCTTCAATACAGACGGAGCGCTTGATAACATCCAGCCGAGGACAGGCGTTCACCATCCACCTCATGAGTCCGAAGTAGCTGCTAGGCATAGCTTCGGCTGGCCACAGCCGGATTATCAAATCCTTAATGGCTAGTTCAGCCACCTTATGCAGCTTCACCAGCTGTTTCAGCTGATCGGGAAGGACACGGGATGCTTTGGTGCTGCATACTGCGACCAGGAGAGCCTCTCCGAAGAACCCCCTCCTTCAGCTCAATAAAACTCCACGACGTCGGATACACTGCGTGGCAATTCCGCAAAAGCCCTTGGGGAACTCCGAACCCGGGTTATTAAAAGGTATTGCTTCTCCGCATACTTGCTTTGCATCTTAAATGCCTTACCCACTGTGATCTTCTTGGCCTCCTGGATCTCTTGGAGGGCGGCCTGGGACTCATTCCATGCGGTCTCCATGCTCTAACGAGCCTTGGCGAGTTCGTCCCTCAAACCGACGCATCATGCTCCAAGGCTTCACAGTTTTTCACCGCATCCTGGAGCTCCTGGTGGACTTCTTTGACCCGGGCCTTTAGCTTCTTACGGGCAGCTTGCTCCTCGGCCTCGCCCAGGGCCTTCCTCAGGGCCTCGACCTCGGTCGCGGATTCTGCGCATATCACAATACCGCTGTCAATATACATCGCTTATCCTTTCCCGAACATATAGCAAGTCGTTCCTCACCTTGCTTCTCCTGGAGCCGAACCTTAACCTCGTCGAGATCGTTCTCGGTCCACTCCAGCCTCCGCTTCAGCTCGGAGACCTCGGCAGCATGCGAGGTCGCGGCCAACAGGGACGCCTGCTTATCGACAAATATTCAGTCAGCCTCTTATAATTAAGGATTGATCCCCTGTACGGTTCTCCTTGCCGAACACCGGACAGCGTCTCAGGGGCTACAGACTATACGGGGTTTTTCTCTTTCTTACCTCGAAACCTGTTAACAGGCTGCTGCAGGCTTCATTCAGACCGCTCTTGGTGGACTAAACCTTCTCGATCACCGCACCCATAAGGTTACAGTGCTCGTCCACGACGGAGGCGCTTCGTAGCGCCCCCATTAGGTCATCTGGCGCTCCTTGATGGACAGGAGTCACCGGTGGAGGCGACGCACCCCCCTCCTTCAAAGGGGGCTGCTCGCCCGACTCCGGAGCCACATTGGTCTCCGGAATCGTATTCGGCTGAGGGCCGAACTGGATACGACCCTCTTTCCTAGTCTCCATGGGGATTGACTCCCCCATGTGTCTGGCAGTGGAGCTGGACAATGTCCTGGGCTCCTCCCCTCGGAGCGGTCCTCCAGGATAACACTTCGGTGTCGTCCCTGGCCCCGGGGGAGTAATCATGCGGTGGCGACATGCTCGCCATCTCCGATGGAGCCAACAAACCTCCAGATGAGGATCACTGGATAAGGTCACAGGCCGTACTGCAACAGTGTGGATTAACCATGTTAGAATAATAAAAAGAAAGGGTTGGATGTGCGCATGAATAAGCCATGTCACTTACGATGCGGCCTGGGGCCTAGTGCGAGGGCGACGTTCCGCGCTACTGTCAACGTCCCACGCGGTGTTGACCGCTGGGTCACCCTTCCCCTTTTTGGGCGCTTTCGCCTCCAGATGTGCCGAGGCCACCCTCTTCTTCTTATTCTTCTCCTCGGGAGGGGGCTTGTTTTCCTCCTCCTCCTCTTCTTCCTCGTCGTTGTCCTCAGGGACAAAGGAATGGGCCTTGTCGTCTTCGGACGTCGCATCCGAAGTGCCCTTACAACGGGGGCCACTCTTGGCCCCCTTGGCTTTCTTCTTGGCCTTCTTCACCGGCGCCATATAGGGCGCCGGTACCAGCATCTTCGCCAAGTGTGGGATGACTGGTTCTTTGGGCAACGGAGCCGGACACTGGATCCGCTTCGCCTTCTCCACCCAGTCCTGAGAGAGCAATACTAAGATCTCAGACATCCTCCTCGAAACATTTAAGTTGGGAGTACGTCAAAAGTAACATACCTCGCAGGCGGGGCGGTTACAATTGTGACCACGGTCTGAGTCCGTGGCCGGTGGCTTCTCGTTGCCCTTAAAGAGCAACTTCAGGCCCCTTCGTGAGAAGTACCAAAGAGCCTTTTCAGGGTCTGGTGCTTCTTCGAATTGAACTCCCATAAAGGGCAGCTTCGGCACTGACACGGAAGAATCTGGCGGATTAGCATCACCTGGATAACGTCAACAAGCTTGATGTCCTTGGTCACCATGCTTTGAACGCACATCTGTAGTGCTATCAACTCATCAGGTGAACACCAGTCCGGACTCTTCTCAACCCAGGAGGTGAGTCGCACGGGAGCACTAGAGCGGAATTCGGCAGCGGCGGCCCAGGTGGTGCCGCGAGGTTCTGTAATGTAGAACCACTGCTTCTTCCATTCCTTTACTGTCTCCACAAAGGTGCCTTTGGGCCAGGAGACGTTGGATAGCTTGCTCACCATGGCCCCTCCACACTCCGCGTGCTGTCCATCCACCATCTTCGGCTTCACGTTGAAGACTTTGAGCCACAGCCCGAAGTGGGGATGGATGTGGAGGAAGGCCTCGCACACGACGATAAACGCCGAGATGTTGAGGAAGGAATTTGGGGACAGATCATGGGAATCTATCCCGTAGTAGTACATCAGCCCGCGGACAAAAGGGTGGAGTGGAAACCCTAGCCCGCGGAAGAAATGAGGGATGAATACCACCCTCTCTATGGGCTCCAGCGTGGGGACAACTTATCCCTCAGCTAGCAGGCGATGGGCGATCTCCTTCGCCAAATATCCGGCCGCCCGGAGCTTAGTAATGTCCTCCTCCTTGACGAAGGAGACCATCCACTTGCCTTGACCACCAGATCCGGACATGGTTGCTTGAGTGGAAAGGAGATGAGAACTTGGGTGTTGGAGCTTGAGATCGGGAAGGCGGAGACAAAGAGAGAGCATGAGGAGAGGAAGAGGGAATCCTTATCCTCTTATAAAGGCAACAAATATTAAACGCCTCCTCACTCGCCTTAGGATTCTCCTGTTCCCTAGGGCTGTATAAATGGCACGGTTGAGTTATCCATGCCCGCATTGATGAGAATCCCGCAATAAGGGGGGCACGATCTCTGTTTCGATAAGACGTGCCAATAGCAACCACGTCCTGAAGCATGGAATGGCAGAAGAAAAACGGTTCGAAATTATAACCGGACAGACGTGATGTCATGTTGGAAAAAAGCTGTCAACAGATTAGATTCGTGCAAATATTATATTCTCTCTACAGTTGTGTATGGTGTGCGTAACAGGTCAGGATACTATCATTGCATCCGAAGACTATCTTGGAGTTCGGAGAAAGGGTAACCCGCCTTGCAATTCTGAAGACAATCTGCACGCCGGACTCCTCGTCATTGAAAGTCAGGTTTAGAGGCTACTGAGGGAGTCCTGGACTAAGGGGTCCTCGGGCGTCCGACCTATTATCCTTTGGGCCGGACTAATGGGATGTGAAGACATGAAGGCCGAAGAATGCACCGTGTCCGGATTGGACTCTACTTGGCGTGGAAGGCAAGCTTGGTGACCGAAGATTCCTTCTTATGTAACCGACTCCATGTAAACCCTAGATCCCCTCGGTGTCTATATAAACCAAAGGGGATAGTCCGTAAAGGACACCTCATATACTCATTACCATACCCACATAGGCTAGACTTCTAGGGTTTAGCCATTACGATCTCGTGGTAGATCCACTCTTGTAATACTCGTATTCATCAATATCAATCAAGCAGGACGTAGGGTATTACCTCCATAGAGAGGGCCCAAACCTGGGTAAACATCGTGTCCCTCATCTCCTATTACCGTCGATCCTAGATGCACAGTTCAGGACCTCCTACTGAGATCTGCCGGTTTTGACACGACAGGAGTTCCTAAGTAATATGATTAATTGAAATTTATTTTATCATGAACTTAGTACCTGATAGTTTTTTCATGTCTATGTTGTTGTAGATCAATGGCCCGTTCTACCATTACTTTGAATTTTAATGTGTTCCTAGAGAAAGCTAAGTTGAAAGATGATGGTAGAAACTACACGGACTGGGTCCGTAACTTGAGGATTATCCTCATTGTTGCATAGAAGAATTACGTCTTGGAAGCACCGCTAGGTGTGCTACCTCTTGAGCACTGTGTTGTTTTCCCTTGAAGAGGAAAGGGTGATGCAGTAAAGTAGCGTAAGTATTTCCCTCAGTTTTTGACAACCAATGTATCAATCTAGTAGGAGATCACGTTCGAGTCCCACGCACCTACACAAACAAATAAGAACCTCGCAACCAACGCGATAAAGGGGTTGTCAATCCCTTCACGGTCACTTACGAGAGTGAGATCTGATAGATATGATAAGATAATATTTTTGGTATTTTTATGATAAAGAGAAATAAAGATGCAAAGTAAAATAAACGGCAATAGAAATAGCTAAGTGATGAAAGATTAATATGATGGAAGATAGACCCGGGGGCCATAGGTTTCACTAGTGGCTTCTCTCAAGAGCATAAGTATTATGGTGGGTAAACGAATTACTGTCGAGCAATTGATAGAATTGAGCATAGTTATGAGAATATCTAGGTATGATCATGTATATAGGCACACGTCCGCGACAAGTAGACCGAAACGATTCTGCATCTACTACTATTACTCCACACATCGACCGCTATCCAGCATGCATCTAGAGTATTAAGTTCATAAGACCAGAGTAATGCTTTAAGTAAGATGACATGATGTAGAGGGATAAAATCATGCAATATGATATAAACCCCATCTTTTTATCCTTGATGGCAACAATACAATACGTGTCGGTTGCCTTTCGGTTACTGGGATCGAGCACTGCAAGATTGAACCCAAAGCTAAGCACTTCTCCCATTGCAAGAAAGATCAATCTAGTAGGCCAAACCAAACTGATAATTCGAAGAGACTTGCAAAGATAAACAAATCATACATAAAAGAATTCAGAGGAGAATCAAATATTGTTCATAGATAAACTGGATCATAAACCCACAATTCATCGGATCTCGACAAACACACCGCAAAATAAGATTACATCGAATAGATCTCCAAGAAAATCGAGGAGAACTTTGTATTGAGATCCAAAGAGAGAGAATAAGCCATCTAGCTAATAACTATGGACCCGAAGGTCTGAAATAAACTACTCACACATCACCGGAGAGGCCATGGAGTTGATGTAGAGGCCCTCCATGATCAATGCCCCCTCTGTCAGAGCTCCGGAAAAGGCCCCAAGATGGGATCTCTCGGGTACAGAAGATTGTGGCGGTGGAATTAGGTTTTCGTGGTGCTCCTGGATGTTTGGGGGGTACGTGGATATATATCGGAGGAAGAAGTACGTTGGTGGAGCAACAAGGGGCCCATGAGGGTGAAGGGCGCGCCGAGGGGGGGGGGGTAGGCGCGCCCCCTGCCTCATGCCCTCCTCAATCGTTTCTTGACGCCCACTCCAAGTCTCGTGGATCATGTTCATTGAGAAAATCACGTTCCCGAAAGGTATCATTCCGTGTGGACTCCATTTGATATTCATTTTTGGCAAAACTCTAAAATAGGCAAAAAAAACAGCAATTTGGGCTGGGCCTCCGGTTAGTAGGTTAGTCCCAAAAATGATATAAAAGTGTAAAATAAAGCCCATTAACATCCAAAATAGATAATATAATAGCATGGAGAAATCAAAAATTATAGATACGTTGGAGACGTATCAAGCATCCACAAGCTTAATTCCTGCTCGTCCTCGAGTAGGTAAATGATAAAAGAAGAATTTTTTATGTGGAATGCTTTCTAACATATTTCTCAATGTAATTTTATTTATTCTGGCATGAATGTTCAGATCCAAAAGATTCAAGACAAAAGTTTAATATTGACATAGAAATAATAATACTTCAAGCATACTAACTAAGCAATTATGTCTTCGCAAAATAACATGGCCAAAGAAAGTTATCCCTACAAAATCATATAGTCTGGCTATGCTCTATCTTCACCACACAAAATATTAGAATCGTGCACAACCCCGATGAAAAGCCAAGCAATTGTTTCATACTTTTGATGTTCTCAAACTTTTTCAATCTTCGCGCAATATATGAGCGTGAGCCATGGATATAGCACTATATGTGGAATAGAATGGTGGTTGTGGAGAAGACAAAAAAGGAGAAGACAGTCTCACATAAACTAGGCGTATCAACGGGCTATGGAGATGCCCATCAATAGATATCAATGTGAGTGAGTAGGGATTGCCATGCAACGGATGCACTAGAGCTATAAGTGTATGAAAGCTCAAAAAAAGAAACTAAGTGGGTGTGCATCCAACTTGCTTGCTCATGAAGACCTAGGGCATTTTGAGGAAGCCCATCATTGGAATATACAAGCCAAGTTCTATAATGAAAAATTCCCACTAGTATATGAAAGTGATATCATAGGAGACTCTCTATCATGAAGATCATGGTGCTACTTTGAAGCACAAGTGTGGTAAAAGGATAGTAGCATTGTCCCTTCTCTCTTTTTCTCTCATTTTTTTATTTGGGCCTTTTCTCTTTTTTTATGGCCTCTTTTTTTCTCTTCTTTTTTTATTTTTCATCCGGAGTCTCATCCCGACTTGTGGGGGAATCATAGTCTCCATCATCCTTTCCTCACTTGGGACAATGCTCTAATAATGACGATCATCACACTTTAATATACTTACAACTCAAGAATTACAACTCAATACTTAGAAAAAATATGACTCTATGTGAATGCCTCCGACGGTGTACCGGGATGTGCAATGATGCATGAGTGACATGTATGAAGAATTATGAACGGTGGCTTTGCCACAAATACGATGTCAACTACATGATCATGCAAGCAGTATGAAAATGATGAAGCGTGTCATAATAACGGAACGGTGGAAAGTTGCATGGCAATATATCTCGGAATGGCTATGGAAATGCCATAATAGGTAGGTACGGTGGCTGTTTTGAGGAAGGTATATGGTGGGTTTTTGGTACCGGCGAAAGTTGCGGGATACTAGAGAGGCTAGCAATGGTGGAAGCGTGAGAGTGCATATAATCCATGGACTCAACATTAGTCCTAAAGAACTCACATACTTATTGCAAAAATCTATTAGTTATCGAAACAAAGTATTACGCGCATGCTCCTAGGGGGATAGATTGGTAGGAAAAGACCATCGCTCGTCCCCGACCGCCACTCATAAGGAAGACAATCAATAAATAAATCATGCTCCGACTTCATCACATAACGGTTCACCATACGTGCATGATACGGGAATCACAAACTTCAACACAAGTATTTCTCAAATTTACAACAACTCAACTAGCATGACTCTAATATCACCATCTCCATATCTCAAAACAATTATCAAGTATCAAACTTCTCATAGTATTCAATGCACTTCTATGAAAGTTTTTATATTATTCCTAAAAGAAAATTTCCATGTTGTTCTACAGGACTATCAAAATAATTTAAGTGAAGCATGAGAGATAAATTACTTCTATAAAATAAAACCACTGCCGTGCTCTAAAAGGTATAAGTGAAGAACTAGAGCAAAAACTATATAGCTCAAAAGATATAAGTGAAGCACATAAAGTATTCTAATAAATTGCAAATCATGTGAGTCTCTCTCAAAATATTTGTACACAAGGATGATTGTGGTAAACTAAAAATCAAAGACTCAAATCATACAAGAGGCTCCAAGCAAAACACATATCATGTGGTGAATAAAAATATAGCTCCGAGTAAAGTTACCGATAGACAAAGACGAAAGAGGGGATGCCTTCCGGGGCATCCCCAATCTTAGGCTTTTTGGTGTCCTTGAATTTTACCTTGGGGTGCCATGGGCATCCCCAAGCTTAGGCTCTTGCCACTCCTTGTTCCATAATCCATCAAATCTTTACCCAAAACTTGAAAACTTCACAACACAAAACTTAAATAGAAAATGTCGTGAGCTCCGTTAGAGAAAGAAAACAAAACATCACTTCAAGGTACTATAATGAACTCATTATTTATTTATATTGGTGTTAAACCTAATGTATTCCAACTTCTATATGGTTTATAAACTCTTTTACTAGCCATAGATTCATCAATATAAGCAAACAACACAAGAAAAACAGAATCTGTCAAAAACAGAATAGTCTGTAGTAATCTGTAGCTAACGCAAACTTCTAGAACCCCAAAAATTCTAAAATAAATTTCTGGACGTGAGGAATTTATCTATTAATCATATTCAAAAATAATTAACTAAATAGCACTTTCCAAAAAAAATGGCAGCAATTCTCGTGAGCGCTAAAGTTTCTGTTTTTTACAGCAAAATCAAAAAGACTTTCCCCAAGTCTTCCGAACGATTCTACTTGGCACAAACACTAATTAAACACAGAAAACACAACCAAAACAGAGGCTAGATAAATTATTTATTACTAAACAGGAGCAAAAGTAAGGAATGAAAATAAAGTTGGGTTGCCTCCCAACAAGCCCTATCGTTTAACGCCCCTAGCTAGGCATAAAAGCAAGGATAGATCTATGTATTGCCATCTTTGGTTTGCAATCCATAAGTGGCTCTCATAATAGATTCATATGGTAATTTAATTTTGTTTCTAGGGAAGTGTTCCATGCCTTTCCTTAGCGGAAATTGGAATCTAATATTCCCTTCCTTCCTATAAATAATTGCACCAATCGTTCTAAGGAAAGGTCTACCAAGAATAATTGGACATGAATGATTGCAATCTATATCAAGAACAATGAAATCTACGGGCACATAGTTCCTATTTGCAACAATAAGAACATCATTAATTCTTCCCATAGGTTTCTTAATAGTGGAATCGGCAAGGTGCAAGTTTAAAGAATAATCATCAAAATCACGGAAACCTAGCAAATCTCACAAAGTTTTTGGAATCGTGGAAACACTAGCACCCAAATCACACAAAGCATAGCACTCATGATATTTAATTTTTATTTTTATTGTAGGTTCCCACTCATCATAAAGTTTTATAGGGATAGAAACTTCCAACTCAAGTTTTTCTTCATAAGATTGCATCAAAGCATCAACAATATGTTTAGTAAAAGCTTTATTTTGACTATAAGCATGAGGAGAATTTAGCACAGATTGCAACAAGGAAATACAATCTATCAAAGAGCAATTATAATAATTAAATTCCTTGAAATCCAAGATAGTGGGTTCATTTCTATTTAAAGTTTTAACCTCTTCAATCCCACTTTTAACAATTTTTGCATCAAGATCTAAAAACTCCGAATTTCTGGAACACCTTCTAGGCAAAGGTGGCTTATCTTCAGTCCCATCATTATCAAGATTCATATTGGAAAACAAAGATTTAATAGGAGACACATTAATAACTTTTAGTTCTTCATCTTTATTTTCATAGAAACTAGAAGAACATGCTTTCACAAACTAATCTTTCTTAGCACGCATCCTAGCGGTTCTTTCTTTGCACTCATCAATGGAAATTCTCATGGCTTTGAGAGACTCATTGATATCATTCTTAGGTGGAATAGATCTACGTTTCAAAGAATCAACATCAAGAGAAATTCTATCAACGTTCCTAGCCAATTCATCAATCTTAAGCAATTTTTCTTCAATCAAAGCATTGAAACTCTTTTGCGAAGTAATAAATTCTTTAATACTAGATTCAAAATCAGAGGGCATCTTATTATAATTTTCATAAGGATTGTTGTAGGAATTACCATAATTATTAGAGGAATTACTAGGAAACGGCCTAGAATTAAAATTACCTCTATACACATTATTACCAAAATTGTTACTACCAACAAAATTCACATCCATAGATTCATTATTATTCTCAATCAAGGTAGACAAAGGCACATCATTAGGATCAGACGAAACACTCTTATTAGCAAAAAATTTCATAATTTCATCCATCTTTCCACTCAAAACATTAATCTCTTCTATCGCATGCACTTTTTTACTAGTAGATCTTTCGGTGTGCCATTGAGAATAATTAACCATAATATTATCTAGGAGTTAGTAGCTTCTCCTAAAGTGATTTCCATAAAAGTGCCCCCTGTGACCGAATCTAAAATATTTCTAGAAGCAAAATTCAATCCGGCATAAATTTTTTGTATAATCAACCAAAGATTCAAACCATGTGTAGGGAAATTACGTATCATTAATTCCATCCTCTCCCAAGATTGTGCAACATGTTCATGATCAAGTTGCTTAAAATTTATAATATCGTTTCTAAGAGAGATGATCTTAGCGGGAGGAAAATACTTAGAGATAAAAGCATCTTTGCACTTATTCCATGAATCAATACTATTTTTAGGCAAAGACGAAAACCAAGCTTTAGCACGATATCTAAGGGGAAAAGGAAATAGCTTCAATTTAACAATATCATTGTGCACATCTTTCTTCTGTTGCATATCACACAAATCAACAAAGCTACTTAGATGGGTAGCGGCATCTTCACTAGGAAGGCCAGCGAATTGATCTTTCATGACAAGCAATCGGAGTGTTGAGAAAATCATTGTTGTTGGTATTGGTAAAGTCACACAATTTAGTATTATCTTGAGCCATCGTGACAAGCAAGCAATCCAACACACGAGCAAACAAGAAACAGGCAAAAGAGGCAAATTGGAAAAGAGAGGGAGAAAGGAAAAGAGGGCGAATAAAACGGCAAGGGTGAAGTGGGTGAGAGGAAAACGAGAGGCAAATGGCAAATAATGTAATGCGAGGGATAAGAGTTTGTGATGGGTACTTGGTATGTCTTGACTTGTGCATAGACTCTCCGGCAACAGTTCCAAAAATGGCTCATTGTCGGGAGTTAAATCTTGACTTAACTTGGCTCGAATCTCCCCGGCAACGGCGCCAGAAATCCTTCTTGCTACCTCTTGAGCACTGCGTTGGTTTTCCATTGAACAGGAAAGGGTGATGCAGTAAAGTAGCATAAGTATTTCCCTCAGTTTTTGAGAACCAAGGTATCAATCCAGTAGGAGATCACGCTTGAGTCCCATGCACCTACACAAACAAATAAGAACCTCGCAATCAACGCGATAAAGGGGTTGTCAATCCCTTCACGGTCACTTACGGGAGTGAGATCTGATAGATATGATAAGATAATATTTTTGGTATTTTTATGATAAAGAGAAATAAATATGCAAAGTAAAATAAACGGCAGTAGAAATAGCTAAGTGATGAAAGATTAATATGATGGAAGATAGACCCGGGGGGCATAGGTTTCACTAGTGGCTTCTCTCAAGAGCATAAGTATTATGGTGGGTAAACGAATTATTGTCGAGCAATTGATAGAATTGAGCATAGTTATGAGAATATCAAGGTATGATCATGTATATAGGCATCACGTCCGCGACAAGTAGACCGAAACGATTCTGCATCTACTACTATTACTCCACACATCGAACGCTATCCAGCATGCATCTAGAGTATTAAGTTCATAAGAACAGAGTAATGCCTTAAGTAAGATGACATGATGTAGAGGGATAAACTCATGCAATATGATATAAACCCCATCTTGTTATCCTCGATGGCAACAATACAATACGTGCCTTGCTGCCCCTACTGTCATTGGGAAAGGACACCACAAGATTGAACCCAAAGCTAAGCACTTCTCCCATTGCAAGAAAGATCAATCTAGTAGGCCAAACCAAACTGATAATTCGAAGAGACTTGCAAAGATAAACCAATCATACATAAAAGAATTCAAAGGAGAATCAAATATTATTCATAGATAAACTGGATCATAAACCCACAATTCATCGGATCTCGACAAACACACCGCAAAAGAAGATTACATCGAATAGATCTCCAAGAAAATCGAGGAGAACTTTGTATTGAGATCCAAAGAGAGAGAAGAAGCCATCTAGCTAATAACTATGGACCCGAAGGTCTGAAATAAACTACTCACACATCACCGGAGAGGCCATGGAGTTGATGTAGAGGCCCTCCATGATCAATGCCCCCTCCGGCGGAGCTCCGGAAAAGGCCCCAAGATGGGATCTCTCGGGTACAGAAGGTTGCGGCAGTGGAATTAGGTTTTCGTGGTGCTCCTGGATGTTTGGGGGGTACGTGGATATATATAGGAGGAAGAAGTACGTCGGTGGAGCAACGAGGGGCCCACGAGGGTGGAGGGCCCGCCCAGGGGGGTAGGTGCGCCCCCCTGCCTCGTGCCCTCCTCGATCGTTTCTTGATGCCCACTCCAAGTCTCCTGGATCATGTTCATTGAGAAAATCACGTTCCCGAAGGTTTCATTCCGTTTGGACTCCGTTTGATATTCCTTTTCGGCGAAACTCTAAAATAGGCAAAAAACATCAATTTGGGCTGGGCCTCCGGTTAGTAGGTTAGTCCCAAAAATTATATAAAAGTGTAAAATAAAGCCCATTAACATCCAAAATAGATAATATAATAGCATGGAGCAATCAAAAATTATAGATACGTTGGAGACGTATCAAGGTGCAAGACCTGCTGTAGGAGCAACTCCGGATGTTATGAATGTCTGGCAGAGCAAAGCTGATGACTACTTAATAGTTCAGTGTGCCATGCTTTACGGCTTAGAATCGAGACTTCAAAGATGTTTTGAACATCATGGAGCATATGAGATGTTCCAGGAGTTGAAGTTAATATTTCAAGCAAATGCCTGAATTGAGAGATATGAAGTCTCCAGTAAGTTCTATAGATGCAAAATGGAGGAGAATAGTTCTGGTGAACCCATACTCAGAATGTCTGGGTACCACAACCAATTGACTCAATTGGGAGTTAATCTTCTTGATGATAGTGTCATTGACAGAGTTCTTCAATCACTGCCACCAAGCTACAAAAGCTTCGTGATGAACTATAATATGCAAGGGATGGATAAGACAATTCCCGAGCTCTTCGCAATGCCAAAAGCTGCGGAGGTAGAAATCAAGAAGGAGCATCAAGTGTTGATGGTTAACAAGACCACTAGTTTCAAGAAAAAGGGCAAAGGGAAGAAGGGTAACTTCAAGAAGAACGTCAAGCAAATTGCTGCTCAAGTGAAGAAGCCTAAGTCTAGACCTAAGCTTGAGACTGAGTGCTTCTACTGCAAAGGTACTGGTCACTGGAAGCGGAACTACCCCAAGTATTTGGCGGATAAGAAGGATGGCAAAGTGAAAGGTATATTTGATATACATGTTATTGATGTGTACCTTACTAATGCTCGTAGTAGCGCCTCCATATTTGATACTGGTTCTGTTGCTCATATTTGCAACTCAAAATAGGGGCTACGGATTAAACGAAGATTGGCTATGGACAAGGTAATGATGCGTGTGGAAAATGGCTCCAAAGTCGATGTGATCGCCGTCGGCACGCTACGTCTACATCTACCGTCGGGATTAGTTTTAGACCTAAGTAATTGTTATTTGGTGCCAGCGTTGAGCATGAACATTATATATGGATCTTTTTTGATGCGAGACTGTTATTCATTTAAATCAGAGAATAATGGTTGTTCTATTTATATGAGTAATATCTTTTATGGTCATGCACCCTTGATGAATGGTCTATTTTTATTGAATCTCGATTGTAGTGATACACATATTCATAATACTGAAGCCAAAAGATGCAAAGTTAATAATGATAGTGCAACTTATTTGTGGCACTGCCGTTTAGGTCATATTGGTGTAAAGCGCATGAAGAAACTCCGTGTTGATGGGCTTTTGGAATCACTTGATTATGAATCACTTGATGCTTGCGAACCATGCCTCATGGGCAAGATGAATAAGACTCCATTCTCCGGAACAATGAAGCGAGCAACTGACGTGTTGGAAATAATACATACTGATGTATGCGGTCCGATGAGTGTAGAGGCTCGCGGCGGGTATATTTATTTTCTGACCTTCATAGATGATTTGAGCAGATATGGGTATATCTACTTGATGAAACATAAGTCTGAAACATTTGAAAAGTTCAAAGAATTTTAGAGTGAAATGGAAAATCATCGTAACAAGAAAATAAAGTTTCTACGATCTGATTGTGGAGGTGAATATTTGAGTTATGAGTTTGGTCTTCATTTGAAACAATGTGGAATAGTTTCGCAACTCACGCCACCTGGAACACCACAACGTAATGGTGTGTCCGAACATCGTAACCGTACTTTATTGGATATGGTGCGATCTATGATGTCTCATACTGATTTACCGCTATCGGTTTGGGGTTGTGCTTTAGAGACGGCTGCATTCACGTTAAATAAGGCTCCATCTAAATCCATTGAGACGACACCATATGAACTGTGGTTTGGCAAGAAACCAAAGTTGTCGTATCTTAAAGTTTGGGGCTGCGATGCTTATGTGAAAAAGCTTCAACCTGATAAGCTCGAACCCAAATCGGAGAAATGTGTCTTCATAGGATACCCAAAGGAGACTGTTGGGTACACCTTCTATATATCACAGATCCGAAGGCAAGATATTCGTTGCTAAGAATGGATCCTTTCTAGAGAAGGAGTTTCTCTCGAAAGAAGTGAGTGGGAGGAAAGTAGAACTTGATGAGGTAACTGTACCTTCTCCCGAATTGGAAAGTAGTTCATCACAGAAATCAGTTTCAGTGATCCCTACACCAATTAGTGAGGAAGTTAATGACGATGATCATGAAACTTCAGATCAAGTTACTACCAAACCTCGTAGGTCAACCAGAGTACGATCCGCACCAGAGTGGTATAGTAATCCTGTTCTGGAAGTCATGTTACTTGACCATGATGAACCTACGAACTATGAGGAAGCGATGATGAGCCCAGATTCCGCAAAATGGCATGAGGCCATGAAATCTGAGATGGGATCCATGTATGAGAACAAAGTGTGGACTTTTGTTGACTTGCCCGATGATCGGCAAGACATAGAGAATAAATGGATCTTCAAAAAGAAGACTGACACTGACGGTAATGTTACTGTCTACAAAGCTCAACTTGTTGCGACAGGTTCTCGACAAGTTCAAGGAGTTGACTACGATGAGACCTTCTCACCCATAGCGATGCTTAAGTCTTTCCGAATCATGTTAGCAATTGCCGCATGTTATGATTATGAAATTTGGCAAATGGATGTCAAAACTGCATTCCTTAATGGATATCTTAAAGAAGAGTTGTATATGATGCAACCAGAAGGTTTTGTCGATCCAAAAGATGCTAACAAAGTGTGCAAGCTCTAGTTATCCATTTATGGATTGGTGCAAGCCTCTCAGAGTTGGAATATATGCTTTGATAGTGTGATCAAAGCATATGGTTTTATACAGACTTTTGGAGAAGCATGTATTTACAAGAAAGTGAGTGGGAGCTCTGTAGCATTTCTAATATTATATGTGGATGACATATTGTTGATTGGAAATAATACAGAATTTCTAGATATCATAAAAGGATACTTGAATAAGAATTTTTCAATAAAAGACCTCGGTGAAGCTGCTTACATATTGGGCATCAAGATCTATATAGATAGATCAAGAAGCTTAATTGGACTTTCACAAAGCACATACCTTGATAAAGAAGTTCAAAATGGATCAGTCAAAGAAAGGGTTCTTGCCTGTGTTACAAGATGTGAAGTTGAGTCGGACTCAATGCCCGACCACTGCAGAAGATAGAGAGAAAATGAAAGTCATTCCCTATGCCTCAGCAATAGGTTCTATCATGTATGCAATGTTGTGTACCTGACCTCATGTGTGCCTTGATATTAGTTTAGCAGGGAGGTACCAAAGTAATCCAAGAGTGGATCACTGGACAGTGGTCAAGAACATCCTAAAATACCTGAAAAGGACTAAGGATATGTTTCTCGTTTATGGAGGTGACAAAGAGCTCGTCATAAATGGTTATGTCGATGCAAGCTTTGACACTGATCCGGATGACTCTAAGTCACAAACCGGATATGTATTTATATTGAATGGTGGAGCTGTTGGTTGGTACAGTTCCAAGCAGAGCATTGTGGCGGGATCTACATGTGAAGTGGAGTACATAGCTGCTTTGGAAGCAGCAAATGAAGGAGTTCATATCCGATCTAGGTGTAATACCTAGTGCATCGGGTCCAATGAAAATCTTTTGTGACAATACTGGAGCAATTACCTTGGTGAAGGAATCCAGATTTCACAAAAGAACCAAACACATCAAGAGACGCTTCAATTCCATCCGCGATCAAGTCAAGGAGGGAGACATAGAAATTTGCAAAATACATACGGATCTGAATGTAGCAGACCCGTTGACTAAGCCTCTCTCACGAGCAAAACACGATCAGCACCAAGATTCCATGGGTGTTGGAATCATTACTATGTAATCTAGATTATTGACTCTAGTGCAAGTGGGAGACTAAAGGAAATATGCCCTAGAGGCAATAATAAAGTTGTTATTTATATTTCCTTGTACCATGATAATGTTTATTATTCATACTAGAATTGTATTAACCAGAAACTTAGTACATGTATGAATACATAGACAAACAGAGTGTCCATAGTATGCCTCTACTTGACTAGTTCGTTAATCAAAGATGGTTAAGTTTCCTAACCATAGACATGTGTTGTCATTTGATGAATGGTATCACATCATTAGAGAATGATGTGATGGACAAGACCCATCCGTTAGCCTAGCATAAATGATCGTTTAGTTTTATTTCTATTGCTTTCTTGATGACTTATACATATTCCTCTAACTACGAGATTATGCAACTCCTTAATACCGGAGGAACACTTTGTGTGCTATCAAACGTCACAATGTAACTGGGTGATTATAAAGATGCTCTACAGGTGTCTTCGATGGTGTTTGTTGAGTTGGCATAGATCGAGATTAGGATTTGTCACTCCGAGTATCGGAGAGGTATCTCTAGGCCCTCTCGGTAATGCACATCACTATAGGCCTTGCAAGCAATGTGACTAATATATTGAACTAGGTATGAGGATATCGACAATCGAATCTCGGGCAAGTAACATACCGATGACAAAGGGAATAACATATGTTGTTGTGCGGTTTGACCGATAAAGATCTTCGTAGAATATGTAGGAGCCAATATGAGCATCCAGGTTCTGCTATTGGTTATTGACCAGAGATGTGTCTCGGTCATGTCTACATAGTTCTCGAACCCGTAGGGTCCGCACGCTTAACGTTTGATGACGATTTGTATTATGAGTTATGTGATTTGATGACCGAAGATTGTTCAGAGTCTCGGATGAGATCACGGACATGACGAGGAGTCTCGAAATGGTCAAGAGGTAAAGATTCATATATTGGAAGGTTGCATTCGGACACCGGAATGGTTTCGGGAAGTTTCGGAGTACCGGGGGTTATCGGACCCCCCCCCCCCGGGAAGTTAATGGGCCAACATGGGCCTTAGTGGAGAAGAGAGAGGGCCGGCCAGGAGGTGCCGTGTGGCCCCCCCTTGCCAATCCGAATTGGACAAGGGGTGGGGGCAGCGCCCCCCCTTTCCCTCTCCTACTCCTTCTGTCTTTCCCTCTTTGCTACTCCAGAAAAGGAAAAAGGAGAGGGGAATCCTACTAGGATTAGGAAGTCCTAGTAGGACTCCCCACACTTGGCGCGCCCCTAGGGGGTGGCCTCCTCCTCCTCCCCCCTTTTATATACGGAGGCGGGGGCACCCCAAAGGCACAACAAGTCTTCTCTTAGCCGTGTGCGGTGCCCCCCTCCACAGTTTATCACCTTTGTCATATCGTCGTAGTGCTTAAGCAAAGCCCTGCCTCGGTAACTTCACCATCACCGTCACCACGCCGTCGTGCTGAGGGAAATCTCCCTCGTCCTCATCTGGATCAAGAGCTCGAGGGACGTCATTGTGCTGAATGTGTGCTGAACACGGAGGTGTCGTACGTTCGGTGCTAGGATCGATTGGATCACGAAGACGTTCAACTACATCAACTCGTTACTAAACGTTTTCGCTTTCGGTCTACGAGGGTACATGGACACACTCTCCCCGCTCGTTGCTATGCATCTCCTAGATAGATCTTGTGTGATCGTAGGAATTTTTTTGAAATACTGCGTTCCCCAACAGATGGTTCACTGGCGGCTGCGTGTGAACTACCTGCAGACCATGCAAATTGGATGACTCACTTCTGGATTTAAGAAGGCAAAAAGACCCTCCGTTGCTGTCAAGAACAAGTATGGAGATATTAGGTCCCCCTTTAATATTCCACGAGATGGCTTAAACTCTTGCAGCTTCTTCCAATTGAACATAAGTGAGGGAGTCCGGGATTAGGGGGTCTCCGGACAGCCGGACTCTATCCGTTGGCCGGACTATTGGACTATGAAGATACAAGATTGAAGGCTTCGTCCGGTGTCCGGATGGGGCTCTCCTTGGCATGGAAGGCAAGCTAGGCAATACGGATATGGATATCTCCTCCTTTGTAACCGACCTTGTGTAACCCTAACCCTCTCCGGTGTCTATATAAACCGGAGGGTTCTAGTCCGTAGGACAACATACAATCATACCATAGGCTAGCTTTTAGGGTTTAGCCTCTCCGATCTCGTGGTAGATCAACTCTTGTAATACCCATATCATCAAGAATAAATCAAGCATGACGTAGGGTTTTATCTCCATCAAGAGGGCCCGAACCTGGGTAAAACATCGTGTCCCCTGCCTCCTGTTACCATCTGCCTTAGACGCACTGTTCGGGACCCCCTACCCGAGATCCGCTGGTTTTGACACCGACATTGGTGCTTTCATTGAGAGTTCCTCTGTGTCGTCGCCGTTAGGCTTGATGGATCCTACGATCATCAATAGTGATGCAGTCCAGGGTGAGACTTTTCTCCCCGGAAAATCTTTGTGTTCGGCGGCTACGCACTGCGGGCCAACTCGCTTGCCCATCTGAAGCAGATCGAAAGTTACGGCCCTGGCCACCAGGTCAGGTTTGGAAGCTTAAACTACACGGCCGATATCCGCGGAGACTTGATCTTCGATGGATTCGAGCCTCTGCCTTGTGCGTCACACGGTCACGATGAGTACGATTTAGCTCTACCATCGGACAGTGTTCAGGAGATCGCACCGGCAGCCGCTCCGACCCTCAATTCGGAGCCAGTTGTGCCGTCCATGGACGGGTGGATGGACCCCGCCACGGAGGCCTTATCCTCAGCGGCGATCGAGCCGAACATCGACCTTACCCTGCACGAGAGGCGTGTTGTCAAACTACCGGATCCTTCTCCGGCCACGGACTCCGAACCGCCCGCGCCCGTTCCTATTGAATCCGATTGGGCGCCGATCATGGGGTTTACCTCCGTGGATATTTTTCAGCACTCGCCCTTTGGCGACATACTGAACTCATTAAGGTCTCTCTCCTTGTCAGGAGGATCCTGGCCGAACTATGTCTGGCGGGATTGGGATGCGGATGACGAACAAATTCGCTGCCACCCACCACCCACTTAGTAGCCACTGTCGACGACTTGACCAATATGCTCGTCTTCGACTCCGAAGACATCGACGGTATGGACGACGATGCGGGAGACGAAGAGGAACCACTGCCCACAGGGCACTGGACAACCACCTCATCATACGATATATACATGGTGGACACACCCAAAGAAGGCAATGGCGACGAGACAGCGGAGGATGACCCCTCCAAGAAGCAACCCAAGCGCCGACGTCGGCGGCGCCGCTCTAAGTCCTGCCAAAGCAAAAGTGGTGATGCCGGCACAGGAGATAATAACACTCCGGATAGTGCGGAAGATGGCAACAACCCTCCCCAGCATGATTTAGGGCAGGAGAAGGGAGAAGCCAGCCCTCCAGAAGGAGCGGCAGACAGAGAGGCGGAGGATGATAATTACATGCCTCCCTCCGAAGACGAGGCAAGCCTCGACGATGACGAATTCGTCGTGCCAGAGGATCCCGTCGAACAAGAGCGCTTCAAGCGCCGGCTTATAGCCACGGCAAATAGCCTTAAGAAAAAGCAGCAGCAGCTTCAAGCTGATCAAGATCTGTTAGCTGACAGATGGACTGAAGTCCTTGCGGCCGAGGAATATAAACTCGAACGCCCCTCCAAGAGTTACCCAAAATGCAGGTTGCTACCCCGACTGGAGGAAGAAGTGTATGACGCGGCTGATCAGCCACCTCGTGGCCGTGACAGAGAGGCATTCAAGCCAAAAGCTCAGCCTGCATCCTGATGCCATTCAAATAAAAAGGCATGGGGAAATACGCCAGACCTACGAGACATATTGGAGGACAAAGCAAAACATGCAAGATCGATCTATGGATCACGAGGGCGCGCCACTATGCGAGACGATAATCGTCACGCCGGATATAGTAAAAGTAAATCCGGCCGGGCCGAGCACAGCGGGCAAGACTCATTGGAGCTATGTCGTGATATAGCCCAGTACAGAGGCGCCGCACACCCCTTATGCTTCACAGACAAAGTAATGAATCATCAAATCCCAGAGGGTTTCAAACCCGTAAATATAGAATCATACGACGACACAACAGATCCAGCGGTATGGATCGAGGATTTCCTCCTGCATATCCACATGGCACGCGGTGATGATCTACATGCCATTAAATACCTCCCACTCAAACTCAAAGGACCAGCTCGGCATTGGCTCAATAGCTTGCCAGCAGAGTCCATTGGCTGTTGGGAAGATCTGGAAGCCGCATTCCTCGACAACTTTCAGGGCACTTATGTGCGACCACCAGATGCCGATGACTTGAGCCACATAATTCAGCAGCCAGAGGAATCGGCCAGGCAATTCTGTACATGGTTCCTAACAAAGAAAAATCAAATCATCAACTGTCTGGATGCAGAGGCCCTAGCAGCTTTCAAGCACAACATCCGCGACGAGTGGCTAGCCCGGCACCTTGGTCAGGAAAAGCCGAAATCTATGGCAGCCCTCACGACACTCATGACCCACTTTTATGCGGGAGAAGATAGTTGGCTGGCTCGCAGTAATAACATATCAAAGAACCATGTTACTTTGGATACCAAGGACGGCAATAGCAGGTCACGTCACAACAAACATAAGCGCCGCATTAACACCGACAATACCGAGGATACGGCAGTCAATGTCGGATTCAATGGCTCTAAATCCGGTCAGCAAAAAAAGCCATTCAAAAGAAGCACTCCGGGACCGTCCAGTTTGGACCGTATACTCGATCACTCGTGTCAAATACAGGACACCCCCGACAAGCCAGCCAACCACACCAACAGGGATTGTTGGGTGTTCAAGCAGGCCGGCATGTTAAATGCCGAAAACAAAGATAAAGGGCCACATAGCGATGACAAGGAAGAGCCCCGGCAGCCGAACACCGGAGGACAGAAGAGGTTCCCCCCACAAGTGCAGATGGTGAACATGATATATGCAACCCACATCCCCAAGAGGGAGCGGAAGCGTGCGCTCAGGGACGTATATGCGTTGGAGCCAGTCGCCCCAAAGTTCAACCCATGGTCCTCCTGTCCGATCACCTTCGATCGCAGGGACCACCCCACTAGTATCCGCCATGGCGGATTCGCCGCACTAGTCCTAGACCCAATTATTGAAGGATTTCACCTCACTCGAGTCCTTATGGATGGCGGCAGAAGCCTGAACCTGCTTTACCAGGACACAGTGCGCAAAATGGGTATAGACCCCTCAAGGATCAAACCCACAAAAACGACCTTTAAAGGCGTCATACCAGGTGTAGAGGCCCATTGCACAGGCTCAGTCACACTGGAAGTGCTCTTCGGATCCCCGGATAACTTCCGAAGCGAAGAGTTAATCTTCGATATAGTCCCGTTCCGCAGTGGTTATCATGCACTGCTCGGGCGAACCGCATTTGCGATATTCAATGCGGTACCGCATTATGCATACCTCAAGCTCAAGATGCCAGGACCTCGGGGGGTCATTACAGTTAATGGAAACATAGAGCGCTCTCTACGAACGGAGGAGCACACCGCGGCCCTCGCAGTGGAAGCGCAAAGCAGTCTCTTAAGGCAATCCACTAGTTCGGCATTTAAGGACCCGAACACCTTCAAGCGCACCTGGAGTAATCGGCAACAGGACCGCCTGGCACGTTCCGAGCTCGCATAGCAATGCGGCCCCCACCCCGCCCAAGCCAAATGGTGAAACTCGTGCCACGCGTACATAATTACGCATTAAAAATACCATGGGCACAGGTAGGGAGGGGGCACGATTACGGCACGCTCCAAGACACGGCTTAAACCGCACTAGGGGCTTCCTGCTTTGTTATTTTTCTCTTTTAGGACTTTAATCTCTGGAAACCCTATCCGGTAGCATGATTGCCGAACATATGATGCAGCAACCAAGAAGGCAGAAAGCTATGTCACACCACGGAACTCCCGGGTGGATTATGATAACGAGTGAAATACTTGCTTTAATACTATCCTTCAGCTTGCCCTTGGAAGGGACATAGTCCTACTTTTTGCTTATCGCACTACCTGTATCATTCTGCTTTAACGCACCTTTTTGAATAAACAATGCATAGCATTAAGACTATTATTGCATTCTTCTTCTTTTCATTCATGACATCCAGCACCCGTACACTCTAGTACGGCCAATACGCTAGGGGCTTAAGCATACCCCACAATACGGCGTGAGAAGCCCGAACACTTTCGGCAGTGCGGCACCCCGAACTTATAGCATTATATGCATCAGCTCTGAATCATGTCTTGGGTCAATAGTTGGGTTTGCGCGGCTCCCATGTTTTGGTACCTTACGTTCCGCTATGTCGGCTAAGGTAGCACTGGGAGAACTACTGCGATTGTGCCCCGGTTCTGCTGGGCTAAGCACCTCAGTAGAGAAAGCTAAAACTGACTGTCATGATAAGGCGAGAGACGTTGTTGTTCGAGAGGTTTTTGAGTCCTTAAAGACTTATGCCGCTTAGAGCGAGGAGTCGGCCCTGTCTGGCTTAAAGCGTGTATCGCGCCCCGAATTCGGCCTTCCGAACACTAGGGGCTTCGCCGAAATTTAAAATTATAGAATTCTATGGCTAAGTGAGAGTGATAACGCATTATAGTCCGATTGCCTTGTTCGCTGTGCTGAGCACCTCCCTCGAAGGACCCAAAAATGGGAACAAGTGCTTAGGTTTATCCGAACACCCCGACACTCGTGGCATGGGGGTAGAAGCCGACGACTAGCCATCTCTCAGATTTGATAAACAGCCAAAAAGAAGGTAATATTTTAAATTCCAACAAGCGTTGCATAGCGCTTATGAACAAGTCTTCATAATATAGGATCACACAAGCAAGTTTACTCAAATATTATATCTTTCGTACACTCGTCTGCTACAAGACGGGCACCCTTCAGGACACCCTCATAGTACATCTCAGGGTGGCAATGCTCCTTGCCCGCCGGCGGCCCTTCCTTAATCAGCTTCACGGCGTCCAGCTTGGCCCATTGCACCTTCACACGGGCGAAAGCCCGGCGTGCACCTTCGATGCAGACGGACCGCTTGATGACTTCCAGCCGTGGGCAGGCATCCATAAGCCGCCTCACCAGGCTGAAGTAGCTATTGGGAAGGGCGTCGCCAGGCCACATCCGGACTATAAAGCCCTTCATGGCCTCTTCGGCTGCCTTGTGTAGCTCGACCAGCTGCTTTAACTGGTCGCTCATAGGCACTGGGTGTTCGGTCCCAGTATACTGGGCCCAGAACAACTTCTCCATCGAGCTTCCCTCCTCGGCCCAGTAAAACTTCGTGGCATCCGACATGCTGCGGGGCAAATCTGCGAATGCTCCTGGAGAGCTCCAGATTCGGGTAAGTAACAAGTAATTTACTTTTACATGCTTGCTTTGCATATAGAATGCCTTACCCGCCGCTATCTTCTTCATCGCATCAATCTCCTGGAGGGCCTTTTGGGCTTCGGCCTTGGCATTCTTTGCGCTCTCAAGGGCCGTGGCAAGCTCGGACGCTCGCATCTTCAAGTCAAGCTCCAATGCCTCGTGCTTCGTCATGAGAGCGTGGAGCTCTTGCTGCACCTCGCCCACCCGAGCCTCCTGCCTTTCCCGCTCGGTGCGCTCCTTGGCCGCTTTGTTTTCGGCCTCGGATAGCGCTTGCTTCAGGGTCGCCACCTCGGTCGTGGCCCCTGGCAAATTTACAATGATCCTGTTATTTTGCAATCGCATTCTTTTTATATATATCCATATACTAGGTACTACTTACCTTTGTTCTCCTCGAGCTGCCTCTTGGCAAGGCCGAGCTCTTCCTTGGACCCTTGGAGGTCCTGCTTCAGCACGGCGACCTCCGCAGTCAGTGCGGCAGAGGCCAGCAGCGAAGCCTGCATACGCATATAAAGATACTTATATTAGACTCTTCGATCCTCTGTTCGGCTTTTCTTTGTGAACACCGAATAGAGCATCAGGGGCTACTGTCTATGCGGTAATATTTTTCCTATATTTCAAAAACTTACCTCAAAGCCTGTTAGAAGGCTGGCACAGGCTTCAGTCAGTCCGCTCTTGGCGGACTGAACCTTCTGGACCACCGCACTCATAATAGTGCGGTGCTCTTCGTCGATGGAAGCGCTGCGAAGCGCTCCCAGCAGATTGTCCGGTGCCTCTGGATGGACAGAGGTCACCGGCACGGGCGTCTTGCCCCTCTTGGAAGGAGGCCGCCTGCCCGAGTCCGGAACCACCGGAGGTTCCGGCGCGGTGTTCGGCTGAGGGCCGAACTCGGAGCCCTCGGGAGCCCTGCTCCTTCTGCTCCCGGAGTCCGGAAGGTCGCCTTGAGGCGCCTCCGGGACTGTCTCCCCTCGACCCGGTGCCTCTTGAGACAACACCTTGGCATTGTCCGTAGGGCAAGGGGAGGTGGCGGTCGGAAGTGGATCGCTATTCATATCCGACGAGCCTAGGGAGCCGTCCGACAAGGATACGTCGATACGGGCTCGGGGCGGTCTGCATAATCATAATTCGGCGTTAGGAGAAGCAGTGCGACAAAAGTATGCTATGAGTTACTCTGGTATCCGAATACTTACGACTTCGCCAGGGGCTTGGCCCTGAGCAGCCACTCGTCTTCGCCTTCAGCGACGGTAGAGGGGTCGGACAGTTAATCTGCCCCGACGTCTCCACCCAGTCCTGTTAAAGGCATGGAGCTCAGACCCCGCACATGGTTAAGCAAGGGGAAATAAATATCCTACCGGATGTATAGAACTCACCGAATGCGCTCGGCGATTCACGCTTAGCCTACGGTCCTCGGTGAGAGAGGGAGGGACCTCGGCGCCCTTGAACAGCACCCTCCAGACGTCCTTGTGCATCGTGTCGAAGAGCTCGCTCAGAGTTTGGTGCTGGGTCGGGTCGAACTCCCACAAGTTGAAATCCCATTGTTGCCACGGGAGGATCCGGCGGATGAGCATGACTTGGACTATGTTGACAAGCTTGAGTTTCTTGTTTGCCATGTTCCGGATACATTTCTGGAGTCCGTCCAGCTCCACCGATGAACCCCACGACAAGCCCTTCTCTTTCCAGGAAGTGAGCCGTGTAGGGAATCCAGATCGAAACTCGGGAGCCGCCGCCCAGTTGGTGTCGCGCGGCTCGGTGATGTAGAACCAGGCCGATTGCCACCCCTTTATGGTCTCCACGAAGGGGCCTTCAAGCCATATAACTTGGGCATCTTGCCCACCATGGCTCCGCCGCATTCTGCTTGTTGGCCGCCCACCACCTTCGGCTTGATATTGAAGGTCTTCAGCCACAGACCGAAGTGGGGGCGGATGCGGAGGAAAGCCTCACAGACGACGATGAATGCCGAAATGTTGAGGATGAAATTCGGGTCCAGATCATGAAAGTCCATCCCGTAGTAGAACATGAGACCGCAGACGAATGGATCCTAGACGCACAGTTCGGGACCTGGGTAAACATCGTGTCCCCCGTCTCCTGTTACCATCGATCCTAGACGCACAGTTCGGGACCCCCTACCCGAGATCCGCCGGTTTTGACACCAACATTGGTGCTTTCATTGGGAGTTCCACTGTGCCGTCGACAAAAGGTTCGCTTCCCCCTTCAATCGTCAATAATGACACTGTCCAAGGAGGAATCTTCCTCCCTGGATAGATCTTCGTATTCGGCGGCTTCGTACTGTGCCAACTCGCTTGGCCATCTGGAGCAGATCGACAGCTACGCCCCTGGCCATCAGGTCGGATTCGGTAGCTTGAGCTACGTCGCTGATATCCGTGGAGACCTGATCTTCGAGGGATTTGAGCCCACGGCGATTGCTTCCCCTCATCTCGATGAACGTGACTTAAATCTGTCATCGGATCACACCCAGGAGATGGACCCTGCGGCTGCAACGACCTTAGAGCCGAAGCAGATCGAGCCATCCTAGGCCGCAGAGTCCGTGGCGTTGGAGCCGCACATGGACTCGACGCCCGGCAATATTCGCTTTAACGGAACTTCAGACTCGTATCCGGTTATAAGTTCTGGATTGTGTACGCCCGCGGACACCGAGCTAGATCATTTATCGATCTTCAAGTTCAGCGCCGCTGACGTTTTCCAGCACTCACCTTTGGGTGACGTGCTAAAATCTTTAAAGAATTTGTCCTTGGAGAAGGACTCACAGCCGAAGTATGTCCGGTTCGAGCTAGAGACGGATGATGAGGAATCTTGCTTCCCACCCGCCACCCACTTCGTAGCCACCGTCGATGACTTAACCGACGTGCTTTACTATGGCTCCGAACACATCGACGACATGAACGACGATGCCGACAAGGAGAAAAGTCAAGACCCGCCATTCACTGTACGTTGGATGGCGACCTCTTCATACGACATGTACATGGTTGATACACCTAAAGGATCTGGCGACGGCAAAGAAGAGCCAGATGCGAATAAAACCTCCGAGACACAGTCCAAGTGCCGGCGGCCCAAGCGCGGCCCCAAGCCCTGCCGCTCAAAGGACGACAACACTGGCACCGGAGAAAATAGTACTCCGGGTGACAACGAAAACAATGAAAACCCTGTCGGGGCCACATCCGAATAGGAACACGATAGCAGGCAAGACAACCCTGACGAACAGGCCATAGAAGATGACTCGGAGGATGATAGTTACCGTCCACCCTCCGAGGAGGAGACAAGCCTTGGCAACAAAGACTTCATCGTGCCTGAGGATCCTCTCGAGCAGGAGCGCTTTAAGATTTAGCTCATAGCCACTGCAAGGAGCCTAAAAAATAAATGACATCAGCTTCAAGCTGAACAAGACCTGCTCGTCGACAGATGGACTGATGTCCTGACAGCCGAGGAATACAGCCTCAACCGCCCAGCCAAGAGCTACCCGAAACGCAGACTACTACCTCAATTCGATGAGGAGGCGCCGGAGCACATATCTCCCTCGCATAATGCGGATCGACCACCACGTGGTCGGGGCAGGGCGATCGAACGGCCACCCCGCGGTCGGGATAAAGCGGCAACTCAGGCCGAACAGCAGACCGCCCCACCACCCTGTCAAAATAGGGAGGTAGAGTCCGGAGTCACGTGTACGACCTCTGACAGACCCTGGACAGTAGAGAATGACACACAAGATCGATCTACGGATCACGAGGACGTGACAAACCTAATCACGCTCGGGCCGAATGCTGCAGACAGACTCCTCCAAATCTCCGCCATGATGCGGCCCGATATAGAGGTGCCGCACACCCACTCTGCTTCATAGATGAAGTACTAGATCATGAATTCCCCGAGGGGTTCAAGCCCGTCAATATCGAATCATACGACGGCACAACCGATCCTGCAGTATGGATCGAGGATTTTGTCCTCCACATCCACATGGCCCGAGGAGACGACCTCCACGCCATCAAATACCTCCCATTAAAGCTCAAAGGACCAGCTCGGCACTGGTTAAATAGCCTGCCCGAGAACTCCATCGGCAGCTGGGAGGACTTGGAAGAGGCTTTCCTCGACAACTTCCAAGGAACTTATGTCCGGCCACCAGATGCCGATGACCTAAGCCACATAGTTCAACAACCCGGAGAATCAACCAAAAAATTCTGGACTAGGTTCCTAACCAAAAAGAACCAGATCATTGACTGTCCGGATGCCGAGGCCCTAGCGGCCTTGAAGCACATCATCCGTGACGAATGGCTAGCACGCCACCTCGGACAAGAAAAGCGGAAGTCAATGGCAGCCCTTACGGCACTCATGACCCGCTTTTGCGCAGGCGAGGATAGCTAGCTGGCTCGTAGCAAAAACACAGCTAGCGAGGCAAGCCCCACCGAGGCCAAGATCAGCACTGGCAAGCTCCGGCACAATAGACACAAACGCCGAAGCAACGGCGACAACACCGAGGACAACACAGTCAACACCGGATTCAGTGGCTCCAAGTCCGGCCAACGGAAGAAACCCTACAAAAGAAACAACGAAGGACCTTCCAGCCTGGACCGCATACTCGACCGTCCGTGCCAAATTCACGGCACCCCGGATAAGCAAGCCAATCATACCAACAGGGATTGTTGGGTCTTCAAGCAGGCTGGCAAGTTGAATGCCAAAAACAAAGAAAAGGGATCACAAAGTGAGGACGAGGATGAAGAGCCCCGGCTCCGAACACCGGGGGACAGAAGAAATCCCCGCTAAGTCAAAACGGTGAACATGATATACGCCACGCACATCCCCAAAAAGGAGCGCAAACAAGCACTCAGAGACGTCTACGCGGTAGAGCCAGTCGCCCCAAAGTTCAATCCATGGTCGTCATTTCCTATCACCTTCGATCAACGAGATCATCCGACTAGTATCCATCATGGCGGTTCGGCCGCACTGGTGCTTGACCCAATCATTGATGGATTCCACCTAACACGAGTCCTGATGGATGGTGGAAGCAGCCTCAACCTGCTATACCAGGATACAGTATGGAAGATGGGCATTAATCCCTCACGAATCAAACCAACAAAGACTACCTTTAAAGGATTCATACCAGGTGTAGAGGCCCGCTGCATGGGCTCAATCACGCTAGAGGTGGTCTTCGGTTCTCCGGACAACTTCCGAAGCGAAGAGCTAATCTTCGATATCGTCCCCCTCCGCAGCGGCTACCATGCACTGCTCGAACGAACCGCGTTTGCTAGATTTAACGTAGTGCCACACTATGCTTATCTCAAGCTCAAGATGCCCGGTCCACGCGGCTTCATAACAGTCAATGGCAATACGGAACGCTCCCTCCGGACAGAGGAGCAAACCGCCGCCCTAGCAATAGAAATACAAAGCGGCCTTGTCAAGAAGCATTGTAATCCAGCTGCCGAGCCCCCGAACACTATCAAGAGGGTCCGGACTACACTGCAACAGGACAGCGCAGCTCGTTAAGAGCTCGACTAGTAATTCGGCCTCCGTCCCAACCCCAATGAGGTAGTGGCATTCGTACCACACGTACACAATTACGCACTCAAAATTCCATGAACGCCGACGGAGGCACGAGATAACTCAGGGTCTACAATTCGGCAAAACCGATCCCGGACACACATACTTTCACTTCTTTTTCTTGTTTCAGGCACCTTCTTTCCGCGGGCCTGATATCAAGTCCTTTAGAAGGACTGGAATACAACGGAGGCAAGCAACACAGGTGTGTACGGTAAACTTTATACGTTCTTCTTGATGGTATCATACTTATTCCTCAGGACCCGCATGCTGCGCCCTATTGATTCCGGCATGTTAAATGGACGGATACTTCTCGCACCATCTGTACAAGATACGCCTTGACGTATCCATCCAATTATAATAAAAATGGTTCGTGGCCCAGTTTCTGTGGTTTTTGCTTCTTACTTCATTTTATTTCGATCTGCTTATTTGCTGCATCGACACTCTTTTACGTTTCATATTTGCCAGGGGCTACCTATCGCCCCCACAATACGGCAACACAGACCGAACACTTCTTATATATAAGTTCGGAACCCCGAATTTAGCATTATATGCATTGGCTCCGAATCATGTCTTTGGTCAATAGTTGGGTTGCCCGGCTCCTGTGCTTGCTACCCTACGTTCCGCTCCATCGGCTACGGTAGTAAAGGGAGAACTACTGCGATTGTGCCCTGGCTTTGACCAGACGAGCACCTCAGTAGAGAAAGCCGAAAACTGACTATCATGATGTGGCGAGAGCCGGTCAGCTACTCGAGGGTTACAAATCGTTGGAGATTTTTTCTGCATTACGCGAGAGATCGGCACTTCCCGGTCAGATGCTGACAGTACTCTGGCTTAAACCAGGGGCTGTGCCCATGCTTTATTATAAAACTCCTATGGATAAGTGAGGGCGTTAAAGCCATAAAGTCTGATTGCCTTGTTCGTTGCGCTAAACAACTCCTTCAAGGACCATGTAATTGGATCAAGATTGTTTAGATTCCATCCCCAACACCTCCGTACTATCTACGTGAGGGCAGAAGCCGACGACTGGCCAACCCTCAGATTACACACAACACGGCCGTACAGTAGGAAACTATTCAAAGCATAATAAAATTACTTTACAAAAAACTGGCTTTGTTCCCATAACACAAGACAAAGGCAACATGAATACATTTATTCAAATACAATGTCCTGCGAACATTGCGCCGCTACAAGTCGAGACCCTTCCACGACATCCTCGAAATATCGCTCGGGTGTGCGGTGCTCCTTGCCCTCCGGCGGCCCGCTGGCGACTTCAACAGCGTTCATCTTCGCCCAACACATCTTGCAGTGAGCGAAGGCCATACGGGCACCTTCAATACAGACGGAGCGCTTGATAACATCCAGCCAAGGACAGGCGTTCACCATCCACCTCGTGAGTCCGAAGTAGCTGCTAGGCATAGCTTCGGCTGGCCACAGCCGGATTATCAAATCCTTAATGGCTAGTTCGGCCACCTTATGCAGCTTCACCAGCTGTTTCAGCTGATCGGTGAAGGACACGGGATGCTTTGGTGCTACATACTGCGACCAGGAGAGCCTCTCCGAAGAACCCCCTCCTTCAGCTCAATAAAACTCCACGGCGTCGGATACACTGCGTGGCAAATCCGCAAAAGCCCTTGGGGAACTCCGAACCCGGGTTATTAAAAGGTATTGCTTCTCCGCATACTTGCTTTGCATCTTAAATGCCTTACCCACTGTGATCTTCTTGGCCTCCTGGATCTCTTGGAGGGCGGCCTGGGATTCATTCCGTGCGGTCTCCATGCTCTGACGAGCCTTGGCGAGTTCGGTCCCTCAAACCGACGCATCATGCTCCAAGGCTTCGTAGTTTTTCACCGCATCCTGGAGCTCCTGGTGGACTTCTTTGACCCGGGCCTTTAGCTTCTTACGGGCAGCTTGCTCCTCGGCCTCGCCCAGGGCCTTCCTCAGGGCCTCGACCTCGGTCGCGGATTCTGCGCATATCACAATACCGCTGTCAATATACATCGCTTATCCTTTCCCGAACATATAGCAAGTCGTTCCTCACCTTGCTTCTCCTGGAGCCGAACCTTAACCTCGTCGAGATCGTTCTCGGTCCGCTCCAGCCTCCGCTTCAGCTCGGAGACCTCGGCAGCATGCGAGGTCGCGGCCAACAGGGACGCCTGCTTATCGACAAATATTCAGTCAGCCTCTTATAATTAAGGATTGATCCCCTGTACGGTTCTCCTCGCCGAACACCGGACAGCGTCTCAGGGGCTACAGACTATACGGGGTTTTTCTCTTTCTTACCTCGAAACCTGTTAACAGGCTGCTGCAGGCTTCATTCAGACCGCTCTTGGTGGACTAAACCTTCTCGATCACCGCACCCATAAGGATACAGTGCTCGTCCACGACGGAGGCGCTTCGTAGCGCCCCCATTAGGTCATCTGGCGCTCCTGGATGGACAGGAGTCACCGGTGGAGGCGACGCACCCCCCTCCTTCAAAGGGGGCTGCTCGCCCGACTCCGGAGCCACATTGGTCTCCCAAATCGTATTCGGCTGAGGTCCGAACTGGATACGACCCTCTTTGCTAGTCTCCATGGGGATTGACTCCCCCATGTGTCTGGCAGTGGAGCCGGACAATGTCCTGGGCTCCTCCCCTCGGAGCGGTCCTCCAGGATAACACTTCGGTGTCTTCCCTGGCCCTGGGGGAGTAATCATGCGGTGGCGACATGCTCGCCATCTCCGATGGAGCCAACGAACCTCCAGATGAGGATCACTGGATAAGGTCACAGGCCGTACTGCAACAGTGTGGATTAACCATGTTAGAATAATAAAAAGAAAGGGTTGGATGTGCGCATGAATAAGCCATGTCACTTACGATGCAGCCTGGGGCCTAGTGCGAGGGCGACGTTCCGCGCTACTGTCAACGTCCCACGCGGTGTTGACCGCTGGGTCACCCTTCCCCTTTTTGGGCGCTTTCGCCTCCAGATGTGCCGAGGCCACCCTCTTCTTATTCTTCTCCTCGGGAGGGGGCTTGTTTTCCTCCTCCTCCTCTTCTTCCTCGTCGTTGTCCTCAGGGACAAAGGAATGGGCCTTGTCGTCTTCGGACGTCGCATCCGAAGTGCCCTTACAACGGGGGCCACTCTTGGCCCCCTTGGCTTTCTTCTTGGCCTTCTTCACCGGCGCCATATAGGGCGCCGGTACCAGCATCTTCGCCAAGTGTGGGATGACTGGTTCTTTGGGCAACGGAGCCGGACACTGGATCCGCTTCGCCACCCAGTCCTGAGAGAGCAATACTAAGATCTCAGACATCCTCCTCGAAACATTTAAGTTGGGAGTACGTCAAAAGTAACATACCTCGCTGGCGGGGCGGTTACAATTGTGACCACGGTCTGAGTCCGTGGCCGGTGGCTTCTCGTTGCCCTTAAAGAGCAACTTCAGGCCCCTTCGTGAGAAGTACCAAAGAGCCTTTTCAGGGTCTGGTGCTTCTTCGAATTGAACTCCCATAAAGGGCAGCTTCGGCACTGACACGGAAGAATCCGGCGGATTAGCATCACCTGGATAACGTCAACAAGCTTGATGTCCTTGGTCACCATGCTTTGAACGCACATCTGTAGCGCTATCAACTCATCAGGTGAACACCAGTCCGGACTCTTCTCGACCCAGGAGGTGAGTCGCACGGGAGCACTAGAGCGGAATTCGGTAGCGGCGGCCCAGGTGGTGCCGCGAGGTTCTGTAATGTAGAACCACTGCTTCTTCCATTCCTTTACTGTATCCACAAAGGTGCCTTTGGGCCAGGAGACGTTGGATAGCTTGCTCACCATGGCCCCTCCACACACCGCGTGCTGTCCATCCACCACCTTCGGCTTCACGTTGAAGACTTTGAGCCACAGCCCGAAGTGGGGATGGATGTGGAGGAAGGCCTCGCACACGACGATAAACGCCGAGATGTTGAGGAAGGAATTTGGGGACAGATCATGGGAATCTATCCCGTAGTAGTACATCAGCCCGCGGACAAAAGGGTGGAGTGGAAACCCTAGCCCGCAGAAGAAATGAGGGATGAATACCACCCTCTCTGTGGGCTCCAGCGTGGGGACAACTTGTCCCTCGGCTGGCAGGTGATGGGCGATCTCCTTCGCCAAATATCTGGCCGCCCGGAGCTTAGTAATGTCCTCCTCCTTGACGAAGGAGACCATCCACTTGCCCTGACCACCAGATCCGGACATGGTTGCTTGAGTGGAAAGGAGATGAGAACTTGGGTGTTGGAGCTTGAGATCGGGAAGGCGGAGACAAAGAGAGAGCATGAGGAGAGGAAGAGGGAATCCTTATCCTCTTCTAAAGGCAACAAATATTAAACGCCTCCTCACTCGCCTTAGGATTCTCCTGTTCCCTAGGGCTGTATAAATGGCACGGTTGAGTTACCCATGCCCGCATTGATGAGAATCCCGCAATAAGGGGGGCACGATCTCTGTTTCGATAAGACGTGCCAATAGCAACCACGTCCTGAAGCATGGAATGGCAGAAGAAAAACGGTTCGAAATTATAACCGGACAGACGTGATGTCATGTTGGAAAAAAGCTGTCAACAGATTAGATTCGTGCAAATATTATATTCTCTCTACAGTTGTGTATGGTGTGCGTAACAGGTCAGGATACTATCATTGCATCCGAAGACTATCTTGGAGTTCGGAGAAAGGGTAACCCGCCTTGCAATTCTGAAGACAATCTGCACGCCGGACTCCTCGTCATTGAAAGTCAGGTTTAGAGGCTACTGAGGGAGTCCTGGACTAAGGGGTCCTCGGGCGTCCGACCTATTATCCTTTGGGCCGGACTAATGGGATGTGAAGACATGAAGGCCGAAGAATGCACCGTGTCCGGATTGGACTCTACTTGGCGTGCAAGGCAAGCTTGGTGACCGAAGATTCCTTCTTATGTAACCGACTCCATGTAAACCGTAGATCCCCTCGGTGTCTATATAAACCAAAGGGGATAGTCCATAAAGGACACCTCATATACTCATTACCATACCCACATAGGCTAGACTTCTAGGGTTTAGCCATTACGATCTCGTGGTAGATCCACTCTTGTAATACTCGTATTCATCAATATCAATCAAGCAGGACGTAGGGTATTACCTCCATAGAGAGGGACCAAACCTGGGTAAACATCGTGTCCCTCGTCTCCTATTACCGTCGATCCTAGATGCACAGTTCAGGACATCCTACTGAGATCTGCCGGTTTTGACACGACAGGAGTTCCTAAGTAATATGATTAATTGAAATTTATTTTATCATGAACTTAGTACCTGATAGTTTTTTCATGTCTATGTTGTTGTAGATCAATGGCCCATTCTACCATTACTTTGAATTTTAATGTGTTCCTAGAGAAAGCAAAGTTGAAAGATGATGGTAGAAACTACACGGACTGGGTCCGTAACTTGAGGATTATCCTCATTGTTGCATAGAAGAATTACGTCTTGGAAGCACCGCTAGGTGTGCTACCTCTTGAGCACTGTGTTGTTTTCCCTTGAAGAGGAAAGGGTGATGCAGTAAAGTAGCGTAAGTATTTCCCTCAGTTTTTGAGAACCAAGGTATCAATCTAGTAGGAGATCACGTTTGAGTCCCACGCACCTACACAAAAAATAAGAACCTCGCAACCAACGCGATAAAGGGGTTGTCAATCCCTTCACGGTCACTTACGAGAGTGAGATCTGATAGATATGATAAGATAATATTTTTGGTATTTTTATGATAAAGAGAAATAAAGATGCAAAGTAAAATAAACGGCAATAGAAATAGCTAAGTGATGAAAGATTAATATGATGGAAGATAGACCCGGGGGCCATAGGTTTCACTAGTGGCTTCTCTCAAGAGCATAAGTATTATGGTGGGTAAACGAATTACTGTCGAGCAATTGATAGTATTGAGCATAGTTATGAGAATATCTAGGTATGATCATGTATATAGGCACACGTCCGCGACAAGTAGACCGAAACGATTCTGCATCTACTACTATTACTCCACACATCGACCGCTATCCAGCATGCATCTAGAGTATTAAGTTCATAAGACCAGAGTAATGCTTTAAGTAAGATGACATGATGTAGAGGGATAAACTCATGCAATATGATATAAACCCCATCTTATTATCCTCGATGGCAACAATACAATACGTGCCTTGCTGCCCCTACTGTCATTGGGAAAGGACACCACAAGATTGAACCCAAAGCTAAGCACTTCTCCCATTGCAAGAAAGATCAATCTAGTAGGCCAAACCAAACTGATAATTCGAAGAGACTTGCAAAGATAAACCAATCATACATAAAAGAATTCAGAGGAGAATCAAATATTGTTCATAGATAAACTGGATCATAAACCCACAATTCATCGAATCTCGACAAACACACCGCAAAATAAGATTACATCGAATAGATCTCCAAGAAAATCGAGGAGAACTTTGTATTGAGATCCAAAGAGAGAGAATAAGCCATCTAGCTAATAACTATGGACCCGAAGGTCTGAAATAAACTACTCACACATCACCGGAGAGGCCATGGAGTTGATGTAGAGGCCCTCCATGATCAATGCCCCCTCTGTCAGAGCTCCGGAAAAGGCCCCAAGATGGGATCTCTCGGGTACAGAAGATTGTGGCGGTGGAATTAGGTTTTCGTGGTGCTCCTGGATGTTTGGGGGGTACGTGGATATATATCGGAGGAAGAAGTACGTTGGTGGAGCAACAAGGGGCCCATGAGGGTGGAGGGCGCGCCGAGGGGGGGGGGGTAGGCGCGCCCCCTGCCTCATGCCCTCCTCAATCGTTTCTTGACGCCCACTCCAAGTCTCGTGGATCATGTTCATTGAGAAAATCACGTTCCTGAAAGGTATCATTCCGTGTGGACTCCATTTGATATTCCTTTTTGGCAAAACTCTAAAATAGGCAAAAAAAACAGCAATTTGGGCTAGGCCTCCAGTTAGTAGGTTAGTCCCAAAAATGATATAAAAGTGTAAAATAAAGCCCATTAACATCCAAAATAGATAATATAATAGCATGGAGAAATCAAAAATTATAGATACGTTGGAGACGTATCAAGCATCCACAAGCTTAATTCCTGCTCGTCCTCGAGTAGGTAAATGATAAAAGAAGAATTTTTTATGTGGAATGCTTTCTAACATATTTCTCAATGTAATTTTATTTATTTTGGCATGAATGTTCAGATCCAAAAGTTTCAAGACAAAAGTTTAATATTGACATAGAAATAATAATACTTCAAGCATACTAACTAAGCAATTATGTCTTCGCAAAATAACATGGCCAAAGAAAGTTATCCCTACAAAATCATATAGTCTGGCTATGCTCTATCTTCACCACACAAAATATTAGAATCGTGCACAACCCCGATGAAAAGCCAAGCAATTGTTTCATACTTTTGATGTTCTCAAACTTTTTCAATCTTCGCGCAATATATGAGCGTGAGCCATGGATATAGCACTATATGTGGAATGGAATGGTGGTTGTGGAGAAGACAAAAAAGGAGAAGACAGTCTCACATAAACTAGGCGTATCAACGGGCTATGGAGATGCCCATCAATAGATATCAATGTGAGTGAGTAGGGATTGCCATGCAACGGATGCACTAGAGCTATAAGTGTATGAAAGCTCAACAAAAGAAACTAAGTGGGTGTGCATCCAACTTGCTTGCTCATGAAGACCTAGGGCATTTTGAGGAAGCCCATCATTGGAATATACAAGCCAAGTTCTATAATGAAAAATTCCCACTAGTATATGAAAGTGATATCATAGGAGACTCTCTATCATGAAGATCATGGTGCTACTTTGAAGCACAAGTGTGGTAAAAGGATAGTAGCATTGTCCCTTCTCTCTTTTTCTCTCATTTTTTTATTTGGGCCTTTTCTCTTTTTTTATGGCCTCTTTTTTTCTCTTCTTTTTTTATTTTTCATCCGGAGTCTCATCCCGACTTGTGGGGGAATCATAGTCTCCATCATCCTTTCCTCACTTGGGACAATGCTCTAATAATGATGATCATCACACTTTAATATACTTACAACTCAAGAATTACAACTCAATACTTAGAAAAAATATGACTCTATGTGAATGCCTCCGGCGGTGTACCGGGATGTGCAATGATGCATGAGTGACATGTATGAAGAATTATGAACGGTGGCTTTGCCACAAATACGATGTCAACTACATGATCATGCAAGCAGTATGACAATGATGAAGCGTGTCATAATAACGGAACGGTGGAAAGTTGCATGGCAATATATCTCGGAATGGCTATGGAAATGCCATAATAGGTAGGTACGGTGGCTGTTTTGAGGAAGGTATATGGTGGGTTTTTGGTACCGGCGAAAGTTGCGGGATACTAGAGAGGCTAGCAATGGTGGAAGGGTGAGAGTGCGTATAATCCATGGACTCAACATTAGTCCTAAAGAACTCACATACTTATTGCAAAAATCTATTAGTTATCGAAACAAAGTATTACGCGCATGCTCCTAGGGGGATAGATTGGTAGGAAAAGACCATCGCTCGTCCCCGACCGCCACTCATAAGGAAGACAATCAATAAATAAATCATGCTCCGACTTCATCACATAACGGTTCACCATACGTGCATGATACGGGAATCACAAACTTCAACACAAGTATTTCTCAAATTCACAACAACTCAACTAGCATGACTCTAATATCACCATCTCCATATCTCAAAACAATTATCAAGTATCAAACTTCTCATAGTATTCAATGCACTTCTATGAAAGTTTTTATATTATTCCTAAAAGCAAATTTCCATGTTGTTCTACAGGACTCTCAAAATAATATAAGTGAAGCATGAGAGATAAATTACTTCTATAAAATAAAACCACTGCCGTGCTCTAAAAGGTATAAGTGAAGAACTAGAGCAAAAACTATATAGCTCAAAAGATATAAGTGAAGCACATAGAGTATTCTAATAAATTTCAAATCATGTGAGTCTCTCTCAAAAGATTTGTACACAAGGATGATTGTGGTAAACTAAAAATCAAAGACTCAAATCATACAAGAGGCTCCAAGCAAAACACATATCATGTGGTGAATAAAAATATAGCTCCAAGTAAAGTTACCGATAGACGAAGACGAAAGAGGGGATGCCTTCCGGGGCATCCCCAATCTTAGGCTTTTTGGTGTCCTTGAATTTTACCTTGGGGTGCCATGGGCATCCCCAAGCTTAGGCTCTTGCCACTCCTTGTTCCATAATCCATCAAATCTTTACCCAAAACTTGAAAACTTCACAACACAAAACTTAAATAGAAAATGTCGTGAGCTCCGTTAGCGAAAGAAAACAAAACATCACTTCAAGGTACTATAATGAACTAATTATTTATTTATATTGGTGTTAAACCTACTGTATTCCAACTTCTATATGGTTTATAAACTCTTTTACTAGCCATAGATTCATCAAAATAAGCAAACAACACAAGAAAAACAGAATCTGTCAAAAACAGAATAGTCTGTAGTAATCTGTAGCTAACGCAAACTTCTAGAACCCCAAAAATTCTAAAATAAATTTCTGGACGTGAGGAATTTATCTATTAATCATCTTCAAAAATAATTAACTAAATAGCACTTTCCAAAAAAATGGCAGCAATTCTCGTGAGCGCTAAAGTTTCTGTTTTTTACAGCAAAATCAAAAAGACTTTCCCCAAGTCTTCCGAACGATTCTACTTGGCACAAACACTAATTAAACACAGAAAACACAACCAAAACAGAGGCTAGATAAATTATTTATTACTAAACAGGAGCAAAAGTAAGGAATGAAAATAAAGTTGGGTTGCCTCCCAACAAGCCCTATCGTTTAACGCCCCTAGCTAGGCATAAAAGCAAGGATAGATCTATGTATTGCATCTTTGGTTTGCAATCCATAAGTGGCTCTCATAATAGATTCATATGGTAATTTAATTTTGCTTCTAGGTAAGTGTTCCATGCCTTTCCTTAACGGAAATTGGAATCTAATATTCCCTTCCTTCCTATAAATAATTGCACCAATCGTTCTAAGGAAAGGTCTACCAAGAATAATTGGACATGAATGATTGCAATCTATATCAAGAACAATGAAATCTACGGGCACATAGTTCCTATTTGCAACAATAAGAACATCATTAATTCTTCCCATAGGTTTCTTAATAGTGGAATCGGCAAGGTGCAAGTTTAAAGAATAATCATCAAAATCACGGAAACCTAGCAAATCTCACAAAGTTTTTGGAATCGTGGAAACACTAGCACCCAAATCACACAAAGCATAGCACTCATGATATTTAATTTTTATTTTTATTGTAGGTTCCCACTCATCATAAAGTTTTATAGGGATAGAAACTTCCAACTCAAGTTTTTCTTCATAAGATTGCATCAAAGCATCAACAATATGTTTAGTAAAAGCTTTATTTTGACTATAAGCATGAGGAGAATTTAGCACAGATTGCAACAAGGAAATACAATCTATCAAAGAGCAATTATAATAATTAAATTCCTTGAAATCCAAGATAGTGGGTTCATTTCTATTTAAAGTTTTAACCTCTTCAATCCCACTTTTAACAATTTTTGCATCAAGATCTAAAAACTCCGAATTTTTGGAACACCTTCTAGGCAAAGGTGGCTCATCTTCAGTCCCATCATTATCAAGATTCATATTGAAAAACAAAGATTTAATAGGAGACACATTAATAACTTTTAGTTCTTCATCTTTATTTTCATAGAAACTAGAAGAACATGCTTTCACAAACTAATCTTTCTTAGCACGCATCCTAGCGGTTCTTTCTTTGCACTCATCAATGGAAATTCTCATGGCTTTGAGAGACTCATATATATCATTCTTAGGTGGAATAGATCTACGTTTCAAAGAATCAACATCAAGAGAAATTCTATCAACGTTCCTAGCCAATTCATCAATCTTAAGCAATTTTTCTTCAATCAAAGCATTGAAACTCTTTTGCGAAGTAATAAATTCTTTAATACTAGATTCAAAATCAGAGGGCATCTTATTATAATTTCCATAAGGATTGTTGTAGGAATTACCATAATTATTAGAGGAATTACTAGGAAATGGCCTAGAATTAAAATTACCTCTATACACATTATTACCAAAATTGTTCCTACCAACAAAATTCACATCCATAGATTCATTATTATTCTCAATCAAGGTAGACAAAGGCACATCATTAGGATCAGACGAAACACTCTTATTAGCAAACAATTTCATAAGTTCATCCATCTTTCCACTCAAAACATTAATCTCTTCTATCGCATGCACTTTTTTACTAGTAGATCTTTCGGTGTGCCATTGAGAATAATTAACCATAATATTATCTAGGAGTTAGTAGCTTCTCCTAAAGTGATTTCCATAAAAGTGCCCCCTGTGACCGAATCTAAAATATTTCTAGAAGCAAAATTCAATCCGGCATAAATTTTTTGTATAATCAACCAAAGATTCAAACCATGTGTAGGGAAATTACGTATCATTAATTCCATCCTCTCCCAAGATTGTGCAACATGTTCATGATCAAGTTGCTTAAAATTTATAATATCGTTTCTAAGAGAGATGATCTTAGCGGGAGGAAAATACTTAGAGATAAAAGCATCTTTGCACTTATTCCATGAATCAATACTATTTTTAGGCAAAGACGAAAACCAAGCTTTAGCACGATATCTAAGGGGAAAAGGAAATAGCTTCAATTTAACAATATCATTGTGCACATCTTTCTTCTGTTTCATATCACACAAATCAACAAAGCTACTTAGATGGGTAGCGGCATCTTCACTAGGAAGGCCAGCGAATTGATCTTTCATGACAAGCAATCGGAGTGTTGAGAAAATCATTGTTGTTGGTATTGGTAAAGTCACACAATTTAGTATTATCTTGAGCCATCGTGACAAGCAAGCAATCCAACACACGAGCAAACAAGAAACAGGCAAAAGAGGCAAATTGGAAAAGAGAGGGAGAAAGGAAAAGAGGGCGAATAAAACGGCAAGGGTGAAGTGGGTGAGAGGAAAACGAGAGGCAAATGGCAAATAATGTAATGCGAGGGATAAGAGTTTGTGATGGGTACTTGGTATGTTTTGACTTGTGCGTAGACTCTCCGGCAACGGTTCCAAAAATGGCTCATTGTCGGGAGTTAAATCTTGACTTAACTTGGCTCGAATGTCCCCGGCAACGGCGCCAGAAATCTTTCTTGCTACATCTTGAGCACTGCGTTGGTTTTCCATTGAAGAGGAAAGGGTGATGCAGTAAAGTAGCATAAGTATTTCCCTCAGTTTTTGAGAACCAAGGTATCAATCCAGTAGGAGATCACGCTTGAGTCCCACGCACCTACACAAACAAATAAGAACCTCGCAATCAACGCGATAAAGGGGTTGTCAATCCCTTCACGGTCACTTACGGGAGTGAGATCTGATAGATATGATAAGATAATATTTTTGGTATTTTTATGATAAAGAGAAATAAATACGCAAAGTAAAATAAACGGCAGTAGAAATAGCTAAGTGATGAAAGATTAATATGATGGAAGATAGACCCGGGGGGCATAGGTTTCACTAGTGGCTTCTCTCAAGAGCATAAGTATTATGGTGGGTAAACGAATTATTGTCGAGCAATTGATAGAATTGAGCATAGTTATGAGAATATCAAGGTATGATCATGTATATAGGCATCACGTCCGCGACAAGTAGACCGAAACGATTCTGCATCTACTACTATTACTCCACACATCGACCGCTATCCAGCATGCATCTAGAGTATTAAGTTCATAAGAACAGAGTAATGCCTTAAGTAAGATGACATGATGTAGAGGGATAAACTCATGCAATATGATATAAACCCCATCTTGTTATCCTCGATGGCAACAATACAATACGTGCCTTGCTGCCCCTACTGTCATTGGGAAAGGACACCACAAGATTGAACCCAAAGCTAAGCACTTCTCCCATTGCAAGAAAGATCAATCTAGTAGGCCAAACCAAACTGATAATTCGAAGAGACTTGCAAAGATAAACCAATCATACATAAAAGAATTCAAAGGAGAATCAAATATTGTTCATAGATAAACTGGATCATAAACCCACAATTCATCGGATCTCGACAAACACACCGCAAAAGAAGATTACATCGAATAGATCTCCAAGAAAATCGAGGAGAACTTTGTATTGAGATCCAAAGAGAGAGAAGAAGCCATCTAGCTAATAACTATGGACCCGAAGGTCTGAAATAAACTACTCACACATCACCGGAGAGGCCATGGAGTTGATGTAGAGGCCCTCCGTGATCAATGCCCCCTCCGGCGGAGCTCCGGAAAAGGCCCCAAGATGGGATCTCTCGGGTACAGAAGGTTGCGGCAGTGGAATTAGGTTTTCGTGGTGCTCCTGGATGTTTGGGGGGTACGTGGATATATATAGGAGGAAGAAGTACGTCGGTGGAGCAACGAGGGGCCCACGAGGGTGGAGGGCCCGCCCAGGGGGGTAGGCGCGCCCCCCTGCCTCGTGCCCTCCTCGATCGTTTCTTGATGCCCACTCCAAGTCTCCTGGATCACGTTCATTGAGAAAATCACGTTCCCGAAGGTTTCATTCCGTTTGGACTCCATTTGATATTCCTTTTCGGCGAAACTCTAAAATAGGCAAAAAACATCAATTTGGGCTGGGCCTCCGGTTAGTAGGTTAGTCCCAAAAATGATATAAAAGTGTAAAATAAAGCCCATTAACATCCAAAATAGATAATATAATAGCATGGAGCAATCAAAAATTATAGATACGTTGGAGACGTATCAAGGTGCAAGACCCGCTGTAGGAGCAACTCCGGACGTTATGAATGTCTGGCAGAGCAAAGCTGATGACTACTTAATAGTTCAGTGTGCCATGCTTTACGGCTTAGAATCGAGACTTCAAAGATGTTTTGAACATCATGGAGCATATGAGATGTTCCAGGAGTTGAAGTTAATATTTCAAGCAAATGCCTGAATTGAGAGATATGAAGTCTCCAGTAAGTTCTATAGATGCAAAATGGAGGAGAATAGTTCTGGTGAACCCATACTCAGAATGACTGGGAACCACAACCACTTGACTCAATTGGGAGTTAATCTTCTTGATGATAGTGTCATTGACAGAGTTCTTCAATCACTGCCACCAAGCTACAAAAGCTTCGTGATGAACTATAATATGCAAGGGATGGATAAGACAATTCCCGAGCTCTTCGCAATGCCAAAAGCTGCGGAGGTAGAAATCAAGAAGGAGCATCAAGTGTTGATTGTTAACAAGACCACTAGTTTCAAGAAAAAGGGCAAAGGGAAGAAGGGTAACTTCAAGAAGAACGTCAAGCAAATTGCTGCTCAAGTGAAGAAGCCTAAGTCTAGACCTAAGCTTGAGACTGAGTGCTTCTACTGCAAAGGTACTGGTCACTGGAAGCGGAACTACCCCAAGTATTTGGCGGATAAGAAGGATGGCAAAGTGAAAGGTATATTTGATATACATGTTATTGATGTGTACCTTACTAATGCTCGTAGTAGCGCCTCCATATTTGATACTGGTTCTGTTGCTCATATTTGCAACTCGAAATAGGGGCTACGGATTAAACGAAGATTGGCTATGGACAAGGTAATGATGCGTGTGGAAAATGGCTCCAAAGTCGATGTGATCGCCGTCGGCACGCTACGTCTACATCTACCGTCGGGATTAGTTTTAGACCTAAGTAATTGTTATTTGGTGCCAGCGTTGAGCATGAACATTATATATGGATCTTTTTTGATGCGAGACTGATATTCATTTAAATCAGAGAATAATGGTTGTTCTATTTATATGAGTAATATCTTTTATGGTCATGCACCCTTGATGAATGGTCTATTTTTATTGAATCTCGATTGTAGTGATACACATATTCATAATACTGAAGCCAAAAGATGCAAAGTTAATAATGATAGTGCAACTTATTTGTGGCACTGCCATTTAGGTCATATTGGTGTAAAGCGCATGAAGAAACTCCATGTTGATGGGATTTTGGAATCACTTGATTATGAATCACTTGATGCTTGCGAACCATGCCTCATGGGCAAGATGAATAAGACTCCATTCTCATGAACAATGAAGCGAGCAACTGACGTGTTGGAAATAATACATACTGATGTATGCGGTCCGATGAGTGTAGAGGCTCGCAGCGGGTATCGTTATTTTCTGACCTTCATAGATGATTTGAGCAGATATGGGTATATCTACTTGATGAAACATAAGTCTGAAACATTTGAAAAGTTCAAAGAATTTCAGAGTGAAATGGAAAATCATCGTAACAAGAAAATAAAGTTTCTACGATCTGATTGTGGAGGTGAATATTTGAGTTATGAGTTTGGTCTTCATTTGAAACAATGTGGAATAGTTTCGCAACTCACGCCACCTGGAACACCACAACGTAATGGTGTGTCCGAACATCGTAACCGTACTTTATTGGATATGGTACGATCTATGATGTCTCATACTGATTTACCGCTATCGGTTTGGGGTTGTGCTTTAGAGACGGCTGCATTCACGTTAAATAAGGCTCCATCTAAATCCATTGAGATGACACCATATGAACTGTGGTTTGGCAAGAAACCAAAGTTGTCGTATCTTAAAGTTTGGGGCTGCGATGCTTATGTGAAAAAGCTTCAACCTGATAAGCTCGAACCCAAATCGGAGAAATGTGTCTTCATAGGATACCCAAAGGAGACTGTTGGGTACACCTTCTATATATCACAGATCCGAAGGCAAGATATTCGTTGCTAAGAATGGATCCTTTCTAGAGAAGGAGTTTCTCTCGAAAGAAGTGAGTGGGAGGAAAGTAGAACTTGATGAGGTAACTGTACCTTCTCCCGAATTGGAAAGTAGTTCATCACAGAAATCAGTTTCAGTGATCCCTACACCAATTAGTGAGGAAGTTAATGACGATGATCATGAAACTTCAGATCAAGTTACTACCAAACCTCGTAGGTCAACCAGAGTACGATCCGCACCAGAGTGGTATAGTAATCCTGTTCTGGAAGTCATGTTACTTGACCATGATGAACCTACGAACTATGAGGAAGCGATGATGAGCCCAGATTCCGCAAAATGGCATGAGGCCATGAAATCTGAGATGGGATCCATGTATGAGAACAAAGTGTGGACTTTTGTTGACTTGCCCGATGATCGGCAAGACATAGAGAATAAATGGATCTTCAAAAAGAAGACTGACACTGACGGTAATGTTACTGTCTACAAAGCTCAACTTGTTGCGACAGGTTCTCGACAAGTTCAAGGAGTTGACTACGATGAGACCTTCTCACCCATAGCGATGCTTAAGTCTTTCCGAATCATGTTAGCAATTGCCGCATGTTATGATTATGAAATTTGGCAAATGGATGTCAAAACTGCATTCCTTAATGGATATCTTAAAGAAGAGTTGTATATGATGCAACCAGAAGGTTTTGTCGATCCAAAAGATGCTAACAAAGTGTGCAAGCTCTAGTTATCCATTTATGGATTGGTGCAAGCCTCTCAGAGTTGGAATATATGCTTTGATAGTGTGATCAAAGCATATGGTTTTATACAGACTTTTGGAGAAGCATGTATTTACAAGAAAGTGAGTGGGAGCTCTGTAGCATTTCTAATATTATATGTGGATGACATATTGTTGATTGGAAATAATACAGAATTTCTAGATATCATAAAAGGATACTTGAATAAGAATTTTTCAATAAAAGACCTCGGTGAAGCTGCTTACATATTGGGCATCAAGATCTATATAGATAGATCAAGAAGCTTAATTGGACTTTCACAAAGCACATACCTTGATAAAGAAGTTCAAAATGGATCAGTCAAAGAAAGGGTTCTTGCCTGTGTTACAAGATGTGAAGTTGAGTCGGACTCAATGCCCGACCACTGCAGAAGATAGAGAGAAAATGAAAGTCATTCCCTATGCCTCAGCAATAGGTTCTATCATGTATGCAATGTTGTGTACCTGACCTCATGTGTGCCTTGATATTAGTTTAGCAGGGAGGTACCAAAGTAATCCAAGAGTGGATCACTGGACAGTGGTCAAGAACATCCTAAAATACCTGAAAAGGACTAAGGATATGTTTCTCGTTTATGGAGGTGACAAAGAGCTCGTCATAAATGGTTATGTCGATGCAAGCTTTGACACTGATCCGGATGACTCTAAGTCACAAACCGGATATGTATTTATATTGAATGGTGGAGCTGTTGGTTGGTACAGTTCCAAGCAGAGCATTGTGGCGGGATCTACATGTGAAGTGGAGTACATAGCTGCTTTGGAAGTAGCAAATGAAGGAGTTCATATCCGATCTAGGTGTAATACCTAGTGCATCGGGTCCAATGAAAATCTTTTGTGACAATACTGGAGCAATTACCTTGGTGAAGGAATCCAGATTTCACAAAAGAACCAAACACATCAAGAGACGCTTCAATTCCATCCGCGATCAAGTCAAGGAGGGAGACATAGAAATTTGCAAAATACATACGGATCTGAATGTAGCAGACCCGTTGACTAAGCCTCTCTCACGAGCAAAACACGATCAGCACCAAGATTCCATGGGTGTTGGAATCATTACTATGTAATCTAGATTATTGACTCTAGTGCAAGTGGGAGACTAAAGGAAATATGCCCTAGAGGCAATAATAAAGTTGTTATTTATATTTCCTTGTACCATGATAATGTTTATTATTCATACTAGAATTGTATTAACCAGAAACTTAGTACATGTATGAATACATAGACAAACAGAGTGTCCATAGTATGCCTCTACTTGACTAGTTCGTTAATCAAAGATGGTTAAGTTTCCTAACCATAGACATGTGTTGTCATTTGATGAATGGTATCACATCATTAGAGAATGATGTGATGGACAAGACCCATCCGTTAGCCTAGCATAAATGATCGTTTAGTTTTATTTCTATTGCTTTCTTGATGACTTATACATATTCCTCTAACTACGAGATTATGCAACTCCTTAATACCGGAGGAACACTTTGTGTGCTATCAAACGTCACAATGTAACTGGGTGATTATAAAGATGCTCTACAGGTGTCTTCGATGGTGTTTGTTGAGTTGGCATAGATCGAGATTAGGATTTGTCACTCCGAGTATCGGAGAGGTATCTCTAGGCCCTCTCGGTAATGCACATCACTATAGGCCTTGCAAGCAATGTGACTAATATATTGAACTAGGTATGAGGATATCGACAATCGAATCTCGGGCAAGTAACATACCGATGACAAAGGGAATAACATATGTTGTTGTGCGGTTTGACCGATAAAGATCTTCGTAGAATATGTAGGAGCCAATATGAGCATCCAGGTTCTGCTATTGGTTATTGACCAGAGATGTGTCTCGGTCATGTCTACATAGTTCTCGAACCCGTAGGGTCCGCACGCTTAACGTTTGATGACGATTTGTATTATGAGTTATGTGATTTGATGACCGAAGATTGTTCAGAGTCTCGGATGAGATCACGGACATGACGAGGAGTCTCGAAATGGTCAAGAGGTAAAGATTCATATATTGGAAGGTTGCATTCGGACACCGGAATGGTTTCGGGAAGTTTCGGAGTACCGGGGGTTATCGGACCCCCCCCCGGGAAGTTAATGGGCCAACATGGGCCTTAGTGGAGAAGAGAGAGGGCCGGCCAGGAGGTGCCGTGTGGCCCCCCCTTGCCAATCCGAATTGGACAAGGGGTGGGGGCAGCGCCCCCCCCTTTCCCTCTCCTACTCCTTCTGTCTTTCCCTCTTTGCTACTCCAGAAAAGGAAAAAGGAGAGGGGAATCCTACTAGGATTAGGAAGTCCTAGTAGGACTCCCCACACTTGGCGCGCCCCTAGGGGGTGGCCTCCTCCTCCTCCCCCCTTTTATATACGGAGGCGGGGGCACCCCAAAGGCACAACAAGTCTTCTCTTAGCCGTGTGCGGTGCCCCCCTCCACAGTTTATCACCTTTGTCATATCGTCGTAGTGCTTAAGCAAAGCCCTGCCTTGGTAACTTCACCATCACCGTCACCACGCCGTCGTGCTGAGGGAACTCTCCCTCGTCCTCATCTGGATCAAGAGCTCGAGGGACGTCATTGTGCTGAATGTGTGCTGAACACGGAGGTGTCGTACGTTCGGTGCTAGGATCGATTGGATCGCGAAGACGTTCAACTACATCAACTCGTTACTAAACGCTTTCGCTTTCGGTCTACGAGGGTACATGGACACACTCTCCCCGCTCGTTGCTATGCATCTCCTAGATAGATCTTGTGTGATCGTAGGAATTTTTTTGAAATACTGCGTTCCCCAACAGATGGTTCACTGGCGGCTGCGTGTGAACTACCTGCAGACCATGCAAATTGGACGACTCACTTCTGGATTTAAGAAGGCAAAAAGACCCTCCGTTGCTGTCAAGAACAAGAATGGAGATATTAGGTCCCCCTTTAAGATTCCACGAGATGGCTTAAACTCTTGCAGCTTCTTCCAATTGAACATAAGTGAGGGAGTCCGGGATTAGGGGGTCTCCGGACAGCCGGACTCTATCCTTTGGCCGGACTATTGGACTATGAAGATACAAGATTGAAGACTTCGTCCGGTGTCCGGATGGGGCTCTCCTTGGCATGGAAGGCAAGCTAGGCAATACGGATATGGATATCTCCTCCTTTGTAACCGACCTTTTGTAACCCTAACCCTCTCCGGTGTCTATATAAACTGGAGGGTTCTAGCCCGTAGGACAACATACAATCATACCATAGGCTAGCTTTTAGGGTTTAGCCTCTCCGATCTCGTGGTAGATCAACTCTTGTAATACCCATATCATCAAGAATAAATCAAGCATGACGTAGGGTTTTATCTCCATCAAGAGGCCCGAACCTGGGTAAAACATCGTGTCCCCTGCCTCCTGTTACCATCTGCCTTAGACGCACTGTTCGGGACCCCCTACCCGAGATCCGCTGGTTTTGACACCGACATTGGTGCTTTCATTGAGAGTTCCTCTGTGTCGTCGCCGTTAGGCTTGATGGATCCTACGATCATCAATAGTGATGCAGTCCAGGGTGAGACTTTTCTCCCCGGACAAATCTTTGTGTTCGGCGGCTACGCACTGCGGGCCAACTCGCTTGCCCATCTGAAGCAGATCGAAAGTTACGGCCCTGGCCACCAGGTCAGGTTTGGAAGCTTAAACTACACGGCCGATATCCGCGGAGACTTGATCTTCGATGGATTCGAGCCTCTGCCTTGTGCGTCACACGGTCACGATGAGTACGATTTAGCTCTACCATCGGACAGTGTTCAAGAGATCGCACCGGCAGCCGCTCCGACCCTCAATTCGGAGCCAGTTGTGCCGTCCATGGACGGGTGGATGGACCCCGCCACGGAGGCCTTATCCTCAGCGGCGATCGAGCCGAACATCGACTTTACCCTGCACGAGAGCCGTGTTGTCAAACTACCGGATCCTTCTCCGGCCACGGACTCCGAACCGCCCGCGCCCGTTCCTAGTGAATCCGATTGGGCGCCGATCATGGGGTTTACCTCCGTGGATATTTTTCAGCACTCGCCCTTTGGCGACATACTGAACTCATTAAGGTCTCTCTCCTTGTCAGGAGGATCCTGGCCGAACTATGTCTGGCGGGATTGGGATGCGGATGACGAACAAATTCGCTGCCCACCCACCACCCACTTAGTAGCCACTGTCGACGACTTGACCAACATGCTCGTCTTCGACTCCGAAGACATCGACGGTATGGACGACGATGCGGGAGACGAAGAGGAACCACTGCCCATAGGGCACTGGACAACCACCTCATCATACGATATATACATGGTGGACACACCCAAAGAAGGCAATGGCGACGAGACAGCGGAGGATGACCCCTCCAAGAAGCAACCCAAGCGCCGACGTCGGCGGCGCCGCTCTAAGTCCCGCCAAAGCAAAAGTGGTGATGCCGGCACAGGAGATAATAACACTCTGGATAGTGCGGAAGATGGCAACAATCCTCCCCAGCACGATTTAGGGTAGGAGAAGGGAGAAGCCAGCCCTCCAGAAGGAGTGGCAGACAGAGAGGCGGAGGATGATAATTACTTGCCTCCCTCCGAAGACGAGGCAAGCCTCGACGATGACGAATTCGTCGTGCCAGAGGATCCCGTCGAACAAGAGCGCTTCAAGCACCGGCTTATAGCCACGGCAAATAGCCTTAAGAAAAAGCAGCAGCAGCTTCAAGCTGATCAAGATCTGTTAGCTGACAGATGGACTGAAGTCCTTGCGGCCGAGGAATATAAACTCGAACGCCCCTCCAAGAGTTACCCAAAATGCAGGTTGCTACCCCGACTGGAGGAAGAAGTGTATGATGCGGCTGATCGGCCACCTCGTGGCCGTGACAGAGAGGCATTCCAGCCAAAAGCTCAGCCTGCACCCCGACGCCATTCAAATAAAAAGGCATGGGGAAATACGCCAGACCTGCGAGACATATTGGAGGACAAAGCAAAACATGCAAGATCGATCTATGGATCACGAGGGTGCGCCACTATGCGAGACGATAATCGTCACGCCGGATATAGTAAAAGTAAATCCGGCCGGGCCGAGCACAGCGGGCAAGACTCATTGGAGCTATGTCGCGATATAGCCCAGTACAGAGGCGCCGCACACCCCTTATGCTTCACAGACAAAGTAATGAATCATCAAATCCCAGAGGGTTTCAAACCCGTAAATATAGAATCATACGACGACACAACAGATCCAGCGGTATGGATCGAGGATTTCCTCCTGCATATCCACATGGCACGCGGTGATGATCTACATGCCATTAAATACCTCCCACTCAAACTCAAAGGACCAGCTCGGCATTGGCTCAATAGCTTGCCAGCAGAGTCCATTGGCTGTTGGGAAGATCTAGAAGCCGCATTCCTCGACAGCTTTCAGGGCACTTATGTGCGACCACCAGATGCCGATGACTTGAGCCACATAATTCAGCAGCCAGAGGAATCGGCCGCTTAGAGCGAGGAGTCGGCCCTGTCTGGCTTAAGGCGTGTATCGCGCCCCGAATTCGGCCTTCCGAACACTAGGGGCTTCGCCGAAATTTAAAATTATAGAATTCTATGGCTAAGTGAGAGTGATAACGCATTATAGTCCGATTGCCTTGTTCGCTGTGCTGAGCACCTCCCTCGAAGGACCCAAAAATGGGAACAAGTGCTTAGGTTTATCCGAACACCCCGGCACTCATGGCATGGGGGTAGAAGCCGACGACTAGCCATCTCTCAGATTTGATAAACAGCCAAAAAGAAGGTAATATTTTAAATTCCAACAAGCGTTGCATAGCGCTTATGAACAAGTCTTCATAATATAGGATCACACAAGCAAGTTTACTCAAATATTATATCTTTCGTACACTCGTCTGCTACAAGACGGGCACCCTTCAGGACACCCTCATAGTACATCTCAGGGTGGCAATGCTCCTTGCCCGCCGGCGGCCCTTCCTTAATCAGCTTCACGGCGTCCAGCTTGGCCCATTGCACCTTCACACAGGCGAAAGCCCGGCGTGCACCTTCGATGCAGACGGACTGCTTGATGACTTCCAGCCGTGGGCAGGAATCCATAAGCCGCCTCACCAGGCTGAAGTAGCTATTGGGAAGGGCGTCGCCAGGCCACATCCGGACTATAAAGCCCTTCATGGCCTCTTCGGCCGCCTTGTGTAGCTCGACCAGCTGCTTTAACTGGTCTCTCATAGGCACTGGGTGTTCGGTCCCAGTATACTGGGCCCAGAACAACTTCTCCATCGAGCTTCCCTCCTCGGCCCAGTAAAACTTCGTGGCATCCGACACGCTGTGGGGCAAATCTGCGAATGCTCCTGGAGAGCTCCGGATTCGGGTAAGTAACAAGTAATTTACTTTTACATGCTTGCTTTGCATATAGAATGCCTTACCCGCCGCTATCTTCTTCATCGCATCAATCTCCTGGAGGGCCTTTTGGGCTTCGGCCTTGGCATTCTTTGCGCTCTCAAGGGCCGTGACAAGCTCGGACGCTCGCATCTTCAAGTCAAGCTCCAATGCCTCGTGCTTCGTCATGAGAGCGTGGAGCTCTTGCTGCACCTCGCCCACCCGAGCCTCCTGCCTTTCCCGCTCGGTGCGCTCCTTGGCCGCTTTGTTTTCGGCCTCGGATAGCGCTTGCTTCAGGGTCGCCACCTCGGTCGTGGCCCCTGGCAAATTTACAATGATCCTGTTATTTTGCAATCGCATTCTTTTTATATATATCCATAGACTAGGTACTACTTACCTTTGTTCTCCTCGAGCTGCCTCTTGGCAAGGCCGAGCTCTTCCTTGGACCCTTGGAGGTCCTGCTTCAGCACGGCGACCTCCGCAGTCAGTGCGGCAGAGGCCAGCAGTGAAGCCTGCATACGCATATAAAGATACTTATATTAGACTCTTTGATCCTCTGTTCAGCTTTTCTTGGTGAACACCGAACAGAGCATCAGGGGCTACTGTCTATGCGGTAATATTTTTCCTATATTTCAAAAACTTACCTCAAAGCCTGTTAGAAGGCTGGCACAGGCTTCAGTCAGTCCGCTCTTGGCGGACTGAACCTTCTGGACCATCGCACTCATAATAGTGCGGTGCTCTTCGTCGATGGAAGCGCTGCGAAGCGCTCCCAGCAGATTGTCTGGTGCCTCTGGATGGACAGAGGTCACCGGCACGGGCGTCTTGCCCCTCTTGGAAGGAGGCCGCCTGCCCGAGTCCGGAACCACCGGAGGTTCCGGCGCGGTGTTCGGCTGAGGGCCGAACTCGGAGCCCTCGGGAGCCTTGCTCCTTCTGCTCCCGGAGTCCGGAAGGTCGCCTTGAGGCGCCTCCGGGACTGTCTCCCCTCGACACGGTGCCTCTTGAGACAACACCTCGGCATTGTCCGTAGGGCAAGGGGAGGTGGCGGTCGGAAGTGGATCGCTATTCATATCCGACGAGCCCAGGGAGCCGTCCGACGAGGATACGTCGATACGGGCTCGGGGCGGTCTGCATAATCATAATTCGGCGTTAGGAGAAGCAGTGCGACAAAAGTATGCTATGAGTTACTCTGGTATCCGAATACTTACGACTTCGCCAGGGGCTTGGCCCTGAGCAGCCACTCGTCTTCGCCTTCAGCGACGGTGGTGGAGTAGTCCAGAAGAAGAGTCCTTCCCTTGTTGGACCCTCCGGCCCCCCAGTGGGGGCGGCCTTCCTTTTCTTGTCTCCCCCGGCTGAAGGGGGAGCATCTTCATCTTCCTCCTCGTCTTCGGGGGAGGAGTGTGTAGCGGAGTTATCGAACGATGAGTCCGATAACACCTGGCGCCGGGAACTCTTTCGGGTCCCCTTGACCTTCTTGGTCTTCTCCGGCACCTGGTAAGGAGCCGGAGTCAGCATCTCCGTCAGGAGAGCGTTCGCAGTGTCTTCGATTAGAGGGGCCGGACAGTTAATCTGCCCCGACGTCTCCACCCAGTCCTGTTAAAGGCATGGAGCTCAGACCCCGCACATGGTTAAGCAAGGGGAAATAAATATCCTACCGGATGTATAGAACTCACCGAATGCGCTCGGCGATTCACGCTTAGCCTACGGTCCTCGGTGAGAGAGGGAGGGACCTCGGCGCCCTTGAACAGCACCCTCCAGACGTCCTTGTGCATCGTGTCGAAGAGCTCGCTCAGAGTTTGGTGCTGGGTCGGGTCGAACTCCCACAAGTTGAAATCCCGTTGTTGCCACGGGAGGATCCGGTGGATGAGCATGACTTGGACTATGTTGACAAGCTTGAGTTTCTTGTTTGCCATGTTCCGGATACATTTCTGGAGCCCGTCCAGCTCCACCGATGAACCCCACGACAAGCCCTTCTCTTTCCAGGAAGTGAGCCGTGTAGGGAATCCGGATCGAAACTCGGGAGCCGCCGCCCAGTTGGTGTCGCGCGGCTCGATGATGTAGAACCAGGCCGATTGCCACCCCTTTATGGTCTCCACGAAGGGGCCTTCAAGCCATATAACTTGGGCATCTTGCCCACCATGGCTCCGCCGCATTCTTCTTGTTGGCCGCCCACCACCTTCGGCTTGATATTGAAGGTCTTCAGCCACAGACCGAAGTGGGGGCGGATGCGGAGGAAAGCCTCACAGACGACGATGAATGCCGAAATGTTGAGGATGAAATTCGGGTCCAGATCATGAAAGTCCAGCCCGTAGTAGAACATGAGACCGCAGACGAATGGATCCTAGACGCACAGTTCGGGACCTGGGTAAACATCGCGTCCCCCGTCTCCTGTTACCATCGATCCTAGACGCACAGTTCGGGACCCCCTACCCGAGATCCGCCGGTTTTGACACCAACATTGGTGCTTTCATTGAGAGTTCCACTGTGCCGTCGACAAAAGGTTCGCTTCCCCCTTCAATTGTCAATAATGACACTGTCCAAGGAGGAATCTTCCTCCCTGGATAGATCTTCGTATTCGGCGGCTTCGTACTGCGCCAACTCGCTTGGCCATCTGGAGCAGATCGGCAGCTACGCCCCTGGCCATCAGGTCGGATTCTGTAGCTTGAGCTACGTCGCTGATATCCGTGGAGACCTGATCTTCGAGGGATTTGAGCCCACGGCGATTGCTTCCCCTCATCTCGATGAACGTGACTTAAATCTGTCATCGGATCACACCCAGGAGATGGACCCTGCGGCTGCAACGACCTTAGAGCCGAAGCAGATCGAGCCATCCTAGGCCGCAGAGTCCGTGGCGTTGGAGCCGCACATGGACTCGACGCCCGGCAATATTCGCTTTAACGGAACTTCAGACTCGTATCCGGTTATAAGTTCTGGATTGTGTACGCCCGCGGACACCGAGCTAGATCGTTTATCGATCTTCAAGTTCAGCGCCGCTGACGTTTTCCAGCACTCACCTTTGGGTGATGTGCTAAAATCTTTAAAGAATTTGTCCTTGGAGAAGGACTCACAGCCGAAGTATGTCCGGTTCGAGCTAGAGACGGATGATGAGGAATCTTGCTTCCCACCCGCCACCCACTTCGTAGCCACCGTCGATGACTTAACCGACGTGCTTTACTATGGCTCCGAACACATCGACGGCATGGACGACGATGCCAACAAGGAGAAAAGTCAAGACCCGCCATTCACTGTACGTTGGATGGCGACCTCTTCATACGACATGTACATGGTTGATACACCTAAAGGATCTGGCGACGGCAAAGAAGAGCCAGATGCGAATAAAACCTCCGAGACACAGTCCAAGTGCCGGCGGCCCAAGCGCGGCCCCAAGCCCTGCCACTCAAAGGACGACAACACTGGCACCGGAGAAAATAGTACTCCGGGTGACAGCGAAAACAATGAAAACCCTGTCGGGGCCACATCCGAATAGGAACACGATAGCAGGCAAGACAACCCTGACGAACAGGCCATAGAAGATGACTCGGAGGATGATAGTTACCGTCCACCCTCCGAGGAGGAGACAAGCCTTGGCAACAAAGACTTCATCGTGCCTGAGGATCCTCTCGAGCAGGAGCGCTTTAAGATTCAGCTCATAGCCACTGCAAGGAGCCTAAAAAAGAAATAACATCAGCTTCAAGCTGAACAAGACCTGCTCGTCGACAGATGGACTGATGTCCTGACAGCCGAGGAATACGGCCTCAACCGCCCAGCCAAGAGCTACCCGAAACGCAGACTGCTACCTCAATTCGATGAGGAGGCGCCGGAGCACATATCTCCCTCGCATAATGCGGATCGACCACCACGTGGTCGGGGCAGGGCGATGGAACGGCCACCCCGCGGTCGGGATAAAGCGGCAACTCAGGCCGAACAGCAGACCGCCCCACCACCCCGTCAAAATAGGGACGGTAGAGTCCGGAGTCACGTGTACGACCTCTGACAGACCCTGGACAGTAGAGAATGACACACAAGATCGATCTACGGATCACGAGGACGTGACAAACCTAATCACGCTCGGGCCGAATGCTGCAGACAGACTCCTCCAGATCTCCGCCATGATGCGGCCCGATATAGAGGTGCCGCACACCCGCTCTGCTTCATAGATGAAGTACTAGATCATGAATTCCCCGAGGGGTTCAAGCCCGTCAATATCGAATCATACGACGGCACAACCGATCCTGCAGTATGGATCGAGGATTTCGTCCTCCACATCCACATGGCCCGAGGAGACGACCTCCACGCGATCAAATACCTCCCATTAAAGCTCAAAGGACCAGCTCGGCATTGGTTAAATAGCCTGCCCGAGAACTCCATCGGCAGCTGGGAGGACTTGGAAGAGGCTTTCCTCGACAACTTCCAAGGAACTTATGTCCGGCCACCAGATGCCGATGACCTAAGCCACATAGTTCAACAACCCGGAGAATCAACCAGAAAATTCTGGACTAGGTTCCTAACCAAAAAGAACCAGATCATTGACTGTCCGGATGCCGAGGCCCTAGCGGCCTTGAAGCACATCATCCGTGACGAATGGCTAGCACGCCACCTCGGACAAGAAAAGCGGAAGTCAATGGCAGCCCTTACGGCACTCATGACCCGCTTTTGCGCAGGCGAGGATAGCTAGCTGGCTCGTAGCAAAAACACAGCTAGCGAGGCAAGCCCCACCGAGGCCAAGATCAGCACTGGCAAGCTCCGGCACAATAGACACAAACGCCGAAGCAACGGCGACAACACCGAGGACAACATAGTCAACACCGGATTCAGTGGCTCCAAGTCCGGCCAACGGAAGAAACCCTACAAAAGAAACAACGAAGGACCTTCCAGCCTGGACCGCATACTCGACCGTCCGTGCCAAATTCACGGCACCCCGGATAAGCAAGCCAATCATACCAACAGGGATTGTTGGGTCTTCAAGCAGGCTGGAAAGTTGAATGCCAAAAACAAAGAAAAGGGATCACAAAGTGAGGACGAGGATGAAGAGCCCCGGCTCCGAACACCGGGGGACAGAAGAAATCCCCGCTAAGTCAAAACGGTGAACATGATATACGCCACGCACATCCCCAAAAAGGAGCGCAAACAAGCACTCAGAGACGTCTACGCGGTAGAGCCAGTCGCCCCAAAGTTCAATCCATGGTCGTCATTTCCTATCACCTTCGATCGACGAGATCATCCGACTAGTATCCATCATGGCGGTTCGGCCGCACTGGTGCTTGACCCAATCATTGATGGATTCCACCTAACACGAGTCCTGATGGATGGTGGAAGCAGCCTCAACCTGCTATACCAGGATACAGTACGGAAGATGGGCATTAATCCCTCACGAATCAAACCAACAAAGACTACCTTTAAAGGATTCATACCAGGTGTAGAGGCCCGCTGCATGGGCTCAATCACGCTAGAGGTGGTCTTCGGTTCTCCGGACAACTTCCGAAGCGAAGAGATAATCTTCGACATCGTCCCCCTCCGCAGCGGCTACCATGCACTGCTCGAACGAACCGCGTTTGCTAGATTTAACGTAGTGCCACACAATGCTTATCTCAAGCTCAAGATGCCCGGTCCACGCGGCTTCATAACAGTCAATGGCAATACGGAACGCTCCCTCCGGACAAAGGAGCAAACCGCCACCCTAGCAACAGAAATACAAAGCGGCCTTGTCAAGAAGCATTGTAATCCAGCTGCCGAGCCCCCGAACACTATCAAGAGGGTCCGGACTACACTGCAACAGGACAGCGCAGCTCGTTAAGAGCTCGACTAGTAATTCGGCCTCCGTCCCAGCCCCAATGAGGTAGTGGCATTCGTACCACACGTACACAATTACGCACTCAAAATTCCATGAACGCCGACGGAGGCACGAGATAACTCAGGGTCTACAATTCGGCAAAACCGATCCCGGACACACATACTTTCACTTCTTTTTCTTGTTTCAGGCACCTTCTTTCCGCGGGCCTGATATCAAGTCCTTTAGAAGGACTGGAATACAACGGAGGCAAGCAACACAGGTGTGTACGGTAAACTTTATACGTTCTTCTTGATGGTATCATACTTATTCCTCAGGACCCGCATGCTGCGCCCTATTGATTCCGGCATGTTAAATGGACGGATACTTCTCGCACCATCTGTACAAGATACGCCTTGACGTATCCATCCAATTATAATAAAAATGGTTCGTGGCCCAGTTTCTGTGGTTTTTGCTTCTTACTTCATTTTATTTCGATCTGCTTATTTGCTGCATCGACACTCTTTTACGTTTCATATTCGCCAGGGGCTACCTATCGCCCCCACAATACGGCAACACAGACCGAACACTTCTTATATATAAGTTCGGCACCCCGAATTTAGCATTATATGCATTGGCTCCGAATCATGTCTTTGGTCAATAGTTGGGTTGCCCGGCTCCTGTGCTTGCTACCCTACGTTCCGCTCCATCGGCTACGGTAGTAAAGGCAGAACTACTGCGATTGTGCCCTGGCTTTGACCAGACGAGCACCTCAGTAGAGAAAGCCGAAAACTGACTATCATGATGTGGCGAGAGCCGGTCAGCTACTCGAGGGTTACAAATCGTTGGAGATTTTTTCTGCATTACGCGAGAGATCGACACTTCCCGGTCAGATGCTGACAGTACTCTGGCTTAAACCAGGGGCTGTGCCCATGCTTTATTATAAAACTCCTATGGATAAGTGAGGGCGTTAAAGCCATAAAGTCTGATTGCCTTGTTCGTTGCGCTAAACAACTCCTTCAAGGACCATGTAATTGGATCAATATTGTTTAGATTCCATCCCGAACACCTCCGTACTATCTACGTGAGGGCAGAAGCCGACGACTGGCCAACCCTCAGATTACACACAACACGGCCGTACAGTAGGAAACTATTCAAAGCATAATAAAATTACTTTACAAAAAACTGGCTTTGTTCCCATAACACAAGACAAAGGCAACATGAATACATTTATTCAAATACAATGTCCTGCGAACATTGCGCCGCTACAAGTCGAGACCCTTCCACGACATCCTCGAAATATCGCTCGGGTGTGCGGTGCTCCTTGCCCTCCGGCGGCCCGCTGGCGACTTCAACAGCGTTCATCTTCGCCCAACACATCTTGCAGCGAGCGAAGGCCATACGGGCACCTTCAATACAGACGGAGCGCTTGATAACATCCAGCCAAGGACAGGCGTTCACCATCCACCTCGTGAGTCCGAAGTAGCTGCTAGGCATAGCTTCGGCTGGCCACAGCCGGATTATCAAATCCTTAATGGCTAGTTCGGCCACCTTATGCAGCTTCACCAGCTGTTTCAGCTGATTGGTGAAGGACACGGGATGCTTTGGTGCTGCATACTGCGACCAGGAGAGCCTCTCCGAAGAACCCCCTCCTTCAGCTCAATAAAACTCCATGGCGTCGGATACACTACGTGGCAAATCCGCAAAAGCCCTTGGGGAACTCCGAACCCGGGTTATTAAAAGGTATTGCTTCTCCGCATACTTGCTTTGCATCTTAAATGCCTTACCCACTGTGATCTTCTTGGCCTCCTGGATCTCTTGGAGGGCAGCCTGGGATTCATTCCGTGCGGTCTCCATGCTCTAACGAGCCTTGGCGAGTTCGGTCCCTCAAACCGACGCATCATGCTCCAAGGCTTCGCAGTTTTTCACCGCATCCTGGAGCTCCTGGTGGACTTCTTTGACCCGGGCCTTTAGCTTCTTACGGGCAGCTTGCTCCTCGGCCTCGCCCAGGGCCTTCCTCAGGGCCTCGACCTCGGTCGCGGATTCTGCGCATATCACAATACCGCTGTCAATATACATCGCTTATCCTTTCCCGAACATATAGCAAGTCGTTCCTCACCTTGCTTCTCCTGGAGCCGAACCTTAACCTCGTCGAGATCGTTCTCGGTCCGCTCCAGCCTCCGCTTCAGCTCGGAGACCTCGGCAGCATGCGAGGTCGCGGCCAACAGGGACGCCTGCTTATCGACAAATATTCAGTCAGCCTCTTATAATTAAGGATTGATCCCCTGTACGGTTCTCCTCGCCGAACACCGGACAGCGTCTCAGGGGCTACATACTATACGGGGTTTTTCTCTTTCTTACCTCGAAACCTGTTAACAGGCTGCTGCAGGCTTCATTCAGACCGCTCTTGGTGGACTAAACCTTCTCGATCACCGCACCCATAAGGATACAGTGCTCGTCCACGATGGAGGCGCTTCGTAGCGCCCCCATTAGGTCATCTGGCGCTCCTGGATGGACAGGAGTCACCGGTGGAGGCGACGCACCCCCCTCCTTCAAAGGGGGCTGCTCGCCCGACTCCGGAGCCACATTGGTCTCCGGAATCGTATTCGGCTGAGGGCCGAACTGGATACGACCCTCTTTGCTAGTCTCCATGGGGATTGACTCCCCCATGTGTTTGGCAGTGGAGCCGGACAATGTCCTGGGCTCCTCCCCTCGGAGCGGTCCTCCAGGATAACAATTCGGTGTCGTCCCTAGCCCTGGGGGAGTAATCATGCGGTGGCGACATGCTCGCCATCTCCGATGGAGCCAACGAACCTCCAGATGAGGATCACTGGATAAGGTCACAGGCCGTACTGCAACAGTGTGGATTAACCATGTTAGAATAATAAAAAGAAAGGGTTGGATGTGTGCATGAATAAGCCATGTCACTTACGATGCGGCCTGGGGCCTAGTGCGAGGGCGACGTTTCGCGCTACTGTCAACGTCCCACGCGGTGTTGATCGCTGGGTCACCCTTCCCCTTTTTGGGCGCTTTCGCCTCCAGATGTGCCGAGGCCACCCTCTTCTTCTTATTCTTCTCCTCGGGAGGGGGCTTGTTTTCCTCCTCCTCTTCTTCCTCGTCGTTGTCCTCAGGGACAAAGGAATGGGCCTTGTCGTCTTCGGACGTCGCATCCGAAGTGCCCTTACAACGGGGGCCACTCTTGGCCCCCTTGGCTTTCTTCTTGGCCTTCTTCACCGGCGCCATATAGGGCGCCGGTACCAGCATCTTCGCCAAGCGTGGGATGACTGGTTCTTTGGGCAACGGAGCCGGACACTGGATCCGCTTCGCCTTCTCCACCCAGTCCTGAGAGAGCAATACTAAGATCTCAGACATCCTCCTCGAAACATTTAAGTTGGGAGTACGTCAAAAGTAACATACCTCGCTGGCGGGGCGGTTACAATTGTGACCACGGTCTGAGTCCGTGGCCAGTGGCTTCTCGTTGCCCTTAAAGAGCAACTTCAGGCCCCTTCGTGAGAAGTACCAAAGAGCCTTTTCAGGGTCTGGTGCTTCTTCGAATTGAACTCCCATAAAGGGCAGCTTTGGCACTGACACGGAAGAATCCGGCGGATTAGCATCACCTGGATAACGTCAACAAGCTTGATGTCCTTGGTCACCATGCTTTGAACGCACATCTGTAGCGCTATCAACTCATCAGGTGAACACCAGTCCGGACTCTTCTCGACCCAGGAGGTGAGTCGCACGGGAGCACTAGAGCGGAATTCGGCAGCGGCGGCCCAGGTGGTGCCGCGAGGTTCTGTAATGTAGAACCACTGCTTCTTCCATTCCTTTACTGTATCCACAAAGGTGCCTTTGGGCCAGGAGACGTTGGATAGCTTGCTCACCATGGCCCCTCCACACTCCGCGTGCTGTCCATCCACCACCTTCGGCTTCACGTTGAAGACTTTGAGCCACAGCCCGAAGTGGGGATGGATGTGGAGGAAGGCCTCGCACACGACGATAAACGCCGAGATGTTGAGGAAGGAATTTGGGGACAGATCATGGGAATCTATCCCGTAGTAGTACATCAGCCCGCGGACAAAAGGGTGGAGTGGAAACCCTAGCCCGCGGAAGAAATGAGGGATGAATACCACCCTCTCTGTGGGCTCCAGCGTGGGGACAACTTGTCCCTCGGCTGGCAGGCGATGGGCGATCTCCTTCGCCAAATATTCGGCCGCCCGGAGCTTAGTAATGTCCTCCTCCTTGACGAAGGAGACCATCCACTTGCCCTGACCACCAGATCCGGACATGGTTGCTTGAGTGGAAAGGAGATGAGAACTTGGGTGTTGGAGCTTGAGATCGGGAAGGCGGAGACAAAGAGAGAGCATGAGGAGAGGAAGAGGGAATCCTTATCCTCTTCTAAAGGCAACAAATATTAAACGCCTCCTCACTCGCCTTAGGATTCTCCTGTTCCCTAGGGCTGTATAAATGGCACGGTTGAGTTACCCATGCCCGCATTGATGAGAATCCCGCAATAAGGGGGGCACGATCCCTGTTTCGATAAGACGTGCCAATAGCAACCATGTCTTGAAGCATGGAATGGCAGAAGAAAAATGGTTCGAAATTATAACCGGACAGACGTGATGTCATGTTGGAAAAAAGCTGTCAACAGATTAGATTCGTGCAAATATTATATTCTCTCTACGGTTGTGTATGGTGTGCGTAACAGGTCAGGATACTATCATTGCATCCGAAGACTATCTTGGAGTTCGGAGAAAGGGGAACCCGCCTTGCAATTCTGAAGACAATCTGCACGCCGGACTCCTCGTCATTGAAAGCCAGGTTTAGAGGCTACTGAGGGAGTCCTGGACTAAGGGGTCCTTGGGCGTCCGACCTATTATCCTTTGGGCCGGACTAATGGGATGTGAAGACATGAAGGCCGAAGAATGTACCGTGTCCGGATTGGACTCTACTTGGCGTGGAAGGCAAGCTTGGTGACCGAAGATTCCTTCTTATGTAACCGACTCCATGTAAACCGTAGATCCCCTCGGTGTCTATATAAACCAAAGGGGATAGTCCGTAAAGGACACCTCATATACTCATTACCATACCCACATAGGCTAGACTTCTAGGGTTTAGCCATTATGATCTCGTGGTAGATCCACTCTTGTAATACTCGTATTCATCAATATCAATCAAGCAGGACGTAGGGTATTACCTCCATAGAGAGGGCCCAAACCTGGGTAAACATCGTGTCCCTCGTCTCCTATTACCGTCGATCCTAGATGCACAGTTCAGGACATCCTACTGAGATCTGCCGGTTTTGACACGACAGGAGTTCCTAAGTAATATGATTAATTGAAATTTATTTTATCATGAACTTAGTACCTGATAGTTTTTTCATGTCTATGTTGTTGTAGATCAATGGCCCATTCTACCATTACTTTGAATTTTAATGTGTTCCTAGAGAAAGCTAAGTTGAAAGATGATGGTAGAAACTACACGGACTGGGTCCGTAACTTGAGGATTATCCTCATTGTTGCATAGAAGAATTACGTCTTGGAAGCACCGCTAGGTGTGCTACCTCTTGAGCACTGTGTTGTTTTCCCTTGAAGAGGAAAGGGTGATGCAGTAAAGTAGCGTAAGTATTTCCCTAAGTTTTTGAGAACCAAGGTATCAATCTAGTAGGAGATCACGTTTGAGTCCCACGCACCTACACAAACAAATAAGAACCTCGCAACCAATGCGATAAAGGGGTTGTCAATCCCTTCACGGTCACTTACGAGAGTGAGATCTGATAGATATGATAAGATAATATTTTTGGTATTTTTATGATAAAGAGAAATAAAGATGCAAAGTAAAATAAACGGCAATAGAAATAGCTAAGTGATGAAAGATTAATATGATAGAAGATAGACCTGGGGGCCATAGGTTTCACTAGTGGCTTCTCTCAAGAGCATAAGTATTATGGTGGGTAAACGAATTACTATCGAGCAATTGATAGAATTGAGCATAGTTATGAGAATATCTAGGTATGATCATGTATATAGGCACACGTCCACGACAAGTAGACCGAAACGATTCTGCATCTACTACTATTACTCCACACATCGACCGCTATCCAGCATGCATCTAGAGTATTAAGTTCATAAGACCATAGTAATGCTTTAAGTAAGATGACATGATGTAGAGGGATAAACTCATGCAATATGATATAAACCCCATCTTTTTATCCTTGATGGCAACAATACAATACGTGTCGGTTGCCTTTCGGTCACTGGGATCGAGCACTGCAAGATTGAACCCAAAGCTAAGCACTTCTCCCATTGCATGAAAGATCAATCTAGTAGGCCAAACCAAACTGATAATTCGAAGAGACTTGCAAAGATAAACCAATCATACATAAAAGAATTCAGAGGAGAATCAAATATTGTTCATAGATAAACTGGATCATAAACCCACAATTCATCGGATCTCGACAAACACACTGCAAAATAAGATTACATCGAATAGATCTCCAAGAAAATCGAGGAGAACTTTGTATTGAGATCCAAAGAGAGAGAATAAGCCATCTAGCTAATAACTATGGACCCGAAGGTCTGAAATAAACTACTCACACATCACCGGAGAGGCCATGGAGTTGATGTAGAGGCCCTCCATGATCAATGCCCCCTCTGTCAGAGCTCCGGAAAAGGCCCCAAGATGGGATCTCTCGGGTACAGAAGATTGTGGCGGTGGAATTAGGTTTTCGTGGTGCTCCTGGATGTTTGGGGGGTACGTGGATATATATCGGAGGAAGAAGTACGTTGGTGGAGCAACAAGGGGCCCATGAGGGTGGAGGGCGCGCCGAGGGGGGGGGGGGTAGGCGCGCCCCCTGCCTCATGCCCTCCTCAATCGTTTCTTGACGCCCACTCCAAGTCTCGTGGATCATGTTCATTGAGAAAATCACGTTCCCGAAAGGTATCATTCCGTGTGGACTCCATTTGATATTCCTTTTTGGCAAAACTCTAAAATAGGCAAAAAAACAGCAATTTGGGCTGGGCCTCCAGTTAGTAGGTTAGTCCCAAAAATGATATAAAAGTGTAAAATAAAGCCCATTAACATCCAAAATAGATAATATAATAGCATGGAGAAATCAAAAATTATAGATACGTTGGAGACGTATCAAGCATCCACAAGCTTAATTCCTGCTCGTCCTCGAGTAGGTAAATGATAAAAGAAGAATTTTTTATGTGGAATGCTTTCTAACATATTTCTCAATGTAATTTTATTTATTTTGGCATGAATGTTCAGATCCAAAAGACTCAAGACAAAAGTTTAATATTGACATAGAAATAATAATACTTCAAGCATACTAACTAAGCAATTATGTCTTCGCAAAATAACATGGCCAAAGAAAGTTATCCCTACAAAATCATATAGTCTGGCTATGCTCTATCTTCACCACACAAAATATTAGAATCGTGCACAACCCCGATGAAAAGCCAAGCAATTGTTTCATACTTTTGATGTTCTCAAACTTTTTCAATCTTCGCGCAATATATGAGCGTGAGCCATGGATATAGCACTATATGTGGAATAGAATGGTGGTTGTGGAGAAGACAAAAAAGGAGAAGACAGTCTCACATAAACTAGGCGTATCAACGGGCTATGGAGATTCCCATCAATAGATATCAATGTGAGTGAGTAGGGATTGCCATGCAACGGATGCACTAGAGCTATAAGTGTATGAAAGCTCAACAAAAGAAACTAAGTGGGTGTGCATCCAACTTGCTTGCTCATGAAGACCTAGGGCATTTTGAGGAAGCCCATCATTGGAATATACAAGCCAAGTTCTATAATGAAAAATTCCCACTAGTATATGAAAGTGATATCATAGGAGACTCTCTATCATGAAGATCATGGTGCTACTTTGAAGCACAAGTGTGGTAAAAGGATAGTAGCATTGTCCCTTCTCTCTTTTTCTCTCATTTTTTTATTTGGGCCTTTTCTCTTTTTTTATGGCCTCTTTTTTTCTCTTCTTTTTTTATTTTTCATCCGGAGTCTCATCCCGACTTGTGGGGGAATCATAGTCTCCATCATCCTTTCCTCACTTGGGACAATGCTCTAATAATGATGATCATCACACTTTAATATACTTACAACTCAAGAATTACAACTCAATACTTAGAAAAAATATGACTCTATGTGAATGCCTCCGGCGGTGTACCGGGATGTGCAATGATGCATGAGTGACATGTATGAAGAATTATGAACGGTGGCTTTGCCACAAATACGATGTCAACTACATGATCATGCAAGCAGTATGACAATGATGAAGCGTGTCATAATAACGGAACTGTGGAAAGTTGCATGGCAATATATCTTGGAATGGCTATGGAAATGCCATAATAGGTAGGTACGGTGGCTGTTTTGAGGAAGGTATATGGTGGGTTTTTGGTACCGGCGAAAGTTGCGGGATACTAGAGAGGCTAGCAATGGTGGAAGGGTGAGAGTGCGTATAATCCATGGACTCAACATTAGTCCTAAAGAACTCACATACTTATTGCAAAAATCTATTAGTTATCGAAACAAAGTATTACGCGCATGCTCCTAGGGGGATAGATTGGTAGGAAAAGACCATCGCTCGTCCCCGACCGCCACTCATAAGGAAGACAATCAATAAATAAATCATGCTCCGACTTCATCACATAACGGTTCACCATACGTGCATGATACGGGAATCACAAACTTCAACACAAGTATTTCTCAAATTCACAACAACTCAACTAGCATGACTCTAATATCACCATCTCCATATCTCAAAACAATTATCAAGTATCAAACTTCTCATAGTATTCAATGCACTTCTATGAAAGTTTTTATATTATTCCTAAAAGCAAATTTCCATGTTGTTCTACAGGACTCTCAAAATAATATAAGTGAAGCATGAGAGATAAATTACTTCTATAAAATAAAACCACTGCTGTGCTCTAAAAGGTATAAGTGAAGAACTAGAGCAAAAACTATATAGCTCAAAAGATATAAGTGAAGCACATAGAGTATTCTAATAAATTTCAAATCATGTGAGTCTCTCTCAAAAGATTTGTACACAAGGATGATTGTGGTAAACTAAAAATCAAAGACTCAAATCATACAAGAGGCTCCAAGCAAAACACATATCATGTGGTGAATAAAAATATAGCTCCAAGTAAAGTTACCGATAGACGAAGACGAAAGAGGGGATGCCTTCCGGGGCATCCCCAATCTTAGGCTTTTTGGTGTCCTTGAATTTTACCTTGGGGTGCCATGGGCATCCCCAAGCTTAGGCTCTTGCCACTCCTTGTTCCATAATCCATCAAATCTTTACCCAAAACTTGAAAACTTCACAACACAAAACTTAAATAGAAAATGTCGTGAGCTCCGTTAGCGAAAGAAAACAAAACATCACTTCAAGGTACTATAATGAACTCATTATTTATTTATATTGGTGTTAAACCTACTGTATTCCAACTTCTATATGGTTTATAAACTCTTTTACTAGCCATAGATTCATCAAAATAAGCAAACAACACAAGAAAAACAGAATCTGTCAAAAACAGAATAGTCTGTAGTAATCTGTAGCTAACGCAAACTTCTAGAACCCCAAAAATTCTAAAATAAATTTCTGGACGTGAGGAATTTATCTATTAATCATCTTCAAAAATAATTAACTAAATAGCACTTTCCAAAAAAATGGCAGCAATTCTCGTGAGCGCTAAAGTTTCTGTTTTTTACAGCAAAATCAAAAAGACTTTCCCCAAGTCTTCCGAACGGTTCTACTTGGCACAAACACTAATTAAACACAGAAAAAACAACCAAAATAGAGGCTAGATAAATTATTTATTACTAAACAGGAGAAAAAGTAAGGAATGAAAATAAAGTTGGGTTGCCTCCCAACAAGCCCTATCGTTTAACGCCCCTAGCTAGGCATAAAAGCAAGGATAGATCTATGTATTGCCATCTTTGGTTTGCAATCCATAAGTGGCTCTCATAATAGATTCATATGGTAATTTAATTTTGTTTCTAGGGAAGTGTTCCTTGCCTTTCCTTAGCGGAAATTGGAATCTAATATTCCCTTCCTTCCTATAAATAATTGCACCAATCGTTCTAAGGAAAGGTCTACCAAGAATAATTGGACATGAATGATTGCAATCTATATCAAGAACAATGAAATCTACGGGCACATAGTTCCTATTTGCAACAATAAGAACATCATTAATTCTTCCCATAGGTTTCTTAATAGTGGAATCGGCAAGGTGCAAGTTTAAAGAATAATCATCAAAATCACGGAAACCTAGCAAATCTCACAAAGTTTTTGGAATCGTGGAAACACTAGCACCCAAATAACACAAAGCATAGCACTCATGATCTTTAATTTTTATTTTTATTGTAGGTTCCCACTCATCATAAAGTTTTATAGGGATAGAAACTTCCAACTCAAGTTTTTCTTCATAAGATTGCATCAAAGCATCAACAATATGTTTAGTAAAAGCTTTATTTTAACTATAAGCATGAGGAGAATTTAGCACAGATTGCAACAAGGAAATACAATCTATCAAAGAGCAATTATAATAATTAAATTCCTTGAAATCCAAGATAGTGGGTTCATTTCTATTTAAAGTTTTAACCTCTTCAATCCCACTTTTAACAATTTTTGCATCAAGATCTAAAAACTCCGAATTTTTGGAACGCCTTCTAGGCAAAGGTGGCTCATCTTCAGTCCCATCATTATCAAGATTCATATTGGAAAACAAAGATTTAATAGGAGACACATTAATAACTTTTAGTTCTTCATCTTTATTTTCATAGAAACTAGAAGAACATGCTTTCACAAACTAATCTTTCTTATCACGCATCCTAGCGGTTCTTTCTTTGCACTCATCAATGGAAATTCTCATGGCTTTGAGAGACTCATTGATATCATTCTTAGGTGGAATAGATCTACGTTTCAAAGAATCAACATCAAGAGAAATTCTATCAACGTTCCTAGCCAATTCATCAATCTTAAGCAATTTTTCTTCAATCAAAGCATTGAAACTCTTTTGCGAAGTAATAAATTCTTTAATACTAGATTCAAAATCAGAGGGCATCTTATTATAATTTCCATAAGGATTGTTGTAGGAATTACCATAATTATTAGAGGAATTACTAGGAAACGGCCTAGAATTAAAATTACCTCTATACACATTATTACCAAAATTGTTCCTACCAACAAAATTCACATCCATAGATTCATTATTATTCTCAATCAAGGTAGACAAAGGCACATCATTAGGATCAGACGAAACACTCTGATTAGCAAAAAATTTCATAATTTCATCCATCTTTCCACTCAAAACATTAATCTCTTCTATCGCATGCACTTTTTTACTAGTAGATCTTTCGGTGTGCCATTGAGAATAATTAACCATAATATTATCTAGGAGTTAGTAGCTTCTCCTAAAGTGATTTCCATAAAAGTGCCCCCTGTGACCGAATCTAAAATATTTCTAGAAGCAAAATTCAATCCGGCATAAATTTTTTGTATAATCAACCAAAGATTCAAACCATGTGTAGGGAAATTACGTATCATTAATTCCATCCTCTCCCAAGATTGTGCAACATGTTCATGATCAAGTTGCTTAAAATTTATAATATCGTTTCTAAGAGAGATGATCTTAGCGGGAGGAAAATACTTAGAGATAAAAGCATCTTTGCACTTATTCCATGAATCAATACTATTTTTAGGCAAAGACGAAAACCAAGCTTTAGCACGATATCTAAGGGGAAAAGGAAATAGCTTCAATTTAACAATATCATTGTGCACATCTTTCTTCTGTTGCATATCACACAAATCAACAAAGCTACTTAGATGGGTAGCGGCATCTTCACTAGGAAGGCCAGCGAATTGATCTTTCATGACAAGCAATCGGAGTGTTGAGAAAATCATTGTTGTTGGTATTGGTAAAGTCACACAATTTAGTATTATCTTGAGCCATCGTGACAAGCAAGCAATCCAACACACGAGCAAACAAGAAACAGGCAAAAGAGGCAAATTGGAAAAGAGAGGGAGAAAGGAAAAGAGGGCGAATAAAACGGCAAGGGTGAAGTGGGTGAGAGGAAAACGAGAGGCAAATGGCAAATAATGTAATGCGAGGGATAAGAGTTTGTGATGGGTACTTGGTATGTTTTGACTTGTGCGTAGACTCTCCGGCAACGGTTCCAAAAATGGCTCATTGTCGGGAGTTAAATCTTGACTTAACTTGGCTCGAATGTCCCCGGCAACGGCGCCAGAAATCTTTCTTGCTACATCTTGAGCACTGCGTTGGTTTTCCATTGAAGAGGAAAGGGTGATGCAGTAAAGTAGCATAAGTATTTCCCTCAGTTTTTGAGAACCAAGGTATCAATCCAGTAGGAGATCACGCTTGAGTCCCACGCACCTACACAAACAAATAAGAACCTCGCAATCAACGCGATAAAGGGGTTGTCAATCCCTTCACGGTCACTTACGGGAGTGAGATCTGATAGATATGATAAGATAATATTTTTGGTATTTTTATGATAAAGAGAAATAAATACGCAAAGTAAAATAAACGGCAGTAGAAATAGCTAAGTGATGAAAGATTAATATGATGGAAGATAGACCCGGGGGGCATAGGTTTCACTAGTGGCTTCTCTCAAGAGCATAAGTATTATGGTGGGTAAACGAATTATTGTCGAGCAATTGATAGAATTGAGCATAGTTATGAGAATATCAAGGTATGATCATGTATATAGGCATCACGTCCGCGACAAGTAGACCGAAACGATTCTGCATCTACTACTATTACTCCACACATCGACCGCTATCCAGCATGCATCTAGAGTATTAAGTTCATAAGAACAGAGTAATGCCTTAAGTAAGATGACATGATGTAGAGGGATAAACTCATGCAATATGATATAAACCCCATCTTGTTATCCTCGATGGCAACAATACAATACGTGCCTTGCTGCCCCTACTGTCATTGGGAAAGGACACCACAAGATTGAACCCAAAGCTAAGCACTTCTCCCATTGCAAGAAAGATCAATCTAGTAGGCCAAACCAAACTGATAATTCGAAGAGACTTGCAAAGATAAACCAATCATACATAAAAGAATTCAAAGGAGAATCAAATATTGTTCATAGATAAACTGGATCATAAACCCACAATTCATCGGATCTCGACAAACACACCGCAAAAGAAGATTACATCGAATAGATCTCCAAGAAAATCGAGGAGAACTTTGTATTGAGATCCAAAGAGAGAGAAGAAGCCATCTAGCTAATAACTATGGACCCGAAGGTCTGAAATAAACTACTCACACATCACCGGAGAGGCCATGGAGTTGATGTAGAGGCCCTCCGTGATCAATGCCCCCTCCGGCGGAGCTCCGGAAAAGGCCCCAAGATGGGATCTCTCGGGTACAGAAGGTTGCAGCAGTGGAATTAGGTTTTCGTGGTGCTCCTGGATGTTTGGGGGGTACGTGGATATATATAGGAGGAAGAAGTACGTCGGTGGAGCAACGAGGGGCCCACGAGGGTGGAGGGCCCGCCCAGGGGGGTAGGCGCGCCCCCCTGCCTCGTGCCCTCCTCGATCGTTTCTTGATGCCCACTCCAAGTCTCCTGGATCACGTTCATTGAGAAAATCACGTTCCCGAAGGTTTCATTCCGTTTGGACTCCATTTGATATTCCTTTTCGGCGAAACTCTAAAATAGGCAAAAAACATCAATTTGGGCTGGGCCTCCGGTTAGTAGGTTAGTCCCAAAAATGATATAAAAGTGTAAAATAAAGCCCATTAACATCCAAAATAGATAATATAATAGCATGGAGCAATCAAAAATTATAGATACGTTGGAGACGTATCAAGGTGCAAGACCCGCTGTAGGAGCAACTCCGGACGTTATGAATGTCTGGCAGAGCAAAGCTGATGACTACTTAATAGTTCAGTGTGCCATGCTTTACGGCTTAGAATCGAGACTTCAAAGATGTTTTGAACATCATGGAGCATATGAGATGTTCCAGGAGTTGAAGTTAATATTTCAAGCAAATGCCTGAATTGAGAGATATGAAGTCTCCAGTAAGTTCTATAGATGCAAAATGGAGGAGAATAGTTCTGGTGAACCCATACTCAGAATGACTGGGAACCACAACCACTTGACTCAATTGGGAGTTAATCTTCTTGATGATAGTGTCATTGACAGAGTTCTTCAATCACTGCCACCAAGCTACAAAAGCTTCGTGATGAACTATAATATGCAAGGGATGGATAAGACAATTCCCGAGCTCTTCGCAATGCCAAAAGCTGCGGAGGTAGAAATCAAGAAGGAGCATCAAGTGTTGATTGTTAACAAGACCACTAGTTTCAAGAAAAAGGGCAAAGGGAAGAAGGGTAACTTCAAGAAGAACGTCAAGCAAATTGCTGCTCAAGTGAAGAAGCCTAAGTCTAGACCTAAGCTTGAGACTGAGTGCTTCTACTGCAAAGGTACTGGTCACTGGAAGCGGAACTACCCCAAGTATTTGGCGGATAAGAAGGATGGCAAAGTGAAAGGTATATTTGATATACATGTTATTGATGTGTACCTTACTAATGCTCGTAGTAGCGCCTCCATATTTGATACTGGTTCTGTTGCTCATATTTGCAACTCGAAATAGGGGCTACGGATTAAACGAAGATTGGCTATGGACAAGGTAATGATGCGTGTGGAAAATGGCTCCAAAGTCGATGTGATCGCCGTCAGCACGCTACGTCTACATCTACCGTCGGGATTAGTTTTAGACCTAAGTAATTGTTATTTGGTGCCAGCGTTGAGCATGAACATTATATATGGATCTTTTTTGATGCGAGACTGATATTCATTTAAATCAGAGAATAATGGTTGTTCTATTTATATGAGTAATATCTTTTATGGTCATGCACCCTTGATGAATGGTCTATTTTTATTGAATCTCGATTGTAGTGATACACATATTCATAATACTGAAGCCAAAAGATGCAAAGTTAATAATGATAGTGCAACTTATTTGTGGCACTGCCATTTAGGTCATATTGGTGTAAAGCGCATGAAGAAACTCCATGTTGATGGGATTTTGGAATCACTTGATTATGAATCACTTGATGCTTGCGAACCATGCCTCATGGGCAAGATGAATAAGACTCCATTCTCATGAACAATGAAGCGAGCAACTGACGTGTTGGAAATAATACATACTGATGTATGCGGTCCGATGAGTGTAGAGGCTCGCAGCGGGTATCGTTATTTTCTGACCTTCATAGATGATTTGAGCAGATATGGGTATATCTACTTGATGAAACATAAGTCTGAAACATTTGAAAAGTTCAAAGAATTTCAGAGTGAAATGGAAAATCATCGTAACAAGAAAATAAAGTTTCTACGATCTGATTGTGGAGGTGAATATTTGAGTTATGAGTTTGGTCTTCATTTGAAACAATGTGGAATAGTTTCGCAACTCACGCCACCTGGAACACCACAACGTAATGGTGTGTCCGAACATCGTAACCGTACTTTATTGGATATGGTACGATCTATGATGTCTCATACTGATTTACCGCTATCGGTTTGGGGTTGTGCTTTAGAGACGGCTGCATTCACGTTAAATAAGGCTCCATCTAAATCCATTGAGACGACACCATATGAACTGTGGTTTGGCAAGAAACCAAAGTTGTCGTATCTTAAAGTTTGGGGCTGCGATGCTTATGTGAAAAAGCTTCAACCTGATAAGCTCGAACCCAAATCGGAGAAATGTGTCTTCATAGGATACCCAAAGGAGACTGTTGGGTACACCTTCTATATATCACAGATCCGAAGGCAAGATATTCGTTGCTAAGAATGGATCCTTTCTAGAGAAGGAGTTTCTCTCGAAAGAAGTGAGTGGGAGGAAAGTAGAACTTGATGAGGTAACTGTACCTTCTCCCGAATTGGAAAGTAGTTCATCACAGAAATCAGTTTCAGTGATCCCTACACCAATTAGTGAGGAAGTTAATGACGATGATCATGAAACTTCAGATCAAGTTACTACCAAACCTCGTAGGTCAACCAGAGTACGATCCGCACCAGAGTGGTATAGTAATCCTGTTCTGGAAGTCATGTTACTTGACCATGATGAACCTACGAACTATGAGGAAGCGATGATGAGCCCAGATTCCGCAAAATGGCATGAGGCCATGAAATCTGAGATGGGATCCATGTATGAGAACAAAGTGTGGACTTTTGTTGACTTGCCCGATGATCGGCAAGACATAGAGAATAAATGGATCTTCAAAAAGAAGACTGACACTGACGGTAATGTTACTGTCTACAAAGCTCAACTTGTTGCGACAGGTTCTCGACAAGTTCAAGGAGTTGACTACGATGAGACCTTCTCACCCATAGCGATGCTTAAGTCTTTCCGAATCATGTTAGCAATTGCCGCATGTTATGATTATGAAATTTGGCAAATGGATGTCAAAACTGCATTCCTTAATGGATATCTTAAAGAAGAGTTGTATATGATGCAACCAGAAGGTTTTGTCGATCCAAAAGATGCTAACAAAGTGTGCAAGCTCTAGTTATCCATTTATGGATTGGTGCAAGCCTCTCAGAGTTGGAATATATGCTTTGATAGTGTGATCAAAGCATATGGTTTTATACAGACTTTTGGAGAAGCATGTATTTACAAGAAAGTGAGTGGGAGCTCTGTAGCATTTCTAATATTATATGTGGATGACATATTGTTGATTGGAAATAATACAAAATTTCTAGATATCATAAAAGGATACTTGAATAAGAATTTTTCAATAAAAGACCTCGGTGAAGCTGCTTACATATTGGGCATCAAGATCTATATAGATAGATCAAGAAGCTTAATTGGACTTTCACAAAGCACATACCTTGATAAAGAAGTTCAAAATGGATCAGTCAAAGAAAGGGTTCTTGCCTGTGTTACAAGATGTGAAGTTGAGTCGGACTCAATGCCCGACCACTGCAGAAGATAGAGAGAAAATGAAAGTCATTCCCTATGCCTCAGCAATAGGTTCTATCATGTATGCAATGTTGTGTACCTGACCTCATGTGTGCCTTGATATTAGTTTAGCAGGGAGGTACCAAAGTAATCCAAGAGTGGATCACTGGACAGTGGTCAAGAACATCCTAAAATACCTGAAAAGGACTAAGGATATGTTTCTCGTTTATGGAGGTGACAAAGAGCTCGTCATAAATGGTTATGTCGATGCAAGCTTTGACACTGATCCGGATGACTCTAAGTCACAAACCGGATATGTATTTATATTGAATGGTGGAGCTGTTGGTTGGTACAGTTCCAAGCAGAGCATCGTGGCGGGATCTACATGTGAAGTGGAGTACATAGCTGCTTTGGAAGCAGCAAATGAAGGAGTTCATATCCGATCTAGGTGTAATACCTAGTGCATCGGGTCCAATGAAAATCTTTTGTGACAATACTGGAGCAATTACCTTGGTGAAGGAATCCAGATTTCACAAAAGAACCAAACACATCAAGAGACGCTTCAATTCCATCCGCGATCAAGTCAAGGAGGGAGACATAGAAATTTGCAAAATACATACGGATCTGAATGTAGCAGACCCGTTGACTAAGCCTCTCTCACGAGCAAAACACGATCAGCACCAAGATTCCATGGGTGTTGGAATCATTACTATGTAATCTAGATTATTGACTCTAGTGCAAGTGGGAGACTAAAGGAAATATGCCCTAGAGGCAATAATAAAGTTGTTATTTATATTTCCTTGTACCATGATAATGTTTATTATTCATACTAGAATTGTATTAACCAGAAACTTAGTACATGTATGAATACATAGACAAACAGAGTGTCCATAGTATGCCTCTACTTGACTAGTTCGTTAATCAAAGATGGTTAAGTTTCCTAACCATAGACATGTGTTGTCATTTGATGAATGGTATCACATCATTAGAGAATGATGTGATGGACAAGACCCATCCGTTAGCCTAGCATAAATGATCGTTTAGTTTTATTTCTATTGCTTTCTTGATGACTTATACATATTCCTCTAACTACGAGATTATGCAACTCCTTAATACCGGAGGAACACTTTGTGTGCTATCAAACGTCACAATGTAACTGGGTGATTATAAAGATGCTCTACAGGTGTCTTCGATGGTGTTTGCTGAGTTGGCATAGATCGAGATTAGGATTTGTCACTCCGAGTATCGGAGAGGTATCTCTAGGCCCTCTCGGTAATGCACATCACTATAGGCCTTGCAAGCAATGTGACTAATATATTGAACTAGGTATGAGGATATCGACAATCGAATCTCGGGCAAGTAACATACCGATGACAAAGGGAATAACATATGTTGTTGTGCGGTTTGACCGATAAAGATCTTCGTAGAATATGTAGGAGCCAATATGAGCATCCAGGTTCTGCTATTGGTTATTGACCAGAGATGTGTCTCGGTCATGTCTACATAGTTCTCGAACCCGTAGGGTCCGCACGCTTAACGTTTGATGACGATTTGTATTATGAGTTATGTGATTTGATGACTGAAGATTGTTCAGAGTCTCGGATGAGATCACGGACATGACGAGGAGTCTCGAAATGGTCAAGAGGTAAATATTCATATATTGGAAGGTTGCATTCGGACACCGGAATGGTTTCGGGAAGTTTCGGAGTACCGGGGGTTATCGGACCCCCCCCCCGGGAAGTTAATGGGCCAACATGGGCCTTAGTGGAGAAGAGAGAGGGCCGGCCAGGAGGTGCCGTGTGGCCCCCCCTTGCCAATCCGAATTGGACAAGGGGTGGGGGCAGCGCCCCCCCCTTTCCCTCTCCTACTCCTTCTGTCTTTCCCTCTTTGCTACTCCAGAAAAGGAAAAAGGAGAGGGGAATCCTACTAGGATTAGGAAGTCCTAGTAGGACTCCCCACACTTGGCGCGCCCCTAGGGGGTGGCCTCCTCCTCCTCCCCCCTTTTATATACGGAGGCGGGGGCACCCCAAAGGCACAACAAGTCTTCTCTTAGCCGTGTGCGGTGCCCCCCTCCACAGTTTATCACCTTTGTCATATCGTCGTAGTGCTTAAGCAAAGCCCTGCCTTGGTAACTTCACCATCACCGTCACCACGCCGTCGTGCTGAGGGAACTCTCCCTCGTCCTCATCTGGATCAAGAGCTCGAGGGACGTCATTGTGCTGAATGTGTGCTGAACACGGAGGTGTCGTACGTTCGGTGCTAGGATCGATTGGATCGCGAAGACGTTCAACTACATCAACTCGTTACTAAACGTTTTCGCTTTCGGTCTACGAGGGTACATGGACACACTCTCCCCGCTCGTTGCTATGCATCTCCTAGATAGATCTTGTGTGATCGTAGGAATTTTTTTGAAATACTGCGTTCCCCAACAGATGGTTCACTGGCGGCTGCGTGTGAACTACCTGCAGACCATGCAAATTGGACGACTCACTTCTGGATTTAAGAAGGCAAAAAGACCCTCCGTTGCTGTCAAGAACAAGAATGGAGATATTAGGTCCCCCTTTAAGATTCCACGAGATGGCTTAAACTCTTGCAGCTTCTTCCAATTGAACATAAGTGAGGGAGTCCGGGATTAGGGGGTCTCCGGACAGCCGGACTCTATCCTTTGGCCGGACTATTGGACTATGAAGATACAAGATTGAAGACTTCGTCCGGTGTCCGGATGGGGCTCTCCTTGGCATGGAAGGCAAGCTAGGCAATACGGATATGGATATCTCCTCCTTTGTAACCGACCTTTTGTAACCCTAACCCTCTCCGGTGTCTATATAAACTGGAGGGTTCTAGCCCGTAGGACAACATACAATCATACCATAGGCTAGCTTTTAGGGTTTAGCCTCTCCGATCTCGTGGTAGATCAACTCTTGTAATACCCATATCATCAAGAATAAATCAAGCATGACGTAGGGTTTTATCTCCATCAAGAGGCCCGAACCTGGGTAAAACATCGTGTCCCCTGCCTCCTGTTACCATCTGCCTTAGACGCACTGTTCGGGACCCCCTACCCGAGATCCGCTGGTTTTGACACCGACATTGGTGCTTTCATTGAGAGTTCCTCTGTGTCGTCGCCGTTAGGCTTGATGGATCCTACGATCATCAATAGTGATGCAGTCCAGGGTGAGACTTTTCTCCCCGGACAAATCTTTGTGTTCGGCGGCTACGCACTGCGGGCCAACTCGCTTGCCCATCTGAAGCAGATCGAAAGTTACGGCCCTGGCCACCAGGTCAGGTTTGGAAGCTTAAACTACACGGCCGATATCCGCGGAGACTTGATCTTCGATGGATTCGAGCCTCTGCCTTGTGCGTCACACGGTCACGATGAGTACGATTTAGCTCTACCATCGGACAGTGTTCAAGAGATCGCACCGGCAGCCGCTCCGACCCTCAATTCGGAGCCAGTTGTGCCGTCCATGGACGGGTGGATGGACCCCGCCACGGAGGCCTTATCCTCAGCGGCGATCGAGCCGAACATCGACTTTACCCTGCACGAGAGCCGTGTTGTCAAACTACCGGATCCTTCTCCGGCCACGGACTCCGAACCGCCCGCGCCCGTTCCTAGTGAATCCGATTGGGCGCCGATCATGGGGTTTACCTCCGTGGATATTTTTCAGCACTCGCCCTTTGGCGACATACTGAACTCATTAAGGTCTCTCTCCTTGTCAGGAGGATCCTGGCCGAACTATGTCTGGCGGGATTGGGATGCGGATGACGAACAAATTCGCTGCCCACCCACCACCCACTTAGTAGCCACTGTCGACGACTTGACCAACATGCTCGTCTTCGACTCCGAAGACATCGACGGTATGGACGACGATGCGGGAGACGAAGAGGAACCACTGCCCATAGGGCACTGGACAACCACCTCATCATACGATATATACATGGTGGACACACCCAAAGAAGGCAATGGCGACGAGACAGCGGAGGATGACCCCTCCAAGAAGCAACCCAAGCGCCGACGTCGGCGGCGCCGCTCTAAGTCCCGCCAAAGCAAAAGTGGTGATGCCGGCACAGGAGATAATAACACTCTGGATAGTGCGGAAGATGGCAACAATCCTCCCCAGCACGATTTAGGGTAGGAGAAGGGAGAAGCCAGCCCTCCAGAAGGAGCGGCAGACAGAGAGGCGGAGGATGATAATTACTTGCCTCCCTCCGAAGACGAGGCAAGCCTCGACGATGACGAATTCGTCGTGCCAGAGGATCCCGTCGAACAAGAGCGCTTCAAGCGCCGGCTTATAGCCACGGCAAATAGCCTTAAGAAAAAGCAGCAGCAGCTTCAAGCTGATCAAGATCTGTTAGCTGACAGATGGACTGAAGTCCTTGCGGCCGAGGAATATAAACTCGAACGCCCCTCCAAGAGTTACCCAAAATGCAGGTTGCTACCCCGACTGGAGGAAGAAGTGTATGATGCGGCTGATCGGCCACCTCGTGGCCGTGACAGAGAGGCATTCCAGCCAAAAGCTCAGCCTGCACCCCGACGCCATTCAAATAAAAAGGCATGGGGAAATACGCCAGACCTGCGAGACATATTGGAGGACAAAGCAAAACATGCAAGATCGATCTATGGATCACGAGGGCGCGCCACTATGCGAGACGATAATCGTCACGCCGGATATAGTAAAAGTAAATCCGGCCGGGCCGAGCACAGCGGGCAAGACTCATTGGAGCTATGTCGCGATATAGCCCAGTACAGAGGCGCCGCACACCCCTTATGCTTCACAGACAAAGTAATGAATCATCAAATCCCAGAGGGTTTCAAACCCGTAAATATAGAATCATACGACGACACAACAGATCCAGCGGTATGGATCGAGGATTTCCTCCTGCATATCCACATGGCACGCGGTGATGATCTACATGCCATTAAATACCTCCCACTCAAACTCAAAGGACCAGCTCGGCATTGGCTCAATAGCTTGCTAGCAGAGTCCATTGGCTGTTGGGAAGATCTGGAAGCCGCATTCCTCGACAACTTTCAGGGCACTTATGTGCGACCACCAGATGCCGATGACTTGAGCCACATAATTCAGCAGCCAGAGGAATCGGCCAGGCAATTCTGGACATGGTTCCTAACAAAGAAAAATCAAATCATCAACTGTCTGGATGCAGAGGCCCTAGCAGCTTTCAAGCACAACATCCGCGACGAGTGGCTAGCCCGGCACCTTGGTCAGGAAAAGCCGAAATCTATGGCAGCCCTCACGACACTCATGACCCACTTTTATGCGGGAGAAGATAGTTGGCTGGCTCGCAGTAATAACATATCAAAGAACCATGTTACTTTGGATACCAAGGACGGCAATAGCAGGTCACGTCACAACAAACATAAGCGCCGCATTAACACCGACAATACCGAGGATACGGCAGTCAATGTCGGATTCAATGGCTCTAAATCCGGTCAGCAAAAAAAGCCATTCAAAAGAAGCACTCCGGGACCGTCCAGTTTGGACCGTATACTCGATCACTCGTGTCAAATACAGGACACCCCCGACAAGCCAGCCAACCACACCAACAGGGATTGTTGGGTGTTCAAGCAGGCCGGCATGTTAAATGCCGAAAACAAAGATAAAGGGCCACATAGCGATGACAAGGAAGAGCCCCGGCAGCCGAACACCGGAGGACAGAAGAGGTTCCCCCCACAAGTGCAGATGGTGAACATGATATATGCAACCCACATCCCCAAGAGGGAGCGGAAGCGTGCGCTCAGGGACGTATATGCGTTGGAGCCAGTCGCCCCAAAGTTCAACCCATGGTCCTCCTGTCCGATCACCTTCGATCGCAGGGACCACCCCACTAGTATCCGCCATGGCGGATTCGCCGCACTAGTCCTAGACCCAATTATTGAAGGATTTCACCTCACTCGAGTCCTTATGGATGGCGGCAGAAGCCTGAACCTGCTTTACCAGGACACAGTGCGCAAAATGGGTATAGACCCCTCAAGGATCAAACCCACAAAAACGACCTTTAAAGGCGTCATACCAGGTGTAGAGGCCCATTGCACAGGCTCAGTCACACTGGAAGTGCTCTTCGGATCCCCGGATAACTTCCGAAGCGAAGAGTTAATCTTCGATATAGTCCCATTCCGCAGTGGTTATCATGCACTGCTCGGGCGAACCGCATTTGCGATATTCAATGCGGTACCGCATTATGCATACCTCAAGCTCAAGATGCCAGGACCTCGGGGGGTCATTACAGTTAATGGAAACATAGAGCGCTCTCTACGAACGGAGGAGCACACCGCGGCCCTCGCAGTGGAAGCGCAAAGCAGTCTCTTAAGGCAATCCACTAGTTCGGCATTTAAGGACCCGAACACCTTCAAGCGCACCTGGAGTAATCGGCAACAGGACCGCCTGGCACGTTCCGAGCTCGCATAGCAATGCGGCCCCCACCCCGCCCAAGCCAAATGGTGAAACTCGTGCCACGCGTACATAATTACGCATTAAAAATACCATGGGCACAGGTAGGGAGGGGGCACGATTACGGCACGCTCCAAGACACGGCTTAAACCGCACTAGGGGCTTCCTGCTTTGTTATTTTTCTCTTTTAGGACTTTAATCTCTGGAAACCCTATCCGGTAGCATGATTGCCGAACATATGATGCAGCAACCAAGAAGGCAGAAAGCTATGTCACACCACGGAACTCCCGGGTGGATTATGATAACGAGTGAAATACTTGCTTTAATACTATCCTTCAGCTTGCCCTTGGAAGGGACATAGTCCTACTTTTTGCTTATCGCACTACCTGTATCATTCTGCTTTAACGCACCTTTTTGAATAAACAATGCATAGCATTAAGACTATTATTGCATTCTTCTTCTTTTCATTCATGACATCCAGCACCCGTACACTCTAGTACGGCCAATACGCTAGGGGCTTAAGCATACCCCACAATACGGCGTGAGAAGCCCGAACACTTTCGGCAGTGCGGCACCCCGAACTTATAGCATTATATGCATCAGCTCTGAATCATGTCTTGGGTCAATAGTTGGGTTTGCGCGGCTCCCATGTTTTGGTACCTTACGTTCCGCTATGTCGGCTAAGGTAGCACTGGGAGAACTACTGCGATTGTGCCCCGGTTCTGCTGGGCTAAGCACCTCAGTAGAGAAAGCTAAAACTGACTGTCATGATAAGGCGAGAGACTGGTCGTTGTTCGAGAGGTTTTTGAGTCCTTAAAGACTTATGCCGCTTAGAGCGAGGAGTCGGCCCTGTCTGGCTTAAGGCGTGTATCGCGCCCCGAATTCGGCCTTCCGAACACTAGGGGCTTCGCCGAAATTTAAAATTATAGAATTCTATGGCTAAGTGAGAGTGATAACGCATTATAGTCCGATTGCCTTGTTCGCTGTGCTGAGCACCTCCCTCGAAGGACCCAAAAATGGGAACAAGTGCTTAGGTTTATCCGAACACCCCGGCACTCGTGGCATGGGGGCAGAAGCCGACGACTAGCCATCTCTCAGATTTGATAAACAGCCAAAAAGAAGGTAATATTTTAAATTCCAACAAGCGTTGCATAGCGCTTATGAACAAGTCTTCATAATATAGGATCACACAAGCAAGTTTACTCAAATATTATATCTTTCGTACACTCGTCCTCTACAAGACGGGCACCCTTCAGGACACCCTCATAGTACATCTCGGGGTGGCAATGCTCCTTGCCCGCCGGCGGCCCTTCCTTAATCAGCTTCACGGCGTCCAGCTTGGCCCATTGCACCTTCACACGGGCGAAAGCCCGGCGTGCACCTTCGATGCAGACGGACCGCTTGATGACTTCCAGCCGTGGGCAGGCATCCATAAGCCGCCTCACCAGGCTGAAGTAGCTATTGGGAAGGGCGTCGCCAGGCCACATCCGGACTATAAAGCCCTTCATGGCCTCTTCGGCCGCCTTGTGTAGCTCGACCAGCTGCTTTAACTGGTCGCTCATAGGCACTGGGTGTTCGGTCCCAATATACTGGGCCCAGAACAACTTCTCCGTCGAGCTTCCCTCCTCGGCCCAGTAAAACTTCGTGGCATCCGACACGCTGCGGGGCAAATCTGCGAATGCTCCTGGAGAGCTCCGGATTCGGGTAAGTAACAAGTAATTTACTTTTACATGCTTGCTTTGCATATAGAATGCCTTACCCGCCGCTATCTTCTTCATCGCATCAATCTCCTGGAGGGACTTTTGGGCTTCGGCCTTGGCATTCTTTGCGCTCTCAAGGGCCGTGGCAAGCTCGGACGCTCGCATCTTCAAGTCAAGCTCCAATGCCTCGTGCTTCGTCATGAGAGCGTGGAGCTCTTGCTGCACCTCGCCCACCCGAGCCTCTTGCCTTTCCCGCTCGGTGCGCTCCTTGGCCGCTTTGTTTTCGGCCTCGGATAGCGCTTGCTTCAGGGTCGCCACCTCGGTCATGGCCCCTGGCAAATTTACAATGATCCTGTTATTTTGCAATCGCATTCTTTTTATATATATCCATAGACTAGGTACTACTTACCTTTGTTCTCCTCGAGCTGCCTCTTGGCAAGGCCGAGCTCTTCCTTGGACCCTTGGAGGTCCTGCTTCAGCACGGCGACCTCCGCAGTCAGTGCGGTAGAGGCCAGCAGCGAAGCCTGCATACGCATATAAAGATACTTATATTAGACTCTTTGATCCTCTGTTCGGCTTTTCTTTGTGAACACCGAACAGAGCATCAGGGGCTACTGTCTATGCGGTAATATTTTTCCTATATTTCAAAAACTTACCTCAAAGCCTGTTAGAAGGCTGGCACAGGCTTCAGTCAGTCCGCTCTTGGCGGACTGAACCTTCTGGACCACCGCACTCATAATAGTGCGGTGCTCTTCGTCGATGGAAGCGCTGCGAAGCGCTCCCAGCGGATTGTCCGGTGCCTCTGGATGGACAGAGGTCACCGGCACGGACGTCTTGCCCCTCTTGGAAGGAGGCCGCCTGCCTGAGTCCAGAACCACCGGAGGTTCCGGCGCGGTGTTCGGCTGAGGGCCGAACTCGGAGCCCTCGGGAGCCCTGCTCCTTCTGCTCCCGGAGTCCGGAAGGTCGCCTTGAGGCGCCTCCGGGACTGTCTCCCCTCGACCCGGTGCCTCTTGAGACAACACCTCGGCATTGTCCGTAGGGCAAGGGGAGGTGGCGGTCGGAAGTGGATCGCTATTCATATCCGACGAGCCCAGGGAGCCGTCCGACGAGGATACGTCGATACGGGCTCGGGGCGGTCTGCATAATCATAATTCGGCGTTAGGAGAAGCAGTGCGACAAAAGTATGCTATGAGTTACTCTGGTATCCGAATACTTACGACTTCGCCAGGGGCTTGGCCCTGAGCAGCCACTCGTCTTCGCCTTCAGCGATGGTGGTGGAGTAGTCCAGAAGGAGAGTCCTTCCCTTGTTGGACCCTCCGGCCCCCCAGTGGGGGCGGCCTTCCTTTTCTTGTCTCCCCCGGCTGAAGGGGGAGCATCTTCATCTTCCTCCTCGTCTTCGGGGGAGGAGTGTGTAGCGGAGTTATCGAACGATGAGTCCGATAACACCTGGCGCCGGGAACTCTTTCGGGTCCCCTTGACCTTCTTGGTCTTCTCCGGCACCTGGTAAGGAGCCGGAGTCAGCATCTCCGTCAGGAGAGCGTTCGCAGTGTCTTCGAGTAGAGGGGCCGGACAGTAAATCTGCCCCGACGTCTCCACCCAGTCCTGTTAAAGGCATGGAGCTCAGACCCCGCACATGGTTAAGCAAGGGGAAATAAATATCCTACCGGATGTATAGAACTCACCGAATGCACTCGGCGATTCACGCTTAGCCTACGGTCCTCGGTGAGAGAGGGAGGGACCTCGGCGCCCTTGAACAGCACCCTCCAGACGTCCTTGTGCATCATGTCGAAGAGCTCGCTCAGAGTTTGGTGCTGGGCTGGGTCGAACTCCCACAAGTTGAAATCCCGTTGTTGACACGGGAGGATCCGGCGGATGAGCATGACTTGGACTATGTTGACAAGCTTGAGTTTCTTGTTTGCCATGTTCCGGATACATTTCTGGAGTCCGTCCAGCTCCACCGATGAACCCCACGACAAGCCCTTCTCTTTCCAGGAAGTGAGCCGTGTAGGGAATCCGGATCGAAACTCGGGAGCCGCCGCCCAGTTGGTGTCGCGTGGCTCGGTGATGTAGAACCAGGCCGATTGCCACCCCTTTATGGTCTCCACGAAGGGGCCTTCAAGCCATATAACATTGGGCATCTTGCCCACCATGGCTCCGCCGCATTCTGCTTGTTGGCCGCCCACCACCTTCGGCTTGATATTGAAGGTCTTCAGCCACAGACCGAAGTGGGGGCGGATGCGGAGGAAAGCCTCACAGACGACGATGAATGCCGAAATGTTGAGGATGAAATTCGGGGCCAGATCATGAAAGTCCAGCCCGTAGTAGAACATGAGACCGCAGACGAATGGATGAAGGGGAAACCCCAGTCCACGGAGGAAGTGGTGGAGGAAAACTACTCTCTCATGAGGTTCCGGGGTGGGGACGATCTGCCCCGCAGCGGGGAGCCGATGCGCGATATTCGTGGCTAAGTATCCGGCTCCGTGCAGCTTTTTGATGTGTTCCTCCGTAACGGAGGAAGCCATCCACTTGCCTCCCGCTCCGGACATGTTTGGAGGAGGTTGAGGAGAAATATGTGGACTTGGGCGTTGGGGCTCGAGTGCGCAAGAATGGATGAGTAAGGAGGAAGAAGGCGTGGGTAGAGAAAGGTTAAACCTTATCCCTTTTTAAGGGCGGCCGAAACTATGCGCCCCCACTAGCCTGGTAAAACTCGCTTATCCCCCAAGCGCCGTAATCGATGGCGCGGTTGGGTTACCCACGCCCGTATTGATGAGAATCCCGTAATAAGGGGAACACGATCTCTGCTTTGACAAGACGTGTCAAGAAACTGCCTCGCGTTATGTGCGGGGCTAGTTAAAGAAAAACGATTCGAATAATCACCGAGCCATGGCATGAGGTCATGTTGCCTAAACGTGTCAGCAGATTAGATTTGTGGAAATATTATTCTCTCTACGGTGGTATGTGGAACTTATTTTGCAGGGTCGGACACTATCCTTTTATTTGAACTCTTCTGTGGTATATCCGGAGGTGGAACCCGCCTTGCAATGCCGAAGACAACACTGCGCGCCGGACTCTCGTCATTGAAGCCTGGTTCAGGGGCTACTGAGGGAGTCCGGGATTAGGGGGTCTCCGGACAGCCGGACTCTATCCTTTGGCTGGACTATTGGACTATGAAGATACAAGATTGAAGACTTCGTCCCGTGTCCGGATAGGGCTTTTCTTGGCGTGGAAGGCAAGCTAGGCAATACGGATATGGATATCTCCTCCTTTGTAACCGACCTTGTGTAATCCTAACCCTCTCCGGCGTCTATATAAACCGGAGGGTTCTAGTCCGTAGGACAACATACGATCATACCATAGGCTAGCTTTTAGGGTTTAGCCCCTCCGATCTCGTGGTAGATTAACTCTTGTAATAACCATATCATCAAGAATAAATCAAGCAGGACGTAGGGTTTTACCTCCATCAAGAGGGCCCGAACCTGAGTAAAACATCGTGTCCCTGCCTCCTGTTACCATCCGTCTTAGACGCACAGTTCGGGACCCCCTACCCGAGATCCGCCGGTTTTGACACCGACAATAAGAGAAAACTTCACTGTGGTCACTAAGCTCATCACAATGTCCACCTATCTGTCAATGAAGCCCAACTTTAGCATTATGGCTCTCAGATATTCTCACTCAACCCTATCATAAGCCTTCATCATATCAAATTTCAAAGCACATGGCTGTTGTTTCATAGCCTTGTTTCTCTTCATAATGCAAGCATTCATAAGCTATTATAATTTTGTCAGTGATTAGTTTACCAGGGACAAAACCTGATTGTTCCTCAACAATAATGTCAGGTAGCAGTAACTGAATCTCTTGGACATTACCTTTGATATTATTATGTACATGACGTTGGAGAGGTTGATTGAGAGAAACTGAGACGAAACTGTCGTTTTTTTTTACCTTAGATATCAGGACTAGAACTGTCTCGTTGAGCAGCAGCATCGCTACCTCTTTCTTCGATCATGGGTAGGAGGACGTGACGGGCCACGACAGGCCAACAACACTATAACAAACAAAATAGAAGCGAAACAACGAGTGGTTAGATGGTTAGAGGAGCAGTGGCATCCTAACCTATTAGGGTTCAAGTCCCGATGCTTGCATTATTCTGAATTCCTACGGTGACTTCGTAAATCCCAAGATAAAATACCGACTCAGTCTTTAAAGATATTCATAGAGATAGAGTATGCGTGTGTGCGTTTATAGAAATCGATATATGCACATATCTATGAGCGCTTGCATCTATACTGTGTTAAAAGAACAAACAAAGTAGAAAAAACAAAACTGGCCGAGGACAACTTCGCTTGTACAGTACATCTGCACGAATAGCTGCATGCTTTTTGATCCAACGATTGTGTACGTGGGGCTGAGTTTTAGCAAACTCGTTTCTTCATTTGGTGTCCTCTAAGAAGTATGGCGGTGCCAGCTATAGAGCTTGTATGCTCGTTTTTTTTGTTGTATTTTTTATTTGCGAGGAAACTTCGGATCTTTTTATCATGAACAAAAAATATGTATTCATGTTCAGAGACAATCTAGCGACGACTATAAACGGTTGAACAAGCCAAGACGCGCTGTCATCATCGCCTCTCCTCACTGGAATCAAGCCAAGCTTGTTGTAATAGACAGTAGGAAAATTATCGTGTTAAGGCCCCACATGACTAGCATACTAGAGCATCAACCACAGTTGATGAAGCGAAGTATAGATTGAAAGGGCTCAATCCATAGATAGACGAATGAAGACAAACAAATAATGGATCCAAGCATATTCACCAAAGACACTGACCGAATCCAGCAAGATCCATCGCACACCTTCCCACGCCCCCCGACGACGCATCACCAAAACAAAGGTTGAGCGGGGAGAACCTTATTCCATCTTCAAAAAGTTTGGATCCAACAAAGACCACTGACCGAATCCTGCGAGATTCGTCGCACACCTCCACTTGCTCTCCAACAATATATCACCGAAATAGAGGCTAGGTAGCAAGAACCTTATTCGATCTTTAAAAAGCCATCATTATTTCGTCTTTCTAACTATAATACAAACCCTGAACGAACTAAAAAAACCTAAAAACATAGCAAGATCCCTCCTGCCGGGAGGGTACGTGTTCTCATCCGACTTGTATAAATACAACTAGCATAGGCATATGGTTTCAGAGAAAGAAAACGTGACACCGTTTACTACGCACCACCTTCCTCACAAATAAAAATTAACTATACCACAGCGATAGCCGCACTGACACACACAAATCGAGAAAAAGAAAACAACGCCAATGTGACACCAAGCTCATCCAACCAAGGGTTCACCTTCATCATTAAACGAAAAATTGCGCGGCAACGCTACGTACTACCGGCAGATCCGCAGCCGCTCCTTGCCATTCTCAAATTAGTGCGACACAGTTTTGCATAAAAAGCAAGTCATTTTGCTTAGTAAATACACAACAGTACTTTCTCCGTTTTTATTTATTTCACGTATTAGATTTGGTCAAAATCAAGCTTTATAAATTTTAACAAAGTTTATACACAAAATATTAGCATATACAATAACAAAACAATACTAGTATATTTATTATTGAATGTACTTTCATTTCATATAGATTTGTTATGATAAATTTTTATATTTTTTTTATAAACTTGGTTAAATTTTAGTAAATTTGACTTCAGTCAACTCTAATATGCGAAGTAAATAAAGAAGTAAAAAAGAAGAGGGGTCCACAACATTAGCTTTTTGTCAAGTGAGAGCGTGAGAGAAGTGCACTGCTGCGCATGCACAAAACATTGCCTGTCCAGCCAAAGACTTACGTTTAATTTTTCTCATATCATTTTGAATGGCTCATAAGTTTTGAACCAATATTCTGATTTTAAAACTTTTCATATATTTGAACTCATGCGCAAAGACGTTCAAAACAAGACCGATTTTCGATAATTTTTAATTGAGTTTAAAATTCATGAAACATATTTCATATAAAATCTTTTGAACGAAACAATTTCAATCAGTTTCACAAGTTCACATTTCAGTTTTGTATATTCTTTTCAATTTCACATTTTAGTTTCGTATATTCTTTTCAATTTCAGAAGCTGCTTATTTCACACAAAAAATCACATCTCGTTCAATTACACATTTTTTAAATAACACATTTCACTCAATTGAAATAAACCGCTACACATTTTCATATAATCAGTTTCACATATTGACATTACATTTCACTTTTCACTGATTTATTTCACAAAAATCACATATATTTCAATTGCATATTTTTGTAAAAACCTATTTCACTCTTTTCAAAAAAATGTTGTACACTTTTTAAAAATCATTTTCACATGTTGACATTGCATTTCACTTTCGTTGAATTGTTTCACACAAATCACATCTATTTCAATTATAATTTTTTGTAATAACATATTTCACTATTTTAAAATAAATTGGTACACATTATGAAATAATAATGTTTCACATGTTGACATTACATTTCATTTTTCACTGGCTTGTTTCGCAAACTCACATATATTTCAATCGCACATTTTTGTAAAAACATCTTTCACTCTTTTGAAATAAACTGTTACACATTTTCAAAAAAATCAATTTCACATGTTCACATTACATTTACTTTTGCATTGGCTTGTTTCCAAAAAGACCAATCTATTTCAATTGCACATTTTTGAAATAACATATTTCATTCTTTTGAAATAAACTGTTACATATTTCCAAATATCATTTTCACAAATTGACATTTCATAATGACATATTTCACTTTTTTCAAACTAGTCAAAACGTATCCAAGATTGATCTTGTTCTAAAGGTCTTTGTGCCAAAAATTCAAATATATAAAAAGTTTCAAAAACAAGTTTATAGTTTAGAAGATATGAGTGATTTAAATTGACTAAGATTAACAAAAAGTTATGAATTTGTTTGGGAGAGACAAGTGATGTCGCATGTATACTAGTACATTCACAAAAACTAGTACTATGGGCCATCAAACTGATACATTAAAAAAATACCAAAAAGTAAGAAAGCTATACAAAAAATATATTTTCTACTCCCTCCGTCCCACAATGTAAGAGTGTTTTTGACAGTACATCTCCGTCACACAATATAAGAGTGTTTTTGACAGTACACTAGTGTCAAAAACACTTTTATATTATAGGACGAAGGGAGTAGCTTGCAAAAACATCTTGCATTATGATACGGAGGGACTACATATCTGTACGCCATAGCACGAATCACTGGCAAAAAACAGTGGTGTGAGATGTACCGGCAGGTACCGTTAACGCGCAAAGTGACTTTGTGCCTTCATCATACGACAGAGCCTTTTTATTCACCACGGCAACAGTCTCCTGCATCATGGCCTTGATCAGCTCCGCACGACCGCACTCACATAAACATACACACGCACATACAGTCAGCAATGTGCAGAGTTGATTCCCGCAGGATCAAGAAATGCATTCAACACACGGCGACTTCTCACGAAAACGTGTATCAGCACAGTATATATATACCTCGCCAAATCGAAGCAGTTCCAACTAAAACAGTGTGTAAAACGTAGCCAAACCAAACGGAATGCACGGCAAGGTAAGGCTTGTTCGCCGCCAGCTAGGCCCCGGGCACGGCGTCCTTCATCCGATCGTACCCCTGTACCTGCCCGTGGTAGCCCGTCGCGTGGCCACCGGCGCCGGCGAACCGGCCACGCCCACGCGCGTAGCCCACACGACGCGCGCCCACCGGGTGCCGCCCCGTCAGGTGCCGGTGCGCCCACGTGCCCGCTCCCAGCGCGAACACCGTGAGGCTACAGCCGAACAGCAGGGCGCCCACCGAGACGATGGCCACGACTGTCACCGGCGCCCAGAGAGGGCTGGTGAGGAGCAAGAGTGGGGCGAGGACGACGAGCACGACTGACGCGACGGTGAGCGTGACGCCGGTGAGGACCAGGAGTGCGGCCAAGGAGACGGCGAGGGCTAGGTAGACGAGGAGCTGGGCGTTGGATGGATGGACGCGCCGGCGGGGCGAGTAGGACGCTTGGACGCTACGGGGCCGGACCGGACGAGGAACGGCCGGCAACGAGCTTCCCGGCCGATCCGCCATGGCAAGAGCCGCGAGATGGATGGGTGCGAAGATAGAGTTGCTGGTGAGGAGATGGCGGGGAGGAGTTGAAGTGTGCGTGCTTGTCGGGAACGACGTGTGCCAGCAGGCCAGCGTGTAAGGCATGCACGGCGACGTGTGGCACCCTGGCACCGATGAGCACAGTGCAACTAAAAGTGAAACACAAGCTTTCGTTGCTTTGTTGGAGCAAGACACTTGACATACACACACCAATTGAACAGTCCTCTGCTGAGGTTATCCGTGAAATTTCGGAACTGAAATTTCTGATAATTTACACGTTGTTCACTTTGCTCTGGTCCAGAGCTTGAAGGCATCTTAATTCGCAGAAATTTTAAAACACAGAAACAAGAAAAAACACAAAAATAGAATGTCATGACATCTTGATTGTACGACAAGAATTCAAGTTATTTGATTGTGCACATGAAAACTATAGGATTATTCACAAAGATTGTAGTGAAATTTTCGTGTGGAATAGTATAAATGAATCCTAAGGGGAAAAAATCATATGGATTGTATTCTTTCGAATCAAACAACACACGTAGGAAAAACTCCCAAGGTTAGAGTCCTCCAAAATGCTTTTGCCAATCCTTTGAATCGAAGAGCCCCTACTTAGAGATGTTGGAAGCGAAAAACTGTGACACTGTACACGCTGTTAAGTTGTTCCATCATTATGCCGTCGTTTTAGCTCATCAAAAGCACCCAAGCTCTGAGCAGTGAACCCGCCTGTAAACTAAGATCATGGCAAAGATAAATACCGCAGGTTATTTTCTAGGAGTAGTATATAAAAGACCTAAAACCATCCTATTTATCAACAAACAATTCCATTATTTCCTTTACCTGATGAACCCGGAACGCGAACCTGACACCCTGATGGAGCAGCACTTCACTGTTCTGCTCTTTCAGACGTTTGAAGAGTGCTGTTTCCCTGGTGTGATCTTTGTTGATGCCTCTTAAACCATCGATCTCCGAGACCACCCGCGTCATGTACTGCTTTGCGAGGTTGACGCACGCCAACTTGACCTGCGAGAAATCACAGCACAACGCATGCGAGAATTCAGACGATAATGTCAGCTTAGGTAAGCATCCACAATGCTATTAGAGTTGTGAAAATGCACCTTGACAATTAAACCTGCGTCTGACATCCAGCCAACTGGGATGTCTTGCTCCTTGTACCTTGAGATGAGATTGTTCTTCGTGTCGGCGGCATCCCTATCTTGCAGGAACTTGTGGACGCTCTTCTCTGTTCTGAGAATAATAAACAGAACAGGGGAATTTTAGTTAGCGCACTCGTGCATCTAGGCACTCTCAAGTTACCCAGCCATTAGACAGCAAGACATACTTCTCAAAGAGGGAGTACATCTTGCCGAGCGCTGCGTCGCGGTGGAGCGCGCGGTCATCGACGAAGGACGATATCTGCTTCTCTAGCTGCAGAAGGCCCTGGTACCTGGCAGCGGCGTCTCGCAATGTGTCTGCTCTTTTCTCCGGCCAGTCGAAGTGCTTCAGGACTGCTTGTTCATCCACCTGAAGAATAATACTACGTTCATCGACTTCTGGTCAATCAGGGAGAGGTTACCGATCAAAAGAATGAGCGGACACTCACCAGGAAGGAGAGCTCTTCGTCGAGCCATGTCACAAACGCGACGACGTCCTCGATGCTCGCGAAGGTCGCATCCCGGACTTCGGCGACCAAGGTTCGCACAAAGTCCCCTTGGGTCTCCACATCGGCTTGAACCTACAACGCCGGCTACAATTATTCTGCATTTCTGCTCTGTGGAAGTACTAATGAGCACGCAAATTTGTTGCTGCACTTGATCAAGGAGGAACTAGGGAACGGCGCATGGTTCCAGAGCGATTGTTTCGTACTCACGGCAAGGAGATGAGAGGAGTTCTTGGTGATCTCCCCGATCAAGTCGCTCTTGGGAGCCGTTGACCCGCCGGACGCCTTGGGGCCTCGGGAGCCAGCCTGCCTGGCCTCGCCGCGGCTGGTCAGGGACTGGTAGAACTCCACGATCTCGGGCGCGCGGCGCATTCTTTCGCCGCCGCCGCCCACAGCCACAGGCAGACGGCCCTTGCCGGGCACTTTCATAGACGGCGGCGGCGGGACAGGGCCTCCAGGCAGCCGCGGAGGAGGCCCAGGTGGCGGTGGAACGCCTGGCGGGCGTGGCGGGCAGGTCAACGACGGGCTGCTGGTGGGTGCGGCGGGGACGGTGGGCTTGGTCCGCCTCGGCGGCGGCTTCGGCTTCCTCGGAGCTCTCTTGTTGGAGGCAAGCCGCTCCTCCATCGTTTCCTCGTTCCTGAAAACTTCGCGTGGTGTTCTTGCACACGAATCAGTTGAACGTCTCCGCTGTCTGCCTCACCCTACCGGTCACATGCTGCCGTGTTAATTTGCAAACGCGGATTAGCTTGACTTTTGCGATCACGTATGGGGCCGGAGTTGAATCCATCGTTAACACATTAATTATTTTTCTGCGGAAGAATTTCATTAATTAACCCAGTAGATGGCATTATATTGTACTCATGCACTGCTCGAGTTGATCTGTTCCGACGAAAGGATTAGGTGGTCAGATCACTAATTCAGTAGACAGTTACAATGTGATGTTAACCATGTAATTTTCAGCAAGGCGATGGTGATACTAGCAAAGTCAACGAAACAATTAGTAGAAAAAATGATGCGCACACGTATTAGCAAAATCCACAAGCCAAACCAAAGCATGAAATGTTCGGACTAAGAGTGCACTTCAAACATTCTAAGAGCATGTTTTTTCATGTGGGATTCTAAGGACATCTCCAATACCTACCCACAAAATGGCATAATATTTATTTATGATTACGGGTATGTCTCTAGACTCATCCGTAAATTCGAATACGAGAACTGGCCATCTAATTATGTCCCTTACAAGTCCGTTCCTACTTTCCTTAAGTCCGTAACACCCAATAGCATAAAATCTTTGATGAGTAAAATAATCAAATGCAACACTAATTCAAATATAAATATTGCAATCCAACTAGGTTTTGAATTAAAAATAAATAAATCCGCACATAAGGTCTACTTCTTCTCTTCAAGCGCCCACGGATGTTCAATGAGATCTTCCTTAAGCTATCCATGAGTTCCTCGATGTCAAGTATGTTGATGCATTTGGACAAACTCCTCAAATATGGCCGGATTTTAATGTGGAAGTTCGATAGGATCATCCATCTTCTCAAATTTCAGACCTCTGGCAGCATCTTCATTCTCATCCTCCATGATCATGTTGTGCATGATCACGCAACACCTCATCACCTCCCACAAGGTCTCCAGGTCCCATATTTTCCTAGGTCCCCGAACAACTGTAAAACGAGCTTGGAGCACTCCAAATACGCTCTGCACATCCTTTCTAACTCCTTGTCTTTGAGCAAAGTGAGATATTTTCTCACCAACTAGGTCAGAGATAGTTGACAACAGTTCTTGTGGAAGGATAGATACCTACTGTTGGCAATATACCCTAAAGACAATAATATGGTATTGTGTTATTTATTTTCATGTTTATAATTAAGAGTTTATATTCTACGTTATAACTGTCATGATTCTGGAATATGCGATTCAGTGGAAAACCCATATGCACGTGCGGAATGATAAGTGGTAAAACATGATTCCTAGTCTTGCCTCTAGCACTAGCTCAAGTGTTGTATGTTGATCGTGTTTTTAGGATCTTGGGATATCGTTAAGTGTAACGATGGTCCTAAAATAACATTGAGAGTATGGCATTGGAAGAACGATGATATTGAATTGACCCAACTTGTTTGTTATACTTTGAGATACAATCGTCACAAGTCAATCGATATAACACGGAGAGTTAATGTATCCTTTAGTTCCTTGGACCATAAGAGTATCGTAGTCACTTCTTACCGGAGGATGGACTTTGGGGTTGCTCAAACGTCATCTATAACACGGTGATTATAACGACAACTTTCAGGCTCATCGGAAAGTTTGACAAGTGGCTAGATAGCTTAAGAGTGGGATTTGCTCCTCCGATGATGAAGAGATATTCTTAGGACCCTCTCGATGTAACGACATCCACCATCATCTGGCCAGACACGGGTGACTAGGTCCAGGGATGCCAGAACATGTCAACGAGGAAGAAGAATAAAACCGGTAACGAGGAGACCGGTATAGTGAGCATAAGAATGACTCAAGAGGATAACGATATATCTCACCTCGAGTTTTGTAAAGTATCATGAAGCAAAGGGAATATCACATGATAACCAAAGGTTCACCCGAGTATCATTCATGTATACATAGGGATCAATATAGATGGCCATGATTATGCTATTGGTCATTGGACAAAAGGATTTTTGTTCATGTCTATGTTTTATCGAACCTAAAGGGTCACATGCTTAAGGGAATCATGATATCTTGACTATTAGTGTAGTAAGAGTTATGAAAAAGTATTCACCAAATAGTTTCATGAATATTAGAAATAGTTTTGAGAGAAACCGGAAGCGTTTCAGAGTTACAGGAAGAGTTTCAGAGTTTACCGGGTAATACCGGTGAAAGTGCAAGTGTCACTTAAATTATATTGTGGTGTGATGAAAATTTGGTTAGTGAAACTAATATCAGTTGCTAAATTTTATCTCAGGATATTGGTTCCAAGTTATTCTTGATGGAGGTGTGCGACCCCCCAATTCAAAAAGATCAAAGGCGTGGTTTACCGGTAATTCGAAGGTTTTCTTTTTGGTTTGATTCGAGTCGTAGGAAAGACTGCACCATTAAGAGGGGTCTTTGTGGATTTATGTTGTGTGGGAATGACATCGTCAAAACCTATACACCGGCCTTCCCACTCCTACCACCAAATACCCACAGTGTGCAACCGAAGTTTTCTGGATACCTAATACGTCCATTTTGCATCATGCTTTTATATCGATACTTATTGCATTATGGGATGTTATTACACATTATGTCACAATACTAATACCTATTCTCTCTTATTTTACAAGGTTTACATGAAGAGGGGGAATGCCGGCAGCTGGAATTCTGGGCTAGAAAAGGAGCAAATATTATAGACCTATTCTGCACACCTACAGAAGTCCTGAAACTTCACGGAAGTCATTTTTGGAATTAATAAAAAAATATTGAGCGAAGAAAATACCAGAGGGGCCCACACCATGGCCACGAGGGTGGAGGGCGCGCTCCCTGCCTCGTGGGCCCCCTGGTGGCCCTCCGATGCCCATCTTTGGCTATATGGAGTCTTTCTTCGAGGAAAAAATCATAAGAAAGCTTTCGGGAAGAAACTCCGCCGCCATGAGGCGGAACCTTGGCGGAACCAATCTAGGGCTCCGACAGAGCTGTTCTGCCGGGGAAACCTCCCTCCGGGAGGGGGAAATCATCACCATCGTCATCACCAACGATCCTCTCATTGGGAGGGGATCAATCTCATCAACATCTTCACAGCACCATCTCATCTCAAACCCTAGTTCATCTCTTGTATCCAATCTTTGTATCCAAACCTCAGATTGGTACCTGTGGGTTGCTAGTAGTGTTGATTACTCCTTGTAGTTGATGCTAGTTGGTTTACTTGGTGGAAGATCATATGTTCAGATCCATTATGCATATTAATACCGCTCTGATTATGAACATGAATATGCTTTGTGAGTAGTTACGTTTGTTCCTGAGGATATGGGAGAAGTCTTGCTATAAGTAGTCATGTGAATTTGGTATTCGTTTGATATTTTGATGAGATGTATGTTGCCATCCCTCTAGTGGTGTCGTGTGAACATCGACCACATGACACTTCACCATTGTTTGGGCCTAGAGGGAGGCATTGGGAAGTAATAAGTAGATGATGGGTTGCTAGAGTGACAGAAGCTTAAACCCTAGTTTATGCGTTGCTTCGTAAGGGGCTGATTTCGATCCATATGTTTCATGCTATGGTTAGGTTTACCTTAATACTTCCGTTGTAGTTGCGGATGCTTGCAATAGGGGTTAATCATAAGTGGGATGCTTGTCCAAGTAAGGACAATACCCAAGCACCAGTCCACCCACATATCAAATTATCAAAGTACTGAACGCGAATCATATGAACGTGATGAAAACTAGCTTGACGATAATTCCCATGTGTCCTCGGGAGCGCTTTCCTTCATATAAGAGTTTGTCCAGGCTTGTCCTTTGCTACAAAAAGGATTGGGCCATCTTGCTACACCTTATTTACTTTTATTACTTGCTACTCGTTACAAATTACCTTATCACAAAACTATCTGTTAATGACAATTTCAGTGCTTGCAGAGAATACCTTACTGAAAACTGCTTATCATTTCCTTCTTCTCCTCGTTGGGTTCGACACTCTTACTTATCAAAAAGGCTACGATAGATCCCCTACACTTGTGGGTCATCAATACCCCGTGCGCACGGGGGTCAAGGTAGTCAGGAACTTTCTTGGTTGACCCCCGTGCGCACGGGGTACTACATAACTCTCTGGATACCCCGTGCGCAGAGGGTGCGTGTATGTCCCTGGATATCCCGTGCGCATGGGCTGGAGTCCAACATGCAGAAATAGTGACTCGGCCTAGAACAATATAAATACCCCCCTTCTTCCTCCTCCACCCCTAACTCTAATGTCTTGTTGAGTTCCACCATTGCTACACCTCATTTTGCTCAATACTCTTAATCCCTCCACCCAAACTTGTTGAAACTGTGGGGATTGGGAGAGCAAGACCTGAACTACACATTGACCAAACCAAATTGCGTTCCCAAAACATTCATCCATCATTAACTTGTTACTCTTGGAGCTTTGGCTTCTAGGCGGTTTGAGGTTCCACCAGAAGCTTCCTTACTTGTGGTTTGCTCCAGAGAAGTTTGTAAAGGTGTGGCGGTCGTCTTTAAGACCAACCCCGAGTGACTCGAGGCTCATCCGTTGGGGATGACTTGAAAGATATTATTATGAGATTTCGGTGGCATTCCGCAAGCTTTGGCTCCGGCACCGCTCTAAACAGAGAGTAGATCTTCCCCAAGGAAGAGTGAACTTCGGGATGAAATCCACGTCCTAGTCTCACTTGTGCTTAATCCTTTCCCGCACTTTACTTTGCTTGGTATGCTTGTTGGCTCGCTAATTAGTTTGTTGCGTAGCATATTTAGCTTTAAGATTGCTTGTCATATAGGTTGTGTTCACTTAGTCGCATATCTAGTGAATCCTATTTATGTGCTAAACCTTAAAATTGACAAGAAATATTAAAATTTATAGTCTCAGTCACCCCCTCTAGTCGACCGTATCGATCCTTTAAATTGGTATGAGAGCCTCGTACTCTAATATAAGGTTTTACAACCTTAGAGGATATGGTCGACCTAGGGAATGTGGGAGGTGTCGCACCCCTTGCGGAGGATGGTGAAAACCTACCACCCCCCATCGCGCGCGACACACTTGGTGCTCCGGTCGTTGCTCCCGTCACCCCCATTAACTCGGGTGCCCCCCTTAACCGCGGCCAACATTCGTTCAATGTTTGCGGACCTCAAAACCGCCATGTTGAAAAAAGTTCGTTCCTCGGTCAAGGAGGAAACTGATGCTCGCTTAAAGCCCTAGACATCTGCATTAAAGAAATTTGATCCAAATGCCATTCATGATGCAGATGATTCGAGAGAACCCCTTGCATGTCCTACTCGCACCCAAGTTCCCAAGTACAATGATGTGGAACCCTTTTACTCACCCCAACCCTTGCAACACCCTCGCATTAATCATGTTGGGCTTCCACCCCCTTTGAAAGCTAACGCGTTTTCTAAGTGGAAGCTCGATATGGAATCTCATATTCGTAATGCATCTACTCAACTATGGTGGATTGCGGTCAATGGATTCAATCCCAAGGACCCAATGAATCTCACTCCAAGAGAAGCGGTTGATGATCAACTCAACGCAACCGCCCACAACATGTTGCGCACCACGGTGACCGATGACTATAGTGACTCCATTGCTCTTCTCGAGACCGCCAAGGAATTTGGGATTGCCTTGAGGAGGATCTCTAAGGTGATGAAGCAATTTGAAGGCTTTGCTTAAGCAAGAAGTCAATCTATTTGTTAGGAATGAGGGTGAGTCAGAGGAAGAGGTGTGCCGAAGGTTGAAGTATCTTGTGCTCAACTTAAGAAACTTTGGGTGCACTTGGGCAAATGATGATTTCATTCAAGACACGTTCATAGATGCTATGGTTCTCACTAAACACACCATGGTTATGATGATACATCAACGCCTGGATTACCACAAGTTGACCGTGGCTCAAGTTGTCTCCACTTTCTCAACTCATGTTCTTTTGAAGACGAAGTCCAAGAAGACCTTTGCAATTTCTCAAGCAATCAATGACTCTCCAAATGAGGACACACCTTTCACTCATCAATGCCTTATGGCCAAATAGGTAAAAAAAGACCAAATCTCAAAAAATCGGCATCTACACTCCCAGTGTCTCATGTGAGATAGTGGAGGACGAGTGTGAAGAGGGCGTGGATAATGATGAGGAATCCTTGATGGCTTTCATGAAAACTCTTCATGGTGAAGCTCGTGCTCGTTTTGGCAATCTCCTTAAGTCACTCACCGAACGCGATGATTTTACTAAGGGCATTGAAAACCTCCTCATAGAGGAAAAAGAGAGAGTTGAATTCCTCGAGTACAAACTACATGAAGAGAGTGTCATGAGAGCATCACTTGAGGAAGCCTTGTCGGCTCATCAAATTGACTTTGTTAAAACCAATGATTCTTTGCAACTTGCTCTTGAGAACAAGGATGCCCTTAATGTTAGGGTTGAAAAGCTTCTAGTTGATCCCACGAAACTTATTGAGGAACATGAGTTCCTTGCGACTAGTTCCAAGGTTGTCAAAGGTGACCTCATTGCCCTTACCAAGTCTTATGCTCAACTTAAAGCTACAACCATTAATGCCCTTACTTCCGTACCTCGTATGGAGTTAAATGATGAATCTTGTATGGCTAACTTTGTTCATGATTGCATCTCTCTTCAAGAGGAGAATAAGAAGTTAAAAGCCCAAATTGAGAAAGGTCTTGTGTCATGCATTCAAGGGGAGAAAAACCTCAACGACCTCTTGAGCAACCAAAAGGAGTGTGTTACCAAGGAGGGAATTGGGTTTAACACCTCATCCAAGAAAAGGAAGAACAAGAAGAAGATCGATCCTACTCCTCCTCCTCCTCCTCAAAAGGTAGTCTTTGTCTAAGAAGGGCACAAGGAGAAGGAGAAGGAAAAAGGGGTTGTTGGAAATGGCAAGGTCACTAGGGACAAGGCCGTCCCCAAGGATTTTGCCGGCAAGAACAGTCCATCTTATGTCCTCGTGATAGGAGATGATGGTTACACATTTGCAAAATTCGTTGGCACTAACTATGATGATTATGCTTGGACTATTTGGGTTCCTAAGACCCTTGTTGCTAACTCTCTAGGACCCACTGCAAAATTGGGACCTAAAACCAAAGCTTGATTCTTGTAGGACTATATCTCCGGTGGAACACAATGGGTGATCGATAGTGGATGCACCAATCATATGACCGGAGAGAGGGATATGCTTATGGAGTTTGTTGATTCACTCAAGGCCTCTTCGAACATCTCCTTTGGTGACAATAGCAAGGGCAAGGTATCGAGATTGAGCAAGGTGGTAATCTCTATTGATTCATCATGTTTTAATGTCATGCTTGTTCAATCCCTTAACTACAATTTTCTTTCAACAATTCAATTGGCACGTGCCGTCTATGATTCTCATTTCGGTGCATTTCATGTGATCGTCTTTAAGGGGAGCAATCTCAAAGTGGTCTTTGTTACGCATGTTGAAGATAACCATTACGTGGTTGATTTCTCAAAAGAGAAAATTCATCTTGCAACATGCCTAATGGCCAAGGTCGACATGGGGTGGCTATGGCACCGACGGCTAGCCCGCATTGGCATGAGAAATTTTCAAGCTCTCTTAAAGGGGAGCACATCCTTGGACTTACCAATGTGTCTTTTGCCAAAGATCGTCCTTGTATTGCTTGCATTGTCGGAAAACTACGTGAAAAATCTCATAAAGTGAAGACTATCATTACCACCTGGAGGCCTCTCAAGCTTATCCACTTGGATCTCTTTAGGCCTCCATCTTATGGTAGCATGGGTGGGAGGAGGTATTGCCTTGTCATTGTCGATGATTACACAAGGTATACATGGGTGTTCTCTCTCAAGACTAAAGATGAAACTCAAGACACCTTCATCAACTTTGCCAAAGAATCTAAACGCCACATAATTGTGAGATCAAGGCAATTTGAACTGACAACGGCAACGAGTTCAAGAATTACACGATGGACGAGTTCTTGAGTGATGAGGGGATAAAGCATAAATATGTCGCGCCATATACTCCCCAACAAAATGGTGTTGCGGAGAGGAAGAATCGAACTCTCATTGAGATGGCCAAGACCATGCTTAATGATTACAAGTCTCCATACAAGCTTTAGGCCGAAGCCATGAACACGGGTGTCATGCTTCAAACCGGCTTTATCTTCGCAAGCTCAAGAATAGAACTCCTAATCGGGAGAAATCCTAACATCAAATACTTTTGAGTATTCAGTTGTAAGTGTTTCATTATAAATAGAAAATCCCGTTTAGCAAAGTTTGAGCTAAAAACTTATGAGGGCATATTTTGTTGGATATGCATCAAACTCTCATTCTTACTGAGTTCTCAATAAATTCACCAGATGCATTGAGGAGACGGTAAATGTGGAGTGTGAGGAAGATAACGGTTGTCACGTGGAGCAAATTATTCCTAGTGTTTTAGGTGATGAGGCTCCTTCACAAGCTATAAGTACTATGGGGACATGCCACATTTTTCCACAAGAAACACCCCAACTCCAAGCAGAAAAAGAAGGAGTAAGAGCCCCTATTGTGGAGTCTCCACAAGGGAAGTCATCACCGCCACCACTTGTACAAGATGCTACGGGATATCATGAACCTATCCAAGAACAAGATCAAGTCCCGCATGTTCCCAAGCAAGGTCAAGGGCAAGCTCAACCAAATGGTGAAGAACCAATTATTGAGGCTCAAGATCAAGCACAAGTTCTAGATCAAGATCAAGATCAACCCCAACCACAAGTGTCTTCATCATCGTCACTTCCTAATGAACAAGAACTTGTGGTTGTGAAGAGATGGGTGTCTCCAAGGCTAAAGCAATCTCAAGGGCACGTGTTGTAGGGTGCCTAAGTGGAGATATTTCACGAATAGAGGGGGATCCACGAAGAACGGGAAGAACATGAAGAACAAGAGGGGAAATCACAAGAGGAACACAAGAACAAGCCCAATCACACATCCACTAGACTCACAAACACATGAGATTCAAAAGGTACAACAAAACCTAAAGTTCATCCCAAATCCTATGAAGGAGATGAGGTCTTGATGATCTAGAATGATCCTTCCCAAGTAGGGGTCTTGATATCCACCAGGGATCTTCTCTCTCAAGAGGAATCCACAAGGGGAGGTCCATAAGCTAAGCTCTAATGTCAAGATCTATTCTTAGCTAAGCTTAAATGTGGAGGAAATATGCCCTAGAGGCAATAATAAAGTAGTTATTTTATATTTCCTTATATCATGATAAATGTTTATTATTCATGCTAGAATTTTATTAACCGGAAACTTGATACATGTGTGGATACATAGACAAAACACTGTGTCCCTAGTAAGCCTCTACTAGACTAGCTTATTAATCAAAGATGGTTAAGTTTCCTAACCATAGACATGTGTTGTCATTTGATGAACGGGATCACATCATTAGGAGAATAATATGATGGATAAGACCCATATGTTAGCTTAGCATATTGATTGTTCAGTTTTATTGTTATTGCTTTCTTCATGTCATATACATATTCCTTTGACTATGAGATTATGCAACTCCCGGACACCGGAGGAATGCTTTGTGTGCTATCAAACATCAAAACATAATTGGGTGATTATAAAGATGCTCTATAGGTATCTCCGAAGGTGTTTGTTGGGTTGGCATAGATCGAGATTAGGATTTATCACTCTGAGTATCGGAGAGGTATCTCTGGGCCCTCTCAGTAATGCACATCATAAGAAGCCTTGAGAGAAATGTGACTAATGAGTTAGTTACGGGATGATATATTACAGAACGAGTAATGATACTTGCCAGTAATGAGATTGAACTAAGTATGAAGATACCGAGGATCGAATCTCGGGCAAGTAACATACCGATGACAAAGGGAATAATGTATGTTGTCATTACAGTACGACCGATAAAGATCTTCGTAGAATATTTGGGAACCAATATGAGCCTCCAGGTTCCACTGTTGGTTATTGACCGGAGAGGTGTCTCGGTCATGTCTACATAGTTCTCGAACCCATAGGGTCCGCATGCTTAACGTTCGATAACGATTTTGTATTATATGAGTTATGTGATTTGGTAACCGAATGTTGTTCGGAGTCCCGGATGAGATCACGGACATGACGAGGAGTCTTGAAATGGTCGAGAGGTAAAGATTCATATATAGGACGATGTTATTCGGACACCGAAAGTGTTCTGGGGGGTACCTGGTACATATTGGGTCACCGGAAGGGGTTCCGGGCATTCCCCCGACAACTACATGGGCCTAATGGGCCAAGAAGGGGACAGACCAGCCCCTAGGGGGCTGGTGCGCCCCATGTAGGCTGAATTAGGAGGGGAAGGAAAGAGGATAAGAGGGAAAGGAAGGGGAGGGATTCGGCCTCCCCCTTCCTTCCCTCCTCCCTCCTCCTTCCTTCCCCCTCCGGAAGATATGGTAAGGGGGAGGCCGAATTGGGAGGTGCCCAAGTAGGATTCCTCCTACTTGGGGCACCCCCTTGGCTGCCTCTCCTCCCCTCCAACCTATATATATGTGGGGGGAACCGCTAGAACACACATCAACAGTTGTTACCTGTGTGTGGCACCCCTCTCCACAGTTTACGCCTCCGGTCATATTCACGTAGTGCTTAGCTGAAGTCCCGCGCAGATCACTTCACCATCACCGTCACCACGCCGTCGTGCTGACGGAACTCTCCCTCAACACTTTGTTGTTTCAAGAGTTTGAGGTACGTCATCAAGCTGAATGTGTGCAGAACTCGGAGGTGCCGTACGTTCTGTGCTTGATCGATCGGAACGAGAAGAAGTTCGACTACATCAACCGCATTGTCAAACGCTTCTGCTTTCGGTCTATGAGGGTACGTGGAAACACACTCCCCCTCTCGTTTCTATGCATCTCCTAGATAGATCTTGTGTGAGCGTAGGAATTTTTTTGAAATTGCATGCTATGTTCCCCATCAGTGTCATCTGAGCCAGGTCTTTGCGTAGATGATATGCACGAGTAGAACACAAAGAGTTGTGGGCGGTGATCATCATACTGCTTACCACCGTAAGGGCATATTTATCCCTTAGTAGTTTTGGTGATCGATGACAATGCTTTTGTGGACTAATCGTGTGCATTGAGCATTTCAGATATATCATGTCTAGGCACAAGACGATTTGGTGCCCCTCGAAGACTATTGAAGATGGTGTTTCTCTATGTTTCTTTTCGGTGGATTTGAGTCGTAGGAAAGCCGTACTATCAAGAGGGGGTCCGCGTTGGAAAGGTTTAGGTGGAATCAACACGTACATGTCTGTTCCTTTTACATGACCTTTCCTATGGCTCTTTGGAGCATCCTCTGTTTCTCCTTATCTCTGCACAATGAAGGACTCCTAGTGTGGCTGAACTGGGGCATGCGGTAGTACTGCTCTTCAGAGCGGTAGTACCGCAGGCCCCTGCGGTAGTACCGGCCGCAGGCGCGGTAGTACCGCAGGTGCCCATGGTAGCACCGCTCCTGGGGCGCGGTAGTACCGTGGCCTCAGGCTAGGCTCAGCAGCATGAGCGGAAGTAGGGCAGATGTAATTATTTACATCCACGCCCTACACGGTAGTACCGCTCCAGATTTGCGGTACTACCATGTCGGATTTTTGCATAGATCTAAACTCAGCGGAAGTTGCCACATATGTATTTATATATATCCGTGCCTTCCCAAATCTGGACTATCCCTGCCTTGCAGTAGTACCACGAGGAGGAGTGGTAGTACCGCGCCAGCGGTTCTACCGCCCTTTGCTTCATCGCATCAGGGCTGTTTTGGATACTGCTACGTGGGCGGTAGTACTGCGGGCCCTGGCGGTAGTACCACGTCTCCGGTGCGGTAGTACTGTGCGTCGCAGGCTGAGTTCGTGGATAACGGTTGGATTTGTTCTTCCACTATAAAAGGGAGTCTTGTTCTCCGAGTTGACTTACCTCTTCCACCCCCAAGCTCTATTGTTGCTCTAAGCTCCATTTTTGCCCGATCTCTCTCCCTATCCAATCAAACTTGTTGATCTCCTAGGGATTGGTTGAGAAGGCCTAGATCTACACATCCACCAAGAGAAATTTGATTCCCCCACTAATCCCTCGCGGATCTTGTTACTCTTGGGTGTTTGAGCATCCTAGACGGTTGAGGTCATCGCGGAGCCATACTCCATTGTGGTGAAGCTTTGTGGTGTTGTTGGGAGCCTCCAATTAAGTTGTGGAGATTGCCCCAACCTTGTTTGTAAAGGTTCAGTCGCCGCCTTCAAGGGCACCAAAAGTGGAATCACGGCATCTCGCATTGTGTGAGGGCGTGAGGAGAATATGGTGGCCCTAGTGGCTTCTTGGGGAGCATTCACTCATACACGTCGGTCCTAAACAAATGGTTTTTAACCCCTTTCCGCGAAGGCATTCTGAACCGTCACCAAGTGAGTGTGGGTGATAGGGGGTCCTTCCCACACGACCCGGAAACCGTTGGGGATATGCCCTCCTGGCACACACACTCGGAAAAATGA